>NC_083356.1:113468131-114102715 GCF_030254825.1 Meriones unguiculatus
GAGAAATGCCACCGAACCAGCGCCAATGTCAGAAGCATATTCTACACATTTACTCACTTAAATGTTTAATGAATATTTGGAAGGCATTTTCAAACCATAAGAAATCTTTTAACTTATCTCCTTCATTTATTTTATGAATTGTTAACCATATTCTGAAGAGACTTTTACAGTCTTTATTTTGCTTAATGCTAATATGAAAAGTTTGTTTGGTGAAGAGCAATCAAATAAGAAAAGGAAAAGAAAAAAGGGAAGGGAAGAAGAAAGAAAGAAGAAAGACAGAAAAAGAGAAAGGAATAAAGAACTGCTGATAGCTTTGGCTTTATCAAGAAAAATATTTTTTTGTTGGGCTGTGTGGTGCTTTTTACAGTGTTTGAGATCTGTATTCTTTTTCTTCTTGAGCACTTGCTCTTCCTACCATAGAAAATACTTACATCTCTTTAATGTTAAAACCCCTGGAAAAGTTATTCCGTGAAGAAGATGGCATTTAAAGTTCACAAAGTTCACAGATTATTTCATAGTTGGAGATGAAGTTTAGTTAAATATTTTAATGAGTGTATAATGCGTATGGAATAGGACTACTCCATAAACTTAAGTTTCATTTATATTAATTTCAATTTTATATAATATGCTGTATCTATTTTTAACCATTAAAACATAATTACATGCAACTTTTAATGGCACATCACATATCCAAAATAGCCTTCTATTTTTTAGTTTTATAATATGGTATAGTAAAATGACACTAGAATAAAATTTTAAGAAGTATAATTTATTGACTAAAAAGGTCTTGGTATGTTTTCACCATTTGAACATCTATATAAATTCTTACAAAACTGATCCAACTTCTGCAAGATGCTTCAGCTCTGCAATTACTAAGATGAGCTACGGGTCATTAGCTAACAGTTTGAAACAAGCTGTATAAGTTCCATAATTATATGAGAAATTTAAAGTGAAAATATCTATTAAACAATTAATAAAACTAGATTTCAAAAGCAGAGTAGTTTTGTCCTAATGGGAAATGGAAAACAACAAAGCTGTTTTAGAAATTACACTAAAACCCTCTTGGTTTCTCTCTCTCCCTTTTTTTTAATGCATCCATCTCCTCTTATTTTCTCAAAAATTGTCTAAATAAAAAATTTCAGTTCAAGTAGCCATGAAAAAGCAAAGGAGCCAGTATGACACCTTGTCAATCACTGGGGCCGAGAGCTCATGTTATCCTTGCAAAGAGGCACTTTGGAGTCAGATGAACAGTGATTTGTATGGTGGCATAATCATTGGCTCCTGGCCAGGAATGGTGTTTCAGAGGACCCCATTGTCAGGAGCCATTCAGCTAGAAATCAGCACTGTATACACTCAGAAGTTGAGATCACATGCCTTCCTGTGTCAGGGAGAACTCTTTGCTGGCGCCCGGCTCCTGCACCCTCTCCACATGTGCTAACACTTGGTTCGATGGCTCTGATGGAATTAACAGTGTAGCCAAGCTAGTGGTGTTGACGAGGCCGCAGTCTCGGGGGATTTCTGGATAAATTGCTAGTTTAAGAATGCCTGGAAATGCAGAATATTGTGTTAATGTTGAACTAAGTCTGTAGATACATCAAGTGTGGATTTGTCCACCTACAGACTATTGGGCTATTTACCCAGCTAACTTAGGAAATCTTTTTTTTTTTTTTTTCCATTTTAAAAAGATAATGACAGGAGCCATTTCTATAGGTCCCCGGGTATGAAACAGTCCACAGGGGTAAATCCAATTAAAATGACATGGAGGAAAGAAAGTAGGCACACTCACCTGGTCTCTGTGAGACATTGGTGTTTCTGAAACTGAAAGCCAACTGCTGTAAACTTCATGAGCATGGACAGCTCATTGGGAAGATGGCCTCCCACACGGGGTCAGTGCTCTAGGCCTTCTGCTCATTTGTACCTGGCGTCATCAAAGCTGTCCTGTGTCTTACATCACAGATGAGCAGTGGCAGGAAACTCCCATGTCTGGTGGTCCTGTTCGAAGCTTTCTTCTTTTCCGTTCTTGTTCAAAGCTGCTTCCTCACACAAACCATTTTTGACATTCATCTAATGTAGCCAACACCTTCAACTGCACTCAAAGCACTCAATTGTTGTAGCTCTTTTTTTCTTTTTTTAATATTAGTTACAGTTTATTAACTTTGTAGCCCTGCTGTATCCTACTCCCTCATTCCCTCCCAATCCCATCCTCCCTCCCTCATCTCCTCCCTGCCCTTTCTCAAGTCCATTGATAGGGGAGGACCTCCTCCCCTTTCATCTGACCCTGGTTTATCAGGTATCTTCAGGACTGGCTGAAAAGTCCTCCTCTGTGGCCTAGCAGGGCTGCTCTTCCCTCAGGGGAGGGGGAGGTCAAAGAGCCTGCCATTGAGTTCCTGTCAGAAATAGTCCCTTGTTCTCCTTACTAAAGAACCCACTTGGATACTGAGCTACCATGGGCTACATTTGAGCAGAGGTTCTAGGTTATATCCACACATGGTCCTTGGTTGGAGAATCAGTCTCACAAAAGACACCTGTGCCCAGATATATTTGGTCCTTGTGGAGTTCCTCTCCTCTCCAGATCATATTAACTTCCCCTTCTTTCTTATGATTCCCTGCACTCTGTGGAAGGTTTGGTTATGAGTCTTAGCATCTACTTTGATACACTGCTAGACAGAGTCTTTCAGAGGCCCTCTGCAGTAGGCTCCTGTCCTGTTACTTGTTTTTTCCTACATCCAATGTCCATCCCATTTGTCTTTCTAATTGAGGATTGATCCTCTTAACTGGGGTCCTCTTTGTTTATCTTCTTTAGGTGTACAGATTTTAGCATGCTTATCTTATATGTCTATATAAGTGAATATATACTGTGTGTGTCTTTCTGTTTCTGAGATACCTCACTCAGGATGATTTTTTCTAGGTTCCACCATTTGCCTGCAAATGTCATGATTTCCTTGTTTTTAATTGCTGAGTAGTAGTCCATTGTGTAAAAGTACCACAATTTCTGTAACCATTCCTCAACTGAGGGACATCTGGGTTGTTTCCAGGTTCTGGCTATTACGAATAAAGCTGCTATGAACATGGTTGAGCAAATGTCCTTGTTGTGTACTTGAGCAACTTTTGGATATATGCCCAGAAGTGGTATAGCTCTTTTTTTTGCCATAGTTTTTTTTTTTTTTCTATCTAGTGTTTTCTATTTGTTTGTTGAGGTTTTTCTAAACTACCCATCTCTTCGTACAGACTATGGGCTTCTCCAGAAGAGGGACCTTGTATTTTTCACTTGCTGCTGTTATCCTAGTGCATAGAGACCTAGGAGAGCTTTAGTGAATATTAATTGTCCAAGAAACCAAACTATAGCTCTGATGCTGAAGCCTGTTGTCTGGATCACAGTGCTATAAATCACTCTGTTGAGAATGGCCTGTACCACAAATGAGTCTCGTCCTAATGATTGTTAGTTTTATAAAAGAGAACAAGTGTAACCAATCTCTCATGATACTGCATGGTGCCAAATTTCCTCTCCCTGTTGAGAATCAGAAATCCTGAGTTAACAGTCTTCTGTCTCTTCTTTCTTATTTACTGTTTGATTCATCCATCTATTTTTACACTATTTGGTACAGTATAATTTGGGCTTGGATAAAAGAAAGGTTAAAGTACTATAGGCTGTCTTCAGACCAGGCTTTTTCTCTCACATATTAGGATTTCTCTTAATTTCATGCTAACTTTTTCTCTTTTTTATTTTTTTTCTCTTTTTATCTTCCAGCCATTCCTCATTCTATATTTAGGGCTGTGTAAAATTATATTAACCCATAATTTCTCCTTTAAAATGCTCAATTCATAAACTTATCACCACTGTTTCTGTAGTGTTCTCTCTCAGTGATGTCAGTTAAGGCTGCAGTGACGTCAATGGACAAAATTCATAGTGTTTAAGGGAACTGTTAATTCCTTTCCACTGGTGTTTGTAATGATTGAGGTTTGTCTGCTCATCATAGGGAATTATGGAGCTATAATCTGCTGTAGGCTTTCAACACATGACTAAGAATATTCACACCCAACAACTGAGAAGAGAGAGGTAGAAACAGAGTGGGGAAACATCACTGGTTGACGATAACAAAGTCCATTTCCTGTGTCATTTAATAGATGACAATAAATAACAATAATATCAAATACATATAATATATAATAAATTCTTAATAGTGACATTTACATTTCTTTACTAAAGAAGTCAAGGTTGCTTCTATGCATATTTTTAATGATAACGAGAAATTTTGGTTAAAGGACATCCATTTCAATGTACTTTGACTTGTACAATGTACTTTTGTACTTTGAGTGTATTTGTATTAAACACATAGATCTTTACTCTCTGATCAGTTGACAGTACATTTATCTTTATATTTTATCTGTCTGTCTACCTATATCTGTCTATCTGTCTATAGATCCATCTATCTATTTACCTATCTATATTAGTACGAGGAAATACCATCTCTCCACAGATAATTAAGCTGTAAGATGAAACTTGAGATGATGTCATTTGGATCGGGGTGAGCCCCAGATGCAATCACTAATGTCCTTGTAAAAGGACAGGATATACAAAAACACAGCACATAGAGATAACAGCAGGTGACGATAAAGATTTGAGCAATGCATTTATGACCTAGGGGACTGTGGGGACCTTGGACCACAGCTAGCGGCTAGAAGGCATTATTTCAGAATCTCTAGGAAGGAAACAATCCTACCAGCATCTCATTTCAGACTTTGGCCATCAGAGCAGTAATACATTGCAGTTGTTTAAGACGCTTGGTTTGTGGTGCTTCATTGTAGTATCCCCGTGAAGCTAAACTATATGGTAAAGCCTGCTCCAAACTGGTGTTAAATATATCTAAGTATAGGAACGTTAATTCAAATTATCCTCAAAATGTCACAAGTGCATCACACACGTGTTGCTACACACGCTACACACACATGTGTTACAAACACAAGTTAGTAAGCTGCTGCTAAAGTCTGATTCAAATTGGTCGCAAGTACACGGAAGTACAGAAAAGTTCATCCAAGTTATTTTGAAAATGTTACAGTAGTCACATGTGTGTCACCGCCAGAATATGTTAGTTGATTCTTGACTAGACTGGCAAATAGTAGCTATTTAGTAACTACCTGGATTACAAAAAAGTTGCAGGGCATTTTATTCACATGAGTGAAACTGAACGGATTTTTATATTTAATGGAGGGTGATTTAAAAATCCCTTTGTCATATTTTATATCAGCTATTATCTAATCTTCATAGGAAATTTATATTTGTGGGACAGCATGGATTCTACTACATAAAGCCTCTGTGGAAAGGTCACATTTACATAGTTTCACAAACATCTAACACACAATTTTGTGCCTTTTTTTTTTTTAATGCTTGTAGTCCTAATGAATTTAAATGCCACAACTTTTCAAAGTTCTGTCTCTGTTTCTGGGTTATTTGGGGTCTTCAGTCCATTATTATCTTTCAAGCTTGAAATTGGGGTGCTAAACATCTACTCTGTTATGGAGGGCTCTGCATCGGTTTATGTGGCTGCTCTGATTGCTCTGAACACAAGTTGGTAAGCTGTTGACACCATCTCTACAGCTGCCTCCTCTTCCTCCTCTTCTTCCTCTTTCCCCTTCTCCTTCCTCTTTCCTCCTCCTCTTCTTTTCTCCCTCCTCTGCCTCTTCTTGAAATTCACTCAGAAGTTTGGCTGCTCTATCCTTCTGAAACTCATGTTTTATTTTTTGTTTGTTTGTTTTGATTTGCTTTTAGAGACAGGGTCTCACTCTGTGTTACTGGCTGTTCTAGAATTTGCTTTTGTGTAGGAGGCATGGAAATTTTTGTAATCTCAGATAGACACTAGGGAAACCAGAAATTTAAACTCAGAGGCTTGTCTCCTCAAATGGAGACAATGTATTGTCTCTTTTTTTTTCCAGAAGGATCGAGTGGAGGTAGTTAATAGCCTTGTGTAAGCTATCTGCATGCGAAAGCCTTCACAAGACCCTTCCTAAGACCCTTAAGATGTCTCCTGTAGTCAACCGATAGAACCCATGTTTATGGAAGATAACACATGTACTTAACAAAGAATTTCGATGTGCGCCCAAGATTGAGTTAATATCACCAGGAAACTTTCCAAAACTGTTCTGTGCTTAAATATGCCTAAAATAAATGCCTAGTGTCAGACTCTTGAAGTTTGAACCAATACTGGGTAGTGAGTCATGATGAACTGGACATCCTTTTTTTTCCTCACACAGATTGTTGCTCTGCTGGCCACTGTGTTTGGAGAGACCCCCACAGTTTTGCAGGTGAGGCTGGCCTTGGACTCATAGATATCTACCTGCGTCTGCCTACCAAGTACTAGGATTAAGGATCTGTGGTACATTGTAATACTTCTTTAAATCTTTGTTTTAAGAGAGTTCACAGTTCTTTCTAGTTTCCTGCTCACATACACTATTGAGGAGGTGAATATTGTTTTAAGCCAGTGGAGAATTTGAAAATAAAACCACATCTTAACTGCCCCCTTCCCCCTATTGGTGGCTAAAGTTGTTTGATTTGGGGGGATGAAATGTGGTGCAAGAAGACTTCCCTGGGACTTCCAGCAAAGAAATAGACAAATGCCAACAGTTGAGCCAGGGCTTCAGGCATGGCAGACACGTACTCCTTCAATGAACTGTAGCTCCGTTCCTTTTTTATTCTATTTTGAAACAAGCTTTTACTAAGTTGACCTAGCTGGCTTTGGTTTTTTCTGTAGCCTCTGCAGGCCCTGGCCACGACCGTCATACTGTCTGGAGGGTTGTAAGGCCTCTGCCACCATGCCTGGCTGAAACTCACTCTTTAAATGATTATTGTCCCTACATACCTATACACATGTATGCACAATATATAAAGACAATTAGCTGAGCCCGTGTTATTGTTTGTGTGTATCTGATTCAGTGCTGATCATTTTGTGTTGGATGATGGCCAATCAGGAGAGGCTAATTCCCCCTGTCTTATCCGTTGCCTATAGTTCTTTGTCTAATGATAGGACGGTGACATTTCTCACCATTTTTACCTACTTATCTGCCACTAAAGAATAAACAGTCTGCAATAGACATAGAATTAGAAAAACAATTAGCTTTACATCCCACTTCATGACTCATTTTTTTCCAAATTTTTATTTTTTATATTAATTACAGTTTATTAACTTTGTATCCCAGCTGTAACCCCCTCCTTTATTCCCTCCCAATCCCACTCTTCCTCATCTCCTTCCTGCCCCTCTCTAAGTCCACTGATAGAGGAGGTCCTCCTCCCCTTCCATCTGACTCTAATTTATCAGGTCTCATCAGGGCTGGTTGCATTGTCTTCTTCCTTCTGTGGCCTAGCAAGGCTACTCCTCCCTCGTGTGGGAGGGAGATCAAAGAGCCAGCCACTGAGTTCATGTCATAGACAGTCCCTGTTTCCCTTACTAGGGTAACCCCCTTGGATACCGAACTGCCATGGGCTACTTCTGAGCAGGGGTTCTAGGTTGGTCCTTGGTTGGAGAATCACTCTCAGAAAAGACCCCTGTGCCCAGATATATTGGTCCTTGTAGAGCTCCTGTCCTCTCCAGATTTTACTAAATCCCCATTCTTTCATATGATTCCCTGTACTCTGCCCAGGGTTTGATTATGAGTCTCAGCATCTGCTTTGATACATTGCTAGGTAGAGTCTTTCAGAGGCCATCTGTGGTAGGCTTCTGACCTGTTTCTTCTTTTCTCCTACTTCCAATGTCCATCCCAGTTGACTTTCTAAGTGGGGATTGATCATCTTACCCATGGTCCTCCTTCTTGTTTAGCTTCTTTAGGTGTACAGATTTTAGTATATTTATTCTGTCTTATAGGTCTAGTACCCACTTATATGTGAGTATATACTGTGTGTGTCTTTCTGCTTCTGGGATACTTCACTCAGGATGGTCTTTTCTAGATCCCACCATTTGCCTGCAAATTTCATTATTTCCTTGTTTTTAATTGCTGAGTAGTATTCCATTGTGTAAATGTACCACAACTTCTGTATCCATTCTTCCGTTGAGGGAATTCTGGGTTGTTTCCAGGTTCTGGCTATTAGGAATAAAGTTGCTACAAACATGGTTTGATCTGTCCTGCAGGTCTGTCACCAGAGATTGTGAATGGCAGAGTGGGAATGAAAAAGGGGACAAGGGCGAGAGAAATGAAGACCAAGGCAGTATCTCTGATCAAAGTCTCCGTTTATTAATTTTAGTATATCTTTTATATGAGCATGGCGAAAGAAATGTAATTGCCTTTGGCAGGGTTACTAAGTGACTAGAAATCACAGGATGGCCCACCAAGATGTGCTAATAATGGTTGTTTGGAAAGTTCCTCAGAAGAGTTACCTAGGAAGCCCTGAGGGAGAGGAGGATTTAAGGTATTTCAGGAAGATGATCTTATAAAAAGCTCCAGGTCAGCCAGGAATGCACTATCATATCCGGGTAGTAGGCTGGTCAAGCCAGATGCCAAAATTCAGGGGGCAGCAAGGTGCCAGAAGATCCACGACAATGGTTGAGCAAATGTCCTTGTTGTGTACTTGAGCAACTTTTGGATATATGCCTAGGAGTGGTATAGCTGGATCTTGAGGAAACACTATTCCTAATTGTATGAGAAAGTGCCAGATTGATTTCCAAAGTGGTTGTACAAGTTTACATTCCCACCAGCAATGGAGGAGGGTTCCCCTTTCTCCACAACCTCTCCAGCATGTGTTGTCACTTGAGTTTTTGATCTTAGCCATTCTGATGGGTATAAGGTGAAATCTCAGGGTTGTTTTGATTTGTATCTCCCTGATGGCTAAAGACGTTG
Source organism: Meriones unguiculatus (assembly GCF_030254825.1). Lineage (NCBI taxonomy): Eukaryota > Metazoa > Chordata > Mammalia > Rodentia > Muridae > Meriones > Meriones unguiculatus. The sequence goes on from NC_083356.1 coordinate 113,476,955, forward strand.
AGAATTTCTTTAAGTGTTTCTCTGCTATTCTATATTTCTCTACAGAGAATTCTCTGTTTAGCTCTGTACCACATTTTTTAATTGGATTGCTTGATTTGTTGCTTTTTATCTTTAGTTCTTTATATATTCTGGATGTTAGCCCTCTGTCAGATAAAGGGTTGGTGAAGATCCTTTCCCAGTCTATAGGTTGTGGTTTTGTTCTCATGACAGTGTCATGACTCATTTTTAAAAGCTCTGGATAAACTATGGAATGATGTAAAGCTACACACACACACACACACACACACACACACACACACACACACAGAGAGAGAGAGAGAGAGAGAGAGAGAGAGAGAGAGAGAGAGAGAGAGAGGCCTATCTGCACAAAATCCAGCAACCCCACTGGAAATACAAGGCAGGCGTGGGAGTCCATCGTGGATGTTTTGCAGGCAGCCAAATACCAGTGTATTCAATTAACAATCCATGGAGCAGAGCCACACAGCTGGGTCCAGCCAACTCACAGAATCATGAGAGATAAAAATTGTCATTGTTTCAAGTCAAAATACTTGAAGGTGATTATGCAGTGGTAGAAAAATCTAGACAACCTGGAAGAAAGAGACCACCTGGAACTGTTGGTTACCTTCCTAGTTATTATCTTTCTCTGTGCTGTTGTTTTTTGTCAACCTGACAGACCTGGACATATCTAGAAAGATGGAATCTCTACTGAGCAATGACCTCTGTTGGCCTCCCTGTGGCATGACTGGGTGGCATTTTCCTGACTGTGGACTGCTGTAGGTCATCCCGCCTGTGGCAACGGTCCTGCGAGGTGTTGGAAAGCAAGCTGATGCAGCTGCTAAGGGTCCCTTTCCATGTCCTCTGCTTTGGTTCCTGCCTTGGCTTTTTACAATGAGGATCTGTGATCAGCAAATACAAGACAAACATAATCTTTCCTCCTCAAGCTGCTCTTGGCCATGGTCTTTACCTCAGGACTAGACAACCTCCAACTTCTTTCTGGATATCAGCTGTTCTCATTTTCTCCCTGAAACCTGAAGACATGTTTCCTAGGCTCCCAGAGCACAGCTTTACTACCTGATGCTAATTTGAAGTACTTGAGAGGAAATGTGATAGGTGGGATTTTGAAAAGTACTTTCTTCTCAGAAAGAATGGTGTGTGTGTGAGGAGCTGGCTCAAGGAAGAGCTGCCTTTCTCCTCCTCTTCACTCCTCTTCTTGGACACTTTTGTGAAGAATGTTTGACAGCAGCATCCCAGGAAGTATCGTGGAGCTGCCAGTGGAGACCTGGCTGCCTTGTAGAAACAGCAAGGTGGAGCACTGCAAAGCCCTTTCTTTCTAGGCGACATCACGTAGGGTGAGGCAATGCGGCAACACTCAGACTGGGACCACTTGAGAAATATTATCTTCTCTGCGAGAAATGCAATCTCAGCTGCATGAGTCGTCGACAGAGATTCAGAATGGTGAGACACAATGGAGCGATCCGAAAGCCACCTAGTTCCGTACAAACTGCTGCCTGTGTGCCAGCAGGAGCAAGTAGCTGATTCCAACAGTGAGGAGAGAAACTTATTTTTTTTTCTTGATTTCATTTAGTGTAGCAAATGAGGAGAGGTTTGTGACTTTAACTGCCTGCTTACACCAGTGTGCCTGGTTACACCTAATTTAAGATCCTGCAGTGAGGCATTGCTGACAGTTGCTGTGAGATGCTTCAAACTCTTTCCTCTCAGAGGAAATAAATGTGTTTGGAGATTTTACTTGTAGTTTATAAGTTTCAGGACCAACTGCAGAGGGATTTTGAGAGAAGGGAAAAGGGACCCACCCTTCCTCCCTTTGCTGCTTTGGGTCACTGCCCACTGAGAAGCCGGAAATCACATGGTGTGAGATGTGTCCTAGAAGGTAGCTGAGCGATCCGTCTTCAAGAGCTACAAGATGAGGGGGAGTGGGAACCTGGCACGTGTAGAAAATGTGATATTCTGACATGATGGGATTCTAGGATCTGTTCTATTTTTTCTCTGAAATTGTTGTAGGGACATATGGCCCTCTACCTTGTAGGCAGCAGGAGCCACAGTGGCAGGAACATTCTGACAAAATCTCCACTCAGCAGGAGAAGGAAGTGCTCCCTGAGACACCTTGACAATGGGCCCATAGAGCATCAGGGATAACTGAGAGGTGGACATGACCCAAAGTGACCTCACTCCAAATGCATGTTGATGTGCAGAAATAAATACCGACCTCTGCCATGAATCTTTCTATTATTCCTATCCACGAGGCATAATATGTTTAGTGAGGTCAGAACTGCAATTTTAAAATTCGTTTATTCATCAGCACAGTCAGCCTCATTATTGAACATCTGTTATATTTAAAGGCAAGGAGACTAAAAGAGCCAACAGGGCCCTTGCAGACAGGCTTGCAAAGACTGATGCACCAACCAAGGACCATGCATGGTGAGGACCTAGAACTGTTGCTCAGATGTAGCCTATAGTCAGCTTAGTCTCCATGGGGGTTTCCTAGTAAGGGGAGCAGGGACTGTCTCTGACATGGCCTCTGTTACCCAGTCTTTTATCATTCCTCCTGGCAGGGTGACCTTGTCAGGCCACAGAGGAAGAAGATGCAGGCAGTCCTGATGAGACTTGATAGGCTGGGGTCAGATGGTAGGTAAGGAGGGCTCCCCTTTCTGTGAACAAGAGGAGGGAGATGGGGGAAATGAAGGAGGAGGATGAGTGGCATCAGGAGGAGACAAAGGAGGGAGCTACAATCCTGATAGAAAGAGAATAAATTATAAAGTATGATAATGTATTAAAATTATTATTATTACATGCATGCGTGTGTGTGTGTGTGTGTGTGTGTGTGTGTGTGTGTATAGGACACAGGACAATATTGGGGGTCAGTTCACAGCTTCCCTCCTGTTGAGGCTCTCCACCTTCATCCTGCTGCCACACTGCATACCCAAGCCTCCCTGGCTCACACGCTTCTGCGCAATCCTTACTTTTCAGCCTCATGACTCACCACACGAGTGCTAGGAGGACAGAGGTGTGTTAGTGCACCTGACCTCACATTTGTTTTGAGGATCTGAACTGAGGTCATCAGGGTTTCACAGGCAGCAAATGGTTTTGCCCACTAAGCCATTTCCTTCATCCCAAAAGCATTATTTTGAGCACAAGAGATAGATTTATAAGTAGGGGAAACTAGGTCACTGAGAGCTAAGGTAGGAAGCTGATAGAAGAATGAGTAGAAAGTAAAATTAAAACCTTAAAATCGGGGCTATGGCCAGTGCCCTGGGCTGCCTGATAGAACTTGAAGGTAAGTCTGATTGCTGAAGACACTGCACACTTCAGACTCAAGATTTCAAGAAATTGAGCTGAAATTGACCTGGAAGCCTCTTACCTGAGTGTTAGCTCTAAGAGGTCAGAAGGGCAATGCGGCTTGCCAGGAGAGAAGCAATTGGTAGTCTTGCCTGGCTGTAAAGCCCAAGGGCCCCAGCAATGACTGGGCTACTGAGATATCTCTAATGGTGCAATAATGGCAATTTTATCTTCGGGATTAACCAACAGATGGCTAATTGTACTTTAGCCTGCTCAGTAGGAGGAAACTCGTGCCTGTTGCTGTAAACTCAGCTAACTACCTGTGTCTAGAGAGGCCATAGACTCCAGAAGGGAACCCACTACAGCCCCAAACAGTATAGTGTCTGTTTTCTAAATGCTTGTCTTTATACTCACAGATACATATAGCTCTCACTCCCCATCAAAGAAGCTTGTTTTCACAACAGACAGAAACTATTACCAGATACACAACTGGTCAAAGTGCACAGGCAGCTGGGGGTCGGTGTCCAACTGCTATGTTTGTAATTCACCCCCTACAACTAATGCTCAGGGAAAATCTCAGAGAGGAGGGTGGAAAGATTGTAAGATCCAGAGGCGCAGTACACCTGCTGCTAGGTAGTGTCTCCCGCATCCTGGGAAGCTACCCTTCTGAAAGCTCAACAATATGATCATCTAAACACCAACAAAATGACAACACCACTTGAAATGCCAACGTAGCCAGGGGAAATCACATTGTCCCATTCTCTAATATAGTTTTGCAGGTAGTCCAGGCAACTAAGTTTCCTCCAGGGACGAACTCATGTAGAGGTTGTTCAATCCCAAGTGATATGCATGTGCACATGATTAAAGTACACATGTAACAGTAATAGTTACAGAAGAGCTCAGAATCTGGGAGGGATAGGGAGACACAGAAGGAGCTATAAGGAAGAAGGAAACAAGAGCAGTCTAGATATCCTGCTCACATATGACGTCCTCAAGAAACTTATTTTCAAAAAATCAATTCGGAGGGAGGGAGGGTGGGACTGGGGGAGTTGAGGAAGGGTGCTTCAATTGGGATATCTAATGAATAAGCTGTGAAGAAAACAATTTTTAAAAAGTCAATTCCAGCGGTGCACAGTAGAAAGCAAGAGTGAAGATGTTGCTATGGAGTAGGGCGTCAACATTTACTCAGCCAGAAAATCTGTCCTTTTGAAAAGATGTCATGAAGTGAACTGACGGCCCAGGCAGGGCTGTGATGAGCCAGAGTACATCACACATATTTTTGGTGCACGTCTTGTTTGGTGCGTAGGCTCATGCTGGTGTCTACTGAACCGCAGATGAATTTAAGAAACAAGCATTGTCACACTGAAGACAAAGGTGAGTGAGTTTACTAAGGCTGTCTATGCCTCTAGAAGAAGAAGAAAAAAAGGCAGCTGTCCATTCAGATGTGTGATTTCAACATCTGCTGAGTCAACAGTGAGTGCCAAGTGCCAGCCAACTCTGCAAGAGTACCTGTGCCGATGTCGGTGTCTGTCATTGCAATGCACTCTTTTAGATGCTGAATTCCCATCTTAGGGTTTTCTCCCTTTAAAAAGCTTATTTTTTTCCCTTCACACTATTTTAAGCTGTCAGCATTGTTTGCACAATTTTCTATGCTCTACGTTCATTCTTTGCATCATTTCCAAAGCCAAAGGTGTGCATCCTTAGAGGTTCTTCAAGTGCACCAGTCCTTGTTACACAAATGTCACCGTTTTGCAAACATCACTGTACAAAAATGTGTTATCGTAACATCCAGTTGGTGTGTAATTTCTTTGTATCTACCTACAGACATCATGACCTTGTTAATAAAGTCAGAGTTCTTTGCTTTGCAATCTGCACTTGTGAAAGACTTCTTTTGATTTCTGTCTTTGGGGTGCATGTGGTAATGCTTACAGTGTATTATTATTGCTGTTATCGTTATTATGATTATGATTATATTGAAGAGGAAGGGACCAAGGGCCGGTGCCCATCATCACTGACCTGCTCGCTTAAACAGTCTCCACTCGCTGAAGTCCCCTCCCCCACCCAGTAATACCCTTAGTTCAGCAACCACTTTGGAATGAATCTATGACACCAACCACAATGACACACATTTGTACATTTTAATGTTTGACCTTTCCTCCATAAATATGGTTTGCCAGTTAGACCCATGCAACTGTGTTTATTATAACAGAGTACTTATGTGTGCAGTATACATGTGTCATTATTATTTGTTTTGATGTCAGTAGCCTATGAAATTCTGTCACATTTTGTTCCTAAAATCATACTCCTTTATATACACAAATTTTTATATGTTGTGTTTAACATAACAAACACTTAAATTAAAAAAATATTTAAGATTTTGCTTTTTTGTGATTTTAGACTTCAGGAATTTTGTTCACCGGATGCTAACATTTGTTGTTTTCTTTTCTTGGGATTACTACCCAAGCTGGACTCAGATATGTGATATACTGATGCATTAAAACTCCCACTTCAAAAGCCTTGAAACGTGCTGACTATGGCTTTCTTTGCTGTGCTTATGCACTGGGTCTTCGTTTCCAGAGCGTTGGAGAGAAAGAGCATGAAGCCAACAGTGACAGGGCTGTTTATAATTAGAAGGATGTGGATATAGAAATCTTAGAAGTCTGACTAGAGGACCATGCAGATCTCTCTAATGTTAAGAAAAGGTTTTCTAATATAACGAAAGGTCAATGGCTCACGGTTAAGACATGTGCTGCTCTCACTGAGGATCTGGGTTTGGTTCCCAGCAGCCATGTCCAGTGGCCACAGTCAGCTCTAGTTCCTGCTCCCAAGGACCTAACACCCTCTCTGGATTCCAATTGCATTCACACATTCATATACACAAAAAATAATGAAAAATAAGCCTTAAGGATAGGGTTTTCAGGAGGCTCCTGAATATGTACTGAAAATGAACCACCCTAGCGTAGAGGAAAGGTGAGGCAGTCGCAGGGCCACGGCCCAGGAGCAGCGGGCACAAGTCTGGACCACTTCCCAAAGTGTCAGATGGAGACAGATGACTCTGTTGCCAGCAGAGACACCACACTGGGGCAGGGGACACAGAGCTCTTCTGGTGGGGACCAACTACAATGGCTTTAAACTCCAGCCAGTAAACATTCAAGTCTATGCCTTTCCCTCGATCTCCCCAAGTCTGTTTCTGAGTTGGAAATTTTGCTAACAAAGGATTGAGTACTTTTTCCATAAAATTGACCTCAACAGAATCCATTGGATAATAACTTTTAAAGGGTGGTCCTCGGAAGCAGGACCTGTGTCATTCCGTGTGATCTCATTCTTGCCCACCTCCTCAGGCTTCACCATCTGTGGTGATGTGTGTTTGTGTGTGTGTCCGTGTGTGTCCATGCATGTGGGTATGTGTCTGTGCATGTGTGTGTCTATCTGGCTCTCTCTATATGTGTGTACATGCAAGTGTATATACGGATGTATGTGCAAGTGTATGTTTGTATGTATGTGTTTCAACTTGACACAAGTTGGAATCATCTGAGAACTGGGAACCTCGGTTGAAGAATGGCTTCCATCAGACTGGCCTTTGGACAATTCTGTCTGGGCATTTTCTTGATTGATGTGAAAAGCTGCAGCCCAGTGTGGGCAGTGCCCTCCCTGGGCAGGAGATCCTGCGGTGTATAAGAAGGGAGCTGGACGTGAGCCCGGAGAGCAAGCCAGGAAGCAGCACTCCTCCTTGACTCGGTTCTTGCCTCCATGTTCCTGCCGAGAGTTTCCAGCCTGACTTCCCTTCACAATGGATTCTAAAGTGTGAGTGGAAATAAACCCTTTTCTCCCACGTTGCTTTGGTCATTGTAGTGGTTTGAATGAGATGACCCTGGTAAATCTTGGCCCCTTGAATGTGCTGTTCATGGTCAGTGGCTTTTTGAGGAAGATTGTGAGGTTTGGCTTTGCAGGATGGAGCATGTCACTGGGGCCAGGCTTTGAGATTTCAAAGGACTCTCTCATTTCAAGTGTGGTGTTTCAGATGTGAGCTCTTAGCTGCTGGTCCAGGTGTTCACAGCCTTCTAACTCTGACTCTTTGGAACTGTAAGCCCCAAGGAAACCCTCTATAAGCTGCTCTGGCTCCAGTGATCTATCACAGCAATAGAAAAGAAACAGACGCAGCCCCAGGCTTTATCACAGCAGTAAGAAGCAAGCTGGGGCATCACTTATTCATTTTCCTGCTTCTGTCCTTCATGGCCCTCAGACAAGCCCAGTGCCTTGTCTTCCAGGGGACTCTTCTGTGCTGTGTATCTACATGGAGCACTTTTTACGTGGGTTGTTACATAATTCTACTGTGCACCTTGTGGAGCCAGTTGATGACATTGCTGGCGTCTTCAGGGACGCAAGTGGAGACCACTAATATATTTAAAAACTGAAGTTTTTGTCTTTGTTATACTTCGTGGCCAAGCTCTCTAAAGTCAGCCTTCTATCCATTTTAAGTACCACTAACCACTACCCCCCACTCTGGGACATCATGGGTTTTAAGAATTAGACTTTTAGGATTTTATCGTCTGGTATTCTAATCTTTCAGAATCACGATTTAAGGATTATAGATATTTATCATTTTACTTTTTTTATCTTTGGGGCTTTCAACATTTAGAATTATGGCATTCAGAAGTATGCCTTTGGGGATTATGACTGGTGCTTATATAGATCTCTCATGATGACACAATTGACCTTGTGGACTAAGAGAACAAATGTGTGATACTTTCAACTCGTTGCTACAAATGTTGAAGGAGTTCATTAGCAATTTCAGATATTTATTGAGCATTTGCTATGTACTAGGAGCTAGGCTAAATGTTGGAGTCTCAACGGTGACCAAGTTAACTGCTCTGCCATCAAGGAGTATCTCCTGTTCTGTACTCCTGATACTAAGTATACCCTCATTTAGCGAGGAAGCAAGACAACGCATACAGAGGTAAATAGTATATAACAGGCAACAATAACCTCTTTAAAGAAAAATGAAGACAAGTGTGGTAACTAGCAGCAGCCTACAGCTACTGTATCTCAAACCCCAGGGCCTGTGACTAGATTATTTTGTACAACAAAAGTGACTTTGTGAGTGCAGCTGAGCTAAGGGTTATTGAGGCAATGAAATCAAACATTTCCTTGTAAGAGAAGGAGAGAAATGTCAAAAGCAGACAAAGAAAGGAGCTCCATGAATGGAAGCAGAAATACTGTGAAACCACTGGCTTGGAAGATAGAAGAAAGGGCAGAGCCCAGAAACACAGACCAGCTGCAAAGCTCAAGGATGTGTTCTCCCCAGGAAAAATGGAAAGTTTACTGACACCTTCATTTTCATTTTCATGACAGTCTCATGGAGCTCAAGCTGATCTTGAACTCATTATGTGGCCAAGGAAAACCCTTGACCTCTGACCCTCCACCCTTCACTCCTCTGCCTCAGTGCTGGGATTACAAATGTGTCCTGTCACACCCAATTTATGTGCTTGTCTTTGTGGGTGTTAGTGTGCGGGTGAGGGCAGCCTGACAGGGGTGAGTCGTGAGGGTGGAATGCACAGGGTTTGTAGTGAGGTGAGCAGGACGCAGGAGACCAGGGGGAAAAAAGCCAGTGTGTGAGGTTCTGGTGATACCGAACACCTACCAGGAAGAATGTATTTGTGGTGGAAAACTGTGAGTTAGATATGTTTCTGAGGCTTGCTGGTCATGTAAGTGGAGGTGAGATGTAGCCAATTGGAACATAATATCTGAAGTTCAGGACAGCTCTGGAGTTGATGACATCACCTCTGAAAGCCCAGCCACTAAAGATGTGTGTGAGAGAAGAGAGAGAGAGACAGAGACAGAGAGACAGAGATACTAGGACCTGGGTCTTGGAACACAGTAATCTTTAAAGCCCTTGAGGAAGACAGCTCATCAGAGAGAAGGAGTAAGACCGTGGACCTTGTTATTTCCATCTTCAAGGCAAGTCAAAGCCAGTGTTTGCAACTCCTGGCCTGACTGAAGCTTGACAAATGGCAGCCTGCCCCTTTGTAAAGGTCCTAAGAAGTAGCCATTGCCTTGGCCTGTTTGCCTTGGCTCTCACGGAGCTTTTAAAATGCTAAGAAGCTCGATTTTGTCAGACAGCTGTGAATACAAGACTCAGCTCTAGAACTGAGCTCTTCCTGGGGCTGGCACAGCCCTTACTCACCAGTGACTGCCTGCAAGAGGCTTAGCAGCACCTAGGCTTCTGCTCCAAGAAACAGCTCCCTGGCTGCAACCAGATCGTACTAAGGCTCTTCTTGATTGCTGGGGAAGGCTGAGTATTTGCTTTCAGCGCCTTGGCTAGGACAAGTCCCCGCTTACCTGGCACACTGGAGATTTGCGTTTGGAAATGATTTGTCTACGACAAACAGTGTGAGTGCTGAGCCCAGAGAAACCCTCCTGCAGCTAGCCCTCCTGACGTATTGTGACCAGGACCCAGTGTGAACTGGCTGCCAATGGGATGGATGGAACCCTTGGGCAATAGTTCAGAAGACCCCGGATGTAAATCCCCCTTCACCACCTGACTCCCTCTACCCCATAGAATGATAAGGACTTCATAAAGCCGCTTTACATGACTGCTTCAGCACCAGGCTCTTGTTTCTGGTTGTGGTTCTCAGCCTTAATACCGGACTTACAGAGGGAATGGTGTCTGAAATCTGGAACCCATCCCTGGAGCTTAGGATTTAATTGTCAACAGATGTGGTCAGGACAACTGGGTTAAACAGCAACAACACCGCCAGGTGACTCTAATGTACAATCACAGTGGAGAAGCGCCCATATCACCAGGAGGAGCTTGTCTTTGGAGGCCTTGCCGCCGCTGAACTGACAGCTGTGCTTTGGGGGACAAGCCCAGCTCTCTGAAGTGTCTTTGCAAGCAGCAGCAGCAGCAGATTCCAGCAGAGCTGAAGGGGCGCTATTTAGGAAAAGGTAGGACTCTAAATAGATGCACTACACGAAGGATGTGCTCGCTGATCAGATCCTCTCGGTACACTTTTGTCTATGCAAATCGGGTTTTTACAGATTCTCCTGGGCAGGCATCCAGATGTAGTCATAGAGGTACCAGGTACCGAGTCTCCTTGAGGAATCTGGGGAGAGACCCCTGAGAAAGTGGACAGAGCCGTCCGTACTAAAACACTCGTGTCTCTGAGCCAGCAACTTCTGCAGTCATGCAGTAAGTAGGTTCTCAGAGATGCGAGGTGTCTCCTTTGGACAGTGTCTTACTATGTAGTGCTCGCTGGCCTGGAACTCACCAGGTACCTCTGCTTGGTATTGAACTCAAAGTTGCTGGGACTAAAGGCTAGTACCACCACTCGGTATACTGAGGACCCTTCAGACTTATCTGATAAGCAGCTGAGCTATATTTAACGGGGGACCAGGTGATGCCTACCCAAGCCAATTTGGGGAATGCGTGGCCAACTCAGAGAGCAGCCCACCAACTTCTACAGAACACAGGCCCTCGGGAAAAGAGAAGCTTCAGCGGCCCCGCCCTCCCGCCCCGCCTCCCTTCATGATCGTTGCCTTGGCAGCGCGGGACGAGGCCCAAGCGGTGGCTGTACCCACTCTTCCTCCCCAAAGGCCCTGGGTGGGTCCCCGGTTCGGCCCAGCGCTCCGCCCCACCATGCTCCGGGGCAGACTCGGGAGCCTGGTGGGAGCCCTAGAGGAGGGGCGTCCTTCGGGGTCCCGGAGCTGCCGAGCGAGCGGGTTAGGCTTCAGGGCAACTTCGAGATAGGGAGGGAAAGCTGCGGTGTGGCGCTGGGCCCTGCGGTGGCGACGCATCCAGCCCGAGTTCCCGGCCGGTGAGTGGCGGCCCCCCACCTTCCCATCCTCCCACCCCCACCCCGCAGCCGCCGCGTCCTCCTGTCACCCCTCTGCCCCTCCCCCCCAGCCTCCTGGAGGGGTTGTGATGGCCAACCAAGAAGTTGCATTTCATCTTCCACCTGGAACAAGTTTTGAAACGCGATTTTTAATGAATTTCTATTCATTATCGCACCACGGATTTGTGCTTTACTTACACTTACCATCTATTATAGTTTTTTATTAGAAAGTGCGATGCTGCAATTTGCAGTAGAAATATTTTGAGTCATCTTCGATGAGAGGAGGCTTTTTACAGGAGAGTGGAATGTGGTTCACAGCCTGGTTTAACTAGCTAAGAGTTTGTAAGATTAAAAACAGCTGATTCCTCCCACCTCCGGAGTGGGGGAAAAATCCTTGTGCCGCGGTTTGTCATAGAATGGAAAAGTGACTGTTTAAAAGTTTCTTGTTCAAACGTCTAACAAAATGAAGACATCCAGTCAGGGACCAGCATCATGGAGGAGTGTGAATTCCTCCTGAGCGACTGTGCAGCGAACACTGCTTTGGGCTTTAAGTAAAATGTTTTCACTCTTAGTGAAATAGTTTCCTGAACCTTTGAAACTACAAGCTAGGCGCCAGGGTGCGGAATCTCTTTGTTAGGCTGTAAATCAGCCCGAGTTGAGGAATAAAAATGCTGGTAACTAGAATTCGGATGAGCCCAAGGAACCAGTTTAAGCCACAAGCGGACACATTCCAGAGACTGCAGTGAGAACCCACCTAACCCACCTCGGCAGGAATGTGACATTTGGACAGAAATGCTGTTTTACAGTGAATGGTGGTTGAGGAAAAATAGGTTTAATGAGCACTCCTGGTAATAGAACTGGAAAAGCTCTCTTGACAGTTTGTTCCTCCGAAGTTTGCAAATGCTTATTCTGTTTAATTTTGCCCTAAGACCCTTTGGTTTCCTTTCCCTTCATGTGAACACTCTAGCTTTCTTTGCAATTAACACCTGGTATTTAAACCACCTTGAGCTTCTAATATTGAAGCCTCAGAAACCTGGCACTTTCTTTTTTTCTTAAATCTGTGGAACAGCCCAAGAGACAGTTGACCAAATGCAGTGGGGGTGACGGTATTAGGTGACAGCATGAATGAAGCACTCTGTTGCCTTAGAGAGAAATGAGTGAAGGGAGCTTCAGAGCAGGGGAGAGATGTACCGGAACCATCACACTCAGGAGGCCATGGTGTTGGGATGAGTGGTAGAGGAGGCCATGGCTTGGCAGGCACTTGATGACCCAGAGTGGGGCTGGGTCATGAGGTCTAGAGACATTATTGTATGGTGTCTATGAGCTGTTACCAGAGCATTCCATCTGTTGGTTGGTTGGTTTTCCAAGATTGGGTTTCTCTTCGCTGTTCTGGACTGGCTTTGTAGACCAGGCTTGCCTCAAACTCAGAGATTGCCTGCCTCTGCTTCCCCAAGTGCTGGGATTAAAGGCATGAAGCACCGTGCCCAGCCCAGATCATTCAGTTTTTAAACTCATAGAATCTTAGAGGTTTCACTGATGAAACAAAATACGATGTGATCTTTCCTAAATTGTGCATCCATCTAGACCATGGTGAAGGAAGACACCATGTATTTTTTGAAGGCCATCGCTTGCTTCCAGGATCATGGCTAACTGATGGTCTTGTTGGCAGCTTAAGCCAGTATGACCCTAGTGACTGCAGTTTCCTTATTGGATTCAAGGCTGACTTAGAGCAACAGTTGTGTTATCATTCTCTGCAGAGATGAGGCGTATGAGGGGCCACAGGTGGAGGTGAGAGGCTTGAGTACACCAGTACTTAGATTTGGCCATTTTTCTTTAAGTTTTCAGTTTAGTATGTCAGGCCTTATTAAGGGAGCTGGCGGTGCTGCGAGCACTCATTGCCTGTCAGCTGAGCGCCGGAACTTAGTGCTCCCACATGCTGTTGAAAGCGTTGAAGACGCAGCACCAGGACTAGCAGCCTCAAGTAACACCTGCACACTTGACTCCAGGGGTTGAGACGGGCCCCAGCCATTCAGCCATCAAAAATGAAATGACCAGTTCTTTGTGAGGCCATCTAAAGATGCGATGGATGTGAGCCCCATCTTGAAGAGCTTCAGTGTGCTTAAAGGGAAGTGATCTGTTCATGATAGGGGAATTGTCCTGAAGGGCTAATTAGTTGTTTAAGTCCCTACTTCTTAAAAATTTAGAGGGACAGAATTAAAATTTTTTTAAAAAAAAGAAAAGAAAGACAAAAAATTTAAGGGGGGGAAAAAAGGAAAAATTGAGCTTCATGGTATTTTATGAGGGTTTGTTAGAAACCAAAATGTTCGGTGAGGGCCTGGGGTGCAGCTCAGGGGTAGAGTTTATGGCTGATGGCCTGGAATGTATGAGGTCCCACATTCAGTTTCCACACTCCTCTGAAGGCCCACAGAGGGAATCCTTCCTTGTGGTTTTAGCCTCAGTGTCTTCTGGTATTCCTCGGCTTGTGGTTTGGTAACTACGTGTCTTCAGATGGTCTTACATTATCTCCCTTTGTTCCCCGACCCTCCTATAAGGTCAGCTGCCACTGGAGTTAAGAGTCACCTTAATTCTAGGCTACTCTCCTAGCTGAATTACAACGGCAGACTGTTCCCCTGTCTGGCTCTTTCCAAGGTACCAACAGGTAATAGATTTGGGGGGTGACAGTTTATCTCACTGAATTTATGATGGGAGTTGGAGAGATAGTCTCGGTTGAAGGGATAAATCAAGAGCAGAAAATGAAAGGCTGTTGCCTGGGGATAGTAACTGATGAACATCAGTTAGGATAGTAATAGAATCTTCAAAAGTAAACAGGCCTGATGACAAGAACTTCAGGTTTAAGTTAGTACCAAGATAAAGTTCTCCCATGTCTCTTTTCTTTAATTTTAAATTGCTCCACAGCATCTATTCCAAGTCTGTTACTACTGATGGTCGGTCATGTCCTTATTGAAACTGCCCACCTTCTGAAACTCCTCGGTGGGAATGTCTGCCTTGCATTCCACTTCGCTGGTGCCCACCTTCTGAAACTCCTCAGTGAAAATGGCTGCCTTGCATTCCACTTCACTGGTGCCCACCTACAGCTATGGCAGGGATGTTCGTCATCTCTCAAGTCTTCCTGGGCTCAGAAAGGAAGGACACAGTCTCCTCCTTCACAGACATTAACTTCTTCCTCTCAGCTCTTTTCCTTAAGCATGTTTAAGTGCTCAGGCCTTTCCCTTTCTAACAGCACATGTTCTTTCTCTTCAAAGGTTCCTTCCCATTTCCCTGCCTCCCTCTCACTTTGTCTAGTGGGTTTTTAGATAACTAGTGTCTCACACTTCTTCCCTTGAGTCACTGCTGTGTCATCCCTCAATTCTAGATGTACTCTCTTCCCCTCTGCTAAAACTGTCCAGGAAAAGGTTATAAGCATTTTTTTTTTCCGACTGTTCAAACAAATGGGAAATTCCACTCATTTCCTTTATGTATTTCTCCGTCCTGTGACTCAAGTCCATTGACTTGATGCCAACAGCACCCAGCTTTTCCAGCCCCCCACTGGACTTCATTCTCCATGCTTGTAATGGAGTTCTGGTCTGTTACGACTCTACGTATGCTTTCCAGACAGTGTAACCAGCTGTCCAGCAGACCCAAACTGCTCCAAAGTCACTTTGTAGCCATCACTGATATTTGATCAACTGCTGTTGTTTTGCAGTGCTCCTATCTTGGGGTCAGGGCCATGCATAGTTTCAGACACCCACTGGAACATAACCCTGACAGATAAGAGGAATTACTGCATTTCTGAAGATCAGATCAGCTGTGACCCCACAAAGAATGGTTGGTTTTAGAAATGAGTCAGCAGGTGCTACTATGCTGAGGCCCCAAGGGGTGTACTGCTGGAGAAGCCCAAGTTTAGAGATGACACCATTAGACAGGATCTACGTTTGCCTTAGCTTGACCCATTTCATCCACCAACCCT
Organism: Meriones unguiculatus; assembly: GCF_030254825.1. Classification (NCBI taxonomy): domain Eukaryota; kingdom Metazoa; phylum Chordata; class Mammalia; order Rodentia; family Muridae; genus Meriones; species Meriones unguiculatus. The sequence goes on from NC_083356.1 coordinate 113,492,048, forward strand.
ATACGGAAAGAGATTAGGATTTACTTCCCTCAGTCCTTTCTCTGTGTTCGGGGCCAACAGTCCTTGGGCAGAGGTAAGGAAAGCCTGGCTGTCAGGCACCTGCTGTGGTTTCAGTGTGCTGTGCAAGTGGAGAGTCATGGGGCTCAGATCTGGATGGAGGAGGGAAGGCTGTCCCTGAGGCTTACTCTCAGCATCCTGGTAAGTCCCAGACACTGTGGACAACACCCACTGAAGGAATATGTTTATGACGGTTTGCTGGCCTCATGAGTAAGTATCAACTCCTTACCTATGGGAGGATTATCACCTCCCATCTCAACGTTAAGAACTAGAACTCTGTGTAAATATTCGTAAGGGGATCTCCAATATAACACACATCAAAGTGAAAGCTGCTTCATCAGAGTGGTGAGCTTGTCTCCCTGGTTCCCACCTTACCTAGTGGGACTACATTTGTTTTCACCCAAAGAGCTGAGAGGAAGAAGTTAATGTCTGTGAAGGAGGAGACTGCGTCCTTCCTTCCTGGAGTAGCAGAGAATGGGCTGAGAGGCACCCCAGCTAAGGGAGCACGAGGTCTCCAGCATCTACCCCTGCCTGACTCTGCACCTTTATCTCCCAGTGCACTCCTCAAGTGTCAACATCTTGTGAGAGACATGATGACAGAAACAGAGCTCCATAGGCTGTGTTTTCCACGTGACTCCTGCTACCTAGAACTGGCATCCTCTTCTTTCAATGTTTCAATGTTCACACTCATGAAAACTAATGAAGATGCATTTTAGATTCCCCCCCCCCATTGTCTTCAGGCAGTTGGGGCTCATCTACTGAGACACAAATAAGCTTTCCATTGTCATTAGAGAACAAGCTCCTGGCATGTCTTTAAACTTTGTATTGGTCCTAGATTGCTAATATAAGCATTAGTGTCACCCCATTTCTTTCAAGGTTAGAGGGACCAGGAGTCTAGCTCTGTCGTATGAACTATCTGGGGCATGAGGCATCATCCAGCTCAGAAAATGGCTTTTTATTATTGCTGCAACAGTCCTTGATCCCTCTGGTTAGGGCTGCACACTGGGGCCGCCTCACTTGTGGCTCCCCATGAATTCGTTCATGATAATGTAAGGCAGTTGTCAAGGTAGCTGTCTGTGACCTAGAAGGGAGCACTATCCCAAAGAGATGAGGGTGGACTCATGCGAGATTCCTAAGTCCAAATGGACTGGGTATAAGGTGCCATGATTCATGGAAGCTCAGAAAGACTTGGGTAGATACAACTGACATTTGCCTGCTTGTTTCTTTTAACTTTTCTTTGAATTTGCTATTTGGCAATTTCATAACTATGTAAGGTACGTTCTGATTATTGTAATCTCTTACCCACTATAGTCTCTCATCCTTATCAACATCTGCTCCTCTCTATGATTCAGTCATGAAAGTTTGAGGCCTGTGAGTTTTGCCAGGATTATTTGTGTGATTATGGATTTAGATCTAGCCACTGAAGCCAGTGGACTCCTCAGTGGGTACACAATTGAAGACTATGACATCTCCCTCCCTCAGAACCCCTCAGTAGCCATGGCTCATGGGGAAGGGTAGAGCCCTATGGGCCTCTCTGTGATCCGTTATGAACTGTTAGAGGCCCGGTCTTGTGTATCTTTGGTCTGTAGCCACAACCGTTGAAATTCACCAGTTTGTAACTCTGTCAGCCTTTGCTGTTACCAGCTCACAGGTCTCCAGAGTTCAGTATCTTCAACAGCTGCATTTGCCTATGGCATTGTTCTCTGCCTCAGCTGAGGCTGCGCTTCCAGGAGCACATGGTCGTCAAGCGGTGATCTTTAATTAGGATGTTAGAGCGAGGGAGAAGATGCAAGACCTGTGCATCCCAAGCACAAAGCGTCTTGCGGTCTTGTGTGATCAGGCGTTCTCTCTTTCCTCTAGCACAAAAGCAGCTGATAGAGAAAGCAAGGGCTGGAGGTGCTGGGCTAGGTGAAGCGCCATTGTCTTTCATTTGCAGATGACACATTTAGGGATCTCTGTGGCTGTCTAGTAAGAGCCCCCAGAGCTCATGTGGGGAACATGTCTCACCTCTTCTCCTCATTGCTCTGAAGGGCTCTGGAAAAACAGAAAAGCATGCCACATACCTGTGAAAATATACGATCTTCTAAAATGAAAATTTCAGAGAGCAAATTCTGCCATTGGTCTGTGAGGGTCACTCTGGTTTTCGTTACAAATGGTGAAAATGGCTCAGCAAATTAACTGCATATTTTAATTTTAATAAACTCAACACCTTGGAGTGTGAGAATATGTTAGTGAAGCCCCCACATTTCTGGCACCTGTTTGCATGTGTGGTATGGAACATATTTCAGGCATGGAGACAGAGGCTCTCAGGTCTTAACTCTGGGACCTGCAAGTAACTTAGACAAGTCAGTGGATTTGGATGAGTGACAATTTATTCACCTGTAAAATGAAGGATTTGCATTATACCAAAGTCTCTAAAACAAACAAACAAACAACTATAAAGAGTACAAACCAGGGCTTTTTTTTTTTTTTTTCCCAACAAATAAGTTTGAGTAAGCTTTGAATGTTCATTGTGTTCAGCCTTTTGGTGAATGTGGAGAAGCATTTTTGCTTATGGCAGGAGCTTTGCAACCTGAGTGAATTTCTCAGAGGGACAGTGCGGAAAATGGGGTATGTATGTGTTATTTCCCCAGCACCAGGGCATGATGGGAAATGGATGGGTACTCCTTCACAGGCCTTGTCTATATGTTAGCAGATTTTTCATGATGGACAGAAGTAATTTCTCATCTCATCTTAATTTTGTTTTATGTTTATGTGATCTTTTCCAAATTTCTGAGAAGACTATAATATTATTAAAATATTATGTTTCAAACACTTTTATATAAAGTGAAGGTTTCCATTTTTAATTATGATTTCCAAGTCTATTTTCACATATTTACTACCTTTTACACAATTTAAAGTTGTTTTCTTTAAAAAAAAAAAAATTCCCACTACAGCTTTGATGAGCTCAGCTGAATTAGATCAGTGACCAGAAAAATCTAAAAAAGCCCAGCTTCGGGACAGCCTTGAAAGCATCTCTTGTTAAGAGGCAAAATGATTTTCTCCATCTTTAAGTTGATACAAACACATTTACTTCCTGGAAGTTTAGCAACAAGAAAGGTAATGCAGAAACATGTGAAAAGGAGGGAAAGAAATGATCCCTTTTAATGGGAGTTGGTGGTTACTTGAGATTTAGCCGAGCAGGGCTCATTCTGAGTATTAATCTGCCTAAGCTGTTTGGGAACAGATGTAAGCGAAACAGATACCCAGAGTTCTGCTGCTTACATTCAGACTGAGACATCTGTCAGAGGCCCGTGTGGTCACAGATAATGGAAGCCAGGGCTAACCCCCGAAATGACCTGTTCCTCATGGGAGCCAGGGACGCAGTAATTAGTAAGACATGACGCTTTGAGTCGTCACTCTGCACAATAATAAGAAAATGTCTCAGTGTGGGATGTTCCAAAGCTACCAGACTTGAAGAAATTCCTAAGAGATGGATATCAAGATTCAACTTTACATAGTAACTGTATTCTACCTGGTAATGTAGGAATTGCCCAAGATTTTTTTTTTCTATTAAGATAAATTGGTCTTCACTGTAACAAAGCCAAGAATAACAACAACATTAACCGAACACAGAGTGGCTCCCCTCAAGCAGGACTGCCAGCTGGACATTTTAGGATGCTGTGTGCTGACCTCATCAACAGAAGTCTCGTGCCCTCCCTGCACCATCGAGCAACATGGGCATGGCTAGTGTGACTGAAGAACAACATCTGAAATAAGATTGAATTTTAACTTATTTAAATTAATATATACAGAAGTCTGATGGCAACATCATTAGTAACACAGAGAGTGGGGGCATTCACTTGTGACCTAGGGATGTGACTCAGGGCGACAATGCTTATGAGTCCCTAGGTTCAACCCCCAGCCCAGCACTTCCAAGAACAAAGCCTCAGCATTTATTTTTAATGTATTTTTCCACTCAGGAAAGTATAATTTTCAAAATGTTCATCCCAGCATAGAATGGAGAGAGTCACACAATTTGAGAGGCCTGCTCACAAGCGGACCGGCTGTGTCCTAGGCCGGGTATGTGGCACGCCGGGAGCCAAGGCAGGGCATCTCAAGTCCCAGACTCAAATCAGAAGCAAAAACAAAGAAAAAGTAATGAACCGTTCTGAATCTGGAAATGCCCAAGGGGCAGTAACTCTGAAATGTTTTGCGTATACAAGACAGCTTTGGTTATTTGTGGGTTAACCGGCTGATGACAGAGAAGTGGGTAAAAACCATGTGGTGTTCACCACAGCCCTCGTGTTGACTGTTTTTGACAGCTGTGATTTGTGACTGGTTGGAAACGGTCGTTATCCTATCTGGTCCCTCCTACCTGGAGAAATTCTGTAGATTAGTGTTTGTTCTAAAAGGTGAAGAAATTCTGTAGATTAGTGTTTGTTCTAAAAGGTGAAGAGCCCATCATAAGACAAACACTTTCAAATATAACCTGTTTTGTTGTCCTTTTCTCTCCTCTCTCCACTCCTGTCAGCTCTTTGGGAATGGAATTGGTGCCCGCATGCCCTCCCTCTCCCCGGGAGAGGGGACAAATCTTTCACTGGCCCCTCAGGGGCACACAGCGAGAGCCACCTGGGGGATGGGGGTGGTGAAGGTCAGTAGATTAGTGATGTGAACCAGACGGCACTGTCCAGAGCTTGGGCTCCTCTGGAGGACTACAGAAGTATACACACGTCAAAGATGAAGAACTGAGGCAATGGGGAAGACAGCAGACCACTGTTGGATGCGAGAGGATACGGGGGCCTGCCCTGCAGTATGTTCGGATCCACTGCAGTTTGACAGGATGGCTTTAGAGGACTGAGAAGGCCTTGCAGTCACGAGGCATTTACCACCCGCCTGTCCATCCCAGCCCTTTGCCTGTCACCAGATCTAGCGTGTGTTGTGACTAGAGAATGTGTGAGGTCACAGTGATAATCGCCAGAACATTGCCCAGCTATAAGCACAGCTCCCTCAGAAGCCTCTGTGTGTGTGAACCCTGGGCGCAGCTTTAGAAGCATCCCATGCTGAGGGCGTGAGTTGTGCCTCTGCATGCACACATGCATACGTGTGGTACCAAAGAAAAGGGACTCTTAGTAGCTGTGATTCTTCCTATGATCTTGGGATTCCCAAAGGCAGGGTGTGCTAGCAGAAGTTAGGGGGAGAAAGCAAGAACAGGGCATTGCTGGAAATTAAACCTCATGCTGAAGTTTGACACAAAAACAAGACTTTAGGAGTTCTCAGTATAAGAAATGACTAGAACTAGAGCGGGCAAATAGACACACACACACAGTAAATATTTTTGCACTTTTTTATGTCATTGGTATAATGCAGTTACAGTAAGCATAAGGATAAGTCTAAACTAACATACCAGCTGGCATGGGGGATTCCTGTGAAAGCTCCAAGACTTTGCATCAGAAGCAGCATTGTGCAAACGTCTGTGGCTGCTGAGCAACAGGGCCTCGCGCTTGGCTGCAAATAGTGAGCACATGTCAACTGGCGTTTGTACCGCCAGGCTCTGCGTTAAGGGTCCTATACTGCCTAACCTTTGCAATGAGAATTTGTAGTCTAAATGAGAATTTTATACCTAGTCCTCCTGGCATTTAAATAAACTTGCTCTACGCCATACCAGTAAGTGGAGTTGGCCGGTCTGACCTAGCTGTCTGCAGTTCTTCTTAGGCTGCCCCTGCAGGGAATCTAGAATTCTCTTGTCCCTCAGGAATTGTTGGTCCCACATCCTACATAGTGATAGTGAAGACGCAGGGGCCCGACTTTACCCCTAAAACTTTTCAGACAAAATCTGATGTTTCTTTTGTCATTTAAGACAATAAGAGAGTTTGTTTCATTTTTCTATCCATTTGTAATTTCTGAGTAATTGAAGGGAATAGGGATTTTACAAGTTATTGAGTTTTTAGTTATTTTAATTATGTGTGCACATGCATGTCTGAATGTCTGTCTGTGCATGTGAGTGAAGGGGTCTCTGAAGGCAAAAGGTGGGGGATCTTCTCAAAGCTGGAGATACAAGCAGGTGTGAACCACCCAAGGTGGGTGCTGGAAATGCTCTTCAGAGGAGTCGTCCTCTGAATACCGAATACTGAGGAGATGAGAAGTGATATTTTGCATACTTTTAATTAGTTCTTCTCTCAAATAATTTGTGTTTTAGTTTATTTAGGAAGCCCTCACAATGTGCTGGGGTTCCTGAAACTAAAATCAGTTTGACAGCTTCTACGTCAACGCCTCTTAGAAAACACAGCGGCAGGGTAATGACTTGGTGATTTATGTTTTGTGCGAGTGAGGTATTACGGGGCACTGAGAACAGTCATGGACGAAGAGCTCTAGAAGAAAACTGTCTTGTTCCATGGGGAGAAGGAGGACTGGGGAGACACTGGGGAGAGAGGGCTTTGAGGGTGAGCTCTGAGTCTCACTGGGAGCTAGCAACACAGACAAAGGAAAATGATCCTGAGCATTTTTTGAGAATGTGCAGGAATGATTTAGGCTTATTTGGAGAATAAGCACATGATTGTATCAGTCTTCATACACATACCCTGATGAAGATAGAGAGGTGATTATGTTAGGAATGACACAGGGCTTGAACCCGGGCTAGCATGTTCTCTCAACCTGAGTGTTAAACAGGAGCGGTGCAGGTTGGGTGTTAGTGGGAACCAAGGTTTTCTTTTCTTTTCTTTTCTTTTTCTTTTCTTTTCTTTTCTTTTCTTTTCTTTTCTTTTCGAAATCAAGTTTGAGTTCAGAAAGACAATCAAGGTGGCAGGCAGGATGGATCATTGAGTTGCAGGAGGAGGATAGTAACCAACCTACCAGGAGACCAGGAGGCGGCGTGTGGAGACAGGGACAATGGAAAATTCTCACAGACAGAACTTAGAGAATGTGGAGGCCAAGGAAAAAATGCTGCAACGGTGATACCATTTTTTCAGTGTAGGTAACTGATGGATTATGGATATTGCTGAAATCCATTCTGAACGAGGAGAGTGCAAAGCATTGTATCTGCTACAGGTCCTCCCAAAGACTCTGCGTCAAGTGTGTCCGGGATTAATAAATGCCCAGCAGAAGGGAGATTGCTTGAACAAAGCATAAGCAGGGGAAATCACTCCTGAAAGACTGCAAGTCAAATGTCATCAAGAAAAGGTCTGTGTCCCGAGAAGCCTGGGGGTCTCTCCTGCCTGTCTTGTTTCTTATTGGAACGGAGGCTGCTGCTTAGGAGTAATGACAGCTCAGATCTTTTTACAGCCAGAAAATATTGTTATATGGTGATGAGGTTATGATCTCTGCACATGCTAAGCAGTGTTAGGAAAATAAAAAGCATAAAATAGTAGTTTGCAAATATATCATTTTTAAACACAGAAATTAACTTCATAGCATTTCTTTTTTTTTTTAACAGATTTAATTCACTTTATTTTTCTTGTATAAAAACCCTTATGTGGTAGCCACAGCTGGAGCCTGGGTCCTCTGAACAGAGACTCTGGTGTGGGTTTTCACAAGATGATCAGTGAATTCCTGATAAGGGGACTTGGTGAACACAGTCTCTTTCCAGAGGTCAGGGGTCAGGTAGCTATAAGTATTGGAGATGGCATCAAAGGTGGCCTTGGCAAAGTTGCCCAGGGTGGCAGTGCAGCCCCTGGCTGATGTGTAGCAGTCATCAATACCGGCCATTATCAGTAGCTTCTTGGGCACAGGAGCAGAGACGATGCCAGTGCCTCTGGGGGCAGGGATAAGACGCACCAAAACAGAGCCACAGCGGCCTGTCACCTTGCACGGAACAGTGTGGGGTTTGCCAATCTTGTTGCCCCAATAGCCTCTTCGCACAGGGACGATGGAAAGCTTGGCCAAGATGATGGCTCCTCGGATGGCAGTGGCTACCTCCTTGGAACACTTAACACCAAGACCAACGTGACCATTGTAGTCTCCAATAGCGACAAAAGCCTTGAACCTGGTCCGCTGGCCAGCCCGTGTCTGCTTCTGCACTGGCATGATTTTTAGTACCTCATCCTTTAGGGAGGCACCCAGGAAAAAGTCGATAATCTCAGATTCCTTAATGGGCAGGGAGAACAGGTAGATCTCCTCCAAGGACTTTATCTTCATGTCCTTAACCAGGCGCCCAGCTTGGTGACAGGGATCCACTCCTTGTCTTCGGCTTTACCTCCACGAGCCCCGCGGCCTCAGCCACGCCCACGGCCCCAGCCACGACCGCGGCCCCTAAGACCGCTGCCGAACCCTCCCCGGAAGCCGCCACGGCCTCCTAGTCCTGGGCCGCCGGGCCCTCCCGGCCCTCCGGCTGCACCAGCGTCATCCGCCATTTGGTGTTTTCCCGAAGAAGAAGAAGCTCATAGCATTTCTAAGATTAGAAAAATTTCATTTGCTTCTTCAAGTCCCCATACTGTTTTGGTTTAATGTAAATATTAATGTTTATCCCTCTTGTATGTTTATGGATGTTACAAACCTATTACTCAAACTACCGTGTCCATATGCGCAGGAAGAGCAACGTCAAGAGGAGTAGCAGCTGTTGGTGTGTGTTGGGGTCCCTTCTAGTTTATGTATGTTTCTGTGCTCTGAAAATATAAAGGGGTGACAGTATGTTCTTGTGATGTTCCCTTAGGAGGGATAAAATGTTAATACTGTTGAAAATCTTGTTGGGTCTGATACATTTTAATAGCCCCACTAATATCCCACATATATTTAAATATTTCATTTAGATACTTATTTTATGAGAGTAGTAAGCTCTCATAAAACTGTAGAGATTAAAATTTCCATTAAAGTTGTTTACTTTTATTAAGTTTAACATTTGTCATATTCTGGGGAAAAATGTCTCCAGCATCTAAACTGCAGGGAGCTATCATTTCTCAGATTGTTTGAATCTTCTACATTTGGACCAAATGTGGTCCAGTACTGGACACATCTTGGAACACCATTGTCTGATGGGTCAACGTTTGTTTTCCTGGAGTCATCTTGGTGCATGAGAATCTTAGGTGCTCAAGGGATTTCTGTGTCCTGTCATCGCTGGGGAATGATGTGCTCTGATACCCAGAGGGTACACTACAACTCCCAACAAGAAAAGCTACGGGATCCTTTTGGATTTGAGCATTTAAAGTCCTTTAGTCAATAGCATTTAAGTAGTATCCATCACGCCCATTACTCCTCATTTCTTTGGGGATGTGACTGTGCTCCAAGCGGCATCAAAGAATGCCCAGCCTTCTGGGTTGACGTAGATGCAGCACTTCCCTGGCTGTGTGGTTTCAAGACATTGAGCCACAGTTACATACCGGTTAGCCAATAGATACTGGATACCACACAAAAACCATCAAGAAAAAGGGATTCTTGTTTATATCCCAGACTTGGTATTATCATTAGCTTTAAGAATAATACCCACCCCGGCTGTAGAGATGGCTCAGAAGTAAACAGAGCATTGGCTGCTATTCCAGAGGCCCTGAGTTCAGTTCCCAGCAACCACATGGTGGCTCACAACCATCTATAGCGAGATCTGGTGCCCTCTTCTGTCAGGCAGGCATACATGTAAATAGAGCACTCATATACATAAGTATATAAATCTTAAAAAAATGACACCCCTCTTTGGCATTATTCTTGAGTAAGAAAAACATATTGGGGGTTTACTATGAAAACTGCTATGTGGTCTGTTCTGCATTTATAGAAGTCAAAGTAAGGTTGCTGAAATGACAATGCTGAAATTTCAAGCCATGCGTCGCTTTCAACTTAGCACTGGTTTCTCATCCAGGAAGTAGCCTTGTATTCCATTTCCGACTTAGCCAGCTCCCTGATCATGACTGCTGCTAGCAATGCTCTTTTGTCTGCAAACGCTGTTCCAGCATAATGTGTTGTGCATTTGATACGGATATTACCATATTGCCATAAGGAGCTGCTATTATTTTAGACACCAACTGATTCCATGATAGTGTCAGATTTCTTTAGCATATGCTTATGTTTTTGTGCAGATGACCCTAAGTAACATCTGCTAGCTTTGTGGTGGCATCTACTGTTTCCTTTTTAGGTTCTGAGTTTTTACAGCCACATTTTCAATGCGAATCTATACTGCTACACTATGGTAGGCTCCTTCTATGCTTTACATCACAGCATTAAGAACCGAGCCAGCATCGTTACTGTTTGATTAGAAGAAAAATAGGTAACACCTCTACATGGTGTTTTAAAAAGCCCCTTTTCATGACTCTGCCTTCTCACCTCTGACATTTGAAAATAAAAGCTGCCCCTTTAATGGATCCTTTGGGATTTTTAATTCCAAGCCCTCATTGCCCTCTGCTGTATCTGATGTTCTAGAAGCTTGGTGACATGTGTATAGCAGGGATGTGGCTTGGGTTAGCTCATGTCTTGTTGGATTACTAGTTTTTCTTAGTGCAAGGAAATGGAAGTGAAACATCCAGAAATCATTGAAACCTGTCTTCATGGGCACTGGGGATGATCGTAGAAGACAGAGGTCATGGACCACATGACAGCCGAGGGCCCTTCCTTTCAGTCTCTTGGTACCACCTTGATGGAGAACAGCAGAGATTAAGAACTTAAACAGACATTTCCTCTTACCTTCTGTTTTTCTCTTGTTTCTTCTACTTACAAAACATATTTACTCAAAGAAAGTGGTATGAATCATTTTTGTGGCATTTAAATGAGTCTAGAATATCAATGAAAATGAAAACCCAAACTTCTTTGGATAGTAGTGTATGCCATTGTTTCCTGCTGGAAGAACAACAGACTTTCCATTTCATTTTATCAGTTAAATGTGTCACCTACATGCTTGCCACTACAGCCGAACCTAATCAAGCAAACTTGCATAGCAGGCATGGTCCTGCTCACAAGAAGTGTCCTGTTGACATGACTGTGCTTTTCTGTCCCAGCCTTGGCCTCCTCTTCACTCAGGGTGCCGGCAGAGTCATCATGGACATCTGCATGTTCACTCTGTGTCGCTGGCTTCCTTCGGTTCCTCTCTGTCCCTTGGGTGACTTACGTCATTAGGATCACCTTCTGTTCCCTGGCTTGCCATCACTTGGCTGACATCACATTCTGTGCCTGCCTCTTGTTCCCCAGCCTTGGCTGTCACGGCATCTTTGTGGCTTCTCGTCCAAAACACAGTGCTACTGGGTAGGGCATGGTTGGACCAGGATCCCTGCAAGAGCTAGTTTTGAGGATAAGACAAAAGTGAAGCTGAGTGCTGGGGCAGCTTTTCAGCTAGGCCTGAAATAGGAGCCAGGGACTAGGGTGTCCCTTGAGAAACAGGGATCCGCTTCAGCCTTCTGTGCCCAACACTCAGCTGCTTAAGTGGGCTGGTGGGCTGAATCCAAAGGGAATATCGTTTCCCCAAACTGTGGTTTAGTTTGTCTCCATGTACAACGGAAGCAAGACTGAATATGATGCATACCTAGTGAGTCCCTGCCCCCGGGGTGGGGGGTGGAGCTTGTCATAGCCCCTCCCTCTCTCTACCATCTCCCCAACACAAGGTTTTTGAGGAGCAGAAAGACTTGGGAACACATCCTTGAAAAGGGTCTTCAGGTGTTGTGTATATCTGGAGTGGTATTTGTATACACAAGAATACTTAGCTATCTTCTGTGAATCTTTCCTAGGCCTTGGCTAACTTCTAGCTTCGTGGATTTGGTCTGTACTGTTAAGGATGGAGATAATAGAAAGAAACATATTTCTGTTATGATCGTGTCATGCCTCATAGCTACCCTGAGCATCTGGACCTGTAATTATTTATTTGATGCTCTTTTAAAAAGTCAATAATACCGAGGGAGATAGAAGAATAGCAAAATTAATTTGTTTAAACATTATTTAGGAAGTCTTGTGGGTACGTTCACCAGAGAAACATTGGGTTTCTTTCCTTAAAGGACAAGGCTTTGTTTTGTTTTTAATAAGACACACTCTTCATAATTAAAACAAAATCCTAGTGTTAAGGGATTACTGCTTTAAATAATTGGATTTTTTCCTTTTGTCTCTCTGATCCCTATATATGAGGGAAAAAAAATCTAGTTGTGCCATAGGATAATAAATATTTCCAAATGAGAGGGTCCTCGTAAGTAGTGAATTTCAATAATGCTTTCTAAAGTTTGTGGATGGTAATGTAAGAGTAAGGCAAGGTCAAGAATGATTTTAAATTTAAATTGAAAAGGCAGAGATAAGAGCAGTGGAGCTGTGGAAACGCCTCTTACGTGACAGTGAGCTTGCTTTTGTAATAAATTATCTAAGTATATAAATCTATTCACACGGTTTTATTGAGTCCTTTAACCACAACACTGTACGTGTCGCCTTGCCAGTACTCCAGTTAGTAATTCCCATTTCCTATGTCACATGTCTCACAAGAGTACTTTCTGTCTGAGGTGGTTTACACGTGAGACTGGTTAGGGTTAGAAAGCTACAGGGAAAGTATAATGTAAACATCCTGCCTATCATGCTGCTTTCAGGGAAAACTTGCAAAATCAACCCCCGTCTTCTTTCTTATCTTCCTGCACCATGGAGTCTTAGGAGATTCTAAAATCCCTCACCAGTGAGTCTCTAAGTGCGGACGCCTAAATGTGCGGGCGCACTGCATGAGGCAGAGGCACTTCAGCTGCAACCTTCCTGGCCTTCCTCGGTGCTTGCCTCAGCCCTTGAGTCAGGAAAGGAAGGCGTCATGAGCAAGGTCTGAGTTGAAGGGGCCAAGGACCCCCGGTTCTAGGGCTTCACTCTGGGCCTGGGCAGAAAGCACCTTTACAGATCCAGTTAATGAATTTCAGCTAGAAACTCCAGCCTGATAGCTCTTTGGAAGCTCAGAGAAGCACTGGCTCTTGCTCTAGAAGAAGACTTAAAACAAAACAAAACAAAAATACCACCGCAACAACAGCAACAGTGGAACTGCGGGGCCGTAATATCAGGAGATTTCAACTTGACCCATTTGGCAAGCGATGTGAGTCATATTGTAAGTGATACTTTCACTTCTTAAACAGGTTCTTAGTTACCTTAATCTGTGTCACCAGACCGTATTGCGGCCCTTGCTATCTTGATGATTGCTACCTAAAATAATTCCGTGGCCTCTCAGTATAACTCAGATGTTCAAACCAATAATAAACTAGGCATGTGTTCAAAATATTGCCTCCTTGGCATTAACTGTTCTTCAGGACTCACATTGGGAGATGTTGGGCCCTAGAGTGAAAGAGGGGATGTGACTGAGTTCTGTGGCTGCCATGTTTTCATATCATGATAGAAAACAATGATCACCTAGTGAAAACATTTTGAAAATGTTACAGAATCAGAAGTTAATGTGGCGATGAGGTAAGGAGGGAGGGGACAGTTGGCTGAAGCTTCCTGCTGTGACAGAAGAGCCCAGACAGGGTAGTGGTAAGCAACAAAAATACCTTACTTCAGGGCTCAAGCTCTAAGGTGCCACCAGCAGTGATTTCTGATGGAGTGCCCCTCTCTGGCTCCTGCTGTGTTCTCACCTGGCCTTTCCTGCACCTGCCGAAAGCAAGAAAGTGAGCAAGCAAGCAAGCTAGCGAGAGCATGAGGAAGAGCATGAGAAGACAGAACTAGAGAGAGGGAGAGAGGGAGAGGGAGAGAGAGAGAGAGAGAGAGAGAGAGAGAGAGAGAGAGAGAACGCTAATGAGAGCCAGAGATACTGTTTTCTTGCAGGGAGACCAGTTCTCTCTGGAGACATCCTTTCACATTAGCTAATGGCTTCATTGCTCCCTCTTCAAATTGCCCCACTGGGTAGGGGTTGGGCCCTGACTATGAATACTGGGCTATATAGCCCAAAATGGCTGTAATTAAATCTTTTCCAAATCCGAAAGTGGTTTTACTCTGAGCTGTGAAGTGGGACTCATTTTTAATACAATGGCTATTGTTACTGGCTTCAAAAATTCTTTTAGAAATGAGAGAGAGAGAAAGAGAGAGAGAGAGAGAGAGAGAGAGAGAGAGAGAGAGGAGGGAGGAGAGAGAGAGAGGAGGGGGGAGAGAGAACAAGAAATAAGCAATGTTAGCATATCCAAGTGAAATAAGGCATAGTGAAATAATTTAGCAAAAGAGATATATTTTTTTTTTCCATTCAAAGTAGGTTTTCTCAGCTCAGACTTTGAGAAACTTGATAATTCTGATTGGTCTCAATCCAGGCAAACATAAATTTTTTTCATTGCATAGACTAGAGAAACGGGGAAAATACCTGAGTACTGATAACAAAAGTCGTGACTTCTGTTGTGTCAAAGTTTAGCAAAGTGTGAATTTAGAACTCAGAACTGTAGTGTTTTGTCTTTGGTTACCAGTATGACTGGTCCCTTGCCATCCAGTAGCTGCTTATTTTACATTTAGTCACCAAAACTCAACATTCCCTTAACTCCAGATCTTAGATGCAAGAGTTAGCAGTAAATAATTACTCTGAATGTCGGGATCTTCATGGGGATACCAGATTCTTGCAGCTCCACAAAACCAGTGACCAGCCATGGGGAGAAGTGACCTAGGTGGACACTCTGCTTCATTCAGGTCTCGGCAAGCAACATTTGAGCTCAGTCAGAATTCTGACCTACATTTGCAAAGGCAGTGTTGTGCTGTTACCCTAATCCACTGTGTTCCTGAGGATGAAATATTAGAAAATAGGTTGCCAGTATTTTTTTCTGCTATATTTGACCAGCAGTGATTTCTTCTGTCAGGTGGCTGTCTTTGGAAGACACCCAAAGTGAAGGTTCCAATGTGAAATACGAAAGATGATTCAGAACAAGTCATGATACTGAAAAACAATAGGTTAGCCAGGTCAAAGTCATCTAAACAGAGCTTCAGATGACTTGATTGTATTAGAACAGTAGTGGAAAGCAACTGTGGCTTTTGCTCAAACCCGCTTTTAAATAACTGCTTTTAAATAACTGAGTATTAAATTGTTTATTCTTTTAGTCATCCCCCCTTTAACACAGACTTAGAACCTCATCCTTATCTTGGCTCTCTGAGGCTCTGGAAACACAAAGCAACAGATGTTATATGCAGCATAATTGTAGGTATCCTGGAAACATATCTTTATGAAGTAGGATTGGTTCTTGGGAAAACAAAAATTTGGCAAACAAAGAGCACTACCTTGCTGGTGTCAGCAGTAACTACTCGGGCTAGATTATAGTAATCCTTTGTAAGCAGTTACTGCAGGCAGCATGCTCCAGAGAAGCAGTAGAGTAGAGTTCTAAAGCACACTAACCTGAGTAAACAGCAGCTCACTCACTCCCCTCAGGGACAGAGGAGAGGTCCTCACAGGAGAAGCTTTGTGTTGGGAGAGTTCTTCGTACAGTCTTTAAAAGATGTTGCCAGGGTACCAAATCCTGGAGGTTGCTGTTGAAGTTTGGGGCACAGCTGGTGATGCTGCCTTTGTGCTGTGTTTTGTTTTAGGACGCCCACTGCAAAAGAAGCCTGTTAACCAACTGACTTGAGCTCTGATCTTCTAGTATCTCAGTAACTCTTTGAGTTGAGTTTGGCACTCAGGGTTCTGCAGTCCTTTGATGATTGCTCAGCATTGGTGTTTGTAGCATTTGATCATTTCCCTCTGATTCCAAGTCAAAGAACCCTCTTTCCCTCTGCTGTTTAATACAACACACCCACTAAGGTCAATGTCATAGAGGAACTGTCTAGACATGATTTTGAGAACTACAATGTGAACCTTTTCTAATGTGGGAAGCTGCAAAGTTGAAAAGACCTTGACCTAATCATGTGGTTTTTAGCGTCTGAGGCTTAAATAGCTGGCCTTGTCCATGGCCACGATCTACTTATCCACTTAGAATCACAAGCACCCAGATGTGGACTTGTTTGTATTTTTTTACACAAAATGATTCTGAAAAGAAATGAAGCCTCCAATACAGATATTTATACCACGAGGCTATTCTGACACAATTGTGTCACGTATCTTATTTTGTGTACTTTAGATGATCAGTCTGTATTTTGTTGTTGATAATCATCTTACAGATGGGCCATCAGCAGGTTTAAAATTCTTAGCAACCAAGCCGCCTCTGTTGCTATGGCACAGTTTTCACATCTCTAAGAAATGAAGATGATGAATAAGGAGAATGACACATTTCATGGTTGGCATGCTGCCTCCTTTAGTGTTTCGCTTTTCAGAGAAGTACCATACGCTGGGGTCTAGCCCCACAGTGTGAGGATGCCTTCCTGCTCAGCACAGTGTGTATCTCCAGAACAAAATCCAGCAGCTACAAGAAAATCTCAAGACTATGGAAGGAGAGAACTGTAAGCAAATTTCAGCTGCATCCCGTGAGCGTTTCTCCAAAATTTCGCCATTCCATCTTGGTTTGGAATAGATGTTGAACTTCCCAGGGAAGGAAAGTTATAGAAACATTTTTAAATAATCAAATTTGAATGACTATCCTGGTTGGTGTTTTTTTGTTTTTTGTTTTTGTTTTGCTTTGTTTTTGTTTTGTCAGCTTGACAACAACCTAAAGTTATTTGAGAAGAGGGAACCTCAAGAGAGAAAATGCCTCCATTGAACTGGCCTTTGGAAAAGCCAGTTGATCATTTTCTTGATTAATGTATTGATGTGGGAAGGGCCAGTCCACTGTGGGTGGTTCCATCCCTAGGAACCTGTGATCCCTAGGAACTAGTGATCCTGAGTTGCATAAGAAAGCAGGCTGAGCAAGCCCGAGGAGCAAGCCACTAAGCAGAGCTCCTTCTGCCCTTGCTTCAGTTCATGCCTCCACATTCCTGTCCTTGACTCCCTTCAGCGATGGGCTGTGATGTGGAGGTATAAGCTGAAATAAGCCCCCTCTTCTCCAGGTTGTTTTGGTCACAATATTTTACCACAGCAGTAGCAACCATAGTGAGAGCAATGGTTATAAAATGAGTATTCTCGAAATGTTTGTGGAAATGTGCCTCACCAGGGAGCTGGAGAGTAAAGGTGGCACCATGTCAGAACATGGCTCAAGAATGGAGCTCTGTGAGAGAAATTATGAGTACTTGTGAGAAAACTCCAGGGCACAAGCATGACCTGGAAGGTGAGGATTTAGAGTCTTGTGACCTCAGTTTCTTCACAAACACTGGACTGTTCTTAGTATGTGTTTTTGTGCCCCTCCCAGGTGTAGTGGCTAGGAGTGAGTTCACTTCAGCTGTTATCCATGTGTCTGTATGGAAAAACATGTTTTTGACACATGTGGCTTGTTCTTGTGATTGCTCACCTAACCCAGGTGACTCTTCTTCATCCTCAGAGAACAAATTGCCTGACGCTCTGAATAAAATTGGTGCTTGCATGAGACTTTAGTCTGCCTCAATTTTGGGCCCTATTCTTCCCAGTTCACATTGCCAGTTAGAGCGAGGGCACCACAAATGCAGGAGCTGAAGTCAGCTGTGAGATAAGAAAATGGGGATCCTCCCAGAAGGAAGTGAGTGAGCGTTGGGGGGTAGAAAGCAGGGAAGGCTTTGCCATATGCAGAGCTTGCGCATCATTTCTTACACGGGAGCACAAGTATCCAATTCACAACTATTAGACTGCCTGCGAGTTGTGTCTGCTTATAATCTCTGGCTTTCAAAAGAAGTAAGTATAGGACATACAGGGCAGAGTCTGAACGGATGCTGAAAAGGCATCTAAACCAGGGGAAGATCCCTGTTCAATTTCCGCTCATACTCGGGCATTGGTTTAAACTGTTACTAAAATACTTAAGGAAGGTAAGGATATTAATCATGATGAAGAGTTGGCTAATTCCTTGTAGGAATATAAACTGGATGACCAAAACCTACAATTGAAAAATAGGCAAAGAAAGAGGTTTTCCCTGCACGCAAAATAAAAAGTAAAAACAGCAGGGCATATGCTGGTGACAGCACCCTCAGCTCCTCTCCCATATGTGTCCTCCATTGTCTGAAAATGACCCTAAATCATGAGGTGAGGAATTTGATAATCAATCTGATTTTGAACATGCTCTACTTTTTGATGAGGAGTTAGAAAAACCTATGAAAAAAAGATAATTTTACAGCCCAGGCAAGATGGGGCACAGCAGGGAAACAGAGTTCATGTGGCAATTCCTCCCAGGCCTCACGAGGTGCCGTTGGCATTTCCAGTGCAGTTTGAACAAAATAAGCATGTTTCAATGTACTCGCCAATCTATTTAACACCAGAGGGAGAGGCGGCATTGAACAGTCCTGGCATAGTCTCTTACGAGGCACGAAGAGAAGTACAGTTATTTGAATCCAGACGAAAAGAGTCATCCGTGTATCACATAGCTCCTCAGGCCCTTTAAACACGCTTATTTTCTACACTAAAATTATCTCCTACTGGTATTATAGCTCAAGAGGCTAAACTTTTAGAATGAATTTATTTACAACATAAGGACCATAAAATAGTAACTCCTTACATAAATCATCTTGCTCAATTAGTAAATCAGGGAATGACATGCTGGCAACAATTACATGAATTTGATCCTTACTGTATTATATTAACTTTGAGTAACAATCAGTTTTAAAAAAGCATGACAGAACTCCCTGGATATTCAAATTTCACATGCAGATTACTATGGAAGGATAGGAAATCCTTATCCAGCTGGTAAACTATGAGATTTTCTCATAAGACCTTAATTTGTGATCACAAAAATGCTCCAACTTTCTCCTATTCCACAGGTAGACACTTATTTTATTGATGGCTCATGTAATGATATGGCGGGAGGGTGATTCATGATCCAGACTTCGTTAATCTAGTAATACTACTACTCCTTCAGCCCAACAGGTGAAGCTGGCTGTTATCTATTACAGTGGATTTATAAACCCTTGAATATCATCTCAGATCCTGCTTATGTTGTAGGATTATTTCCACAGTGGACTCATACTCTAACTTCCCTGGTTTTATTGCAGAAGGAAATAAGCAAGCGGATGCATTAACCTGCCCTATTTTTACTTCTTCAGAAGAAAATAGGCAAAGGTTATGCATCTGTCATTGCAGGTGAATCTACTGAAATGTTACGGATTCTTTTTTGGCTCCTGCAGCCCTGGGCCATCGAGAATGATAGTGTAAGGTGAAAAGACAGTGGAAGTCACCAGAAACAGAGCAAATCTCCAGCTAAAGGGCAAAAGGAGAGGTCGACCATATCATCAGAAGTCAAGCTGCCCACCTGGGGCCAAGAGAAGGCCCTCTGCACTGAGGGAGCCGTTACTTTCACTAACAACTCTGTGTTTATGACTGGACCTTGGGACTGCAACATCCATTCATCTGAAGAAGAGACTGGGTTTAATTTTCCATGGGATTTAACTCACTTCTTATTTACATAGGACAT
The DNA here is from genome assembly GCF_030254825.1 of Meriones unguiculatus. NCBI lineage: Eukaryota > Metazoa > Chordata > Mammalia > Rodentia > Muridae > Meriones > Meriones unguiculatus. The sequence continues at coordinate 113,511,358 of NC_083356.1, forward strand.
CATAACATTTGCATTCCTATTAAAGGCAAATATGGGCTTATATTATACAAGATACTAGAACTATCAATCTTATCGGTCTCTTTTCAAGCTGTTCTCTGGAGTTTTCTGATCAATGTAATGTCACTAATAGTACTGGTCATAGTTGGGATCTCTGGGCTTGGTGGCAGAGCATGACAGAATACTTTTAATGTTCTACTACTTACAGTTTGCTTACTGGATGCTCATGAATCAAATGACCATTGGATTTATCTATAACATTTCAAATCAAAATCACTCTGGATGTCCTGTGTTTGAAAAAGGGAGGGGGAATGTTGGAACAAAGTCCAGGAATGGAGTCCTGTGAGGGGAATTCGGAGTGCTTGTGAGAAAACAGTTTCTACAGAAATTGTTCTTGAAATGTGTTTTTGTGCCCTCCCCCCCCAGGTGTGGTGGACATGAATGAGCTTACTTGGGCTGCTGTTATTCATATGCCTCTGTGGAAAAATAGGTTCGGCCCCACGCGACATGTTCCTGTGGTCGGACACGTTACTCAGTTGACGCCACGTAACCCGAGAGTATCAATTGTCTGGTGCTCCGAATAAAGCTGCCTCTGTTGCAGGAGACTTTACTCTGCCTCGGTTGTAGGCCCCGCTCTCCTAGGTTCGTGCTGCAGCTAGAGCCGTGGATAGCGCCACAGCCAACTTCTAGAAAGTCTCATCTAGTTCATATTTTGTGTCTTCCATGTCTTTCTTTATTATTCAATTCCTACTTTTCTTCTTTGTCCATAAACTCCCTCACAGAATCTATATACTGAGAGACTTTTGAAATAAGAATCTGATGAGATGATGCTGCCCACCTCATGTGCCTCCCACTCTCTCACCCTCACAGTAATCCCCCTCCAATCCTCACCTAGCATAGAGGAGACACCAACATTTGAAGCTGGATTATTGATGGAAGAGACAAGAGACACTTCATGACTAATTTACAAGTATAAAATGTAGGCTAAGTAATCTTCAGCCTTTTAGGGAGAAGTACTATCTCAAGCATAACTCTTTAAGGCGAATAAAACCCATTTACTCTTATATCACCGTTCTCTAAGCCAAAGAAGAATAAGCTATCACCCAGCTAACCAAGGTGGTCCATCCAGCTGTGCTTCGGGCAGACAGATCCTGGATGGGATGACAAGGGAAGAAGCCATTTCCAGTGGCTGGGAGGGTGAGTTCAGTGGCAGGGAAACAAGGCAGCTAGCTCCTCCACTTTCTTCTCTGCCTCCTGCAAGGGCTTCAGCCTCCCTGAGGATTCACCTCTAGAATGCCTTTTTTTCTTATTTTTTTCTTTATTAATTACACTTTATTCACTTTGTATCCCCCCTGTGATTCCCTCCCTCCTCCCGTCTCAATCCCTCCTTTCCTCCACCCTCTGCATGCATGCCCCTCCCCAAGTCCACTGATAGGGGAGGACTTCTTTTCCTTTCTTCTGATCCTAGTCAATTAGGTCTCATTAGGAGTGGCTGCATTGTCTTCTTCTGTGGCTTGGTAAAACTGCTTCCCCCTCAGGGGGAAGCAATTAAAGAGCAGGCCAATCAGTTCATATCAGAGATAGTCCCTGTTCCTATTACAGTGGAACTTGGATACTGAACTGCCATGGGCTACATCTGTGCAGGGGTCTTAGGTTATCTGCATGCATAGTCCTTCGTTGGAGTATCAGTCTCAGGAAAGACCCCTGTGCTCAGATTTTTTGGTTTTGTTGCTCTCCTTGTGGAGTTTCTGTCCTCTCCAGACCTTACTGTTTCCCACTTCTTTCCTAAGATTCCCTGCACTCTGCCCAAAGGTTGCCCATAAGTCTCAGCATCTGCATTGATAGTCTGCAGGGCAGAGCTTTTCAGAGGTCCTCTGTGTCAGGCTCCTGACTTGTTCCCTCTTTTCTCCTTCTTCTGATGTCCAGCCTCTTTGCCCTTATGGGTAGGAATTGAGCATTTTAGCAAGAGTCCTCCCTCTTGATTAGTTTCATGTTCTATATCTTAGCCATGTTTTCTTTTAAAAATATTTTTTAAAAAGACATTCTTTCTTTAGGTGTAAAGATTTTAGTAGGTTTATCCTATATTAAAATCTGTATACCTAAAGAAAGAATGCCTTTTTAAAAATATTTTTAAAAGAAAACATGGCTAAGATATAGAACACGAGAAAAGCATCTCTGACTCCTTTCGGAAATGGTTTTGAATTGTCTTTCTTGGGGATCCCTTCTCAGTAGTATGATTCAGTAGCCGGCTCTTTGAGAGGAACAATCCGGGGACTGAGCAGGCCTGGTGGCTTTTCTGACAGGCATGTACCTGGTAGTCACCAGTCCCTGCTGACACCTCCAGAACTGCTCTCCTCATTACAGTCTGGATCCTTTTGGCTTCCTTCCCAGAACCGTATCTTCTGCTGAAGTTTCTTGGTATTTTTCTTTACAGGGCAATCCACTTCTACTTCAATTTTTCTTTCACAGTTATTCATTTTCCTCTTAATGCTTTCTCATTTCTGATTTTGAATATTCAGAGACAACAAGAATAAAGTTGAGGCTGGGGAGTTAAACACTAGTGAGATGTAGTAAGGTTCCTTGATGAGGCTGGTTTTCTTTCTTCCTCAAGGATGTCAGGCGTTTTAGTCTCCTCCCCCCCCCCCCCCGGGTGCCCCAGTCAGTCCTTTCTCTCTGCCAGCCTCCTTTACTCATGTCTATCCTTACGTTTGATGTGTTTCTACTTCCTCTCTGGCTCAATCTCTAGGTTCTAGCTTCAAATACTACCCAAATATAGATGACTTCAAGGTTTATGTGTGAAGATGTGGCCTCTTCCCAAAGCAAAAAGTAACTCTCTAACTGCTTTCTTGCCCTCCCTCTTCATCTTTTCTCCTTCCCTTCTTCTTTAGAGAAAACTTAAAACAAAAGTTTTAATTCCAAGTAGATGGCCTACTCAAGATATACATTTACTTCATCTATGAAGTCATTAATTGTAGATACATTTCTACAAAGCAGAATATTTGACTCTTCCTCCCTAGGCGATGATTCTCAGCACATGTCTGAGAAGTTGCCCTCGTAGGGATCAAAGCTCACAAGGGTTATGGCCACAGAGGAGTGAGAGTGTACTCAAGCTTTAGTAGCTATAATTTTTTTATTTTTACTATAGTTAAAATAATTATTTTATATAACATACATTTTACCACCGTTAAAGTTTTTAAAAATGATAATTTAGCCCCAAATCCTATATTCATGTGCTTAAAAAATAATTCACTTAACATTTGGCTTTTAAGCTAATGTCTCTCTTTCCTTAAGAGGTGAGGTCTCTCTTGTGGCTCTGGATGGCCTTAGCTTGTACTCTTCTGATTGGCTCTGGGAGTGTTAGAATTATAGGCATAAATCACCATGTCTGGAAGATGGTGTTAACAGAGCAAGATCTGAGTCCTTTAATCAGCATAGCCGTGTCAAAATTTTATCATTAACTATAATATGAATATAAGAAGGGGTTGAGAGTCAGGTGCGCTGGTAGACACCCCGTCAATCTCTGTGAATCTCAGGCCAGCCTGTTCTATAGAGTGAGTTCCAGGACAGCCAGAGCTAGGGAGACCCCGTGTCCAAACAAACAAAACAAACAAAAAAAAACAAAAAAAGCAGTTGTGTGTGTCTGAAAAAATAGGTAGAAGGTTTCTGTCTGTAGAAATCCCTGAAGAACACAAAAATGGAATTTACTAAACAATTTTTCATAACCTCAGAAAACCCTAGTACTCAAATACAGAGCTCTATATAAAATATATTAAAATGCTTTTATTAGTCGTATGATTTATTTAAATCTACATATATAACCCACATGTAAACTCTTTCATAATTTATATAAGCTAGTTAGGATATTAGTAATCAATTTATGTAAAATACACAAGAGTAATATGGTCTAAGTGCCTTATTAAATTCTAATAGACTTCTCAAACTTATAGTGTTCTGCATCAAAAACTCCACCTCTCAAAGACGCACTTCTGTGAATGTTGCCACCTCAGCAAATGAGGACTTCCTGTTTCCAGTCATCTAAGCTAATGTGGCTTGGAGGATGAGTAGCTTCTGCTCTTTCTCTTTCGCCCAAACGCAACTGTAGGCAGTCATGCTGCTGCTTTCTCACCCGAGACTGAGGAGCATTTCTGTCAATGCCTCAGGGTCAGGTATTGCCCATTCTCCCGTGCAGCCTTATATCATTGTCATTACTTGCCCCTCCCTAGGCGTGTTCCCATCAGGGCATTTTCTACAAAGCCAGTAGGTGTTACTTTAAAAATGTGTACCAGATTGTACAATTCCTCTGCTAGATGAGAGACTGTCTTGATGAGAGCCCTTTGCATAGCCTACATACTCATGTATCATGTCACCCACCAGCTTCTGACCTTTCAATTTGCACATCCTATCTTTTTACCCCTTTCTCACTAGGTCAGCCACATCATGACTGTTCATAAATGCTCAAAATGAGCTTTTCACACAGGGCGTTTATACCTGCTCTGTCAGAAAACCCTGGTGATATCTCTGAATTACAATGCAGATACTTGCTATTATGGTGTATATAAGGTATCTAACATAACTGAGGATGGTATCTTATCAAATATTAGTATTTCTGAATGAAACATTGACATTACCCTGTCTAGGTAGGGGAAAGACATCTCAGTCTATAAAGTGTCTACTCTGAAAACTTGAGGACCTCTCACATCCTTCTTTCAAGCATCTCTCAAATTTTGGTTCACTGTGGGTTCTTCTCCTAAACCAATAATTTTGCTTTAAAAAGAGTAGATTCTAGGCCTGGGAAGACAGCTCAGGCTGTAACTTGCACAAGCATAAGGACATGAATCTTATCTCCAGGTCTTACATAAAAATGCTAGCCATGATGGCATATGAATTCAAGCAATGGGAGAGCAGAAACAGCAGAGTCTCTGGAGCCTAATTAGCAAGCCCCAGGTTCCAGACTGTTCTACTAACAGCAAAAACAAGGTGGACAGCTCCTGAAGAATGACACCAAGGTTGTCCAGTGCCACCTCCTTCCACCAAGCATACATAAGCATACACACGCACAAGCGCACACAGAGAGGCATACACAGCCATAGGTACACACAAACATACATATTACAACCACATAAATACATACACACACGAGCATAGGTGCACATTCCTAAATTCACACGCACATATTTGCATTTCTAAGGTACAAGTGTAAACACAAAACACTTCTCTCTTGAATATGGTCTTTCACTGAAGATGGTGTGAGCAATTGCAGAATCGCTCACCATCATTGCAAACAAGTACTGTTTTGCTTGGTGGTAGTTAAGCAAGCACTTAGCAATATTAGAAATATCAGAAATACTTAATGGGCTGTATGTCGGTGAATGCTTCATGCATTATGTCTTCTAATGCCTTGCAATGTAACCAGTTAAACTCTCTTATTGATCTGTTATTGATTGACATGTGACTGTAAGTCATGTCTGCAAGTAATTTAATCCTCACTTGACATTTTAACATTTATTTGTATTCCTTACGTTGAGGAACTTATTTCTCACTAAAGAAAATGAATAAAGAAAATGTAATAAGTGATTGCAGTGGTATTTGTTCTGTTTTGGCTGGTAATTCACAGGAGACTCAGGCAACTATAATTAGACTCTTCTTTCTCCAGCCAGAAATTTTTATGCACTTCTAGAAATTATTAGTTTTTCCCTTCTTCTAGCTTCAGGACCATACTTGGATTTGAATTGCTAATATTTTAAGGATGCATAATAAATTGTCATTTATAGTCATTTGATTTTTGCTACTTGTATGGTATTTTTCAGACCACTTTAAGCGTCTTAAGAGAGAAGAGTGGAAATCCTGTTGTAGTTTTATTCCTCATCTACGGCTAAACACCCTTTGCAAACAGGATTTCTTTTTCTTTGCCTTTCTCTCAAAGACTAGTAGAACAGATGACATTTTATTTATTGATTGAATTACTTATGCAACTTTATTCTCACATTTTAAATTATGGGGGGCAGTTTATTTTGGGGAACTATAAGAAAACATCATGGAAGGAGTAGTTGCATTGCAAACAACAACAACAACAAAAAACAACAACAAAAACCACCAAAGTAACCAAATACTAAATGTACAGGGCAAGCTGACTTGCAGGCTTTAATGTGAGGTCAGTATTTTGAAGGCCTTTCTTTCTGGTTGCAGTGGCTCATGTTTAGTAGTGCTCCTGTTAGTTGGAATAAAAGCCTCTTTAGCCACACGGGCACAGGTGGGCATCTTGGTAGCAGGCCCCATGCAGTTCAACACATGGCACTGCCCCACATGGGGCAGAGAGCGTGCGGCTTGAGCTAGGAGTCATTTTATGGCCACTTTACTGCAGATTTGTGAGTTTTTCTTCTTTTTTCATAGAAAAGCCATTATCCAGGCCAGTTAAAGAAGACAGCATTTTAAAAACTTAATGTTTATTATTATTTCTTTAAAGCAGCCAAGACTCGAGTCCCAGAACCTATTTAGAAAACAGAGCTCCCCCACCCATCCCTTGCTATCTATATAAATGATATTTTTGACTCTGTCCTTTATAATGTTGGCACCCCGTGCATATTAGATGTAATCAGGGCTGAAAGGAAACTTGAATCCATCTGGAAGCAATAAACTTTTCTAAAAGACTGCACAGTGTTATTTAATCCTGTGACTTCTCACTGTGAGTGAAATTAAGGTTTGATGCAGTTGTGTCACATCGTATTGATATCAAATTTATCTTTCTAAAAAAAACCTGACAGTAGTCTTCCAGCCCAGAGGAGAGGATGGCTCTCTGAAACCCTATAAGCCATTTTATGTTCATCGTTTGCTGCATAGCCCAACTAAACATACATAATACTTGATCTAGAGTATTCACTTTCTTCAGATTTTCACATTATCAAGCAATAGTTCCTTGCCCCTACTTTTACTGCTAGCTTCTTCTCATAGTGCTTTGTGATAGAGATTATATAAAAGACTTGTAGGAAAAAAAATCTTCAAGCCATTTTTAACTGGGAACAGTGTATAAATACCAGGCATGTAGGATTAAGTTATAAACACCAAACTCATTTTAATACCAGACTCTTCGAAGTCTTTAAACATTTTTCAAAGAAAAAAAATTGACCTCTACTTGCATTACAAAATGACTTTTAAAATATGATTTTATTTTAAATATGTAGAGGTAACAGTTTATATTATACCAAATTAATAGCTGAATAACTGAAGTTTATTTTAAAGGTTTTATTGACATATAATTACTTTATTAAATCACATTTTTCTTAAAATTTCATGGGCTGAAAACAATTGTGATAAAAAATAATTTTAGAGCTGGACACTTTGACTACATTTTATAGATAATTTTTTTCTGGTGATTTTTCTTTCTTAGTGAATCATTCATATTGCATTTACTTGATGTTTTTCAGTGTCAGAAACAAATCAAAACCCAAATACATTTGTCATTGGTAAGCTTTTAATGGCAGAAATGAAGTAAAAGCTCATATCATGCAAATGCCTAGCATATTAAAAATAAACATGAACTTTGTCTTGAATATTAAGCTGGATTATAAAATAATGTGATAAGCTATATTCTAATCACTGCTTCCTTGCCTTTGTTTCCATATGTCTTAGGCTTGCAAATACTAATCAGATGGTAAATAAATATGAATATGTTTATATGATCATGGATTATGTGAACTTAGTGCTTGCTTTGGCTGTTCGGCGTATACAGGTTCTGGAAATCTCTCTTGAGCTTCTCCTCTTCCTTCCTGTCTTTCATCACCTTAGCCCCACCGTGGTCTGTTTACCCACAGTTTTGTCTCAGCCATAGGGAGGGCTCCAAGAAGCAGGCCCCAGGAGAATACTCACTCCTCTTTTCAAGCACTTAAACTTGTGGTCAGAATTTTGGCATTCTGCTCCTGCCTGTTTCGACACATAGGTAAACCCCATTCTGGTTCTAAGTCCAGTCCTCTAGGTAAAAACTGCTCCCCCTAGCTCTCTGACACTGGAGAGTATGTCTTCCAACAATGTAAATCTGCTTGGGAGGAGTCAAGTCAACCAGCCTTGAAGGGCCAGCTCTTCTAATAATTTCTTAGGCTCAAATGACAGTCTTAAGGGGGAGAAACTACACAGAAAAGGAGATAAACTGAGTCTTTCAGTGTTTTTAACTAGCAGGCCCTTTTGGGTAAAGTGAAGGGCTATATAATGTCACAGTGATTGCTGGAAGGCCAAAGGACAACTAGCCTGCATCACACGGGCTGACGCTAATGCATAGTCTAAAGCCCCAAGGTCTTCCCCAAAGAGGAAGCGTGAGATGGCTTGGGCTGTGGAGTGGAAGTGCCTGCTGGACTCCAAGCCCACATCCAGACCACCACCCTCAGAGGCCATCAGAGTGTAAACGTGAAGTGTTCCCATGGGCACATGTGTTTTGAACCCTGGTTGCCAGGTGGAGTCCCTGTTGGGGAGGTTGTGGAGCCTTTAAGTGGGGCCTAACCAGAGGAAGTGGGTCACTGGAGGGCAGTGCGGTGGCAGGCTTTATGGTATGGCTGGCTGCTGTCCAGATGATCTCCGTGCTTGCGGGCTGCAGACGTGCAGTAGCCACAGCATAGCATAAACCATGCCTTCGCTGTCACAATGGGCCATATTCTTCACACTATATGTCGAAACAAAGCTAATTGCACTGATGTGGTTCCATCATGCATCTAGTCACAGTGTTCAGAAAGTAGCCATTGCACACCCCAAGGGAAGGCAGCATGTGTTGTTGTTGTCATAGAGCTAGTCTAGCAGGTTGAAGGGCACGAACCTGAGGAACTTCCTCTATCGTCAAGACAGTTGTCCATTAGGTCCACGTGCAAAAATAATAGGCCTTTAATGTAGAAAAGAAGTGTCTGAAATATAGTAAATGTTCAAATATCTAAAACAAAAGAACAGAGCTTTCGTGCTTGCCTTAAACTACCACATTCTAGTTTGGATCCAGCTATGGCCTATGCTTTGAGTCATTTGTTTGATTACTGTGGAAGGCCAGTACAGAAAACACGTGGATGCCACCGGTAGCTTGTGACAGCGGCTGCTCAGTAGTGCTGGGCTGTAAGATTCGGAAGGACTGTGAGTTCCTTTTGTTTTGATGTTGGTTGTGGTAATGTGCTTATGTGCTTGCCTGCTTTTAGTTTTGCTGTAGTGAAGTTATTGGTTTCCTGTGTTTTCCCCTAGTTGGGGTCGGGGGGCATTGCCAGGCCACAGAGGAAGAGGATGCAAGCAGTCTCAATGAGACTTGCTTGATAGGCTGGGGTCAGTTGGTAGGAGAGGAGGGCTCCCCCTTTCTGAGAAATAGGGGAGGGGGTTATGAAGAAGGAGGGAGGTAGGGTGAGACCAAAAAGAGACGTGGGAGGGGGCCACATTCTGGATGTAATGTGAATAAATTATAAATAATAAATTTAAATTTAAAAAAAGATTTAGAAGGACTCAGCGATAAAGGCTTTTCCTGGGACTAATGGCTTAATGGGATCTGAGAGTTAATGTTTGAAGGGGCTAGAGTCAAGAAGGCCTTCCGTTTGCCAGGAAACGAAGGGGCAGAGGTTCAGAGGTAGGCACAAGCACAGTGTGGTTAAGGTTCACCTGATTACCACGGCTGCACGTATTATCAGCATTTACTGGGCGACTTCCCATTTTTGAAGCGCCAAGTGAAATGCTAGGATACGGATAGTGTAGATGGGGAGACACAGGGACACACCGCCAGGGGCTCACAGGGTCTGCATGGGGCAGTCATCTGGGGTGCTATCAGTTACCAGCATGTACAGCTCGATAAACATATACAAACTGATAAGGCCGAAGAAACGCCTCGATTATGAGATTAGAGTGAATCCATTAAGCTCCTCTCTTCTGCGAACATCCTTTGTTGAACCCTCCACCCTTGAGTTTATCAGCGTTTCTATTAAGGGATAGAGATGGGAGTAACATAGGAAAGATCACAAATAGACAAACCTGAACACAATAAAGAAAGCAATGAACGGTCCCAGCAGGCTGGGGCGCAAGACTACCCTTCCTGACGGAGTCACAAAGCCGTGGCATGTCACGTAAAGTCATCGCATAAAACCTGAAATAACTTGAAGTGTTTATAATTCATCAGGATGATTATATAAAAGGACCTTCTGCACACTCAGAAATAGTAGTCATAAAACTACTACAAAATGACGGAAGATCAAAGCATGACTTTAGGTTGTGTCATAAGGTCATTTTAAATATCAATATATATGTATATATATTAAGATTTCTCAAACTTTGATTTGGGGCAAACATAAATTATTGAAAAACCACTAGATGGTATTTATATAAGCTATATCCACTGATCTTTGTTATGTTATGAATTAAAGACTCTTTAAAATATTAATTAAAGGAGTGGGGCTATACCTCAGCAGTGGCATGTGGAGGGTCCTAGACTGGATATCCAGCACCACAGGAAAAGAAGAACAACAGTGTTTTTATAGTAGTAAGCCTGCTACATGTTAATGAGCACAACGTGCTTATCTGAGGTGCTCTGTCCAACAACACAGCACCAGTGTCGCCGTTTTCACCCTGTCATAGCTGCGGGGTCTCTTCAACGGCTGGCGGGGTAGGAAAGAGTTGGCCTCTCCCTCTCTTGCTCCAGCCTGTTGTGAGTTTCTGGTTTGGTCGATGGGTATAGAAAAACCCAGCTTCACTCACGTGTAGGAGAGGAGAATGCTTCCCAGTTGCCTGTAGCCATCACTCTGAAGCCACAGCAGAACACATCAAGTACTGGCCTCCTCCAGGTGAGTTACAACGTAGGATCTAAGTGATTTGAGTTAATTTATCTCATTCTGCTGTTTTATCAGACTGACTATTCATGCGCAATTTTTATAATGCCCTTTTGAAAACTGGGCTCCTGTGTTACAATTTTAGCACACTAATATATTTTATTGTAAAGTATTTTTTAAAGTCAAATGTGCTAATAATACTTGCCAATCTCTCCAGAAAACTCCCTTACGATGTAAGGCTGTAAAGCCCTTTGCTGAACATATATATTATCTTGTAGAAACCCCTGCTTTTCCTCAAAAGCCTGTGCTTTATGGTGGACAGCACTTTCAGTTGTTTTCTTTGGCCAGTTTTTGTCCATTTTCCAAAGAATGTTTGGCAAATAGCTATGAGCGGGTACCGTAGCCTTCCCGCCAGCAGGTCTTTTCTTCAGGGTGGCCTTGAACTCTGTGTAGCCAAGGATAACCCCTCATTTCTCATCCTCCTGCTTCCAACCCTTGGACACTGCAGTGGAAGCACCTGTTTCTGTGCTGCTGGGGCCAAACCCGGGGAGGGGATCAGGCATGCCAAGAGCGCTCTCCCCACTGAGACACATTGCCAGGCAGTTGGTCTTTCAAGTAGAGATGACGTCCCCGATATCCAAGTGACGTCAGGGCTTCTCCTGGGGAGGCCATCAGTGGCTTGTGCTTGAGGATCGGTGTCTCACATGTGCTGGGAATACAAGGTCACAGTTCAGCTTCGGCACTGAGCATGGAGCAGTACTCGAGCCACAGCCTAATTTTTGTATTTTTTTTACCAATACTGTATTTTCTAATGCCAATTTTGTGATAATTGTGATTAAATATAGACTGTGGCTTTTAATTATTTCACTCCTTACATTTTGAGTATTGTTCTGAGTAAAGATCTGGCATTTTTATCTGTGTTTTAAATCCTAAGCAACAGGAGAATATTTACATTTTCTTGATGTTTCATTAATTCATTGTGAACTCTATATCCTTTGTGCCTTTCCATCCTCCTCCGTTGCTTAAAACCTTAAGAGACATACTTGAGGTTCTTGTGCTTGACAGAACTAAATAAGTGGAGGAAACCCACAGGTAGAAAAATCATCAATATTAAATTTGATCTAGTAAAACTGTAAGACCGGTAGTAGATTGGGAGTTTGTTTTTTCTCTCAAAATAAGATGAAAGTGTCCTAATCTATTCACTAGACATGAATGCTCATTCTCTGTGTTTCCGCTTTGCTCTGCACGTGTGTTTAGGGATGTGAACACCTCTGCTAACATGCTATGCCACGTACTTCAGGAGAGCAATACATTGAAGCAGGTTTCCAGTGGACTGCGGGATCGGCCCTGTTTGTCTAAACTCTAGTTTAACCTGATTATTAACAATTACGTGTGTTTCCTACTTACAATTAGAGTGTATTCAAATTTATTGGTCCCTTGCTTCACAGATTTATCTCAGTATGTGGTGTATTCAAACAGAATTTTGTATTTTTAATTAGGGGATTAGATAAGTAATTCTGAAGAGCCAAAAAAAAAAAAAAAACAAAAAACAAAAAACCTGTTAGGCATCACATTGCCTAACCATCTAACTGTGTGTGTGTGTGTGTGTGTGTGTGTGTGTGCCCAGGGTGTTGTGTGGGAGCCATCTATCCAGCGGGCAGTTTTTCAGGCACTGTTTTCGGTGGACATGTGCAGGAACTGTGAGCACAATTAGCACCAGGCAGATAAACCCAGCTTTAATCCTGTTTACGGGCCGCATCAGGCAGATGTGCCAAGATTGAAGCAGACAAGCCCCGGGCTTACAGTAATATTTTTAAAAGTGCCACTCACCGTCGGCCTATTTCTGTTAAACCTTTGCTCAATATCCTTAAGTAAGGTTGGCTTTGCTCTCCTGTTCGCCCCTGTAACCCACTTTGAACAGGTCCTGCCTTGCTCTCATGTGACAGGGTAACCTGCCAGGAAAGGTTATCTTTATTCCCTGTAATTAAATTGGCTCTCCCTCCCCCAAGAAGATATAATAGGAAGTGGGTGCTGAATTAAATAAATAGCGCACTATCCAATAGACACATACTTAAATCCCTTGCAAGAACAGATGGTCCCAGTATCTCTGTAAGTAATGTGAGAGGACAGTGAGTGTTCTGAAGTGACTAGCAACAACCAATATGATGCTAACGAGCCAATAGATTTCAAATAATAACCCACATGCCACCAAGCACAGTTACACATGGCTTTTGAGGAGTTAATGTCGGTAGCCTGCAAAGTGGCGCCTGAAGCTCACTTCTATATTTGTATCTTCTGATGTTAAATATGAACTTATAAAGTTTTACTCCAGAGTCTTCCCCCAAAAGTGCCACTTATCCTTAAGGTGGAAGTAAAGCCATATTTTAAACGCATACCCAGAAATCGGAGAGAGTGGTGCTTCTCTTACTCTGCAGTCTGGCTATTTTAGGTTGTCCTGGAAATAGTGGCTTTCACATGTGTTTGTGAAAACATACACTTTCCTTGTGGCAGAAACTGATACTGTTCCTGGAGTGGTCAGTGTGAATCAGCCCAGCCACCCAGAAAAAGGAAATCCAAGCAGAGATTTGAGATCTAACCCTTTTGTTCAGCACTTAAAATAGATTATATATTTTCAAAAGCCTCTTTATGATTCATTTGTCAATCCAGGTCATTCTTAAAATAATCTTAGAGATAGGTACTTAGTCTTTATAGATTTAAAACCTCTTATTACAACACGATTTGTTTTCTTTTGTTCTCTTTGTTCAGGTTTGTGATAAACATTTGTGTATCCTGAGAGTGTCCAAAGGTTGTCCTGGAGTGGTGGTTGAGGAGAAATGACCTAAAATTTTCAGTTTATCCCATCAGATAATCTCCAGAAACTTTAGCCTTTCCTGAGGCTGGCCCGAGGGCTTTTCGTGGGGCACTGGGGGAGACCTTCATTAACCTCCTGTCTAGGAGGCTGGTGTGTTGTCACTCAGAGGCAGCAGATGCACTAACTATTGCTTACACACTTTAAAGACTAAAAGGTACAGCTAAGTGCAGCCCACTCTGGTGAATTAAACACTTAGGCCTTAAAGATAAAAACATTTCAAAGCCAAATGCACAAAATTTTAACATGCTTTTTTGGACCTGTTTTTACACAGGGCACTCAATTATAATGGTGTTATAGTCTTCTGCTGCATTAACATCCCTCAGTATTTCATGAAACCACGTTTTGGTATCACACACTTAAGCTGTTTCCAAGTTTAATCTAAAGGATGCTCCGGTGAGCTTTCGTTTGCCTTGGTTGTATTTATTATTTATTCTTTTGGCGTCAATTCTGAAAAGCAACTTCCTGCATCAAAATTGCACACAAAGCATTTTCTTTCCTTTCTCCCTCCCTCCATTCTCCCTTCAGGGTGCACACGCCAGGGTGTCATGTGGGGGTGAGAGGACAATTTTCAGGAGTTGCTCATAATTCCTTGTCAGCCTTGGTTTCCCCACCGAGCCATCATGCCCCCAGTTTCCCCTTTTCCATACTTATAGTTACAGGAACTGCCAATTGCTGGAAGGGAAAGCTAATGACGATTTATCAGAAACATTCAACCTCATGTTCTGTCCTCCATCTTGTCTCTCTAAAATGGCGACTGGTGTTAAGCATTTTCTGAGCTTATTTTTGGGTTTCTTTGTAAGTGTCCTATAAGTGGGCTCTGTCATCCTACCCCAAGGGCTGTGTAACATGCTTTTATTGCATGTTTTTGTTCTTGGTGTCAATGTCTTTCCGGATGGGGACACACTGTAATGCTTGTGCAATTAAGAGCTGCAGAAGGCGAGCATGACTTTGTTCTCCCATGCTTCGACTGGAGGACATGGGTGGCTTCCGATGGCTTTGCTGTTGCGTACTGCTGCAGTTAACATTTGGAAGTCTTTTGATTCACACTCCCAACATGTTCCCTAGCAGCTCCTGTTTGTGCACTCTTTGCCAGCACCAAAACTGTTCCCATCCTTATTTTTGATCCCTTGCCAATCTAAAAGGCAAAGGGTGGTGTCTTGTTGTTTGAATTTGCATTTCTTTGATTGCTAATTAGGTTGAACTTTTTCATATGTTTGTTGGTCGATTTGCATTCCTTCTTTTGTGGAATGCCTGCTTGAGTCTCTTCCATGAAAGTGTTGCAAATAACTCGGTGGCCTTTGCTCTCTTTGAGACTTTTCTTTATGAATCTTTAGGACTTTCAAAGTGGTTAAATAATTTTCAGGGCAGATAACTTGATCTCGGCATGCCCAACTGTTTTGTTTTGCTTGACACATTTCTAGCTTATGGTTATGTAAATTTTTACTCTGGAAATAGTGCTGTAAATTATGAGATTGGGTTTGATTTTTTCTCTTCCAGTGAGTAATTAGTTCTCTGCTACCTCCCGCTTGTCTCTATAGAGTTCAGATTCCACCATAGGCATGTTAGTGATTTTCAGATGCACAGACATATTCCTCTGGCCCGCTTGTTTCTGTTTCTACTTATTGAAGCCATTGCAGTTTCACAAATTACACCTGCCAGGGAAGGCAATTGTCTTTGTTGCTTTTTAGAACCTTTTCCTAGCTAATACAGCCTGAAAATCGTTTGAATAGGTTTCTTACTCATCCAAACATGAATAATTCCACTGAGATTTTGGCTGAAGTTGCATCAGAAATGTTCTTGAACAATGAGATTGTAGACCTGCAAGACATGCGGTCCTGGAATCTAGAATGTCTCCATTCACCCTCAGTAAACTCTAAACAGCTTCCCTCCCTCAGGCAGCTCCTGCATCAGTTGCTGGCAAGTTATTCAGATGCATGATACACTAATTGTTATGGGATTTCTTTTCTTCCCCTTCATGCCTTCTTAGATATAGACATTTTTCTGCATTTTTGGTTAGGTCTAATGGTGAAGTCGATTCAGATTCACTGGAATCTTATAAATACCTTATTCGATTGCCTGTAGTTGAAGTTGAGTTCACTCCCTCCCTCCGTCATCAATTATGTCTTTTACTTCCTCAGCACTTAATAAGAATGTCTAGATAGCCCATCGTGGCAAGGGTGGTGATAGGCATTCTTGCTCCTACAAAGGATTCTCTGTTTTGCATTACCAAGTGTGATACTGGCTTCTGTTTAATACCTATAAATTTGTGATTTATAAGAGATTTAAGTTAGAAGAATTCTTAAATTTCTTAGGTTAAACACACTCAAACTCTGTTATGAAATTTCAAATAAAAATTGTGGAGTTTATAATTTTTTTTTCTCAATGACTATTTCATCCCACCCCACACCCTTTTTTTAAGTTTTTTCCATTCTTTCCCCCTGGGCATATTTACTGCATATTTTACTGTACAAAACTAAATGTTTAATTGACACAGGTTGTAACCAACATGATAAGATTAGCCAAGAAGTTATTTACAACAACATATAATAAGGGTCTAGTGCCAAGATTCTTCGAAATACTCCTAAAAACGAGTGAGAGATGAGCAGCCAAGAAAAAGGAGAAAAAGAATGTGTGAGGGACCTGCCCTCTTTGTGTATTGCATGTCTGTGTGTGCTGTGTGTATGCACGGTTGTGAGTACACAGCCTGTGGGGGTCAGAGGTCAACACTGGGAATCTTCTCTGTTGAATGACTTGGGAGTAGAGTGATCCCTCTGAACCTTGCTTTGAAGCCTTGTGAGGTAGACCCACGGCACCTTTCAGTCTCTCACTGATGGGACTCTCTAAATGCTGTGGCCTGCTTCCTCCTAAACAGTTCCTCTCCATTTTCACATTGTGTGCACACCTGTGACGTTAGCAGGAATGTTTGCTTCCTTTACTTTAACAAGCCATCGTAGACTCGAGATGACTTCATCTGGAGCAAAGCCAGTGCTTTCTACTTTTCAGCATGAGTTTGCTCTATTTGTGCACTGTTTATACACTGAGGGTTCTTTTTTTTATTATTATTTTTATTTTTTTATCAGTTACATTTTATTAACTCTGTATCCCAGCCGTGTCCGATCCCTCATTCCCTCCCAGTCCCTCCCTCCCTCCCTCCCTCCCTCCCTCATCTCCACCGTGCCCCTTTCCAAGTTCACTGATAGGGGGGACCTCCTCCCCATTCATCTGATCCTGTTTTATCAGGTATCTTCAGGACTGGCTGCAAAGCCCTCCTCTGTGGCCTAACAGGACTGCTCCTCCCTTCGGGGGAGGGGAGACCAAAGAGCCAGTCATTGAGTTCCTGTTAGAAATAGTCCTTGAGGGTTCTTAAGATTCTGAAGATGATGAGTGCTGTGCAAGAGGGACTCTGTGACATGCATTTCAGTTTTTCAATATCCTTGGGAAAACTAATCTCATTTTCTTTCTCTTTCCCATTTCCAGCTTATGCAGGGATTGAGGTCAAAAAGCAAAACAAACAAACAAACAAATCCAAGTGATAAGATTGTGTGGGTTTCAGCTATTCTTCATACACTCAAAATGGAGAAGCCGAGGTTTTGACTGCAACTTTAATTTCTTTCCAGGTGGCTCCGAGTGTGATGTGCTGGGCAGAGAAGAGTCCACAGGACTTGAAGACATGCTCTCCTCGAAGCTGAAGCGGGCTGTTCTGTAAAGCAGCCTGGCAGAGCTACACCACAGGGCACCACACTTTTCATCTGCCTGAAGGAGCAATAAAACAGATTAAAGACCTCCACCCTTGACCTTATTAACCCAAGTGAATACCATGGCAGCATATGGTTCAGACAGGTCAGTAGAATTCTGGAAGGTAAGCACTCGTCACAGGAATTTTCAACAAAACTAGGCTTCCTTGATACAGGTAAGTGACATCACATGGCAGGGGCTGGAGCAGTGGTCCAGAAGTTCAGAGTGCGGCTGGTCTTGGAGGACCCAGCACCCACAAGGTGGCCCTCGACCATCTGTAACTCCAGTGCCAGGGAACCTGAGGCCCTCATCTGGCCTTCCTGGGCACCGGGACTGCACACAGTACACAGGTTTACACACAAAACAAACACCCATGCCCATAAAATAATTTTTTTTAAATCACAAGCTGTTTTGCTGGGCAATGAGTATTTGATTGTGCTGTGGGTGCCCCTCTCTGCTTCTAGTGTGTTGTTTTCATCTTGAGGGGTCTTGCATCTTGCCAGGTGCTTTTTTAGATCAGCTAAAAAAGTCATTTAATTTTTCCTTTTTTGTTGATGTGACTGACATAGCACAGTGATTGGTAATTGTGTATTTATCTGTCCTTGCATTCAGAAATATCTCTCACTTTGTCTTGGCGTATAATTCTGTTACTATGCTGTTGAATTAAATTGGCACGACTTTTCTAAGGACTTCTGCATAGGTGTCCATGAAAAGTGTTATCTTTGGGCTTTTGTTGATACCGTGGTTTGATTAAGCCGTCTGGATAATCCTGATCTTATTAAATGAACTCTAAATCAACTTTTGAATAGCCACACTTATGAAAACGTTTTGGTAGTTCTAAGTAAGACAGGTTTGATTTTTTTTTAGCTACATGTAAGGGTGCTTTACCTGCATGTATACCTGTGTACCATGTACAAGCCCAGAGAAGCCAGATAAGCGCATTAGATACCCTTATTAGAACTGGAATTACAGATAGTGGTGGGCTGCCTTATGGGTGCAGAGAACCAAACCCAGGCTGTCTTGACTATTGAGCCATCCTTCCAGGCCCTTAACAAGCTTTAAAGTAATTTCCTTGCCTTTAATTTTTAAACTTTTATTATTTCTATATGTGTGCGCATTTGCGGTGAGCGAGTGTGGATGTACATGCCATTGGGCCTCTGTGGAGGACAGAGGACACCTCTGCAGAGTTGGGTCTGTCCTTCCACCCTCTCATGGGTTCTGGGGATAGGATTCGGGTTCTCAGGTTCCCAGCGGGTGCCCATTTCTTGCTGACACCCCTTGGCAGCCCTGTGAGTTATGTTTAGAAGTGTCTTCGTTGTCCTAACTCACATTTCTCCTGGGCTTGATTTAGAACTAACTTGCTTCCTTCCACACATTGCTACCAAAGTACCTTTATGTGCTGGGCATTTGAAAATAGGAATTTTTAAAAAAGATAATCAATTATTGGCTACGCTTTTCACTAGCTGAGAGTTGTCTGTCATGGGGTAGACCTTCCTGAAGGTTAATGCCTGAGTATGCTCATGAGGGCATGCCAAGCTCAGTGTGTTTGAAATTTTAAAGTGAATTTTTGAATGCTAAAATGTTAAATATCATGCGCTTCAAATGTGTATAACTTACCGAATTAGAACATCTTCTCTGGGATTATATAGATTATTTTCCCATTGATCCATCTAAAATTTTTTTTTTTATCGGATTGAAGGGTGCAGATGTAGCTGGAGAAGTGAGGTGGTTTGGAGAGAGGTAGCAGTGTGGTGTACCTGATAGAAAGCAGGTCATGATGGCCTCAGGAGCGTCCAGCAGCACTGATCCCGAAAAGTGCATAGACACACGCTGGCTGATGGTGCATAGCTGCTAAGCCTTTGCTCGTAGCCAATGAGCTGAAGTGACCGCTTTGATCCTGGGAGGCTCTGCTTCCTCATCAGCTCCTCTGGGATGTTTAGAGGCTCTGCCCTTCTAGAGGACAGGCGCACACAGAGGTCAGAATTTGGTTCATCTCACTAGAAACAAAGAAAAATTGTGTTCATAACTAGAAAGTATTTGTTTTAATGAGTGGTTTTTTAAATGCTGTTATTTTAAATTTCTCTCAAAGGATTTCGATTTAATTTATTAACATGAGTAGGTAGATGATCAAAAACTGAGAATGTGTCATGTGCTTAGGTGCTCTTCTCTATGCGAAGGTCCGGGAACTCTCCCACAGGGCTTATGAAGAGCTGGCTGGGGTAGCCTCGGTGTATCTCACCCACGAAGTCATCAGCAAGCAAACAGAGGATGTCCAGGCAAGTCTCAATTTGGTAAAAGCAATTTTATAGGAGTAGAGAGACTCATCAAAACCCAAACAAAATACTTCTGAAAACACTGTCCAAATATTTAGCTTAATGAATGATGTTAGAGCTTGATCCAGGGCTAAAAATCTAGTCAAATTGCAGAGGTGAATAAACCACACATCTTTGTCAAACAGCCTCTGGGGAGCCCGCTCTGCAATTTTGATTTAAATAAGAGCAGGAAACAGTGAAAGTACATAAGGTCCTTTTCTCTGGTTTGCTCCTGCAGAATTATTTTGCTCATTGAGATTGTCTCTGTTGTTCTCCTTTTGGAGCTCCTGTTCCCTCCAGGTCTTTCTATCTCCCTCTTCTTTCATAAAATTCCATTTATTCTGCCCAAAGTTTGGCTATGAGACTCAGCCTCTGCTTCAATACCTTGATCAATAGAGTCTTTCAGAGCCCCTCTGTGGCAGATTCCTGTCCTGTTCCCTGTCTTCTCCTGCTTCCGATATCCACTGTATTTGCTCTTCTGAATGAGGATTGAGCATCTTCCCTTGGGTTTTCCGTGTTGTTTAGCTTCTTTGGGACTATAGAGTTTAGTATATTTATCCTGTATTATATGTCTAAATACTGAAATCCCAAACAAGGACTAGCATGGAGAAGACCTAAAACCCCTGCTCAGATGTAGCCCATAGACTCAATCTCCAAGTGGGTTTCCTAGTAAGAGAAGCAGAGGCTGTCTCTGGCATGAACTCAGTGGCAGGTTTTCTGATCACCTCCCCCTGGGGGGTGCAGCCTTGCCTGGCCACAGAGAAAGACAATGCAGCCAGGCTTATGAGACCTGACAGGCTAGGGTCAGATAGAAGGGGAGGATGTCCTTCCCTATTAGTGGACTAGGGGAGGGGCATAGAGGGAGGGAGGGTGAGACTGGGAGGAGACAGGGAGAGGGTCAAAGCCAGGATACAAATTGAATAAATTGTAATAAATAATAATAATTAATAGAAAATATTATAAACGAAAGCACATGGATTGATGTCTAAAACTAAACAGTACAGACAAAGAGGCTTTGGAAACCTCTAAGAATGAAAGATGCAAGCATCTGTTCCATTTCTGCATCCAGGACCCAGAGTGTCCTGTGAGAGTCAGGTTCTTGTCCCACTGAAGGCAGACTGGATCATCTCCAGTGTACATAAGGGCATGTCTGAGGCTGCAAAGCTCTGCCAATTATATTACATAGGCTCTCCTTTTCCAAGCTTACAATCCAGTAGTCCCCCCGACCACTTTCAGATCTATATAATCTACAAATTAATTAAAGTGCCTGTCATCTGAGACTCAAATAGAGTTGATGCCAGTCCTGCTCCACGAGCCTGCATCCTTCCCAGGGTCTATGGGCTGAGACCTGTTGCCCAGCTCTTCCTGAACTTTCCTGGTTTGCTTTCCTTGGAATTAGATCTGTGTGAGCGTCATCTTCCTGCCTCACAGTCGCCATTCCTTGCCTCTGACCCACTGCTTGGGTATTGGAAAGAGTGATTGCCCATTGGTTATGCGACTGTTCAGCATCCCCCATCTCAAGAGTTTATTGCTTGTAGAAAGTTTGAGAAATGACAGAGATATTGCATATCAAAAATGTATATAACTTCCAGTTAAATTTTAGAGAGCCATACTTCAAATTCAAACTGAAATACCTTACTTCTAACTGGGTTAAGCTGGTAAAACAAGTTGTTCTTTAAAATGGCATTCAAAATTATTTTGAATTTTTTTTCTTGATTGAACAAGCAGAACTTTTTGTTTTTCAGCACTTACACCTCCCTCCTCTCGTTCCTCTAAGGAGAAAACATGGAGGCACTCAAGCCTCAACTGGATGGTCCTTAATAATTCCAGAAATTACAGTTTTACATAGTTTTGACACTCTGTTATTTCTAAATATGAGCAATTATACTTGGAATCTGAGCAAGGAATAAAATGTGATAAATTTTAAAGGAAAAGTTGGCAGCAGTAGCTGGAGGAAGAAAGCAACATCAAATACTTGAGATTTGAAAACTAATTAACATTGACTAAATAATTACAGGTTTATAAATATAAAAGAGCATTTTTCCTTTTTATGTAAAAGCCAATTAATTTGACTCTTGACCCAATTTTTTGAGCATAGTTGAACACAGCATCTTCTAACTTTATTTTGTTTTGTGTTTTTGAGACGAGACGTGCATAGCTCAAGCTAACCTTGAACTTGAGTTCTTCACCTTGGAGCCTTCCCCTTTGCTGTGATTACAGGTGTGTGCCACCATACCCAGCTTCTTTTTCAACTTTCAGTCACAGAAGGTTTGTTAAAATTGTGTAGTATAAGCAACATAATTCATTCATGCAGCATACATTACACATCAGAATCCCTGCTGTGTGCGGGAAACAACAACAAAAGAAGACATGAGGGGCTGGAGAGATGGCTCAGTTGTTAAAAGCGTGCACTGCCTGAGTTCAGCTCCCTGCATCCATACCAGCAGGCTCACAACTCCCTAGCGCTACAGCGTCAGGCAACCTCACACATCTGGACTCCGCTGGCATCTGCGCTCACAGGTACAGATGACCTGTGCTCATCCACTCCCCCCAATACCCCAAAACTCACGTAATAAAGATAATAAAGTTTAAAATGGAGATTCCTTTGCCCCAGAGACAGACAAGACAATATGTTGTTTTAAAAATGGATCAAGTGCTTAATGAAGACACTAGCAACTTAATACAATGTTAGTCACTGACCATTGATTCTGGAATTTAAGTTTTCTTTTTTAAAGCAATTGTCATCATTATGTCAAAAACAGTCAAACACAGTGTGTTCTAACTTTCAAAAAGAACTTGTGATACAAAGACATACGACTTTAAACATAGTATATATGTTCATATATGATATATATTAGTATATGCACATATACTGTATATTAATATATACACTATATGTGTCCAGTTTTATTTCATTAGGTTGAGTTTCCTGGTAACGGTCACTTGAAAGCTCCCTTGGACCCTACACCAAGCTTTTCCCTAGAGATAATAATCTGGATCTGAATGAGTGTCCTTGAGCTTTCAAGCATACACCTTAGACAGCCTCACAGGTGACATTTGAGCTCTCAGAATTGACAGGAGCCTACAGAAACAAGAACAAGTCTTTATTAAAGTGAAGAAGCTTTAACAGTGTCTGCTAAGTGACTTGGAAAATGAATAGGCCCAGTGGAATCAGGACTCTGCCTGGCTCCAAGGGATGGTGCCCTGAGGTGGGCACTTAGGGATGGGTTACAAGATCTCCCTTCTGGACAGGATGAGGCTCCCGGCATTCTAAGAGCCCTTCTTGGAGAAGTTTTTAACATGCCATTGATGTAGGAGTAGAGACGTGCTTGAAAGCAGTCATATACAAGCTTTAAAACAAAGACTATACATAAAGTTATAGGGGATTCTCTGTAATGAAATATCAAAGAAAAACCTTAGAAGGAAAATGCAGAAGGAATGAGCAAAAAGTAGAAGAAGCCCGATAAAACATGACTATTGAATTTTGTTGATACATTTTGGGATTGGTGATCTATTCCTAATTAATACAGTCAATCAATGGTATTTTTAGCACACACTAGGGGGATTGAGTTCTGATGTATTATGTTCAGTTTTGCATCTAAACACAAATTTCACAAGGCAAGAGAATATAACGAAGCCACATTTATTTAATTCTTTTTTTTTTCTTGCAGTGTAGCTCACATTCTATTGCTATAGCTGAAATAAGCTTTCAGATATGAAGCCCAAAGAAAACAGAAATGTCATTTAAATATCTAGATTTATTCCTAAGAAGAGTAATTTCCATTAGTTTGCTATTAACTCAAATCTGTATCCATGGGGTTGATCTTCTTAGGGTAAAGGAGAAAGAAAGGAAAGGAAGGAAGGAAGAAAAGGAAGAAGGAAGGAAAATGATAGTTATTTCTTAAAAGTTTTGTTTAGTGTTTACCTTATCTTTATAAGCAACTCATAAGCCTCTCTTTTTGCCCCCCCCATCAAATTAACTAGGCAGAATAGTCTTAGCTAGAGAATAAATTACATAAAGTTTTACTGCGATATGATGAAAAATGATGTACTTTGAAACATGAGAAGTTGATATCACAAAGATTATGTGTAAGGTTTACATTTATGCGTATGCATATGTGTGTATGTATTTATGTGTGTTTGTGTCTGTGTGTGCACACGAGCACACATGCACATGTGCCATGTGGATGTGTGGAGGTCAGAAGACAACTTGTAAGACTTGGTACTTTGCTTTCATCATGAAGGATTGAACTTAGGACCCTTGCAATGATGTCTTTTACTGAGCAGTTGTTCTCCATTAAAAAAGATGCCAGTGAAAGAAAGGCAGTTGTGTATCGTATTAGTCTGCAGTACTTGATCTGTTTAGGAACAAGGATTCTGAGGTGCCAAGAAAATCAATAAGACATTAATTAATGATCAGTCAACTAGACAGTAAAAGCTCGTATGTCCCTTTTCAACGATTTTGCCATAAATGCACGTAATCAACACATGTCAAAGTTGGGTATTGTAGCTATTTTCTTATTTTTGTATTAACATCAAAGCCTAACTCCATGCGGGGTACTCTGTCCAAGAAAGATCTCATGATGCCAACCTCCTGCAGCAGTTTAAAAAGGAGGGTCTCTGGAGTGTCACTACCCTACACGTCTGTGCATTTTATATACCAATTCACTACAGACGCACTCTTCAGCTAATTGCTACGGTTTTGTTTGTTTGCTTGCTTGTTTGTTCTGAGAAAACCTTTGTGTGACCCTATCATCCAACAAAACGCTTGAAAATCTTCAGTGTGTCTTCACTAGGAATGGCAGCCATGAGCACCCAGCGTCCTCCCCTAGCATCCTGCTCAGGCACACAGGGCTTTGCAGAATCAGAGTATCTATATGGGTGGCAACCCTGAGCGCAGACACCAGAGGCTGGGAGATGTCAGGACTCTAGCGGCATCTGCAGGGTGACTGACCAAAGACGTTCACTGAAAGCATATTTAAATGTTTCCCCTGTCAGTAACTTATATAGGATAGGTTAAAGTTAATCTTATAAACCAACTTGCAAATAGAAAGGCTATATTTTATCAAGCCAAGTATTGACAATTAATTTAACAATAAATTTGCTTCAGTTATGCTTATTTCTTTTGCATTTTCTATTGCTTACTGAGCTGGGCATTGAAGAGAGAACAGTGGAATTCATCTCTATTAAATTCTGAACAACTACCAATACCACTTAACTCTTCAAAGGTTATTTACTTTGTATCTCAGCTGTAGCCCCCTCCCTCATTCCCTCCCAATCCCACCCTCCCTCCTTCAACTCCTCCCTGCCCCTTTCCAAGTCCACTGATAGGGGAGGTCCTCCTCCCCTTCCATCTGACCCTAGCTTATCAGGTATCTTTAGGACTGGCTGCAGTGTCCTCCTCTGTGGCCTAGCAAGGCTGTTCCTCCCTTGCGGGGGAGGAGGTTGTCAAAGAGCCAGCCACTGAGTTCATGTCAGAAATAGTTCCTGTTCCCCTTACTAGGGTAACCCACTTGGATACTGAGCTACCATGGGCTACATCCAAGCAGAGGTTCTAGGTTATAGCCATACATGGTCCTTGGTTGGAGAAACAGTCTCATAAAAGACCCCTGGGCCCAGATATATTTGGTCCTTGTGGAGCTCCTGTCCTCTTCAGGTCATACTAACTCCCCCTTCTTTCATATGATACATATGAGTCTCAGCATCTACTTTGATACACTGCTAGGAGTTGAGTTTATAAATGGAGAGAAAGTGCAGCAACCATGAAATTTTTGGAGAATAAGGCAACAGAAGAGTTTACAGTTTATTTTAAACCTGGAACAGGTTGGTTTCACATTTGGAATTATTTCCATTCTAGCAATTAGCAGTGTGAAAATTCACTAATGTCATCCGTCAAACATGGCAAACCACGGCATTAGACCCCCAGGAACTTCACATGCTAGTACAAGCTCAAGCTGAGAATACAGAGAAGGCACATCTAAGATGACCAAACCAAAAAAGAAACTGAAAATATCCATACATACTAACTCCCCCTTCTTTCATATGATTCCCTGCTCTCTGCCGAAGATTTGGTTATGAGTCTCAGCATCTGCTTTGATACATTGCTAGGTAGAGTCTTTCAGAGGCCCTCTGTGGTAGGCTCCTGTCCTGTTACTTGTTTTCTCCTACTTCCAATGTCCATCCCATTTGTCTTTCTAAATGAGGATTGATCATCTTACCCTGGGTCCTCTTTCTTGTTTATCTTCTTTAGGTGTACAGATTTTAGTATGTTTATCCTATCTTATAGGTCTAATACCCACTTATAAGTGAGTATATACTGTGTGTGTCTTTCTGCTTCTGGGATACCTCACTCAGGATGGTCTTTTCTAGATCCCACCATTTGCCTGCAAATTTCATGATTTCCTTGTTTTTAATTGCTGAATAGTACCAAGAACCATGTATGGATGTAACCTATAATCCCTGCTCGGATATAGCCCATGGTAGCTCAGTATCCAAGTGGGTTCTTTAGTAAGGGGAACGGGGACTATTTCTGACATGAACTCAATGGCTGGCTCTTTGACCTTCCCCTCACTTCCCACCCCCCGGAGGGAGGAGCAACCTTGCCAGGCCACAGAGGAGGACATGGCAGCCAGTCTTAAAGATACCTGATAAGCTAGGGTAAGATGGAAGGGGAGGAGGACCTCCCCTATCAGTGGACTTGGAAAGGGGCAGGGAGGAGATGAATGAGGGAGGGGAGAACTGGGAGGGAATGAGGAAGGGGGCTACAGCTGGGATACAAAGTAAATAATATGTGATTAATATAAAAATAAAAATTATATTTAAAAAAGAAACTGAAAATACCTAAGGATCAGTGACTCTTTTCAGAGCAGGTGTCTTCACTGTGACCTGCTGTTCCTAAGGCTCTGGGGGCTCTGACTAACTAGGTCTAAGTGGCCCCAGAGATGGGCCTCCTGCAGGGGACTCCTCAGTTAACCTAACGTGCTGCTGGGGCAAGAGCCATGGTATTGACAAGTTCGAACAACTTCATTCGGTTTCATTGCTGCGCTTGTGCAAGCCCCTACACACAACGCTCACAAGGATGACTTTTCAGACAGTAGACTATAGCACAGTTACACTCCCGGTTCATCCGCTCTCAGGGGTTAGCTGACACCCTCCTTAAGTTGCACTGGGTCACG
Source organism: Meriones unguiculatus (assembly GCF_030254825.1). Taxonomy (NCBI): domain Eukaryota; kingdom Metazoa; phylum Chordata; class Mammalia; order Rodentia; family Muridae; genus Meriones; species Meriones unguiculatus. The sequence goes on from NC_083356.1 coordinate 113,538,215, forward strand.
CTTTGTTCCTTAAGCCTTTCCCCCTCTTCTGGTTTACTCTGATGGAGATGGGCTCCTCCTGGTCTCCTCCAGCTCCTTCTCTCGCAGCCACTGCGCCTTCAGCTGACAGGAAGTGGGAATTAGTTCTTTAGAAACAGTTGATTGTATTTATACCTGAAATGAATGATTACTGCGATCTTCCTGAGGGCTTCTCAACACCCTCAGTGCATATTCATCCTAAGGAGGGGCTATGTTTTTGTGTGTAATTGATTATAATTATATTGAAAAATTAATTGCTGTATTGTACAAGAAAATTATATCTGGCTTCACTCGTTGACAGAGTATCTTGAGAATAGAAGCTGACGAGCGTACTCATTTTCAGGAATATCAGTGTCAGATTGTTCTGCAAGGAAGACGCTCACTGACAGTGGGTTTTATATAATTCAGCTTCTTGGGGGAAACAATTTAGGTAGGCTTTGTCAGGTTTTGCTATGTGATTAGGGTCAGAGTATTGCATGAATATCCTCCAAATGTTTCCAGTAAAATGTTGAATTAAGTTTTCATGCTGCTAAATGAATTAGTTAACACCACTTCTTAACTGAATACCAAGGAGTCATTATTCTGAAACTCAGAGGCTAATGATAATGACTGACATTTATTAAGCAGTTACTACATGACACATACTTTGTAAGCAACTTTTATGAATTATCTCATTAAATCCTCATAATAACATTAAGAACTATAAATATATTCCCATAGAGATATGGGAGCAAAATTACTTATGGGTTTTGTTGTGAGGCTTGAGGAGCTGAAACAGTTCATGACGACAAATAGTGAAATTGAATAAACTATGATGGTTATCATCTTTTAGTTTATGCACAACAAAAGGGAAGTGGTTAATGGAGTTTTTAATGTGTGTGTATGTGAATATGGAGGCCAGAAGAAGACTGAAGGTATCATCGTCAGGAGCTTTGTCTACACTATTTCTTTTGAGCTAGGGTATCTCATCACCAGTTAGGCTAGACTGGCTAGCCAATGTTCCCCAGGAATCCAGCTGTTTCTGCCTGCCCAAGGCTAGGCATGTATGTCACCATACCTGACATTTTTTTGCATGGGTCCTGGGGATTGAACTCAGATCCTCACACTTGAAATACTTTATCTATTCAGCTACCTCTTCAGAGTGTTAAACTGGCTTCCCTTCAGGCAACGAGTAATTTACCTCATTTTGCTATTTAGATCAGTATCCCGTGAGGGTGGTCTTCTTGTTCCTCATGGAGAACAAAAATTGGAGCTTTCTAAAAATAAGTTTTTTCCTCTAAGTTCAGAGACCTTACTTTTAACTGGTTTTGCTAGAGAGACAGGTTTTCCTGAGAAATGACATTGGCTTGTTTAACAATATCATTTCTTGATATTGTTATAAGTATACTAAGTCATACTTGCATCTTTCCCCACTTTTCTTTCTGAGACCATATGTGGTCTTACTATGTTTGCTCTTCCTTCTGGGTATTCTACTGTGCTACTGCAGAATCTCACAGTTACTGTCTAGTTAGCACCGCTCCCCCCACACTAGGATAGCCAACATCTGTTAGAGTCATCTACATCATCTTCACTGAAGAGCTCCATCTCTCGGGTTCTCTTCCAACACTGAGGTTCAGAAAGCCGTAGCACAGGCAGCACTGGGCAGCTGTAATACGCAAACTTCCCGCCCCAACAATGAAGTAACTTTCCCATCGCAAATCGCTATTGAGAGTCCTTAGCTGTCTTAGGCTGAAATGTGCAGGCCGCATGGAGGACACGCCAGCAGTTCCTTCATGCCAACCTAGAGGAATCTGGACAGCTCACGTAGACACAATGCTCTGTAACTAATACTGAGTTACCCATCTTTAGCAGAGATTCCTAACCCCTGGGCAAACTCTGGAAGCCTGCAGGAGAGAGGCAAAGCTGAAGCAGGCCTCACAGCGAGGCTGAAATGGACAGTTGGTTTTCACCGGGAAATGAAATAGAAAGTCACAAAGTGACAATCCTACGTACAAATAAAAATATGTGAGGCAACAGGTTGATATTAGCTACCTGACATTCATAGAGTACCACTGATGCTAACATAATTGTGTGATGTTTATAAAGATACATGCACCTGCAGGAATTTCGTTACACTCTTTTGTGAATATATTTGCCGTTATTTGAGGCAGATAGTTGGAATATTTTTAATAGATAGATTGCTGCAGCACTGTGCAATTAGTTCTCAAATTAGCCAGTTATTAAGCATTAAGGAAAAAAATACCTAAAAAATTTAAAGTATCAATTTTAGTGCATTAAAAAATATATCTCTCAAGTAGAAAATTACATATCTTAAAAACATTGATTTTTTTTTTGTCTGTTTCTATTAGTTACACATACTAGTTTCTCCCCCATAAAGAGAAGACAATCAAAGCCTGTTTGTGTGGTGTCTGGGCCCCTGCAGTGCTCTCCTTCCTGCATCCCCGTCTTTCTCCTTGGAGCTATTCTCAAGGCACATTTACCCATTTCCTCAGCCCTGTGGCCGTTCTCACAGGAGCAGTGGCCTTCGGAGATAACGGCCCCATTCCAGGATGGTTCTCCTCTGGCCACTTCCATTAGAGGTGTATTTCAGAAGTAATGGCTGGGTTTTCTTCCCCGTTCTAAATGCTTGAAAGAAATGTGACTTCATTTCTATTCATGTAGTTTAATTTTTTCCTCTAACATTTGTAATAATTTTATCTTACAGTTCTAATGTCTAGGACATAAAGCATGTTTTTAAAAGAAAAACAAAACCTTTCTACATCCTTTCCACTTCCTCCCTTTAGTCCTTGTAGGCAACAGTCTGTATTTGGTTTTTGGTTTATTTTATTTTGATTTTGTTTTTACTTCAAAATTACCAGTTATGTGTATGTTTATCAGATACATATATGTTTTTTTTCTTATTTTATTACACAAAAAAGTGACACAAAGTCTAAACTCTTTATTATTTTGTTTTCACCTAAAAAGCTACATTAGCAGTCAATCCATACCATTTCATAGGAACTTCCTTGAACTTATTTTAATTGCTACAAAAGAGTATATTATGAAGTAAGTCTCTAAGTCTGGGGCCAGCCTGGTCTATATCTAGCAAGTTTCAGGCTATCCAGAACTACATAGAGAGAACTTGTCTCAAACAAGTATGTTGTGTTTTCTGCACTAGCTGTCATGAATACTGAGTGAGATGAGGTGTCTTGATATTATATCTGTGATCATAAATGGTGCAACACCAATTTCCTACCTTAACCCTCAAAGATGAATTTCTTGATGTAAATTTCTGAGTTAAAAGTTAAGAGGCCCCTTCTGTAGGGATTATACCATCTCTCAGTAAAGTCCCTTTGGAGAAAACACTTTTGGGCACAGGGACCAGGGAAGGATTAGGATCCAAACTGCAGCATGCCTCCAACTGTTGAGTTACAGCTAACCATAACTCCCCAACTCTCCGTTTCAAAGTCTCCCTGAGGATAGTAAACATCCTTGCCTTCTTCCTTGGAAGAACATGAAGGATCTTGTGTTTCTGCATTAAGACGGCATGCTGAAAAAAAAAAAAAAAGACGGCATGCTGTCTGTGATGGACTACATGAGAATATACTATGGGATAGATAGGCATGTTCTAGCTGTCTTACGGCAGAAGCCATTCCTCTCTGTTACCTTGAGCCTTTCTCCTCAAGCCCACCCTGGGAATGAATACTGGAGCCTGTTATTGCTTATACTTTATATTCTTCAGGGAGAGAGACTTATCGTAACCTTCTTCGCTAAAAGGGCTTAGGAATTGTTGCTTGCAATCCTCTGAAACACTTTACATAGCACTGTGTGGGCTGCTCTCTCCGGGGTTGACTCAGCACCTTGTAGAACCATTTCTTCCTGATGTTTTCGTGGATCGCGGACATGTCCTCTGTTTTGAATGAGTTCATCTTTAGAAACTATGCTAAGAACTTGTACAAGAAATGGTCCGTTTCTTCTTGGTTTCATATTTCACTTCGACAGAGGTTAAGGGCATCATCTGGTTTTAGAAATGTGTTTTCTTTTGGTCTGAAAATTCTCTATCAATTACAATGTATGGAGCTGGAGAGATGGCTCAGAGGTTAAGAACACTGGCTGTTCTTCCAAAGGTCCTGAGTTCAATTCCCAGCACCCACATGGTGGCTCACAACCATCTATAGTGACATCTAGTGTACAGGCACACATACAGGCAGAATGTATAAATAATAAATAAATCTTAAAAAAAGATGTCAAAAAATTACAATGTATATTATTATTTTCCATTTTCAAGGATTAAATTAGTTTATCGTTTGCTTCTTGATTCTTTTCCCTCAAGAAGTAGGAGATTTTTATATGTGACGTGGCAGTCTTGCTGGCTTCCAGGTTGCGGTCTTTCCCGAAATCTCCAGCTGTAATCCCCACGTCCTGAGGCCTGGGATTACAGGTGTCATTTTATTTATTAACTTGACCCTCTTAATTCCTTTTCTATGCCATTCATTTTTGCTTTTGTCTTTATATTCTTTGTATTGCTTTTGGCTTACTTTATTATTTGAATTCTAAATTTTGGCCTTTTGTGTCCTGCTTGTTTGAGACTACCTCACAGCAGATTCCTGGACCTCTAGTTCTTATTCCTGGGACCTCTTCCATGCTGTTTCCAGAGCCATAGCCAACAGGGTTTGTGTTGGGGATCTATTAATTGTGCACAGTCACCCCAACATCAATTTTTACATTTTACCACCATTTGTATTTGTTTTACTTTTACAACTGTCTATTCAGTTTATGTGTTCATTTATTGATTGGAATTTTTGCTTTCCTAGTGTTTGGTTTTTGGGGTTCATTCCATGGTCTGGGTACTAACCCCTTCTGATGTGTGGTTGGCAACAGTCTTCCCTGCCTGTACACTGCCTCTTCGCTCGGGTGTTTGCGCCTTTGGTGGGAGCAAAGCTCTGAGACGCTGCAGATCACCAAGAACATTTCTTCAAAGAGCACACCCGGTTACAGCACTCGCGAACGACCCAGAGAAGCTGCTTCAGCAAACCTTTCTAACTAGATCAGACATGAAATTAAAAACATTTATGGAATTATTATCTGTTATTTCATAATTTCCTACTTCGGTGGCTGATTAACTAGACAATTATGCTGTAATTAGATTCTTGAAATGTTAATTTATGTGATAATTATTTTAACATCATATGGTTGGTGAAAAGTAAGTTGGTCCATTGGGTGAGCTGCCTCTTACCTGTCCCTTCTTTCTTGCTTGTTCCCTCACAATCTAGCTGCTGTTGGCTCCGTTCTAATCTAAATACTGAAGTTCTGAGGTGATCATTCCACCAGCGAGCGATCCCTTCTGTTAATTGCTGGCCCCTTCGTGTTAGCTGGCAGGAAAAGAGATTTGTTTACACTAGCAAACTGCATGTGAATTTATTTTTAAGTTTAAGTCAAACTGTGGCGTTAGAATTACTCGTATCTCAGGAGTATAGATCAGTACACATATGCTTCTATTTGACAATAAAGGGAAATCAATGCATTTTAGTATAAGCCTACTGAGCCAGACTGCCACCACCTCAAGCCCTGTTGGGAAATAGTCAGATCTCCCGTGAGAGGCTTTTACCACCCCTGTTACTCATTAACAAGGCACAATTGACTCTTAGAAGCTCTCTAGCAGTGTGGTTAGCTGAGAAGTTTGCTTCTCCTGTTTGGGCTTTACCTTTCCAAAACTTCAGTTGCTTTCCTGCTTAAAATAGTTGTGAAAATCTACAAGACTGTGGCAGGATTCTGGGCTCCTACCCGCATTGAGAACCACACCATTTCCACGGCACTGAACTCAAAATAGCACAGATGTGAGTCTGGGGGTGACATCCCTGAAGCTCTCGGGAGCCTTTGTGTGGAGAACCCCCTGATTAACCTCACCCTTCATGGTTCATCGACTCCCTGATAGATCAAGTTTAAACTAGTACATATTAGCACATTTGTTACTAACAGCGGAGCAGTTGGCCATTCTGTTTTACACTGCTGCTTCATTGCAAACTGGCGAGCTTGAAAGGTCTCTCCCCCGCGGTCTGAACTGAGAGGTTACCAGGGGACCCAGAAGCCAGTCAGTTGCATATTAATGTTGACTCGTGCTTCTATTTAAATCCTGGATTATCTACGGGGGAGGTACCTATATTATTGTACAGTTATGAATATGTGCTCACCACCACTGTGAAATTCATTTGTTTTTTCTACGGGATGGGGATTTAAATGTCTCACTATAGTTTTATATTAATCAGTCTGTCCCTGGATGAGGTCCTGACTCTGATAGCTGGTGTTGTATCATGCTAAAATTTCGATTGCTGAGTCCTTTGTAGCTGCTAGTCTGACATACATTCTCCTAGTCTTTCTATATTTCCATGTTGTGTGAAAATGTTCTCTTCAGTCCGGAAGGCACGCTAGCCCCCTTTAAGTTACCTGCCGCAGGAGTCACTCCTTTTCTTAAGCTTAAAGGACCACACCTTCCCTGCCCCACTCAGAGGCACTCAGAGTGTCTGAGCATTTTCATATACTTGCAGTTCTTTTCATGGAAAATTGGCTTACAGAATCATCTGGCAATAGTAAGTGGTGAATTTTGCTTTGGCTTCATTGCTCATCAGTGCCATCCTCTTGGCCACCTGCTTCTCAGCATCTTCCTTTCTCTTGTGAGATGATGAAGGCTGAATGCCCAGTGGAGCTGAGGGATACCACACTGAGTCCAAGACAGGGTTGAAAAATGGAGGCCGCTTTGCAGAGCAAACAGCTCCATATACACTGAGGACAGCCAGCATCTCGCTCCAGCTGTACTGCCTGCTTTGTGTTATGGTTGATTTGTTTCCTGGAAAGTGAATGGATTTAAGTTCTGAGCAAAAGGATTGGCATTTATTTCCTATGCTGCTATTAACTTAGAAAATAATTTGATAGCTCTTAAATATTTTCTACCAACTTTAGCTGTGTAGATACAGAGGATCAGGGTGAGGTAGAGGCTGAGCCCCATCAAAGTTTGAAAAGGTTAACCTGCCAATGAAGAAGCAGTTGCCTTTTCCAAGTTTAGATATCTGTCACAAAAACCATATTTGATAAATTTCTGCTTCTCCATCAAGTATTTGTCTTAGCATTTTCATTTTACTTTAGGAATTAACATAAGTGTTTTATGCTTCTTGTCTGTTTTATCCTATAGCTTTTTGGAAATTATTTTATGTTGCAGCTTGTCAGTGATCATTTCTTGATTAGATTTTTTTAATGCAATTGAAACCTCAGTGTTATATTTTTATTTTCTGAGTATATATCAGTGTATATATGTATATATATATATATATATGTATATATATATATATGTAGATTGAGTATCTATTATGTGCCAGATACATTGTCGTCTACAGACTAACAAAGGTAGCAGAAAGCAAAGACACAAAGCTTTGACTTGAGGGAATCATGTCCTAATACAAGAGAAATGTAAAGGATCGAATAGTGTATTTCCAATTGCTCAGATGACGGTCTGTGCTATCAGGAAGTAGAAGAGAGGTATTTGTCGCTGTGGCTTTCTTGTAGTGATGGACTGTGCGGCAACTGCAGGACCCCGGTGTGGCTTTTGAGTCAGGGCGTTCTATCGCAGCAACAGAAACGCAACTAGGATGGTGCGTGTATTCCCATCACCGCGATTCACGGTTCTTCATGCTTTCCCACATGGGGTCAAACAACCGAATGGCGTATCACAAAGTAGATACGCACATTGTAACACATCCACCCGAAATCCTTTGGCATGTACCTTTGAACCAGCCATTTCACAAATACCCACATCCCATTGTCCACCAAACTCGGGTGTGGCTGGTCCACACCAAAAAGTTCCTAGATTTTTAACAATGTATTTTTGTTAATGTCTACTAAGACTCTTTCCTTTAATTAGACACATTTCAGTGATATGCCCTTTCTTTCCCCAGTTGTGTTCTCTTTGACACTGATTTTGGAAGAGCCCAGATTGATGGTCCTATGGACACATTAGTGGCTGTAAGGATTTCTGGGGCAGCTTGTCTAATCACAGTTCTGGCCTCTGGACACCCTGACACACTGTACCTAGGATGGCTCTTCCTATTGAGATGCCAGGGGATGCTTCCATACCACACGGTGGCTTCTTTATCGTGTCATTTAGCCTGTCCTTTTGGCCTCTGCATACAAAATTTAGAATATATAAAACTGAGTTTTCAATGAAAAGTGTAATCTGATTCACTGTGGACCTTTTAGATAAAACTGTAAGTGGCGTTGTGGACTTCCTATTATGAAGGTGGCATGTGATGCTGACTGTCCCACCATTAGTGAGGCAAAACTGACACCTGACTTAAAGATGTGACAGCCAGCCCCTCCTGTCGCAAGCCTTCCATTTAAAACCAGTAGATTCTGAGAGAATATAGCTCTCAATAAATACTCCTCATGATGATTTTGAGATGCGTCGGCCATCATTTTCTCATCAAGTTAGAGGGAACATAGATATTTCAGTTCAATCTTTTTTGTTTTTAAGATTTACTTATTATGAATACAGTGTTCTGCCGGCATGTATGGCTTCTGGCCAGCAGAGGGCACCAGATCTCACTATAGATGGTTGTAAGCCACCCTGTGGGTGCTGGGAATTGAACTCAGGACCTTTGGAAGAACAGCCAGTGCTCTTAACCTCTGAGACATCTCTCCAGCCCCTCAGTTTAATCTTTTAATTGGAGTTAGTGCCATCTTTCTATGAAGGGGATGTCACTTCTTCATCTTGGGGTATTCTGCTACTTAGAGACATGGGCCTACTTTATTTTTTTATTTTTATTTTTTATTAATTATAGTTAATTTGCTTTGTATCCCTACTGTAGCTCTCTCCCTCATTCTCTACCAATCCCACCCTCCGTCCCTCATCTCTCCTCATGCCCCTCCTCAAGTCCACTGATAGGGGAGGTCCTCCTCTCCTTTCATCTGACTCTAGCCTATCAAGTCTCATCAGGACTGAATTGTCTCTCTCTGTGACCTGGTAAGGCTGTTGCCCCCTGAGGGGGAGGTGATTAAAGAGCCAGCCACTGAGTTCATGTCAGAAACAGTCCCTGTTCCCATTACTAGGGTACCCACTTGGACACTGAACTGCCATGGGCTACCTCTATGCAGGGGTTCTTGGTTATTTCCATGTTTGGTCCTTGTTTGGAGTATCAGTCTCAGAAAAGACCCCTTTGCCCAGATTTTTTTGGTTCAGTTGCTCTCCTTGTGGAGCTCCTGTCCCCTCCAGGTCTTCCTATCTCTCCTTCTTTCCTAGATTCCCTGTGCTCTGCTCAGAGTTTGCTATGAAAAGGCAGGATGATGCTTCATTTAAGGAGCAGTTTTCAAAGACAGATGCAAATGCTTCTGACCTGAGCAAGGGAAAGATAAAGTTGCCCTTGATTGAGAGTAGACATTTTCTCCATTATAAAGCAAAGCAGTAAGCCGCCAGAAGATTACAACCGAAATCAGATGTTCTTAAAAGAAACCAGGGGGTTCAGAAGAAAGGTTACTGACTGGCTCAGCCTCAGACGCTTACTACTTGCTGTAAAGGAGCAATGGTGCCAGAGCTTGGTGTGTGTGGGTGTGTGGACGGCAGTGAGGGGCAGCACATGGCCAACAGTTAAGGGAATGGCCAAACAGTCAGGAGCCTGGAAAACAGACTGACGACGAGGATGAGGCAGAAAGCACACTTCCACAGCAAGGGGCAGAAGATGTCTTTTCTGTGTAACAGTCAGGAGCCTGGAAAACAGACTGACGACGAGGATGAGGCAGAAAGCACACTTCCACAGCAAGGGGCAGAAGATGTCTTTTCTGTGTAAACGTCTGGGGGAGAGAATTCGTGCTGAGGAGATAGCGTGCCACATTCCTCCGGTGCTCCTCCCCGTCACCGCAGAGGAGAGAACACGCTGCCTGTGGGAAGTTTCAGGCACGGGAGAAGCATGGACGCAACAGCCAGCACTCCTCGGCACCAAGACTGATACTGAACACCGCCGTCCTTAACTAGGGACGTACTGGCCCCGAGTCCCCACATGCGGCACGTTGTCCCAGAGGGACTGGCCAATCACTGAATGGCCAGTTGCTTCCATTGCTTGACATTGTATAAAATCAGTTTTCTATTCTTGAGGCACTTTCTAGACCTAGGTTTGCATTCCCACCTGCCTGTTTCTCATGCTGCTCCCCGTGGACCTTCCGGAGGCCCAGTTCAATACACTCGTATTCTTTCCAAGACAAGGGTCTCCTTGATATCAAAAGAAGTGACGTGATTGTCTAATGATGGGGTTCGATAGCTTTATTTTGTACCTGTTGTGTAACACAGTATTCTGGACAGAAGAACAAAACAAAACTGTCTTCTATCAGCAGAGTTCATAGTTCCACATCCAGCAGGCTGTGAGTTCTGTGGATGAAGGGGTGTTAGCCAGAGCACCCCACCCTCACATCCACACCCAGCGATAACTGCTTCCTGCCTCCGCATAACTTTCAGTCCTGCTAATGTAGAAGTTTTATCACAAGTATACTTTTCCATGGGTTCATGAGAACTATTCAATCCAGTTGGACATTTAGAGCAATTAGGCCATTTTACAGAATCAGATGTCAGTCTATGAACCAATGTGTGAGTTACAGCGTGGGTAGCTGCCCTGGGAAGGACATTGCTCATTATCAGAGGAAATAATGTTGCCTAGGAAAAGAGGAAAACTCTGCTTCTATTTATACTGCACTCATGAAGTCGACATCAGCAAGGCAACACAAGTCTGAAATGGGAAAACGGCCAGCCTCGTGTCTGAATGTTAGGGATCAGACTAGATGGAAATGTTAGCAACATGATGATATGTGTCTGACTTAAAAGCTTCTGTGGAGAACACTCAAGGTATTCCTGCCAGATTCCAGAGCTGACAGGACTGTCTTTCATCAGTACAGCTAGAAAACCACTGCAGATAGGATCTGGAGCAAGTGGATTTTTCTAACAGTTGGAAAGAGGGGTTGGAAAATAAGCATTATTGATATTAAAACTAACTGTTAACCTAGAAAATCTAAGAGGTTACAGGGAAAACCGATGATGGAAAATGGAAGGATTAAAGACAGGTTATATGCAGAAATAAGATATGTAGCCAATATAAATTTGGGGACAGATGGGAGGGAGCTGTATTGACAGCAACAGGAGGAAAGATGAAACAGTCCAACCGCTCAACATTTATCTGAAAATAGTTAACATGTGCCCGAGGGATGTAGAAGAATTAATTATGCGGAAATATGTGTTTTGTATTAAAGAAATTTAATGTCATCAAATTCTTCGAGGTAAATTTATTTTCATGTAGTCCTATAGGACAACAGCAGGATTTACGGTACCAGATAAACTGATTTTAATGGCCATGTGGGGTGCAGCTCAAGCAAGCACTTAGCATGTGCAAGGCCTGGGGTTCAGTCCCCAGCTCCCCAAACACCTCCAGCAACCACCCCACAGCAAGGTGGTACACCTGAGTGAAAAAACAGCTCTCCCAGTGCATGACAACAGGGCATACAGGGTAGGTGAGGAATTCTGCACGTCTGACAGTAGCCTTGAGCTTCCTGGGATGGGGCCAAGCTTGTGGCTCAGGGGCAAGCTTATGCTTCGTGTGCAGGAGGCCTGAGTTAAACCCTAACACAAACCAGGAAAATCCCAAGCTATTAATAACAGAACCAAACAGAATCTGTGGGGAAAAGATCGTTCAGTTAATGACTGATGTCGGGTCAGGTGGATTGCCAAGTGGAAGAAAAAAATAAAGTAAAATTTCCATTTTATTTCTTTTACAAAAATAAGCTTCAGATAAAAATTTTTTAAATATGAAATTGAGACCACAAAAGTATGAAAAGAAAGTAGAAGTTTTTAATGCCCCAAAGGACTTTTAAATATGACATAAGAGTTAGAGGCCATAGAATAAATGCTAGAGAAACTCAGTGGTAGATACGTAAAAGTGAGAAATTGCAGTGTGAAGAAAATGTCATAAATAAAAGCCCAAGGCAAAGGGCACCACAGAATATGTCTTTCTCACTTGTATGACAAGCAACAATAATTTTCCTACAGGCCAAAGCACTGTTGTAAGTAATACAAACGAGAAAACACACAGGACACACTTGGAAAACATGGCATGAAGTACCAGCTTGCCCAAAAATGGAAACAGTTCTTAAATATGTGCACTTTCCCAACCTCTCCCATAAGGAAACCCTGAATTGAAAACGGAGTGAAGTGGATGTCTTAATTACACATCCTTTGTCAAAGAGGACTCCACCCAGGTCATCAGACTTGGAGGCAGGGGCTGTAACCAGTGAGCCATCGCACCAGCCCTGAAGTAATCTTCAAACGCTAAACCAAACCCAAAGAAGACATGGAGACTTAGAGTGTACATGCAGCCAGCTTGTGCAGGTCTGTGTGCTCCTAGAGCAGTTCCTGGTCAGTGTTTGCCTCCCAGGAGGGAAGCTAGGGGTCCTGGAGCAGGCAGGAGATTTTGTCCCTCGCTTATGCTTTCACCTGTCTATAGAAGGTTCTCACATATACATTTCCCACTGAGGCCCTTTGGGGCAAAGGAGAGCACAGCCCTGAGACCTCCAAGGGTCTGGCTTCAGGCTTGGACAGAGTAGTCAGCGGAGCAGGAGTGTCTATGGAGATCTCCAGCCTTAGGCGGGGTTGCTTCTCTGCTAGGTTTGTCAGGGAGGCTCTTGGAGCTACTGCCTAGGATCAGAACCTCCAGGCCCACCCTCCTCTCCAGCCTGAACAGTAAACAGTGTGATTTCCACCACAGCACCGCAGAAGGCTCCTGAATAGTGACCCCCCGTCCTTTCGTGCTCTGTGAGACAAACCCAGCACTGTTTCTTGCTTTCTTGGACTCCCATCAGCAAAGTCTACATTTTCACCTGCTTATCACACCCCACACAGGAATATCTGGATTCAGTTCATTGCCTTAGGAGTGACCCAGCTCTCCCGAGGGCCTGCAGCGCCCCCTGCAGCCCTCTCACGGGGTGACCACCTCTGTCAATCTGAGCAGCTGTAGTCCAAGCGGCCCCTGAACTCACAGAGATCCTCTTGAGTGCTAAAATTACAGATCTGAACATCAATACCTCCTGTGTATTCAGATTCACAATTCACCACGTGCTTATTTGTGAAGATGTGCATTAGCATGTACCCAGAACCCATTAGCATCACATGGAGCTTGTTAAGTTCTCCGTTTCCCGTTCCCACCACCCAGTGTCCTTACTCAATTCCAAGCGCCCTCGCTGCAGTCTGTTCCCTTTACTCTTCTTTTTTTAATTTTATTTTTTCACATTAATTACAGTTTATTCACTTTGTATTCCAGCTGTAACCCCTTCCCAATACTGTCCTCTCTCCCTCTTCTTCTCCTATGCCCCTTCCCCAGTCCAATGATAGAGGACCTCCTCCCCTTCCATCTGACCCTAGCCTATCAGGTCTCATCAGGACTGGTTTCATTGTCTTCCTCTATGGACTGATAAGGTTACTCCCACCCTCGGGGAGGTGATCAAAGAGCCACACACTGAGGTCATGTCAGAGATGGTCCCTGTTCCCCTTACTAGGGAACCCTCTTGGACACTGAGCTACCATTGGCTACTTCTGTGCAGGGGTTCTAGGTTATCTCTATGCATGGTCCTTGTTTGTAGTATCAGTCTCAGAAATGACCCCTGTGCCCAGATTTTTTGGTTCTGTTGCTCTCCTTGTGGAGCTCTTGTTCCTTTCAAGTCTTTCTATCTCTCCCTTTAATAAGCTTCCCTGCACTCTGCCCAAAGTTTGGTTATGAGTCTCAGCATATGTTTTGATACACTGCTGGGTAGAGTCTTTCAGAGGCCCTCTATGGCAGGGTCCTGTCCTGTTCCCTGTTTTCTCCCTCTTCCAATGTCTGTCTCATTTGCCTTTCTGAATGAAGAGTGAACATGGAATCAGCAATTAAAAACAAGGAAATCATGAAATTTGCAGGCAAATGGTGGGATCTAGAAAAGATCATCCTGAGTGAGGTATCCCAGAAGCAGAAAGATACACATGGGATATACTCACTTATAAGTGGATATTAGACATATAATATAGGATAAACATGCTAACATCTGTAGACCTAAAGAAGCTAAACAACAAGCAAGAAGGAGGACCCTTTAGTCTTCTTAACCCACCTGATTGCACCCCTCCTAACATCCATCAGGCAACTGAGGTGATGGCCATAGTGCCACTAGCTCTTGTACACCCTGTCTCTCTCTCTCTCTACCCCATACTCACCTGCCTTGGACTCCTTGTGGAAAGCCTCTCCCCACTCCAGCCCTGCCCGGAGAAGCCAGGTCTAATGGGTCAGAACTTCTTGTCAGTTCCACCTTAAACATATATGCGAAATCTAATTTTAACATCTATCACACACCGCTCTAATCATACATAACAACAAAACTCCCTAGAAGCGACTATAAGGCTCTGGGGGCCTGCCTGTGTTTTCCAGGGAGGTACCTTCACCCTCGCTGCCTTCTGTGCTGCCGTTTTGTCCTTAGAACTGATACCTCGTGGCATACGCCGAATTCCATCATTATGGACAGGGGCTTCACTAACAGAGCATCAGACCCCCTGCTTCTGCTGATGCACAGCAGGCAGGGAGGGGTTGCTGAAGAGATTGGTAACATGGAGAAATTAGGGCTGGGTTTTATGACACCACCTCTATGGGGGCTGTTTACAAATAAGAAGAGGACCCATGGACTAACACCCCATGTAAAGTAGATGGGCCAGGACACCCCTCTGACTGTTGGAACCTGAAGTTTAAAGCCAGCTCCTGGCTCTGTCCTGGTTTGGTGAAAGCAAACCGGAAGTTTGCCTGGTTAGAAGACAGCAACAGTATTCTCATGGGATCCGGAGTCTTACACCAACACCACACAGCAGCTGTCCTTTCAGTGTCCTGTGAAGGGGCAGAGCTTAGGATCATGTAAATGGTCTTCCCTAATGGTCAGGAGATGATTCAGGCATACATTATTTCTTGCTCAGATCAATTTTTCTGGTGTCTGAAAGTAAGATTTGTCTGACCTTAGCATGCCTCACACATCTGTTGCTATTCTAAAAGGAAACGTCCCTTTTTGTTATTTGCTTAGTGTCCATGTAACCTGTCAAGACAGATGTTTAAAAAATCTAGGACCATTTAACATGTGACCGTGAAGCCTCCCGTTTTTAATTGCGCCAGGGCTGGTTAGCCTAACTCTCAAGCTGTTCCATCACACACTCTTGTATACATGATCCAAGCATGAGTCACCAGAGGGGCCAGGAGAGAAATGGGAGCAGTGAACAGGGTGGATTCTGGGATCACAAAGAAAGGTTCCTGGGGGGTGTGGGCTTTGGAGCCAGCCTTGAGAGAAACAGTAGAATTTTTTTTAGGCATGTCTGAAACAAGAACAGAAAGCCTCTGAAGGGAAAGGGGCCAGCGGCAGTCTTGGCTTCTGATGAGCTGCAGAGGCTAGAGCTGTCCTGAGGGAGGTGAAGCTGCCGGAAAGGCTGTGTTAGCCCAGCTCTGTGAGCTCCTGAGTCTGCAGCACCTAGAACCACCACCCCGGGTAAGGGAGGAAGGAGAAAGGCGGTCCAGGTGGGGAGCCCGCTCAGGTACTGCTTTCCTCACCAGTGCTTTTCCAGATGGCCAAGAAGCAACAGAGCCTCATATAAGCCCACCCCAAACACACCCTAACACCCCACCTCCAGATACCCCACCCCAAACACACCCTAACACCCCACCGCCAAACACCCCAACCCCAAACACACCCAAGAACCCCCACCTCCAAACACACCCAAGAACCCCCACCTCGAAACACACCCAAGACCCCCACCTCCAAACACCCCACCCCCAAACACACCCACCCCCAAACACCCCACACCCACACACCCCACCCCCAAACACACCCATCCCCATATACTCCAACCCCATGCACCCACACACACCCACACCCCATATACCCCACACACACCCCCACACCCCCACACACCCCCATATGCCCATACCCCCACACCCCCCCCACACCCCCCCACACACCCATACACCCACACCCCCATAAACTCCCACTGTGTTTCATGCCTCTGGTGAGGGTCTGGACTCTCCTGCACCTTGGACTCCTCTTTTAGAGAACCAACTGCATCTTTCCAGGATTGAAAACAAAGGTCTTTAAGTCTTGAATGTTGAATGGCAGGAAGTAGAGAACCGGGGTTGGGATGGGATTTGTGGTTTCTGAAGGGGTCTGGGAGTGTACACAGCACTGAGAGGCCAGAGCAGCTTTGAAGACAGTGCGGCCCTGACAGGCTGGGGTTTTATAGCCAGGGCGCTGGTGCCAGGGCCTCTGTGTCCCAGAGGGTGAATGGTGAGGGATGCAGATGGGCTTGAGTAAGCACCTATGCTACAGGATTCTCTGTGCTCACTCAAGTAGAACTAGAAAAAGTGAGGCAGGAGCATGGATGGGGTCTCGGCGTGTGTAATCAGGAGGCTGATGAGGTTTTTTTATTGATTTTTTTTTTTTTTTATCAAAACAGAGACCATGAAGTTTTCTTGGGAATGTCCAAAGACTTCAGCATAGAGTGGTGTAGAACACAGAGTTTGATATAAATGGACATTTTCTTCTGTTTATCTTCAGTGACGATTTTTATTAAAAGTGGATGTTAACTGCTTTTGTAACCTTAAAATGCTGTCTTGTGAGAGCAGCTTACCATAAAAGAAATGGTTGTCAGCTTTCTTTTCGCGCCTGCCCCTTCCTAACTACAGACGATTTGCTCTGCACCTGCTCCACCTGGGGTCTTGGTGGTAAGCATCTTGCGATCCCCGGAAATTGCAGTGTCAAATCTCAGCCCCAAATGGGAGGCAGCCCAGTGACCAATTGTCTCCGAGAGGGGGTGTTCTCCCGGTCCCCAGGAGAAAAAGCACTTTCTCTCCTGCCCCCTTCGGGGATTTGAACTCTGACCTAAACCCTCCTTTTAGCTCCCAGCATGCACTGCACTGGTTGATAACAATGACCCAACCCTGCTTGCTCAGTTCTGTCCCTGGAGTCATGTGGTAGGTCAGATGTCAGCAAGCCTGAGGTCATTAGTTATCCAGCTCGTGTGTGTGTGTGTGTGTGTGTGTGTGTGTGTGTGTGTGTGTGTGTATGTGTGCGTGCGTGCGTGCGTGCGTGTGTGTGTGTGCGTGTGTGTGTGTGTGTGTGTGTATGTGTCTGTGTAGAAGAAGCACACCTTTCTGTTTGTCATGGCCCACAGCCTGTCTCCACACGGAAGCACCTTATCTGTGAGCGGGTGAGCATGCGTCAGCATTGTTTCCACGTTTAGAGCGGCTGTTATTTATACTCTTCTCTCTGAATAAAACGCTTCTTATGATGTATGACTTATCTGAAGAGGGAGAGAATCACGTTTCACCTCCAAGAAAGCAGATGGTGAAAAAGAAAGCCACATCCAAGCAAGAATCGAAGATGCAAACAGGAGGTGCCGTTTAGATCAGTAAGTGCTGCACTGAGGAGCAGCCTAACCTTCCTTGTTTCATTGTAGGTTTCACAGACAGGGGAAGGATCCCAAGATCCCCCTCAACCCTCAGGGCTGCAGGAAGGAATCTGTCCAAGTCTCTTACAAGAAGGTGGAGCCTCTGCCGAAACTTGCAGGCATAAAGACTGACGTGAGGAGTGAATTACTGCCTGTATGTAATTTCACCCTCTTAAACTCCACAAGCACCTACACAGTCTTCCCAGCTAAGCGCGGGCAGCTGCTCAGAGCAGCAAAGCTTCCCTCTGTGCCCCCAACCCATGTCCGCCCCAGAGCCCCAGAGCCGTGGTTCATCACGTTTGCTTTCTTATTGTGCAGTCTTGTATTGAAATAACAAGATTTAGGCCTCTTTCAGGGCGACAGTTATGAGATATTGTTAAACTACTGTTTTTGACAATTTCAAGAACACGTTTGCTGTGTTTACATTTCTGCCGAATGTTTTCCCGAGGCTCCTCCCCTGGGTTGTTCGTGTTCTGACCCTGACCCCTGCTGGTTAGGTCAAAACTAACCAGGCTGCAACTTGTAGTTGATTTTGGAGAAAGGGAGAACTCGGACTGTGGAAAGCAAGGGTGTGCTAACCCTCTTGCTAAGGAAGATGCGAAATTGCTAATCCCAAAATTAATAGAAAGAATATCTGGAGTATCTCTTTGGACGTTTAAAATGGGGTGACCGAATTCCCTGCCTTATTAAAACTCCACTGAGGCCTGGCTACTAGGAAATGTGCACGTTGCCTAAGGCCAGAACTTTCCTGGCTTTGCTCCCAAGTACCATCACCGTAGTGGAGGGAATTTACTACACACAAGCAGTCTATGGAGTCTAAATGATCCACTCAGGAGCACATTTGGAGTCTCCCACCCATAATGGTGTCTCTCTGGAGGAAGGACATGGCTTTGCTCACCTGTGACAGACATGGGTCTTACAGTGTTAAGTGTCATGAAGGGCTCAGGTAGAAGAATGTTCCTCTCTAAAGAAGTTTTGTGGGATGTTCCCTCACCCTAATGACGTGTACCAACATGGAGGTTAAAGAAAAGCTTCTGGCACGGAGGAGGAGCCCTCTATAACCCAAGCCTGTAATCCTAGCACTTGGGAGAACGAGGAGGAAGACTGTGGGGCTAAGGAGAACCTGAGCTACAGAGCAAGACCCTGTCGTATTTAAAAGAAATGAACACCAAAATAAGAAAAAAAAAGTTACAGTAAAATAGTTTTTGTGGCCATAGCTTTTGGCTTACTTACAGGGGATTGACAAGAAAAACATATAATTCAGAGTCATCCCTATTTCTTTTGAACAGTTCCAAAGATTGGAAAGATTGGAGATCCAAAATTAAATGACTATCACGCTTATTAATAACACTTCCGTTTTCCACACGTGAACACTCCACAGCAGTTTGCACAGACATTGCTATGCATCCCCAAGTTTCCGAATCTCTTACTGAAACCTAGGCACTGTAGTACCTTGTGTTTGGGAGCCTGAAGCAACTACATAACTTGTGCCCAAGCTTTTGAGGTAAGCCTGACAAACAAGCAAATAATCTCCTACGGTATCACTGTTCTGTGCAGAAAACAAGGCTATTGATGACTCAAACAGATACTGAAACCTGAATATTGTAGTTTTGGCATATGGATAAACAATTGTTGACTGGAGGTGATACTAACTGTGATGAGAAGGCTTAAGACACCACACCAACCAGATACTTCTTAAGAGGCACAGGAGGTAGAAAGGGGAGGGGAAAGAAGAGTAGCAGGTTTACTTAAGTAAGGGGGCAGAAAGAGGAGGGGATGGCAAAGGGATCCATAATATCATGATATTTTGGGAATTTATTTTATAATTTGTCTATCCCTGCATAATTTTGAATTGGTGTTGAATCTGGTTTTTCTCATCTTCATAAAACGGTTGACCAGTAACTTGCATCCTTTCTTATTCTTACCCAGTGGGATGAAGAGAGGTGTATATGTGAGAAAGGCAGCCCCTTACATGCACTGAAACAGTTTTTGGTTTCATTATCTGTGTCCAACATAAGACAATTGTTTCCTTTCCTGGAACTGAGGGTAGATTCCCTCAGCTGAAGGCTAAAGAAAGATGCTTGAATTGAGTGTAAATTCTATTAAGGGAGAAGATCAAAGTGGCTTATGGAGGGCCCCCATCAGTGCATCCCATGCATTTCTGAGTCCAGAGATGGCTAAAGCTTATGCTACACTCAGCAATTTGCTCATCGCATCTTGATCTACAGTTGTTAGAATTTTTTTTTTAAATAATAGTGTTAAAATATGGCTTGGTAGGCAGTAGTTCATGAGCTAAATCAAGATTAGGGAAAGAAGAGGAAAATGAGGAGGAAGAAGAGGGGGAGCAGGAAGAGGAGGAAGAATAGGAGGGCACATGTCAGGTATAGTTCCTGAACTGAGGGGGAAGTATTAGGGATGTGGGATTTTCTTCTTAAAGTTGTATATGTGAAGGAAGTATGTCCTGGGGTATCTTCCAAATTCCTAAATATGATATATTATATTTCAGCATAAAATTTGCGCTTAACATCATAATTGTACCATTAAGATATCTCAGAAAGCATACTTATATTTCTATTTGTACAAAATGGCTAATTATTAGCTGCCTCCCACTCCTCCTCCAGGCAGAGCTATACAATTGCATCCTCTGCCTATGAAAGGATTTTCTTCTGTTTAACAGCACATCTTTTACATCAAAATGTTTTTGTTGTGTGTCAAAGACTTAACAAATGTATGGATGCTGGAAACTTTTCAGATTTTCTGCCTATCTTGCTTAAAGTGTCATACAAATATGGTCCTTAGGTTAGGAGTTTCCTTTTCATAGAATTATGTAACAAGATTCAATTCACCTTTAAACAGGAAGAAAATATATAAAAAATAGTGCAAAAGAACACGCACTTACTACTTGTTCATTGTTTTAACACAGCCACTTCACTTTGGTGAGTAGAAGTGGAATAGAAATTACAGAAATTCTGTGTGATGGTTGGTTTATTAGGAAGCCATGCTGTGTTAGTTTTCATCATGATTTGAATATTGTACCTACGTATAATACTTTTCCACATATTTATTTTAAACATAGATCTTACACATTTATAAATTTATAGTGGTTTGACGTCTGTTTGTATCGAAACCCTAACCTCTTCTGAATGTGAATCTGCAGGTTTTGAAATATTCAAGTTAAAACTGTAGGCCATCATGATACTGCTTCTGTCAATGTAGGATTTTACCAAGAGCATCATTAAAGCTTCTGGAAAAGCCTAGAAGGATACGTACTCATAATACATTGGCCCAGTAGTGAAAGATGAGAATAAATACCAGATTCTCTCTCTCTTGCTCTCAAAATAAAGAAGGTATTAGAGTTTGTACCATTAAAGGTGCTAGAGTTTTGAGAGGTCATTAGGTGATAGGATAATTCACAGAACAATAAAGTGTAAAGTTAGGGAAGTAGAGAAATCAGAGAAAATACTATCAAGTCATTAGATAGTTCCAGTTTTCCTGGTAGAGTAGCATGGTTCACATGGACAGGAGTTGAAGAGAGGGTAGGTAGCATGCTGCAGTCAGAGTAATGTGGGTACAACAGCCTCATTGTAGGATCTTATCCTAGAGGCAGAGTGTCACGCTACTGACCAGCTCTGACGTCCTTGAGTGCGGTCTCACTGCCTTTGTGCACATAAGAGAAGGTACTTCCTCTATCCCTGTTTGTGTATCAGCTGATCCAGGCCACATGTAGCTTGCTGCATCACAAATTCTTGTGTCTTACTGGCTGAACCGTTTTGTGCTAGTTATAAACTGCTTAGGGTGCGAGAGCTGAGAGTTACCCTCTTACACTTGTTGGTTAATGTTGTCCATTGTAATGACACAAAAGCAATGCATTCTCTCTGGCCTGTTGAGCACCGAGCTCTGTGACCTTCTGTGTATTCACAGCAGACACTTCCATCTTCAGCCGTACTTTGCATTGATGAAGGGGGTAGGCCTTCCACGGTCATTATCCTCATCACGGTTTAAAGAAGCGTCTCTGAATTTAGCCATGATCATTGTCAGCTCAGGGCTGCCTCCTGGGGCCCTGCAGCGGGGCAGATATTTGGTAGGGGTTGTTCGGAAAATGGAGCGCTTGTGGGATCATGTTGCTTCTTTTTCTGGGGTCATGCCTTTGGTTTTCGGTCCTACAGCTTTCGGCTGTTTCTCATTTGTTCTGTGGGCCCTACTTTAGTAGCTTTCTCTTTCCTTATTTTACTCAGTGGCAAACTAGGCTATCTGAAGAAAGTTAGTCACAAGGTACGTGTATGGCGTAGGGACACCAGATAAAAAATGTGTTAGCAGCTGACCATGTTGGTCTGGTTGAGCTTTCCTGGATGCTTGAAGGAAAGGAAGTAATGGTATCTCAGAATCCTGTCTCAGAGTAAAATCTGAGCACCAGGCCAAGACCTGTGCCTTTGCTAAATCAGATTGCAACTGACTTTATTTCAAACTCATTGTGGATATTTTACATTAGCCTCAAGACATTACTGCCCTAGACATAGCTCCCTGAGTAGTACCTTGCTGAAGAAGAGCAGTGCTGTGGTAGAAAACAGTCAATTATGGACTCAAACAGTAAATTACAGATTGCTATTTCTTTTGTTTGTTTGGTTGTTTTTGGTTTTTTTGTGGTTTTTTTCTTTTTTTAAATTTATTACAATTTATACACTTTGTATCCCAGCTGTAGCCTCTCTCCTCTTCTCTCCCTCCCTCTTCTCCTCTCCCTCTCTCTTCTCCTCATATATCCCTCTCCTAATCCACTGATAGTGGAGGTCCTCCTCCCCTTCCATCTGACCCTAGCCTATCAGGTCTCATCAGGACTATCTGCATTGTCTTTCTCTGTGGCCTGGTAAGGCTGAGCTCCCCCCCTCAGGGGGAGGTGATCAAAAAGCCAGCCACTGAGTTCATGTCAGAGACAGCCCCTGCTCCCCTTATTAGGGCACCTTTACTAGGGAACCCACTTGGAGACTGAGCTGCCATGGGCTACATCTGTGTAGTGGTTCTAGGTTATCTCCATGCATGGTCCTTGGTTGGAGTATCAGTCTCAGAAAAGACCCCTGTACCCAGATTTTTCAGTTCTGTTGTTCTCTTTGTGGAGCTCCTATCCCCTCCAGGTCTTTCATCTCCCCCTTCTTTCATAAGATTCCCCCCACTCTACCCGAAGTTTGGCAATGAGTCTCAGCATCTGCTTTGATTCCCTGCTGGGAAGAGTCTTTCAGAGGCCCTCTGTGGTAGGCTTCTGTCCTGTTCTCTGTTTTCTCCCTCTTCCAATGTGATGTCTGTCTCGTTTGCCTTTCTGAATGAAGATTGACCATCTTTCCCATGGTCCTCCTTTTTGCTTAGCTTCTTTAGGTGTATTTTAGTATGTTTATCCTATATTAAATATCTAATGTCCACTTATAAGTGAGTCTATACCATGTGTGTCTTTCTGCTTCTGGGATACTTCACTCAGGATGATCTTTTTTAGTTCCCACCATTTGCCTGCAAATCACATTATTTTCTTGTTTTTAATTGCTGAGTAGTATTCCATTGTGTAAATTTACCACAATTTCTGTATCCATTCCTCAATTGAGGGACATCTGGGTTGTTTCCAGATTCTGGCACATGGTTGAGCAAATGTCCTTGTTGTGTACTTGAACATATTTTGGATATATGCCTAGGAGTGGTATAGAAGAAAAAGTGGAGAAGAGCCTTAAACTCATTGGCACAGGAGACAACTTCCTGAACAGAACACCAACAGCACAGGCTCTAAGAGCAACAATCAATAAATGGGACCTCATGAAACTGAAAAGCTTCTGTAAAGCAAAGGACACTGTCGTCAGAACAAAATGACTGCCTACAGACTGGGAAAGGATCTTCACCAACTCTATATCTGACAGAGGGCTAATATCCACAATATGTAAAGAACTCATGAATTTAAACAGCAACAAATCAAATAACCCAATTAAAAATGAGATACTTATTGGCCTGCTCTTTGATCACCTCCCCCTGAGGGGGAGCAGCCTTACTAGAACACAGAGGAAGACAATACAGCCACTCCTGATGAGACCTAATAGACTAGGATCAGAAGGAAGGGGTGTCAGACCTCATCTATAGTGGACTGGGGGAGGGTCATGGGTGGGGAAGGGGAAGGGAGGGAGCTTCAGGGGGGATACAAACTGAATAAACTGTAATTAATAAAAAGAAAAAAAGAAAAAGGAAAAAATGGGGTACAGATCTAAACAGGGAATTCTCAATAAAAGAATATCAAATGGCAGAGAAACACTTAAAGAAATGGTCAATGTCTTTAGCCATCAGGGAAATGCAAATCAAAACAACTCTGGTTTTCACCTTACACCCATCAGAATGGCTAAGATCAAAAACTCAAGTGACAACACATGCTGGAGAGGATATGGAGAAAGGGGACCCTCCTCCACTGCTGTTGGGAATGTAAGTAAACTTGTACAACCACTTTGGAAATCAGTCTGGCGCTTTCTCAGACAATTAGGAATGGTGCTATCTCAGGATCCAGATTGCTATTTCTTAGGAAAAGGAAAGTAGACGAAAAGCAGCATCATAGTTACCAAAAAATAAAAATAAAGATTTGTCTAGCACCTGCTGTCCGGGAATACTTGTGATGGGATGACCGTGGCTCTGTCTACTTAGTGTCATTCTTTTTCCTTCACAGAGTTATAAAAACCACAGTTTATCCTTTCCATCTTTTTGCATTCTTTTCCTTTATAACATTTTTTACTATTTCATATCATATATTCTTTTTCACTAGAATATATTATGTATCTCCTGAGGCCATTTATTTTATCTCTTCTGTTAAAACTTGTTATACCTGTAGATAGCTTTCTTAGTCAGTTTTCTTTAATTTTTCATTTTTTTCTTTACTTTTTTTTTGGTCCATACCCCCCCCAAAAGGGAATTATTTTTTAACTTATCTAATATCCATTAAGACTGCTTAGCAGTAAAGAGCACTGGCTGCTTTCCTGAGGACCTGTGTTCACAGCACTCACATGGCCGCTCACAGCTGTCTGTAACTCCAGTTCCAGGGGGTCTGACACCCTCACACACGTGTGTAAAACACCGATGCACATAAAATAAAAAATAAAAATAAAATTAAAAAAGATTGCTGTTCTCAGACATGTTAAATTAGTGTGTAATCAAATTCCATTTGAGATGCTAAAGAAAACTAGACTATTTTTTCCTTTTTAAAAAATTTTTAATATTAGTTACATTTTATTAACTCTGTATCCCAGCTGTTTCCTGCTCCCTCCCTCCCTCCCTTCCTCCCTCCCTCATCTCCTTTCCCCTTTCCAAGTCCACTGATTGGGGAGGACCTCCTCCCCTTTCATCTGACCCTGTTTTTTATCAGGTATCTTCAGGACTGGCTGCAAAGTCCTCCTTTGTGGCCTAGCAGGGCTGCTCCTCCCTTTGTGGTATTTTTACACAATGGAATACTGCTCAGCAATCAAAAATGAGGAAATCATGAAAACTAGACTATTTTAACTCTTAAATAAAAATCATTTAGTAAAATATGACTTGAAAGTGAAATTTGTATAGTATTTATTTATTTTTTTTCAAAAGTAAGCTTTGGCATAAAACCCAGGTGTAAAATCTTCCTTCATAGCTTTCATGTTTCTTTCAAACAACCCTAATGATATTTAACGTGTGTGTACTGGTGCTTATTACTTTGCATTGAAAGTCTGTTACTATGTATATAGTCATAAATGAATTATTAGCACACTTCTTCCATGACAATGTAACCTTGCAACTTTATTCATATTGATTCTTTGAATTTTCTTATACTTTTCCTCTGTTTGGGACTTACACGTTTTGTTCTGTCTGAGTAAGCTTAAGGAAAACTACAATATAACAGTACCGGACACAGATTTATCCTCTCAGACACATAGACCAATAATTTTTAACAATACCCCAAAACATCATAGGAAAAGCGCAAGCCATGCTGGCACCGGGAACAGACAGGCATGAAAGATTAATGTAATCTTGCATATAATAATGCACATTCTTACACACAAAAAAAAAATCCATCTGCAGTGTCATGTCAGTCGGCAGAAATCTTTGATGGGTGATACAGCTGGGTTGCCTCTTCTGGCAGGGATGCCCCAGAAAATGCTAAATGCATCCGTGCTGTGTGGTGCCATCTGCAGCGTGCCCGCTCGTCCTGCCTTCCCTGGCATTTCAGTGCTGCATGTGATATTGGTGATGGTGGCAACAGAGATGTGTTATGACAGACTCATTTCCTCTGTGGACCGGGGCTCCGGTCCTGAATGCCGGCCGCCCTCTGGGTTCAAGGATTTTATCGTTGGGATGGTGTTACTTTGTATTTTCACATGTAGCTCCTCCTCTTTTATTTTATTTTATTATTATTTTTCTGTCCTGAGTCTAGCGGCTCTAGAGTCATGTTCTTCTGGTATGTAAATCTTACACTAACCTTTCAATTAATTTATTCATGTAAGGTTGCCAAAGCGATTTAACATGGACTATTCAATGCCAGCAAATAGGCTGTATTTTCAAAATACGCTGGTTCCCAAGCTTCTGACGGTCTTATTTAGGGAAAACTAAACAGACGGGCACCAAGATGCACTCCCTACCCACTGTGTGTTGGGTATCTCTGTGGCTTACACGGGCAGAGCGAGTATGTGGTCTTCTTTTACATAAAGCTCTCAAACACACCAGACCATGAACACTTAGTCCTCTTTCCTGTGGTTCAAATATTCAAGAATAAGTGCTGTTTTATGACCTGACCATAACATTTTGCCAAACCAAGCTGTTAAAATATAGTTTGTGATTTAAAGTATGCACCTTTTTTTTTTTTTTTTTTTTTTTTAACAGTAACAGAATATGCCCTGGCCCTACTTGCCGAATGTGAACTCCAGGATTGATGGGTAGGTTACAGTTATTAATCTCCATGTTTATACAAATTATACTGGTAAGAGTTTTGTTAGCTTTTAGGCACTTATTTGGGACCGACAGTTTTAAAGCATTATAATGAATTAGGCTCTGTTTGTTCATATCCATGTGCTAAAAATTAATGTTAATTTCATGGCCATCCCTCCCTCAGGTTCTGGCACAGACAATCAAAAAGAGAAACTTAATTATAAATATTGAGAAGCCTCAGAGCACTACCCTGTACTTATCATGCATGTGTTTGCACTTACAAGCCTTAGTGTTTGGCTTCTGCAATGTTAATCTCAAGAAGAACAATAATGAAAGCGATTGTATTCATCAGATGGTGGGACAATGCTGTGGTCCTCTTTTGCAAATTTGCTGACAGCGTAATAGCTGTCTAGTAGTGAATTTTGCTGTGATTGATTGTGGTAGATATTTCGTAATAACAAATCTATTTTCTAAATGAATAAAAGATGCTGGTTTTAATTCTCTCATAATTTATTGATTAAGTAGATAAGGCTTATTTTTTTACAGGTTTAGCATTTTTTTAATGAATGGAATGTCACAAAGTTCAATATTACAAATTCAATTAAGGCAACGCTATACTGCTTTAGTTTTTATCACCAAGGATGAAAAACAAACCCTTATTCTAACTGCCCTGCTCCCTCCAATGGCTGGACAGCTAACAGGAGGTGGTTGCTTTCTGCTTTCCTGAGCCCTGAACTGGCCTCTACTTTGCTTTCAAGTGTTCAGTTCAAGATCTTCCTATTCTTGAAGAACTGGCTTGCCAATTCTCTGTTCTGGGAAAGCAGTGTCCCACATAAACGGGGGAAAGGTGTGGTGTGTTTGGCTGGAGAGGGACCTGTGACAGGCTTGGACCATTAGGGCACCATTCCTGTACCATCAGGGCTAAAGGAAAGAGCGTGTGTGCAGTATAGGACGTTGGTTTGGTTTGGTTTTCTAAGACAGGGTTTCTCTGTATAGCCTTGGCTGTCCTAGACTTGCTTTTTAGACCAGGCTGGCCTCGAACTCACAGAGATCTGCCTGCCTTCACCTCCCTGAGTGCTAAGATTAAAGGCTGTGTCACCACGCCAGGCTTGCACGTGGTTCATGTCACCCTCAGCCTCGGCTAACTCCTCACTCATGCCTGCAAACTGGCACAGGAAGCCCTTGTGGTGGAACATGGCTGAGGGCTGCCCCAACATGCTCTTGAATAGCACATCTGGGAATGTGGTATTGCTGCCAAGGAAGGTGGAGGCCACCTCCAGGCCCCGTGGCAGGATGTCACCCACGGCCACCTTGATGTTGTTGCCAACCCACTCCATGAAGCAGGTGCTGTTCTTCTGGATAGCCAGCATCTGCTCGTTCACCTTCTTCCCAGACAAGTGGCCCTGGACCATGGTCCCAGTCTCATGGCCTCTGCGGCAGGGGTCACAGGTGGCCATCATGTTCCTGGCACCAAAAGTTCATTGTGTGAGCTCGGGCACTGTTAGGAGCACTGTACTGCTGAGTATCCAGGCTGTGATGGGGAAGAAAAGCAGGTGTGGGAAGGGCCCCATGCTCATGGCCAGTTGGTGTGGGTTGGCATTAAGCTGGTCAAGAAATCACAGCAATGTGGCCACACCATACAGGGTAGCAGACAGCAGGTGACTGAGGTCCCTATAGGTGGGTGTGGGCAGTGTCAGCGGGCCAAAACAGGTGCCATGGACATTCACAGTGGACACTGGAAACTGGGTTGTAATGCATCGCTGGGTGTGCTGAAATCGCTCACTGGCATGTGATCACTAGGAACAAGGCAAATGAGATACAGAATTGATTTGCATATCTAGTGGATTACCGTATAGGATGAAAACATTGCTTTGGGGAGGATGTTTGCGCAACACTTGCTATCCAGGAGCTTTAAAAGGTGGTGTGTGAAAGATGTTTTTCTGTACAGTGATAGGGAGGAGGCAAGAAAAAAGCCAGTGAACCAAAGAAATCTGTAGGCTTAGATTTCTCAAAATCCTACTCTATCTACTGCTAAGGTCAAGAAAGGCAGTTGATCTTCATTTTCCCCAAAATTAAAAAAAAAAAAAGCTTTATGCTCCTAAAGAAATGTTAGGATGCATGAAGGATGAAGGGATTATTGCCACCTAAGAAAGCATTAAATTGTAGTTACAAAAAAAAAAAAGAAAAAAAAGAAAACCCAAAAGTGCCTAGCGAGGCATAAGGTTTAGGATTAGAGGGTAAAACATTATTGAACAAAAGGGGATTTAAAAGAGAGGTAAATCTAGACGGGGGTTCTATACAAGCATTCAGGATCAAGAGGATAGGTGGGTGATTACTTCATACTTTCACGCCTAGCGGGACAGAAGGGTATCGAGGCTACATTTGAAGAAACTATCTCGGAAGGGTACATTTTAAACTATATGGCTGGGACAGTCGTGTCAAATGATAAAGAGCTTAGTGTGGCACAGTCCCAAGCCGCAGGAAGTAGATCAGGCTGTTGCCTTGAGTCGCTGCTCTGGTCCTTGCTTATATACATGATGGTGACCAATGCAGAGCTGAAACCACAGCTTACTCACTGAGTGTGCATCGGTCATATCTTCTCTTAGTCATTATAGCATCATTGAGGGTTTAGAAAGCCTTTACAGCAGGAAGAGAGATGGTTCAAATTCAGAATAAGAAGTTTTTTTCTTTACCTGAGCATATTAACTTTTAATTTATTTCCCATGTATAGTTTTTTGCACTGTGATATTAAAAGATACATAGAGCTTTTTGGTATTACACATTTTTTAAAAAACCAAATTATGCTGTTGTATGAACTAAGCAAGTTCCTCAATATATTCTAATTTTATGGAATATTGATTTACTTTGGCTATATAATAATTTTAAATTTTAAATAATTTCTAGAAATCATCTATGTTCCAAATATTTAAATAGTTCATTTATTTTGGTAGGCCCAGCTTTCCTAATAGGAGCTGGTGTGGTTGGAATAATCAGTTTAATTAAAAGGTAATTGTAATTCCCCTTACTGAGAAATATGTGGGCTCTTGTGAGAACAGTGGAAACAGACTTTCAGTAAACACTTTAAGAGACCAAGTCTCTAACAAAAATGGTTCAGATGCAAAATGTCCCGCACTGAAAATGTTCAAAGAATGGCCATAGGAGCACTTTTGAAAAAGGTTATACAAAATATTTAAAGATGGGATGTGACCCAACATAGCATTGCAGTTTGCTGAGGAGTAGGATCTCACTGCCTCAGGGGTTTGTCTGTGGGGCTGTCTGACTGTGGCGGAGCTACTGATTGGAAGGAGTTAGTAAGTTATTCATGGCTTCCAGACAGGAATCTGAGAAGCTGCAATCCAAAAAGCTTAAACGTAGCTTTAGTCAGCAAAGCAAAAACAGTTTTGTAGATGATGTTTAAGAAATAGTATTTCCTCAGATCTCAGAGTTTTTAAAAATGAGTTCCATATGCTTCTAGGAAGACACATTGTGACATATTTCGAAAGCCAAGAGAAACAGCAGATCAACACTCATGACAGCTGGTGTCCCACTCCAGTGTGTTCTAGCAAACACTGTAGCATCCGTGGCTACAGTTTGGGGCGGTTCAGGTTCCATATTACCCCTATTTGCATGGCCTGGTGAACTAGTTACTCAAGGGCAAGGAAGCGAGGAAGCCGGCTGTGCAGACTGAGCACAGTGGCAGTTGTGTAAGGTGGTCACTGTTAAACCAGCGACAACTGTTAGTGTCAGTATTGGGATACTAATCTGTGCTTTTCCTCTGCATTTTTATTTCAATTTCCTAGATTGCACAGCTTGTTTTTCTTTTGTTCATAATACTATTAGATATACAAACTATGGTGTAGATAGTACTTGGCTGATGTTGACATTTTTCTCAGATTGACCATGGTACTTTGAATAGTTAATAAGGTTTTATTTTGTTGTTGTTGTTATTGTTTTAAGTCAAAAGGCAATCTGACATCCAACATTTTAAAGATAACATTGGTTGTGATCGATGATAAGCAAACAGTCCCTTTAAAACTCTGTTATTATTCCTTTGGAAAAGGAAATATGCATATACCCTCATTCCACTTTTCTAGAAAGACTCATTCTACCAAGGCCAGTGGTGAAGTCCACTCACTCTGAGAACAGATGCAAAGGGGTCATTTGTGTGTAACTCTTTAGTATAATGTAACTTATTACAAAAGAATGGATTGTTTTATTTTCTTATAGTCTCCCATTTCATGACTTTTTTATATTAAATACATTCTTTGGGCTTATGTCACATACCAGGATGCAAACTTATCTTATATGACAAAAGTACCTTACTTTAAAAAAAAGGCATCTCAAGGAAGGAAGGGTTTGGTCTGGCGCCCAGTTTGAAGGTAGCACAGCAGCAGGGCATGAGGCTGCAGGTCACATGGTTTCTGGGACGCAGCCTGTAGGCCGGAGCTGTCCACAGTCTCCCTCCTTAGTGAAACCATTCTAGAAATAAACACACAGACTCCCCCAGCCTCGTTTCCATGGTGACCCCAAAGCCACTCAAGTTGATGAAGATTGACCGCGATCAGGCAGCTGTTGAGATGAACCAGTACGCTCCTTTCTAAGTAGTTCAATTTCATGTTGACTCTGCTGGTTCAAACCAACTTTCAACATAATAAAACCCCCTGAGGCTACAGTCTCTGGGTTTCATACGTACATCAGAGGATGCTCTACTGAATGATAGTGGAGATATTCACCAGTGGGTGACCACGGAAAGCTACTCCATCTCTCTACAGCCTTATCATCCTGACCTGCAAATTGAGGCTGTCGGTGTCTATTCTCTGCAGCGATCACTTTAATAAGCTGATACATGTATTATAACAACATTTCACAGGTTGTTCACATTACTTGTCTGGCAGAATACTCCCAGAAAGGCTATCTAACAGTGGCGATGCTGTCACTTGCTGTCACGTGTCACCATCTTATGTAAGAGTCGGGCTCTTTTCAGCTAAATTGTATTTTTTGATGGTGGTGGGAAGTTTATGTGGATCATACACAGACATTAGCATGTATATAGTCGTGGATAAAGATTTTTAACAAAGTCCATAAAACATTGGGAAAGCTCCTGGGAAACTCTGAAACCCAACAGATAATGATCAAAAACTGGGAGCGGCATGCTTTTGGAAGTTAGCAAGCAAACGCTGGTTAGCCATGAGTTAGGATGTTCACTGTTCAACACCTTGGAACTCAGTTAGACTGAGTGGTCTATGGAGAACCATGGGAGACTCTGGCTTTATGAAGTACATGGCCCTGCGTAGTCCATGTCGTTATTGCCAAGGTGTTTTGAGTGATAATAGCTACTGCATAGCCACATACACTATGTAAGTAAGGTTAGGAGAGGGTTTAGCTCCCAGGTTTCATGAGCTCTCTTCCTCTGTCTTCCTGGTCTCTAGTGTTGTCTGTGTTGGTGGAGCTGGATCTGCCAGTGAAGCCGCCCACACTTTGCTCCTTAGAGCTCAGAAGAATGCTGGGTGGAGTTGGATTGCTCCCTGACTCCCATGGGAGCAGTTTCCTCTTGGCTTACTACCAGCAGGCAAGGAGTAGCCTCACATTCATCAAACTGTTCCTTGTCCTAGTTTGCTTTCCATTGCTGTGTCAAACCACCATGACCAAAAAGAAGCTGGGGAGAAAAGGGCGTATCTCATCTTACAGCTTTCCATCACAGAGGGAAGCTGAGGCAAGAATTGAAGCAGGCCAATGGCAGAGCACTGCTCACTAGCCTGTTCTTCACGGCTTCCTCAGCTATCTGTACCCTGGGACCATCTGCCCAGGGGTACAGATCTGCACCACCCCCAGTAGGATGGACGAATGGTCATTAAGGCGACAAACACCTCATATCCCACAGACTTGCCTACAGGCCAGTGTGATGTGGAGGAATTGCCTCAGTCCAGGGTCCTTCTTCCAACACAATTCTAGTTTGAATCATGTTGACAAAAACAAGCCTGCACACAGTTTTATTTCCTGTCTCCTAAAATACACAGTACAGCCTGAAGTCAAATGCACCAACTTTGGTTCTGAAATAGCCTCACTTGCCTCCCAGCACTTCTACAAGCAAATGTGAAACGTGGGACAAGTCATTTAACCTTCTGGAGACTCAGTTTTCCTAATCTACATTAGAAGAATCATGTATAATATCCCCTAAATGACAAGGTTATTATGCTATGAAGTCTGATTTTAAAAAGGGTATATAGGCAAATAAGCAATTATCAGTAGAATTTTTATTTCACTATGAAAAATTCTGATGACTGCCTAGTACCAGAAGGGAAGTTTCAAAACAGGGCTGCTCTGAGTATGATGTTTATGATGTCCTGTGAGGTGAAATGTGGGGCTCCAGTAATTGTAACTTCAACAGATAACCTAGAGAACACTAGGTGATTCCTTCTGCCTGGAGAGAGAACCCAGGTCCTAGACGGTTCAAGCCCTTATGCTCTTTACCTCTTAGCCCAGTCGTATCCTCAAGCCCTTAGCACAGGGAGTATGCAGTACTGTTTTTTGAGTTGTGTGTGCACAGAACATATATTGAGTAACACCTGAAATGTAGACTTCACCATGGCATGGAAATGATGCTTATACCTGCGAAAATAATAAAAAGCAAAGGTATACCCTGGGAGCTGCTGAGGAATAGGAAGAGAGCCAGTGATGAGGGATGATGTGTCATAGCAGCTCAGCTGATCAACACTCAGTACATGCCACAGAAGGCAGTCTGAGTGGTATCTGAGAAACAGTAAAGAATCATGGGATGTTTCAGATTAGGGGAAGCATTTGATAGCTCCTAGTCCAGGAGAGTTCCTTTTGATGCAGGATTTACTTTCAAAAACGTTGGGAGAAAGAGGTCAGAGCCAGGAAAATGGAGCAGGACTGGTTCAGAAGAGAATCCTTGATTATGTACATAGTTCCCTCACACCACTGAGCAATGGTAGAGGAAGCTGGCTACTTTTAGTTAGAGTCTTTGTTGCTGTGATGAAACAGCATGACCAAAAGCAGCCTGAGATGGAAGGACTTTCATCTCAGAGCTTGTAGTACAGTGTGAATGGAAGTCAGGGCAGGAACTTGAGGAAGGAGCCCGGACACAAGAAACACAGCCGAGGCCACAGGAGAGTGCTAGCCATTCGCTTGCTCTCCACGGGTGGTTCAGCCTGCATCCAGGCCACCTGCCCCGTAGTGACGTCACACATGGTGAGTTTGGCTCTCACATCAATCATCAGTCAATAAAATGCCTACAAGCTAGTATGGTGGGGCCCTATTTCAAGGAGCATGCTTTCTTCCCAAATGACTCTGGCTTCTGTCAAGTTGACATAAAACTAACCAACACAAAAATATACAAAAATTGTTAAGACAGCAAAAGGAATTTTTTTTCTTATGAACAAAAAGTGTGTGGCTTAAAGAAAATCCAGTGTTCTGTTCATAACCATATCTATGCTGGAATTTTGCTATCCCAGGGACAGTTTTACTTAGGTGTTTAACATGTGAATGGATCCCTAGGAGATTAGTTTTAGGCTTTTATTATAATAAGGCATATTTGTGATTTTGCAAGTATATATGTTATTCAGTAGGTACTTGCAGAAATATTAAAAAGAAAAAAAGAAATAGATCCAAATACTTTGTAAATTATAAAGTCTTTCACAAAACCAATAATTTAAAGGGGGAAAGAGATTAGGATACATCTTGACAATTTAAGGTACTTATAAAAACCAATAATGGTCTTGAAGATGATAATAAAATAGCCTGGATAAAAAGAGCGGGGTGGGGGAGATGCAATTTGTATTATTGCTTCATGTCATTTTATTTTTTGACCCTTCCATGTCATTTTAGTAGTCCTGCCTGTGGCTAGGGGAAGCTTCCTGGCAGTGAATGTGCCCAGGCTGCTGTTTGTCTCATTAGCGCTTGGATCTCTGAGGTCATTCGCTAACCACCACAGCTCAGAGATGGAAAGGGCAGCTTCTCAGAAGTGTGCATCAGATATGGAGGGGAGCTGGTTATAAAAATTGGTCATCATGTTCATGTCTGTAATATGTGACCAATTTTCACAGAGGCATAATGTTGAGGCATTGAGTATTGCCCCTCCCCCCAATTTCAAAGCATATTTCTTATTCGAGAATATCCTGTAATTCAGTGGCTATTTCTAGGAATGGCACTGTCATCTTTTTGTTTTGAAGATGCATCAGGCTGCCAAACTCTGGCAGTTGGATAGGAGTTGCAGCTTGCTAATTCTGTCTAATTGTAAAGGACAGTCATGTGTGG
Organism: Meriones unguiculatus; assembly: GCF_030254825.1. Taxonomy (NCBI): domain Eukaryota; kingdom Metazoa; phylum Chordata; class Mammalia; order Rodentia; family Muridae; genus Meriones; species Meriones unguiculatus. The sequence goes on from NC_083356.1 coordinate 113,572,905, forward strand.
GTTGTTTAATATAAGGATGCTATGCCTAGTCAGGGCTTCTGATGAAGAAGGGGAACAAGAGCTAGGCAGGAAGTTTCCAAGCTGCCCATGAGGAGACAATCTGCCTTTGAAGCCATTTGCCTCCTGGAGAGAGACACCAGAGGGACCGTGTTTAGTAAATGACTCCACTAAGCCAACAGACTAAGCCGCCGAATTATCATCAGACTCAAATGTATCAGATGTGGGAAAGCCTGTATTTGAACTGCTGGCCATTAGGAACGGTGTTTGTTGCTATGGTAACTGGTGCTAAGGAACTATACAAACAGAAGCTGATTAGAAGGAAATGGGGGGGGGGGGGCTAGCAAGAAAAGCCTGAGAGAACATAAAAATAATAAAGCAATCCAGTTGTTGTAAAACAAGACTTAATCCACACACTGATGGCTTGGAACCATATATTCCTACAGAGTTTGCATAAATAAATTTCATGCTTTCCAATTAATTTGAAGAGAATAAAATACTGCCGAGGGACTGTTAATTTCTATGATATTTAAGGCAAGGAACCGAACTGAAGGTGCTGCTTTCCTGAGAATTTTAGATATGCTTGGCTAGGAAGTCATTCCATCACATTTATCTGCCTGGATGTGGGAGACATTAACAGCCTTATGAATATTCATGAGGTCTGGTTAATTAAGTTAATTGTTCTGCAGAAGTGCTTGCACTTCCAAGGACAATTTTTTTTTCACATATCCATTCATTCATTCATTCATTCATTCATTCATTCATTGCTTCTGTTGGAGCCTGTGGATGCTGCCTACTACTGTTACTTTCTCTTTCATGAACTCACCTCTCACCCCAGCTCTTTTTTTTCAGCACATTTCAGCAGGTGTCGGGGAGGGGATGGTGGCCAAAGTTATTGGTGGTGTTAGAAGAAATAACTCTTCCTGCTAATTAAAATGTTTACCTTCTGCTATTGTCCGAAGAGCATAGTTCTTTATTGTGGACATCTTTTCAAATAGTGTGCAGTTTCCTGGAGGGGAAAAGTACTGTCTGTAATTGTATGATTTGAAATGCACTTCCTCAGGAACTTCCATGTTTATGTCAGAGTGCTAAGGAAACTCATATTCAGAGATGAAGGTATGCACTAATGAGCGGATGATGAATAATTTCTGACACCTGGTCATGCTTCCTATGATAGCTAAGTTGTGTGAAATTGGAGGACAGTTGCAGAACTTGGCAGGTCATTAAGCAAGCTGACCTCGAGCACTCACCATACTTCATGCTCCCTGAGGGCAGTCTTTACTTTCCTGGGCTGTGATGTGTGTCCTTCGCTGTTGTGCACAGCAGCGTTACGTCATTCACCTCAGCCTCTCTAGAGGAATTGTTTTAGAGTCCTCTCCTAATTAACCCCAGGCACGGAGGAAATAATGTCACAGGATTCGGTAATCAGTGATCCGAAAGGCCCCTCTCTAATTGTGTGTCCTCTCCAAAACCTTTACTGTAAATCTCAGGCAGCAAGAAACAAAAATTGATTGATTTGTCTTCCTTCTGGATAATTCTAGATGTACTATGAGCCACACGGCCAGGACACAGGCAGGAAAGCTCCAAAAGAGCACCGAGAGCTCTAGTCCAAGGTCCCCAAGAGGAACGGTCCCTGCACTACTTGTTTGCAGACCAAGACTGCCAAAAGTTGCACTAAGCATTTGTTAAAGTGTGTACCTGGGTGCAAGGTATACGGGCACACATGCACACGCACACACATGCACACCCACACACATACACGGATTCATTCTACAAGGTATATGTGCACACATGCACACGCACACACATACACAGATTCATTCTACACGGTATACGGGCACACATGCACACCCACACACATACACGGATTCATTCTACAAGTTGGAGGTGAAACCTAGGAACGAGGTGATGCTGACACTTCTTATTCGTAGACTACACCTCTGTAAAATTCACCTGGGAATCTTAAAAATCACACACTGAGTCATTATATCTAGAGTGGGACCTGAGAAATATTCTTTTAAAGTTAATTTATTTCTGTCAGTCGACTTAACTAGCTTTTCCTTACTCATTTTTAAACTGACTAAAAGCTGTTCATAGTTACACATACAACATGTTTGGAATATACAGACCTCATGGAATGGCTAAATTGGACTAATTACCATATGTGTCCCCTACCTACTTATAATTCCCCACTCTCAGTGGTTTTCAAGCATGTCACACACTAATTACTCTCCGTTGGATTTTGCCTCCACTGACCAGCACTGACCCACGCAGTGGGCTGGAGCCTCTTCTCCCTGCTCCTGTGAGGTCAGTTGTTTATTTATTTATTTTTGTTTTTCAGATTCCAGATGTAAGTGTTTCTTTCTCCATATACTTCTTACTCTATCAGACATAAGATTCTACAAAGTTGCTCACACTGCCCCCAGTCTCCAGGTTATCGTCACTTCACAGTTTGCATTCCATTGCAAATATATACCACTTCTTTCTCTATGGATTCATCTAGTGGGCATTAAGGCTGATCCTAAAACTTGGCTAGTGTGAAGAATGAGGCTTTCATTATCCTCTCATGTCTCCTCATCCTGTTAGTCACAATACTACCCTCTGCACCAGTCTACAGTCCTATCAATAGCAAACAAGGGTTCCTCTTTCTCTACATCTTACGAAGCTTTGGTTGTCATTTGGCTTTTGTTGTTGTTTTGGTTTGTTTTTGTTGGTGTTTGTTTTGATCATAGCCATGCTAAGTAGGATAAGATAGAATACAAAATGGCTCCATTTGCATTTCCCTGTTGTCTAAGGATAATAGACACCTTTCCAAGTAGCTATTGGACATCTGTATTTTTTCTTTTAAAAACCATTCATTCAGTTCATCATTTGTGAAATGATACGGGATTTGAGTTTGACTTCTGCAGTTCTTTATATATTCTTGATATTAATCCCCTTTCCGTTGTGGAGTAGCTGGAAGAATGTCTCTGATTTTAGCTATCTTCTCACGCTGATGCTCTGTCCTTGAGGCACAGAAGCTTTAAGTTCATGTGTTCCCTCTGTTAATGCTTAGGCTATTTCTTGTGCTGTTAGAATCCTTTTCAGAAAAAAAAAATCCTTGCATATGTCTACCTCTTATTATATCTGTATTCTCCTGAAGAAATTTTGAGTTTGTAGATCTTATTATCAAATGATTTCTGCCTTTGTGTCCAACTATATTGTTGATTTATATGTTGGACAATTCTTATATTTTTGGAATTAAATCAACTTGTTGGCAGTAGGTGATCCTCATAACGTGTTCATTTAATTTTGTTTGCTAGTTTCTGTGGAGAGTTTTTATCTATGTTTTCCGGGGAAATGGGTCTGTAGTTTTCTTTATTATTGTTATGTCTTTATCATGTTCTAGTGTTGGACTTTGTAGAATGGCTTTGGTAAGAACGTGAAATATAAATTTTCATGACGTCATTGTTCAAGGGTCAAGCTCTTCATCTCTGTTTCATTCCAACTTTGGTATACATGTTATAAAGGAGCAGTTATCGAGGTTTTACATTTTATTTCTATGATTAGTGAGGGCCAGCATTATTTTATGTACCCACTGGCCATTTGTATATCTTCTTCAGTGAAATTACTAGTCATAATATTTTTTTTAAATCCATTTTTCTGTCAAGAGACTTTTGAGTTCTTTGCATGTAATCATTGTTTGTTGTACTCACATTTTGATTAAAGACAGCTCATACAAAGCGATGGTTCCCTACATTCATAATGGAGCTGACATGCCCTTGTTACCTAGAAAACACACACTGAGATAAGGACACTGCAGAAGAGTCCAAAGACTTCCCAAGAAAACTCAGGGCTTCAGGGAGACTTCCAGAAACATAGAGCCTAGACACTAAATAGTTTTCACAAGAGGGAGGAATGTTTGTGGTATGTTATCTGTGCACAAGCAACTGATAATAAAATAAAACAAGCGTCCACCATGGGTTCATTTCTGAAAAGAAGCCGCTTCCCCTGCCAGGGGCCTCAACCGGGTCCTTTGAGCAGGCTCCAGAAGATGGCACTGCTGTGACAGCTCAGCCCTTCCAGCCAGCCAAGCACTGAAGGGGGCAGAGGTGCCTGCTGTCTCCACCCTGTGTAAAGGTCTCTTTTTTTTTTTATAAGTTTTTATTTTTTATATTAATTACAGGTTATTTACTTTGTATCCCAGCTGTAGCTCCCTCCCTCATTCCCTCCCAATTTCACCCACCCTCCCTCATCTCTTCCCTGCCCCTCTCTAAGTCCACTGATAGGGGAGGTCCTCCTCCCCTTCCATCTGACCCTAGTTTATCATGTCTCATCAGGACTGGCTGCAATGTCCTCCTCTGTGGCCTAGCAAGGCTGCTCCTCCCTGTGTGTGTGTGTGTGTGTGTGTGTGTGTGTGTGTGTGTGTGTGTGAAATAGCTAGCCATTGAGTTCATGTCAGACAGTCCCTATTTCCCTTACTAGGGAAACCCACTTGGATGTTGAAGTTTCAAATGTGTGCATACGTGTGTATGGCAGGGTGTGTGGGGATGTGTGGGTGGGTGGGTGTGGGGTGTCTGTGTGTCTGTGTAGGGGTATGTAAACATGAGTGCAGTGCTCTTGAAGTTTAGAAGAAGGCATGGGCACGCCTTGGGCTAGCGTTCTATGCAGTCGTGTACCGCACAATATGGGTGCTGGGAACTGGACTCTGGTCTTCTGCAAAAACAGTTTGTGTTCCTAACAGCTGACCTATGCCCCATTTCCCCTTAGTTTTTATCAAAGTGTTTAAAAAGCAAGAACATCTAAATACAGAGAAAAAGTTTGCTGAGCAAGGACATAATAAAAAATGTCCATGTCTTAAACTAATTATTATTAACTTATAGCATGAGAGAAGCTTCCTCCTGCAGCAGCTGGGAAGACACTCACAGACCCACAGCCAGACATGACACAGGGAAAAAGACCTTGGAACAAACAGCTCTGAATGAGATGTGTCCATGCAATCCCTCTCCTCAGAGCTCAGGGAACCCCTTGGAAGAGGAGGTGGAAAGCGTTTAACAGCTCAAGAGGATGGAGGACAAGGCCCTCTGAAGCAAGGTTCATATGAACCCGCAGAGACTGAGACAGCAAGCACAGCGCCTTGCCAGCTCTGCACCAGGTCCTCCGTGTATGTATTATTATAGCTGTCTGTTCAGTATTTTAGGGGATTCCTGAATGCGAACGAGTGGGTCTCTGATTATTGTGTCTGCTTTGGGGCAAACTGACAGAAGGGAATATATAGAGGTATGTTTATATACATACATACATATATAACATACATATATTCGCTTCTTTAGAGACCTTGTGAATTTTCGTAGAGGCTGCATTGAATCCTTTGATAGGAACTGCTTTAGATGGTGTGGCTATCTTAGTGTTCATTCTTCTAGTTTGTGAACACAAGATCTCAGCACATTGTTTTCTGTCATCTTAAGTCTCTTTCATCAATGTTTCCGGTTTTAAGTTTACAACTCTTTAATTTCTGTATTAAAATTTGGTCCTGAGTATTCTTGGGTGGTATTTGTAAATAAGTTGATTGTCTTGATTGATTTATAACAGGTTGCTATAAGTGAATAAAATACTATTTGCATATATTAATTTTGTATCCTGCAACTTTCCTGAGGTCTTTGGAGTTTTCTAAATGATCTCGTTATTTGTCCCTGTGACAATTTAATTCCCTTTTCCTGACTTCTTTCTCTTATTCTCTTGACTAACTACTTGGGCAGGACTGCTACGATGATTGTGACTAGGATCGCTGAGACTGGCATCTGCTGCTCCAATGAGCAGCTTTCAGGAAACACTCAAGTCGTGTTCCACCTTGACCATATTTTAAGTCATTAGAGTCAGAACACAGCTTGCTTTGGCTGAACCAGTCAGAATTACTTGAGCAGGGAGTAAGGTTGACTTTGTTGTTTGCAGTGGTATGGCTGGAGTTCTGGCTTAGTTATGCTTATTTATCATTAATAACTAAGGCTTTCTTCTTATTGCTTAATGCTTAGTTGTGTAATAATGATTTCAATGACATCTTAGTTGGCAGTAATAGTGACTGAGGTGTTTCAACTTCTACAACTGGACACTGAAGGACGCAGTTGCAAGTGACAGAAAAGAAGCACTTATTCATGGCCACAGAAATATCCTTTCCCAACCAAAGCCAGGAGACAAGACTTGGACTTGGAGACAAGTGTGCAAAACGCCCATGTTTTCACAGCTCTTGGCTAGCATTGACTTCTCCCTGTTGCACAGTTCCCCATCTTCCCGTACTTGTCAGTGCCTTCACTGTCCTGGAAAGGAGGGCTGCTTGCTTGTTACTTTCCCTTCTGGGTTATTTTGGTCACTTGTAAAACATAACAAGGCCTTCACTAGGGCCTTTTCCCTTCAGAAGCTAGATGGAGGAATCCTAGAGTATTTGGAATCATCCTAATAATTACAAAAATCAGTAACTATGTCTTGTAAACATATTTGTAGATGACAGTTATCAAGTTCAATATTTTCTTCCCATGGGGAAGTTTTTCTCTCAGCTATAGAAATGAAACCGATTTGAAGTGAGAACTTACCTTGAAGATTCACAGGATGTGTTTTTAACGTGCCTGTCAGAGCTGCAAATGACACCATATTTTTATATTCTTGATTGAATTTTCTTATTTATATATATGTGCATTTGTCTTGGCTCAATATAAACATTCTTCTGCTGTGAGTACCCATTTTTGTGGAGAAGCTAAAGGCTTATTCATTAAAGTTGAATGGAGTAGGCTTCTATATAACTGTAATTTTGAGAGACTAACAAAGATACCATGATCAAAGTAGCTGAGGCAATAAACTATTCTCTAGCTTAGGGTTCCAGAGAGAGAACAGAGAGACCTTACACATGCTCCCAAATGCTGCGCTACTGGGCTGATATACCCAGTCCAATTTTCTAACATTTTGTGGTATTTTCTAACTTTTAAATCACTCAGACGTTCAGCAGACAGTTCTGCAAACATTTGACAAGCATCTATGCTGTGAATGGAAAGCTATATTTCTAATGTTCTTATCAACTTTTCTCTCATAGACTTCTAGTAGTTTTCATCTGAACATTACATGGTGGCAGTTATGTGTAATAAGAGCACATGTGAATTTAAAACACACACCCTACTGATAAAATGTGATTTTAAATTGTGTTGGCAGGATCTACAACTGTGTTGGCACATTCTCTCTGTGGTCTTGTTAATGTAGTGACTGCAACTATGTACGTTATAGTGGGTAAGAATTTCTTTTAGGATGTCCAAGTAGAGTAAGGAAGTTTTGACTCATATAAGTAACTATTGTGTTTCTGCCTGTCTTATTGAGGAACAGTAAGTTCTTTGTCTCTGAGCATGAAAAATGTTTGACAAGCTCAAAGGCAAGGTGTCTTCTAGTTAAATTGCCTCTCAACTACTTGATTTGAAAGGAGCAATAAATAAAGTTTTACTATAATCTTGATGGAAAAATATTATAACGATCTTCAAAATCACAATTTAAAAAGAAAACGGGAGAAGTTCATACATTCTATTTGCATATGTAATATGCACTATTGTTTGATTGCACAAAGACTTCAGGCCTAAGATCATATTACCAGAGAGGAAAACTATCACAACACGCCCGCAGGCCATAAATTATCCCACAGGACAGCATTCAAGTTCAGAAAAGTGCAATGCAAAACTAACATGAGCTCTGTTTTCCTGGTACATGTACTTCGGCATTACATCCCTAATCCCATTTTTTGTGAAATAGATATAAGCTATAAGATTTACTACTTTGAATTTCTTTGCTCATCACCTGAAAAGTGGTAAGCGGCATTTATGGCTCCTATAGTAAATATAGGTGCCGAGGAAGCAAGGTCGGTAGCTCTGGTATATATCTGGCAGTATCTCTTCAGCAAAGAAACATGAGGATGATGTTTGCGGGCTCCACCACTCACTGATGCACTGGCTACCCTGTTCAAGGTCGCATGCGGTCAGCGGATGTCTGCACCCTTAGCTCTGCTGGCAAACTGCTTCTCTCTGGGTTCTTGGCCCTGTTTGGCTTTGGTGGAAGAACTGTCGCTCTGGCAGAGAAATGCAGATGGATGCCTCCCACTCAGAGAGACTTTGCTGTGACCAAAGCATTGGCCAAACTTAAGTGTTTCTCTTAAGGCAAAAATTCCATATCGCAATGCCAATGAATATTAATAGTGGATTTCATTCTTTTTTTTTTTTTTTTTTTTTTTTTTAGGCCAGAGAATTATAAAATGTCATTTTTACCAGCCGGTTGCTCTCAGGATGAAGAAGAAAAGGTAAGTAAAAGCTCTGCATATTGTTGATATTTTTAATTCTCTTTATTTTTAGTAAAATATGTACAAGTGATTTGCTTATGTACCATATGCAAGTCTGGTGCCCACAGAGACCAGAAGAGGGTGTCAGATCCCCTGGAACTGGAGTTACAGATATTGTGAGCCACCAGCACGGTGATGGAAGTGAATATGGGTTTGCTGCAAGAGCCGCCATTGTTCTTAACCACTGAGCCTCTTCATTTCTCTTTAAAGAATAAACTATGTCGACCTAAGCAGTTTATTAGACTTGTGCCTTTTGGCTATTTTCTCACATACTACTGAAGAGTGGAGAAGCATAGATTCCTACCTCTTCTCATAAACATGGAATTCACCGGTCTGTCTTCAGAAACAACCCTCCATACAGACTGACAGCCCAACAGCTGGTCCCTCACTGATGTAACCATCTAACACTTATTTGAGTGTGTGCCACGATTTAGGCTTTCCATACAACCATGATTCTCAAACCCACAGTCTTGATCCTCATGAGGATTTGGGGGGGGGGTTGGTTAGCATGGAATTTAAATATTAAAGCAGCATTAAGGAAAGGTTCCAGTTACTAAGAATCTATTCCTTATAATACATTTATAACTTAAGTGATATTCTATTAGGGAAAATTTTTTACGTACAATTAAGGGTTCTCTACTCATGTGTGACATGTTTTTGTTTGTCACTTCACTTTTGGAAAAGCACAGAGGTCTCAGGAATCTGGTGAGTCAGAAAGAATCTGCTTAAAGCCCTAAATGGTACCATGGAATGGGAGAGAAAGTAACCAGCCACTTCTGTTTTCTTTGGACTGTGGTGGTCAATGGCAAACCACACAAGGACAGTTCTTGAGCATCGGTGTCATGGCAATTCCCTGTCTGTGTTCAGTGGCACCCAGAGGCTTTGCACCTGACACCAGGCAAGTATTTTGATGACTGTTTAATGCTTGCTTTTTATAAATAATTTTCTGCTTGGTAACACTTGAACTATTAGCTAGCTAAAACATGTTAAAGATGCACTCTCTGATGAAAGAGCAGAGAATAACCGTAAGTGAACGAGTGCTCAGCTACAAATAGGACATCCATGTCATCCTCGTGACCTCCTGCCAAGAACCAGGGACCATTATGGAAGAGGGGTGGAAAGACTTTAAGAGCCAGAGCCAGAGAGGGTTCTGCAGTGGAACAGTATCTCCCCCACATGACAGTACTGTGCACTGTGGTGTAGCTGTGGTTGCCTGAACAATATCTATGTAAGATCCTGCCTGTTAACATCTGTCATAGCGTGGGAGGGGCTAATGAGCCCCGACCCCTAGCTGAAGAGCTATTAACTATTGATGGCTTCTGAGGGGAGGAGGAGTCAGTTTTCTTTAAGGATGTCACCAGCGGTAGGGCAATCATACCCCTGTGGATGACCCCACATTCATGAGCACATGAGCAGTACAAATTAGATGGGGTGGATTATTGGGAGGCAAAATATAACAGGAAGTTGGGAATGGACCTATGAATGTAGGGGGTTTATATGGGAGGAATTCAGAGAAGATGTAAATATGATCAAAATACATTATAAATGTCTCAAAGAATTAATAAAAATGTTTTTAAAGAATAAGAATTATGCATTAAAAAATAAGGTTTTTTGTAGGATATTAAATCTTCCTAAAGGATTTGTCTACACAGTACATTGTGAACAACTCTTGAACTATAAACAAACAAACAAACAAAAGAAGCTGTCCTATAATCACTGGCATTTTACTCACTCTCTGGCTAGAGTGTTCCTTTGGGTCTCACTGACATACTTTTTATTGTACCTCTTTTGTTTGCTTCCACTTCACCGCTTGTTGAGAATATTATGCTAAAGGTTGATGTTTCTTGTGAATGCCTCTGCTCTCCAAATTTTAATACAAACGTATCTTTATTATGAGGGCTGGAGAGATAGCTCAGTAGGTATGAGTGGTATTTCTCTGGCAGGGGATCTGGGCTGGGTTGATGCTTTCAGTTAGAGAGACATTTGGTTTGCTTAACATGAACAATGGTACATAGAAATCTCCTGGCTGCGTTTTACTGAGATAGCAGTAAGGCACTGTATAACTTCACAGAATTAGAGCCAGTCTGTCTTTTGCACATCCCTTTAAACAAATTCATTTCTAATCTAAAAGTAGTTCTTTTCTAAAAGCAATCATGTAGAACAAAGGAAAATGGATAATATTTATGAAATAATACAAGGAAGAAAAACGATGTTTAAAGGCAATGCCATGAACACTCTGGTGCTTTCTGATTTTAGAGGGAAGAGACAACATGCTGAGTAGGAGGAAGATTGGACCATCAACTCAGCAGTTAAGAGCTCTGCTGCTAGCAATTCTCTGATTGGCATTGAGTGCCTTCCCCTGGGAGTGGCCCATCCTTACATAGAATGACTGGACAATGGATTGACATCTAAGGTTTGTCACGGTGCTAGCCTGAGCCTCCATAGTTTTCAAGGCTGTGTTGGCTCTAAATCACACATTTGGATTTCTAGTCTCTCTTATTGGATAAAAGTTATACAGGAGTAAAATGCTCCGTTGTTTAGCCAAACATATGTGGTGATGATTGTTCGCTCTATCTTCTATTCCCAGGGCACTTTGATTCATTTTGTTTTCTATGTCACTTAGACCTTCTGCCCATAAATAAACTGTAAACTTTAGTTTACAGTTTGGATTTTAGAAAAATATCTAGCCATGGGTTATATAAGACCATTTGCAAATGTTCACTGTCACCATATACTTTTTCTTTTCTTTTTAAAATTTTTAAAATATTTTCAATTTTTATAATTCATTCACTTTATATCCTTATTTTAGCCCCTTTCCTCATCTCCTCCCAGTCCCTCCCTCCATCTTCCCCCCTCTCCCCTTCCCCTAGTCCACTGAAAAGGGGAGTTCTCCTCCCTTGCCATCTGGCCTAGTTTATTGAGTCTCATCTGGACTGCCTGGATCTTCTTCCTCTGTGGCCTTCCTGCCAGGGGGAAGTGATCAAAGAGCAAGCAACTGATTTCATGTCAGAGACAGTCCTTGTTCCCCTTGCTCTGAGGACCCACATGGAGACTGAGGCTCCACCCAACAGGGGATCAAAACAGATGCAGAGACTCAGGCAAATTCTGGGCAGAGCAGGGAGTCTCATGGAAGAAAGGGGTTGGGCTAGAAGGACCTGGAAAAGACAGGAGCTCCACAAGGAGACCAACAGAGTAAAAAAAATTTGGGCCCAGGGGGGACTACAGAGACTGACGCATCAACCAAGGACCATTCATGGAGAAGACCTAGACGCCCTGTTCAGATGTAGCCAATATACTTTTTTAAAAGGCATACATAGCTTTAAAATTCTTACATTATTAGGGTGGATTTAATATTACTTCTTGAAGTGAGTAAAGTACATAAAGGTTTGATATTTGAAGAGCTTGCAGTCAAGGTTTTGCTGAGGAAAAACCCTGAGGACTAATAAAACTAATTTAAAAGGCTCTTCCACATCAACGGGAGCATAGCGGAATATGGTGAAAATTTTAGGTCAATTCAACATGGCAATCTTTCGATATTTGTCAGTATCCTCTAATTGAGCACTATATCTGTTAGACAAAATGATGCGGGGTGTTTCAGAAATAGTCTGTTAGTGAACTCCTTGATGTCAAACACAAATGTTTAACTTCAGGTTAAATAACGGAAGCACGGCTCTAACAGCTGTACAGAACATCACTCAACCAGAATTTGTAAAGCTGAAAAGATACTCCCGAGTGGAGAATCAGGTATGCACATTTCTTTTTGTTACTTTTTTGCAAGGCTATTAATCATGGAAAGATGCTTCAGAAATTAACATCAAGTTTTGCCTCATGAGAAACCTTTAATTTTCTTCCACCTACATTAATCATCTTTTCCCCCAGAGTTACTTTCAGAATTTGAAATTTGTATGCCAGCTTTAACACACCTTTGCTTCTTTTGACATATGGGTTATCATTTTTTCCCCTTGCACAGAGAAAACTCAAAATTCTATTATTACAGTAAAACGTGAAAGAAGTTAGAGGAACAGTTACACACAAACACACACTGCACGTGAGCACGTGCGCACACACACACACACACAAGCTGAATAGAATGAAAAGCAGTGAAATCTGAGAGTTTAGCCTGCTTGGTCTTACAACAGCGGATTCTAAATGTATAATACTAAGATTTTACTGACGTTTGTTTATAACTTGCTATATCTTCATGGATTGCAATAGATTTTCAGATATGTTCTTAAAATACCCATTTTATAGATGTTATTCAAAACTTATATTTTTATTGAAGTGGTTAGACTGAAAGAGAACTAGTAACTCTGACGAGCTGGTTCCCTGGGAACGCATCATGACACAGCTGTTCCTCTGCAGTTTGACACATTTGTGGGGGTGTGAATGGTGCTTGGATGTAGTTAGGAGAGGACAAATGGGAGGAGGCGGCCAGTAAATCCAGATAACCATCAGAAGCTGTTGATCTCATTCTCTAGCCACATGTAGGAGAGATACAGACAGACAGACACACAGACAAAGACAGACTAAGTCTCTGTGTGTATCTGTGCCTGTGGGAGCCAAGCCATTAGAGTTTCTTGAGCTGGAGGCACAGGTGGTTGGAAGCTGCCTACCTTTGTACTGGGAAGGAAACTTGGGCCCCCTGGAAGGCTCTTACCAGCTGAGCCAACTCTGCGGTCCCCAGCCCCTCCCCCCACTCACCTCATAATTTCACACTACCACGAAGAACTACATTTATCTGGTATTTATAATCATATGTAATTCATGTCATCATTTCTATAAATAATAGACAAGTGTGGAAATAGGAATTGTATGTAATGCATACAACTGGAAATCATTAAGTTAAGCAAAATAAACCAGAAAGGTAAATACTGCATATTCCTCTCATGTACAAAACCTAGATTTGGAGCCAGAAAAATGGCTCAGTGGACAAAGGTGCTTGTTGCACAAGACTGGCAATCTGAGTTCAACGCCTGGAACCCACCTAAAAATGAAAGGAGCAAACTGACTCTACAAAGTTAACCTCTGACCCCCACATACACACAAACATATATGTGTCACAAATATACACACATATTAATAATAATTTTAATTTTAATTAGATGCATTTATTTGTATTTACATATGTGTTTGTGTAGGTCTAAAAAGGGAGACCATGAGAGGCAAGAAGGAAATTTTAAGGGAAGTGAGGAAAAATAAATGCCATCAAAGCTCCAGTTCTAACCGCCCTTGGAGAACATCAACATTGGCATTCCATGGATATATGTAATAGTCACATTAATACATCTCTTCTTTCTCATTAAAAAAAAACTTTATCATGTAAGAAAGACTGCATATGTGTTAGTTACGTGTGATCAAACAGCAGCAGCACTGGTATGTGGGAAGGAAACAGATTCCAAATTGTTTTAGCATTTCACTCTCCGGGGCCGAATTTTCACGGTTGGAACGCCAGCATTCGTGGACAGCTGTGGAACAGACTGACGACAACCTCACTCTTTTTGCAGTGACTCCGGACTCGGCAAGAGAGACTAAGACTACCCTCCAGGGCCCTTTCACCTGAGCCCTCTTGCTAGCTCCTCTCCCTCCCCATGTCTCTTGCTCTCCGTGGCTACCTTGGGGAAGGGACTTTAAAACTCTTAAATGAACTCTGTCCTCTGAGGGTCCTGATCTGGCTGATCTCTTTGTTCCCATTATTTCAATTGCTTGCCTTCTCAGCACACAGCCCTGCAAGGGTCTGATCACACCTTCAAGCTGCAGGACCGCTGTACCTCCCTTGTGCCATAAACCTTGTAAACCACCAGGTCTCCGGGTCCAGCAGGTCCATGGCTGACCACGACTTTTCCCCTTTCTTCAGATAACACACACCCCAACTGCAGTTTCTCTGACTTCCTCATTGCCTCACGTTACCCTAACTGCTTTTGTTGGTTCTCATTTTTATCCTCCTCCTCCTCTTCTTTCTCCTCCCCCCGTCCCACCACCACCCCAGGGTTTCTCTGTGTAGCGCTGGCTGTCCTGGACTTGCTTTGTAAGCCAGGCTGACCTGGAACTCACAGAGATCTGCCTGCCTCTCCTCCCTGAGTGCTGGGATTACAGGCACCCAGCTTGTTTTCCCTCTTCAGAATTAAAATCTTCCTCATTCTACTTATAATGGCCTCTTCTGTCTCTCCAGTTTCTCTTGACTTTTGTAATTCTTCCTTCAGGAGTTTTTCAACAGTAGCTGATTTGTTTTCTTCAGTCACTGAGGGCAGACTTCCATTTCCTGAGCATGAGCTACATGGTCCTTGATAAACCACTCCCTCCCAGTGCTACAGCTTGAGAAAGCAGGTTGACTTGAGGAAGCGGGTTGACTTGCTCATGAGGCCATTGTCCCCAGGGAACATGGTTTTCCTCTAAGCATATTTTCACGTGGCTGTCTCTTGATACATGCGAACCTCCGCTATTTTTCAATGCATGCCAATTCTCGCCACTCCCAAGGACACCCTCCTCTTGGATTAGACTCTGCCACATGGCTAGATGTTTAACATAGTCATATCTTTAGAAACCTTTATCTTCCAAAACAGTTGCGTCCTGAGGCCTTCAAGATTTAGGACTTCAACACTGGAGTTCTTGGGCAGGGCACACACCTTATGTTGAAACGCTTTGTAATTGAGTTCTTCAGAGTAATTGAGACAGCCAAATAATTTCATTGAAAATTTATTGAAAATGCAGATCATTGGTCATTGCAGGGTTTAGAACAATCGGCTTTGGAATTATCACTTGGTAAGCAGCCGTCCCTTGTCCTCCTGCATATGGACCTCAAGGAAGCACATGTTTTTAGTTGTTTAAAGCAAATTAAGGGTCAGTATTTTCCCCCAAACCCTTATTTTACACACGTAGACCAAAGGAACCGGAGCTACTACCACCTAAGCTGTACAATAAACCGAGTTACACGGTGGTCTCCACGCTCTCTTCAGTTCTAAACAACTCAGTGGCCTGTCCCCTCACCCCAATAATTCTCTTTGGAAAAGAAGAAAAAGTACATTAAAACATTCAAACATTACCTAGTGGCATTCTAGACTGGCTAATAACTCTCTTGTACCTTGTTAAAATGGCAGGTGAGCACCTGGGAAATCATATCTGGTCACCTCTTCCCTTTCTCTTATATACTTCCCACTTCATTTTTTTCTCTAAGTTTAGATTTAGGTTCTTCTGAATTAAATTCCAAGTGTGAAACTTGTGCTAGAGTATGTTTCACATCAGCTAAAGAAGGAAATAATGAAGTCACTGTGAGCAACTGAAGAGTGGCCGTAACTAGAAAGTACAGGATCATTGTTGGAAATTCTTCACAGGTCTGAACTGTCATACAGAAGAGCGGAATGAGCTGCGAAACCCCTGGAAGGAGGTTCCTTTTCTAGAAAACCTGACGGTATCTGGTCAGACTTTCAAAGCTGTAAAAATGTTAATATGATGATGAAAATTATTTGTAAAAAATAGGGGGCACCAGAAAGCATCACAATTTTTAATTTATATTAATTACAATTTATTCACTTTGTATCCAAGTGATAGCCCCCTCACCCTTGCCCTCCCACCCTCCCTCCCTCTTCTCCCCCTATGCCCTTTCCCTAGTCCACTGATAGGCTAGGATCAGATGGAAGGGGAAGAGGACCTCCCCTATCAGGTCTCATCAGGAGTGGCTGCATTGTCTTCCTCTGTGGCCTGATAAGGCTGCTTCCCCCTCAGGGGGAGGTGATCAAAGAGAAGGCCACTGAGTTTGTCAGAGACAGTTCCTGTCCCCATTACTAGAGAACCCACTTGGAGACTGAGCTGCCATGGGCTATATCTGTGCAGGGGTTCTTAGGTTATCTCTATGCATGGTCCTTGGTTGGAGTATCAGTCTCAGAAAAGACCCTTGGGCCAGATTTTTTTTCTCCTCTTGTGGAGCTTCTGTTCTCTCAAGGTCTATCTATCTCTCTCTTCTTGCATAGATTCCCTGCACTCTGCCCAAAAATAACAATGGCTCTGAGTCTCAGCATCTGTTTTAATACCCTCCTGGGTAGAGTCTTTCAGAGGCCCTCTGTGGTAGGCTCCTGCCTTGTTCCCTGTCTTCTCCCTCTTCCGGTGTACGTCCCATTTGCCTTCCTGAGTGAGGATTGAGCATCTTACCAGGGTCCTCCTTCATGATTAGCTTCTTTAGGGCATCTCGAGATTTTGCATTTGTTGTATTTTGTTCAATTTTCCCTTTGTGGAGACTTATACCATTGAAGAAGTAAAAATTTATTCAGGGAGTAATAGCAATTGGATGCAATCCACAGCAGGAACCAACTGTTTCAGAACATGGTTTTCCTTGGAATGTAGATGGTGACTTAATGGGAGCTGCATCCATGTTATGTAAGCCCAACTATTTCACGGCTCTCTGTGTAAAATAGCAGATGTAACATTAATAACATAATGTGGGGATTCTGCCTCTTCACTGCCTAAGCAGAAGGTTGAAAGCCAGTAATTTAGAAAATTGTAGAAGATATAAGCACACCTTTCAATAAATACAAATATGAGTATTTACACTGGCATTGCAAATCATTATTTGTTTTGCATAAAATATACAAATAATGTGTTTACAATTTATAATGTTGGTCTTTGAGGATATTGTTAAGCCTTTTGAGAATAATACAGTACAGCACTTTCTAGCCCTCTCCCCAAAGTTGGGCTCTAGTACCATAATACTGTGTTGAAGAGATTGCTTCTATTAAGTCCTGTTTTTATTCAAGTCAGCATGTGGGGAGGGGGCTCTTGTCAAACCTTCACAAAACGCCCAGCACACTGTAACATCCAGCTAACATGAGCCTTTAGTGCATACAAACAGTTACAGGAATCTACATGCCCCTTCTTAGAAAGCCTCAGGGCTTAGCAGGGTGTTCTCAAATGACTGTCTCTTCACAGAGGCACTAAAGGCTATCAGCCGGGCAGGAAAAGTGGTAAAGGAAGCTCTGAAACAGTCACAGATGTTGGTGTTTTGGGCCCTTCCGCTTGCTGATTGGTGGCCCTGCCGTGAATGTGTGCCGGTCTGTATGTAATTCACGTCCCACACTCATGAGGCGGCGTGTGAAAAGTAACGATGGCAGGCATTCAAGTCTGTATTAGTCTTTACAGGCTGCTCCTAAGGCTGATCAGACTTTACAGAGGAAGTCTGGAAGAAATGACCGACTACAGAGTTGCCTGTAACTGCATGTAAAAGAAATACGTAAAGTAGGAATTTATTATGAAATTATCTAGCATGCAACATATATACAAAGAAAAATGCCTTTTTGAATAAAAATATCTATATTTCAATATAATTAAAATAGTATCTAGGTATCTGAGAAGCAAGCTTAAAATGTAAAATCAATGAATAATCAATTCTGATTTTGGAAGGTGTTTCGTAGGCCTTGTTTTACACAACATTGTACTATATTATTATTGAAGACATTTTTAAGCAACATGCACTACATCAATATTGTTGAAGATAATTTAAGAACTTGCTATAGTCTGATAAACCATAGATTTTTTAAGTTTTCAAACTGCACAGTGAGCTAGGAATAAAACACAAACAAGGACTTAATTAACAAAAAAATCTTTTCTGTGTAGGAGACAATAGCCTCAACCCATAACAGCATCTTTTGAAGTAACAATATTTTTAAGCTTATTATACAGGTAAACGTCTAAGTTTTATTTAAAAATATATATATAAAATATCTAACTGGACAAAAATGTGGCCCAGGAGGTAGCTGTGTTCCTTTTTTTCTTTTTATATTAATTACAGCTGTAGCCCCCTCTGTCATTCCCTCCCATGCCCCTCTAAAGTCCACTGATAGGCTAGGGTCAGATGGAAAGGGAGGAGGGACCTCCCTTTTAGGTCTCATCAGGACTGGCTGCATTGTCTTCCTCCATCAGGCAGAGGTGATCAAAGAGCCAGCCACTGAGTTCATGTCAGAGACAGTCCCTGTTCCCATTACTAGGCAACCTACTTGAACACTGAATTGCCTTGGGCTACATCTGTGCAGGAGTTCTAGGTTATCATCATTGTCCTTGCTTGGAGTATCAGTCTCAGAAAAGAACCCTGGGCACACAAATTTCTTGTTATTGTTGCTTTCCTTGTGGAGCTCTGGTCCCTTCCAGGTCTTTCTATCTTCCCCTTCTTGCATAAGATTCCCTGTACTCTGCCCAAAGTTTGGTTATGATCCTCAGCATCTGCTTTGATACCCTGCAGGATAGAATCAGATTCTACCTGAAAGATAGGCTCCTGTCTTGTTCCCTGTTTTCTCCCTCTTCCAATGTCCATCCGATTTGCCTTTTTGAGTGAGGATTGATCATCTTACCCAGGGTCCTCCTGCTTGCTTAGCTTCTTTAGATGTACAGATTTTAGTATGTTTATCCTATAATATATGTCTAATATCTACTTATAAGTGAGTATATACCAGGTGTCTTTATGCTTCTGGGATACCTCACACAGGATGATCTTTTCTCGATCCACCATTTGCCTACAAATTTCATGATTTCCTTGTTTTTAATTGCTTAGTAGTATTCCATTGTGTAAATGTACCACAATTTCTGTATCCATTCTTCTTTTGAGGGACATCTGGCTTGTTTCCAGATTCTGGCTGAACAAATGTCCTTGTTGTGTACTTGAACATATTTTGGATATATGCCTAGGAGTGGCATAGCTGGATGTTGAGGAAGCACCAGATTGATTTCCACCAGCAGTGGAGGAGGGTTCCCTTTTCTCCACATCCTCTACAGCATATATTGCCACTTGAGTTTTTGATCTTAGCCATTCTGCTGGGTGTAAGATGAAATTGTGGGTCGTTTAGATTTGCATCTCCCTAATGACTAAGGACGTTGAGCATTTCTTTAAGTGTTTCTCTGCCATTCGATATTCCTCTATACAGAATTCTCTGTTTAGCTCTGTACCCCCTTTTTTAATTGGATTACTTGATTTGTTGCTGTTTAACTTCTTGAGTTCTTTTATATAGTCTGGATATTAGCCCTCTGTCAGATATAGGGTTGTGAAGATCCTTTCCAAGTCTGTAGGCTGTTGTTTTGTTCTGATGACAGTGTCCTTTGCTTTAAAGAAGCTTTTCAGTTACATGAGGTTCAGTTCCATTTATTGATTATTAATGGCCATCCTGCAAAAAGCAATCTATAGCTTCAATGCAATTTCCATTAAAATACCAACACAATTCTTTACAGAACTGGAAGAACAATTTTCAATTTCTTATGGAAGAACAAAAGACCCAGAATTGTGAATCCTGTACAACAGGATAGTCTCGAGGTATCTCCATCCCTGATCTCAAGCTGTACTGCAGAGCAATAGTAATAAAAACTGCATGGTACTGGCATAGAAATAGAATGGTGGATGAATGGAATTAAATAGAAGATCCAGAAATAAACCCATACACCTATGTATACTTGATTTTTGACAAAAATGCCAAAACCATACAATGGAAAACAGACAACATCTTCAACAAATGGTGCTGGTCCAACTGCATGTCTACATGTAGAAAAATGTAAATAGATCCACATTTATCGCCTGCACAAAACTAAAGTCCAAGTGGATCAAAGACCTCAACAGAAAACCAGACACACTAAACCTGTTATAAGAAAAAGTGGGGAAGAGCCTTGACCTCATTGGCACAGGAGACAACTTCCTGACCAGAACACCAACAGCACAGGCGGGGTTCCTTTTGACCTGAAAGGCAGTGCTTGGCCAATCACAGCAGTCAGTTTCCAGTGAACTGATCCAAATTTACATTTCCCCAGAGACCCTCCCTTTAAAAGGTAGATCTAAACTGAGATTGATTTTCATGTATTATTTTTGACATTTTGTGAATTAACTATTTGAATTTGATGAGAAAAACCATAAACCCATAGCTTTTACACACAAATAAGCATCCTTTAAGATACAAACATTCAATTAAACATGGTTTTTGTGCACCTGGAGTTGACGCTGTGTGCTCATTTCATCACGCAGAAGCGAGACCACAAGCCTTGGCACACACCCTGCTCTCCAGCCACAGACCAGGGGCTCGAGGATCAGGAGATCCGAGGAAGGGCCAGCAGCCACTGGAGAGTTCCTCTTCACAGCAGTGATGGCTGCCCCTTTCATCCAACACAGGTTCAAAATCAGGCCATAGCTTTCTTCCATGTAACAGATCCAGATGAATATTTACATTTATCAAGCCACATATAGGAAATAAATACTACAAAAAATGATTGTAAACACTACAAAAAGGTTGTAATTACAAACAAATTCCATAAAACCCAGGTAGAGATTATTTCATTTTAAAATAGACCCCTGTGCAACAGCATCAAACATACAAACCTTATGGGAACTTTACGCCAGCCACATTTACTTTGTCACTGCACACAAGCTGAATCAGTGACTTACAGTTCTGCCTTTAAAATGGTTTTTCCATTTCCATAACAGAATATCTTTCTTTACACTCCTGGTTAATATAGATTTAACCGGAACAAGAAAAGCAACACTGTCCTAAAGATACTCGTATCTGCTTACTTTGAAACAGGGACTGTTTTATGAACTATTGGCTCCCAAATCTCTCTCTGCACGATATTAAATCATGAGCGAGCTGCAGTTCATATTATATCAGTGTGTATCAGCTAAAGTGCAACGTTTATAATCTGCTATGAGGATTAAACTCTTAAGAATTGGTTTTACAAATGAGAATTTGAAAAAAATAAAAATATTCCTGGGTGCTCTTAATAAAGAAAAAAAAAAGCGGATTGATATTTGTATTCTTTAGAAAAGCCTATATACATACAAAGATGAGTCCACAGCTGGCCACTTCTCCAGAAGGCCAGCCTGCTCTTATGGATTTTATTCTTCAGGATTTTAAAATTAATACCTGCAGAAAAAAAGGGCAGTAGGGCCACAGGTCAGTGACATCAAGTCACCGATGGCAGTCTTCACGTCTTCCACTTCTGAATGATTTATCCATTAGAAAATCTGGACAACGCTCTCTGGAAGAGTTTATGTGGTTTCAAAAGTGTGTTGGAACCAACAAGTCGCCAATCCGTGGCATTTAGTTCACTGAGGTAAGAGCACCTAGTCAATTTTCCGCTGTTAAAGATTGCTCTGTTTAAGGTGGTCTGGCTAAACATGGAGTTGCTTTCACTTCAAGCTGGTTTTGGGTGTTCTCCTTTGTGGAGTAAATCAAGAACTTTAGTGTTTTTCTCCACTGCTGAAAGAAAGCAACCTTGTCTATTTTCTTTCTTGAAGAGTTCTCCCGCATGAAGGCAGAGTAGGTCACAAAATCGTAAGTACACAAAAAGGGAGATGTACTCCTGGGTCTTATGAACAGGATAGTTTCCCTGACCTGAGTCTTTCCTTTTCAGTTCTCTCCATTTAAAAGTTCATCATCGTTGCTTTTGCTGTTGACGTAACTCCAGCTGTCTCTCCTGTTCTCTTCTTGTAGAATAGACTTATACTGCCTTTTGAAGAACCCAGCCTGAAAACAGATTAGAGGACAAGTGCATAGTTCGGAACTCACAATAGTCACAGCAAATACCCAATCAGCCTACAGCACTTTCCCCTTTGCTCAGGTTACACTAGCTGTGAAGACAGTTGTAAACAGTGATAGTCAGCCTGGCTCATGCAGGGCTAACACGAGACTTCTCAGTGATATCCCACAAATGGTTTTTGACATATGCATTTTTCCAAATGGACTCTCGTAGTGAAGACAGAATAAATATGAGAACAGCATTAAACATCCAGGTAACATTAAAAACAAACAGGAACACTTAATACTGAACCTAATTGGCTTTGAGCCAATAAAGGCATTCTGAGCAGTTTACTTTTGGCAGCTACTGTCAATACAAAACACATGAAATTAATAATTAATTAAAGCATTACCTTCCACATGACACATGAAATTAATAAGAGCACAATAAGCCCGAGCAGCAAGCTGCTGGTAATGATCACGATGGTGAACTGCCGTTTGGGTCTTTGATGATGGAGACCTTCCAGGAAAACCTGCACAAATTTTAAGTAGAGAAAGCACAAGCTCAGAAACTCTGATGGTTCCCTTGAAAAGCCTCCCAGGCTTCTACAAGGATCTGAACTATCCACCCTGTCTTGTTCTAGTCTCAGCCCCACCAGGCCCTGGCAACTGTTCAGTGGACATGGTGAGTACAATGGTCTCTATCGCTCTCCTCCCCAGCCATTCTATTCTCACTACTACCAAATCACGGCTCTGAAGAGCGCTCTATGTACTTCCCATCGGCTGTGGAAAAAGCTTAAAAGTCCTGTATGACCTGATGGCACGCTGATTCCTGACTCAGATCCCCAACTTGTAAACACCCTCAACCTCTCCCCGTAGAGCTGTCATGCAGTACTTCAGAGGGAAGAGCTTACATAGGCAACATTCTCTTCCCTATTCAATTCAATAACTTTAGGGTGTGGCTCTGGAAACGCTGTTGCTTCTATTTCAAACTTGAGTGATGAAGTCTCATCCTGTTTTGCAAAGAAAATATCAACAGTTTGATTCATAGTTTATTTCATGAAGACATGTTAATAGAAACACACCTTTGCTGTCTAGAATTTCTATAACTTTCTGACACTATAATGGCTTCCTTTGGGCTCAAAGGCATGGTTCTCTGTATCATGGAATCCTTTTATTAAATTTTTGGCTATGTTGCAAATCACTTGATTTAAATGTTTTGCCAAGTTATAGTATGCAGTATGTTGTTAGTGACCAATATAATTTTCTCAGTACTATTACATTTTACTACACATACGACTTCTTGACCTGGTAAACATTCCCTCGGGTTCACCTTCTTGCTTGTTTCTAAATGAACCGATGCATCCTACTTAGTGTCTCAGTGATAGCATCTTGCACTAGCGATATTTAAATCCAAGTCTGAGATCATCTGTGGGTGAATTCTGAGCTTTAATGTTTCACGCAGGGAATTGGTACCAGGATCCATTTAGCCTGGGACCTGTGAGCGGGCTTTATGGATTTGATGGCTGTTTAAAGACGGTGTTCATGTGTGCATTTACGGGGGGGGGGGGGGGTTAGGTAAGAGTACAGACCGTATATTAAAATAAATACGACTGCTATTTGCTTTTAAGCACGTGTGGCTGACGACTTGTTGGAAGCGGCTTCCCTCCCACATGGCTCCTGGTCAGCATGCTTGAGGGAAGTGTTTCACCCACTGAATAATTCCCTTTCTCTTCTTTCTTTTGAAACGGGATCTCACGTACCCAGGCTGGCCAGGTTCGTTTAGAATGACCTTGCGTTTCTAATCTTACCGCTTAATTGACACTTGTGCGGCACACACGCCCAGTTCACACCAGCCCTGGGACTGAGCCCTGGGCTCTGCGCAAGGTAGGCAAGCACCGTACCAATGGAACTGGACTGCGTCCATAGACGCCACATTCTTAACGAGGTCTGTTGCCCCAACATGCTAAAATCTACTGGGTAAAGGTTACTTTTTAGAAATGAGAGACTTCATGAAACCCACAGCATTCTTCCAACAGGAGGACTTCTCCAGGGACAGTGTCTGGGGTCATGCTTGGCTGTAGGGACATGAGCAGTGGCAGGAACCGCCTGGTGCGCAGAGCAGCCTGACAGCAAAGACGTTTTTGTCCACTGTGTCAGTACCGCCTCTGTTGAGAGACTTGGGGCATATGGGAGGCAGATATCAAGGCTCAATGCCCCGCTGCTGGTCTCAGGGCTTCAAAGTGTCTCTGAGGCTACCATGAATGGCCATCTCTCCTTCCATTGTCTGATGGAAATTCCTTTGACCACTGTGTAGTAATTTAAAAAAAAATGCCACTGAACATGTAATAGCTCCATTTCTTTTGGCCATCATGGGCCAGGGACAACTAAAAAATGTGAGCAAAATTAATCGCAATGTGCAGTTCCATTTGGCTGGCCTTATCTGCCCTGGCCACTGACATTATCCATACTGGCGAGATGGGGAAACTGAAAAAACGTTTTAGGTTTTCTCCTATTCTCTGAGGGCTCTTTATAACATATCTTCTCTTAGAGAAAAAAGTCCAAAATGCATTTAATTTCTTTTTAAATTTTTAATTTGAAGCTTTAAAGTTTGTTATTTTTAAAATGTATTTTTGTTACTGAATTTTGTTATAGTCTTTTTTTTAAATAGGCTGAGCCTCATGTCGTACACGAGGGCCTTGAACTCACTATATAGTTGTGCTGATCTTAAGCTTCCAGCCCTCCTGCCTCTGCTTCTAACCTGCTGGGACTGCAGGCATGAGCCACCATACCCAGGCTTAGTTGATACTTAGTTTGATTTTCTTTGAAATCAAATTTCAATGTTACTTCCTGGTTTAAATTTTTAAACATTATATTTTAAAAGTTGATTTAAGGCAGTGGTTCCTGCATATCAAATATTTAGATCACGATGCATAACAATATCTAAGTTGCAAGTTATGAAGCAGCAATGAAATAATTTTACGGTTGGGGTCACCATAACATAAAGAACTGTATTTAAGGGTCACAGCATTAGGAAGGTTGCAAACCACAAATTTCAGGTTCTATGAACTGGTAGGATAGTCAAGCGCTGTTTAATTAAGGTTCATAGGCAGTTGCTTTCTGCACAAAACCTAATCATTCTGTAGTTCATCTCTGCTAGTTGATGTAATAAAAATGAGATTTGGGCTTTATTCCCAAATTATATTTTCATCTTTGTAATTTGTTGAATGTTTCCATACTGTTCTGTCTGTGTAAAAATGACTGAGTCTGTACGTCCACATCACAAAGTTCGCCATCTGATTTTAAACTCACCATTTCCAAGAGAGACGGCCTGCCTTCCAGCTGAATGTGAACACTGGCTTCTTTTCCGCTTTCCATTCTTCCGAAATTGCACAAGAAACCCAAACAGTGTAGATCCGCTTTCATGCAATACTTGGAAGGAATGGAAAAGCCCTGCGTTAAAACCCTCTACAGTTAGCAACTTGGCCGCTGGAGAAGGTGGCTCAGTGGGCGGAAGGCTTGCCGGGCAAGCGTGAGGACCGGAGTTTGAATCCCCCAGACCACGCAAAGTTGAGGAGATTGCGTGTGGTGGAATCCTGCTGTTTCTACCACAGGGTGGGAAGTAGAGGCAAGAGAATTTCTGACAGGCAGGCTCACAGCAAGGAGGTCCCGCCTTAAACAAAAGAGAAGGTCGGGGACCACACCTGTGGTTGCTTTCTGACCACTGCGCACACCCTGGGGCAGAGAAATTAAAGAATGTGAATTTTAAAAAATCAGAGCATATTTTACATAGATTCAAAACTGCTCAGTGTGCCAGCAAGACAGCTCAGCAGCAAGTGAAAGTACTTGCTACTAAATATGAAGACCTGAGTTCAAATCCCCGGGGACCACTGACCTCTGGCCTCTACAGGCTCACTGCGGCATGCGCTCACAGAACTGACTCTAATGAAGTATTTTTAAATGTCCTTAATGGCATTTAGAAAACTGCCTTTTTTTTTTTTCGGTAAACAACTTTCTTTCGGTAAAACATGCATTTTGCTTTATAAATTATAAAGTGTATTCAAACTGTAGCATGTGTTCCCATCATTCTTAGGAACGATCCTCCTAGGACAAGATGAACAGAATGATGCACATACTTAGGCTCCCTAAGTTACACACTCTGTTCTTCTGTTTGTTTGCTTTTGTTTTTGTTATTTTGCACAACTTCTCCAGTTTCCTGAAGTCACTAAAATGGGAAGAATGAGAATCTCATGCTATAAATATGGCTGCTTAGGTGACATGGTGTCGGGAGGGGTCTGGTATAATGTCTGGGTGGCACGTGGGGTTACTGTTAGGTAATGACACCTTAGTCACACACACTCACTCCTGGGCCCATCTCATCACTCCATCATGCTTGTATCTTCCTAGTGGGAATATCACCGAAGCTTATGTCCCTAACCACTCCCCCGCCCCACTGATTTTCACTGTTTTAGTTCTTTGCGGGAAGGCAGAAATACCCATGGGGACATGGAACCTCACCACGAGTCTCTTATCAGTCTTTGAGAGGAATTTGAGTATGTCTGTCAAGGTCTCTGCTATGCCCTTTTGCTGCTTCGATGCGCACTCACTGTCATAGCGATTGAAATGGCATTGCCCAGAAGTTGCCTAAAGACAGAAAACAAGAAGCATAACACCCCTCTTTGGAGAGAGCGGACACAACACGGTTTTAAAAGTTTCAGTTGATTGTCTTTACTAAGATACATTACGCATCTCCTAAATTCTCAAAGTATTTTTGACAGAATCATTTGGGAAATAGTAAATCTCTGATAAACCCACAAACAAAACTCCAATTAAATTAGAGCAGGTCTCAGGCCAACAAACTCTACTGACAGGGAAAAGGAAAATGGAAGGTGCGTATTAGCCCAAGTTTAAGATTTTTTTGCTTTCACAAAACAACACAAACCACAAAACAAAATATGGCACAGTTATATATCCTAGCATCTAAATCTAGAATCCAGGTAAATTTTCAAAAAACTATTCCAAAATCACTCAAGGAGGCTCTCTTTTTTGGTGACTGCTATCTCTTGATACAGAGATAAAAAGACATCTCATAGCCCTACAGGAAAAGAACTGGTCTAAGCACCGACTCATGATTCCTTAGAGCGGGTTTCCTCCTTCTTGTTGCCACAGCGGCTTCAAGCTTTAAGGAAGGTTCTTCTGACTACACTAATTCCATGGGCTCATGTCTCAAAGAAAGTGATGGAAAATAACCAAGAAGGAAGAACCAGGTTTTCAGGTTGAATTATGTCAAAGCAGGTGCCACCTCTGGCCTACAGTTCGGGGAAAACGCATTAACTTCCTGCTGCTCTCAGTTAATGCATATGGAATTCATGGCATTGAATGTGACTTGGGGGAGCAGAAATCTTCATCTTCACACAGGACTTAGGCTACAGGGTCAGCATTTAAGACACACCAAGTGCAGGTCAGACAAAGGAAACACACTTTTACCTGGACAGCTAAAACGTTGAACAACTTGTCATTTTGAGGGAGAAAAGAATTGGGTACCATGATTTTCACACTAACATTTGGAGCCATGCTAATGCCAGTGTTTATAACCTGAAAAAGAAAAGAATTTAAGAATTTGTTTATAATTATGTATACAGAAACCACTGAGCTTCAGGGCAAGTGTTCACTAGCCAAAGCGAATGTGTGTAGTTGGTAGATACAGAGCAGACAGAATAGCCGTGGTCAGAAATTTTCCAGGTTCATCAGTTCAAATTCACATTAAGGCTTTTGATTTTGTTTTAGTACTCTTGTGGCTGCATTTTGTCACAAAACTAAAGTAAGAGAGGACAAGTTTAAGGTCAGTTTGAGATACCCTGTCTCAAAATACAAAATCAAAAGAGGTTAATATTTGTTTATATACATGCACATATATATATATATATATATATATATATATATATATATATGTCTATTCTGTGAGGTGGGACTGATAGTCTATTTTTATTCAGGTTAATTATGATGCTACCACATTAAAAAATTAGGAAATGACACTTTATTTGGCTTCAAGGTCACATAACAGGCCATTAACTCTCAAAGATCATCTAAGGGGACGCTATTTCATTCCGTAAATGTGGGGATTACATATCTTCATAAACAGGAGGTTGAAGCAAATATTTTTCCTACTAAGGACCTTAATTATAAACCCAATACAAGGAACTGAGAAAAGGGTGTGCCACCTCATTGGAAAGGGGTGACTGACAGGCTGGAAGTCCTTTGAATGAACATGACATGGATGTGGCCCTGAGCGTGGGACTGGTGGTCACTGCTGGGTCACAGGGGCACGAACAGGGGGATAGAGCAGCAGGACCCAGAACTACAGGGAAGCAACACCGCATTGTCCCTCATCCCAACCCCGCTCAGCCCTCCAAGTCATCTCTGTACCAAAGCGGATTCCCCACACTTTCTTGCTTTGTTTCTTTTCTTCCTTCCTTCCTCCCTCTCTCTCCCTCTCCCTCTCTCTCCCTCTCTCCCTCTCTCCCCCTCTCTCTCTCCCCCCCCTCTCTCCCCCTCTCTCTCTCCCCCCCTCTCTCGACAGAGTTTCTCCGTGTAGTCTTGGCTGTTCTTGACTCACTCTGTAGACCAGGCTGGCCTCAAGCTCACAGAGATCCGCCTGCCTCTGCCTTCCCAAGTGCTGGGATTACAGGCATGTACAACTGTGTCCAGCTTCCCACACTTTCAAACTGCAAGTTTCTCTATTTTCCTTTGACTCTGTCATACTTTAATTACAGCACACCTATGTAGTAATTGCAAAGTCAGACTATGGCTTGGTTTCTGTTTCAGTCTAACATAGCAAACACCCACTGAGGTTTCATGAGCATTTCTTAGATTTTCAGTTAAAATACAAAGTAATCAAACAAACAAACAAACAAACTCCAAGCAACAGTAAAACACTCTGAGGTGATGTAGATATGACAGGGTTTCCTTTCAAGGCCATTATTTTCTGGGGATCTGGGACAGGCCCTGGGAACTGGCTGTTTGGGTAGGCAGCAGAAGTGACTCTAATGTCCATCCTGAAAAGCATTATTATGAAAAGTCTTATCTTGCAGGAAATAACAGAGTTGGCCTGGTCTGGCTGCCTTGAGAGACAAGGTCATAGTCTGGCCTCCTGCGGCACTGTGTGCTTTTCAGTTGCTGAGAAACCAAGGCACTCCCTCTCAGGCAGTGAAGTGGTCAGGCCACCTGTGTTTCTCTGTGCTCCTTAGAACTTGACAGGAGAATTCGTCTTAGACATTAATCTTACATACCCCATATAGCTTGCAAACATTGTATTCTGGCAACTACCACAGTACTGATCTTGGCAACCGCCATTATGTTCTGTCCCTGAGAAAGGTATAAAAGTCTGATTGCTTGCGATAAGCTTGTCCCACTCTCGGTCTTACTGTAGCTCCTCCAACCTGAGCCTGGCTTTCATCTCTCACTGGCCATGTCAGGTGACCTTGGCCTGCTAAGTGAGCACTGCTGTGGTCACTGATCCAAGCCCTGCATTCTGTACATTGCTAAACTACTCAGTGCTTGGATGGTGCTTTCGATTAAAACAAAATTTTTCTAAACATTACCTTAAACTCTGTGACACAGCCAAAATTTTGCTTAGTGGCTAAATTTTCAAAAACGAGTTTTTATATCAATATATTTGTATTTCTATATGACGATGGCATTTTTTAAACTAAAAAAGAAACGCTTATTCAATACTGAGGAAGCTTTTTCTGAGCCTGAAGGTAGGAAGGCAGACCAACCATGATCCTGGGGAAAGGGAAGGCACGTGCTTCCATTACTTGGTAACGTTGGGCCTGTTAAAAAGCCTCAACCAACAACAGATTTCCTGATTTACCCCCAAACATGTTGTGACAACCCCTTGGCTCATCTGCCTTGAATGCATCTCCAGAAAAGTAAAGAGATCCTTAAACTCTGCCTATTTCAGGCACTCACGTATGTTGCTAAGAAAATCCAGGACAAGAGATATGGGGAAAGCCCCAGTAGCTACAGAGGAAAGGGCCTGAGTCACCAGGAGCCAGCCACAGTCACTGAGGGGGTGGGGAACCACAGTCACTGGGGGACCCAGCAGAGGAGTCCCCTGGGGTTCTGCCTTCCTCCCCACCTGCCACAAACCTCAGCACAACCAGCTTTGCTTACATGGAAAGTGAGGTTCAGCTTCTCTGCCATGCACGTTTCCGGCTCGTTCTCCTCACTTGATCCATACACAAAGGAAGTGGGGTTCACAAACCTGAGGGGAACAAGGCCAACTTGAATGTCCTGTTTTTGTTTTGTTTTGTATTTTTGCTGAAGGACTGTACCGTCTGTCTTCAGAGGTGGACTATAGCACATTTGCAAGGTGACGGAGTCATTTTGGTTTCTTGGTCAGATTAAAGCTCTAACACTGATGAGACAGGAAGGCCATTGGCTCTGACCCAAGTGGCCATGCCTATCCTAACCAATATATGCACTTGCCTTCCTTCCCCACACCTGCCGGCTGATTGCCATTTGTACTTTTTCAGCCCTAAAGCGATTCATGCAAATTTGGCAAACCTGTTCATTATATGTGGATGGCTGCTGAAGCTCAAAAGTCTGCTGAACAAGCCAAACACTGACCTTCACAGGAAAAGTGTCTGGTAGGATGCAAGGTTTTTCGGCTTTTTAATCCCAGGATTAGAGAAGCGTGTGCTGTGTTTCTCAGCAAACACCGAGAAAGTGCCGTTCTGGGGAAATCCCCCCTCCACAAGTCACTCAGATTCAGCCACTAATAATAGACAGTCCCCAATTAGGGATCCCGGAGGGAGGGAAGATATTAGAAATACTCCAACAACACACGCCTGTACAGTTGAATACTTGTTATCTTTGTCCCAAATACTACTGTGTGAACAGGGGGAAACAGAGGAGGACGTGATGAGAAACGTCAAGAAGCAGGATGTGAGCTGGGAGAGGAAAGTCAGCTTTGGTTTGCTTCACCACTGACACTCGGGGCCTGCTTGTCTGAGAAGGACCACTCCCTTCAAATTGCTCCAGCCTGTCAGTTACAGACACCGACTTGTTAGTGCACTTGGATGCCCCTTCTTACACGGTAAAAATGATGGAGGGACACATTACATTTAGAGCAGTAAGTAAAATCCACCTGTCCATTTTCTTTCGTAAGTCATGTCTTCTAGTGTTTTAAAATGTTTGTGTGGAAATGAAGTAGAAAGTGGCCTGTGAGTCCCCACCCCTAACTAAAAAGCTGCAGGCAGCTAAGGTTCTCTAGGGAGGGAGAGTCAGTATTCTTTAAGGGTGTGGGTGGCTCCTGATAGGTTGAACACACTTTAGTGGGTGGACCCAGACTTAGGAGTACATTAGCATCATAAATTGGAGTTTGGGGGTTTTCTTTTAAAAATGATATCAATTTTGGGGGCATTTAGGGAAGTACACTGGATATGGGAAGAGTTAGGGGAAGGAGTTGATGGATGAATATGATTAAAACACATTGCATGAAATACTGAAAGAGTTAAAATACTTTAATGTGGTGATTACTGGGCATGTTGAAAACCCAGCCCTCATGACGCAGAGCCAGGATGGTCATCAAAATTTCCAGAACACCCCTCAGATCTACACAAGGCCAGCTCAGACCAAACAGAGAGAAACAACAGAAATGTCTGAAACACAGACTACCAGCTTGAATAATGGCCAGTGGAGTCATTAGCGGTTTTGTCATTCCCCTCTCTTATTCTGTGTCCACACATTTTAAGTCAGAGAAGGATCCACGCAGAAATGACTAAGACCACCGGAAAAAACAACCTGGCCCCAAGGTCCTGACTGCAGGGCACTCTCGGAGTTCAAGATGAGAAAGGAGATACCTTGCAGCCAGCTCCCTCACATCTCAGTCGTTAGCCACACAGTTAGGGGTGGGCTCTGGAGAGTGGCAGTTCAGCCAGAGCACGGCC
Organism: Meriones unguiculatus; assembly: GCF_030254825.1. NCBI lineage: Eukaryota > Metazoa > Chordata > Mammalia > Rodentia > Muridae > Meriones > Meriones unguiculatus. Next base: position 113,604,665 of record NC_083356.1, read on the forward strand.
CTTTCTGTCCCTCCCTACTATGGCTGCCGGGTACCGGGTACCACAAGCCGTGTACCACATGACTGTGCCCCTTGGCTGTGAGCTGAAGGATGACCGTGGCCCGCTGGAAGCTTACTGGGGTGCTTCCAGCACAAAATCTCCAGCAGCTGGCCATGAGTTTGATGTAGCATCAGAGCTGATTACAGAGTGGATTAAAAGCAATGAATCACCAATCAAGCCACTGCAGTTAGAGGTGGTTGCAGAGACACAGTATCCTATCCTTAAACATGTCCAAACACACTCCTTTCATGAACATAAGAAAAAAGGAACAGCAGAGAGAATCGTCTCTAATCCAGAGGACTCCACTCACCCATGGACAGTCAGCATGACCTCATACCGGAGGGGTATCACTAACGTCACGTTGTTGTCCTTCACTTTGTCCATTTCGCCTTCATTCTCACTGTGGAAACACAGAAAACCACGTGAGAACCCAGCCTCAGGGAGCACTTACTGCACACTGTGAGGACTCAGTAGAGGGATATTCAGCAGCACCGTGGGGAGAGAGTAGGGACAGAAAGAGAAACGGCAGCAAGACATTTGAGGGCAGAAACTGCTCTCATTGTTTGCACTGCTGTCAGTGACAGACAGTTGGTGGAAGACAGCTTCATGGCTCTTGTGAAGCCCATTTCCAGAGTGCGGCCATGTCCTTTGTGACGGTTGTCTCTTACACACTGGCCCATACCAGGAGGCGTGCACGGAGATGCTGAGGTCCTCATGTGCCCTGCTGAGGGAGCTCACATCCAGGAGAAAGCTTACATCTATCTGGAAAGCAGAGAGGAAAGACCCAGGTTTTAATCTAAAAATCATTTTTATAGATTGAATTTTAGTGCTCATTAATAGATTTTGCTATTTCTTGAGGAAAACAGTGGAATGTTCTAGACGTGGCGAAGTCCTTCCCCTCACTCAGCAGTAAGACATAGAAATGGCTGGGTTTAAGGTGCAAGCATTTCCCCCACTGCTTTCAGGGAAAAAAAAAAAGCCTTCCCTGAATGCAAAGACTGGCGGCCACCTGACACCACTCGGGAGGCTTCAACAACTTGGTTGAGGACTCTTGCCAAGAAACACCTTTTACTATGGCAGAGGTAACATGCCTGGCAGACAGGGCCACCTGGGGTGGGGGTGCTGGGAAAGAGTAAGGCGGTAAAACGAGTTCTGATTGACACATTTATTTGCCTGTCTCGACACAAACAGGTTCTCTGCTCACTACCCCGTGCCCCGAACAATGGACACTGCCAAGAATAAAAACACGAAGCTCAAAGACACCAGGACAAGTTGTTCTCTCTTAGCTAAGTTCAAAAATACATTTTTAATGCAGCATATAGGGAAGAGGAGATTAGCAAATGAAAAGGCTAACTGCTTACCCTTGACAGCCGGTCCACATATATGTAACCAAGGCTGCAGGCAAGTTTCACTATGCCTGAGCTCTCTGTCACTTCGCAGTTTATTTGTTTCTCTTCCTAAAGGAAAAACCAAAACCCAAAAACTATTAGTCTGAGGAGAAAGAGATTTAGATATATATATAACATATTTTTAGGGATTTTTTTTTAAAGAATACCAGTCTAGAAATATTTTCTTAGGAAACCATTTTCTTCTTAGCTTGGTAATAGTATGTAGAATTAAAGTAAGTGATACAAATGCATGTACTTATATCCATGCGCGTTCTCCACGAAGCTCCTGGATATGAGCTTCCATGTTTTTCACTCTAGCTAGGAGGGAATTCTTTGAAACATTGGGAGCAAGGAAGCCACAAAGTCTGTCTTTCCTTCCGTCTAACGCATCTGAACTGTGTTTAAAGTAATTAACTGCAGCAGTTACAATCGTAATAGAAATATATTCAAGTACAGGCTCTGGGTACCTGGAATTTATCCTCCTCCTTTCGAAGGAGCTTCTAGAGAAAGATGTAAGTATCTGCTCTTGAGAGGTGAAAGGTCCCTGGGGTTAACTGGCTTCAGGATGTGGAGATCTCAAGGCTAAGGTGCTGGAGGCTTTTCTCTTTGCAACTCAGCCTTGCTAAAACCTCACTAATGAAGGAGTGCCATGGACACATTCATGGAGTACACATAAATATACAGGACACTCCAGGACGTCACTTTAAAGCAGGATTTCAAGACTGAGGAAGGCTAACAGCTCAGAACTACTAGATGAGGGCTGAGGACCTGAGGACCTTGACTGAAAACACAGAGCAGGAGTTCTAAGCAGGATGCTTGGCATGAAGGAGCACGCTCGATTGCTCCAAGGTGACATTGACATCTTAAAAACACGCGGCAGGAATGAATTAGTGGTGTCCGAGGAGTCCTCTCCTAACGCTGGAAAGGAAGAGGCCGACACCTTTCTGCTTAGATCCTAAGGAACTCAAAATCTCTGCACACTGAGTGATGTCCAAACGTTACGATGCTAAATGCGTGGGGTAAACATGGCACTTACACTTGTTTTCAACCTGAGTGTACTCTACCACTGTGGTTTCTGGAACTCACCAGGTCTAAGATCTTAATGAAATAAAGGCCTGTGGGGAGCTGGATGTGCAGAGAGGTTTCGTAAGCGTCGTCCCCAGCATTGAACAAGGACACATTTAGCATTATGGTCTTCATGCTCCCAACCGCAAGGTAGGTTTTGTTTTCATACGGCCTAGAAATTGAGTAATGAAGGTGAAAGTCCACATAGAAAATATTCATGAACATAAACTATTAACTTATAAAAACAACCATGTAATGATGTCGTACAACAGCATTAAATCACTTCTCACATTTCAGACATGTTCAACCAGTTGCTCCCAAAGAAAAGTTTAATACTATTATACTTGTTTGACTTTTAATTAGTTACTACAAAATGGTCTACCTAAGCCAAAAGATTAGAAGACAGGAAACTGAGGACACAGGAAATGACAAAACAGAGGGGATTTTGGTGGATGTAAAGCACAGAACTGCTCTGACTCTCAGGTAAGTGGCACTGAGATCTGTAGACTGAGACTGAATTCCTGAGCGGATGACCAGCTGACTCTGACAAGACCTGGTTCAAATCTAAAGCTAAACTGCAGAACTGCCTCAGTGTCCCATGAACCACAAAAAAATGGTCATTGGAGAAGTGGACAGGGGAGTGCAGGCCTTTGGAGGTGGAATTTCAATTAGCTTCAGCTGGGCCCTGGCAGCCCAATCTTTAATAACAGTAAAATTACAATGCAGTGAAGACTTGGGGCAAAGGCATTCTATGAAATCCCAAGAATGTTTCAAATGTCAAGAAGTTCAAGCATAAGGAAGATGCTCAAAGCTATACAGCTAGGACATTCCAAACCCTCAGGCCAGGTGCTCCGTTTCTGCAGCACAGTGTCCATCCTTTCCAGACAGGGGTGGGGAAAAAACCCTTAACAACTTTCAGTTACAGTATGTTACGATGTTCTAAACTTTCCCCATTGCCATCCAGTAATTCCAAAATTAGAAAAAACTGCATTAATTAATCCAAACTGGCGAAGCATGTATGCCAACCAACCAGGCGGAGACGGTCTAACAGCAAGAAGTGAAAAGGATGCTGAGGAACACGTTTAAGATCTCGGATTGAATACTTGGAGATCAGTGCTTGACTCGCTGAGGAAAGCAGAAGGCCCCATGCACTATGCTTCACCAGCCACTATGCTTCTTTCTCACAGAGCACATTGTGAAGAGGCACTTCCCTGCCTCGCAGGAAAGATAAAAGTCATGTTTCCATATAACTGCAAATGACTATCAGATGCACATGGAATGGCTTTTGAGTTATGAGCTCTTGGAGGGCAGAGGAGGACCTACTTTTTGCCAGGGATAGGAAAAGCATTGCTGTGTGTAGCTTTTTCTATTCATATGATTATTCGGGTTTGTTTCAAGAAAATAAAGTCTGACCCTTTCAGAGTCCTAGATTGTATCTCTGATGTTTGCTTCACATACATCCTCGCCTTTCACACTGCCATCATGCCAACAGTGCCAGCTAGGCAATGCCTATGGCAGTGCAAGGGCTGCCAGTGAATTTGACAGAAGAGTCCCTACTTCTCAGTATGACACTGGTGCCTTAAAGGGCCCACCCTGGCCTCACTTTCCACTGCCTGAGCCTTCCTTTGTTTTAGCTGCATATACGTACAAACAGCTGCCTGAACACAAGATGCTTCTGACTTCCTTCAAGCTCCCCTCTGCCCTGAGCAGTTCCTCCTCCTTAAGTATCAGCATAACTTGTACTTTCTCTTAAGAGTCAGCTTACATAGCACCAATACCCAGGAACCACGGAGAAGCATATTTTACAATGTGAAATCTGTTTTCTCTCACCACTAGACTAAATGTTTGTAGAAACAAGAGGCTGATTCATGGTTACCAGAGTTTTCTGTGAGCCTAGAAATAATAGTTATGCTGTTTGTTTGTTTCTAAAAATGAGTATCAGGTGAAAGGGGCTGAGTTACTTTCAAGAGACAAGTAAAAAGCAAAAAAAAAAAAAAAAATACTGGATACATTATTCACTTTTAAAGGCTTATGAAATCTTCAATATATTTTCTGTAAAATTATAGCTAGAGAGCATGCTTATCTGTCCTGGAATGATAGAAACATTTCAAATGTCTTACTAAGAAACACAGTGTCCAACACTGCGTAGTCATGTGAATTCCACCCTGGTCCATATCTAAATACATTAGCTCCTGAAATGACCAGATCAACGACACCGACACCATTAACTAAGGCAAACTCAATACTGTAAAGGGAAAACTACTTTCCAAAATTACTAGTTCTCCCGAACCTCAGAGTGGATGAACAAACTTGTAGCTTAGAACCCTTTCCCTGACACTTAGAATTCTGGTAGACTACATCTAAGAACCTGGCTACAGAAAGACTCTGCCCTGTGTTCTGATCCTTTCCCATCCAGAGTCAGAACGCAGAAGGAAGCAAACATCCCAAGATGCAACTCCTTAACTGTGATAAACTGAACCTATGTAAGAAGCCAGCAAAGACAGCATACACATAGTGCTCTGAGGGCCTTTCTCCAGTCTCTGCCCAGACCACTAACTTTTAATATCTATACACTACTTCTGCCCAGTTTTATATTTCACACAAATGAGATTAGGGTGTGCCATCCTCTGTAATCATGATTCTGAATATGGATTTTTTTTTATCCAAAACTTTATGAAATTAACTTAAATCAGTGTTTGCAAATTGCTTTCACTATATGAATTATTCCCCTTACTTATCCACTCGGTGATCAGCAGGATTCCAGCGATTTCCCATGTAGAACTGATAACAGTCTCATGTCGAACACACAAGTTTTCCTGTGTTTTATCTCTTTCCATCCCCCCTACCCTTTCTACCTGTATTTATGTTTATCTGAAGACTTGTTTTGTTTTTAATACAAGATTAATTCCTTAAAAATCTCTGACTCTCAGTTTGGGGAACTGAAATAAGTTCCACAAAATAAATAACAAACTACACTATAGCAAAGTATCTTGAACCAAGAAGAAGAAAGCTATACTAAATGATTACAGTGTGAAAAACAAGCAGATCAGGAGAACAGGCACCTGGAAACTCCTGCCTAATGGTAGAAGTCATTCCTTTGTTTTTATAAATAAAGTTTTACTGCATCCAGCCATACTCTTTTGCAATACAATGGCATAGATGAGCAAATGAGACTGAGTGCTTTTCCCCCACCCTGAAATTTTAAATATTACTCTTTGTAGAAAACAGTGGGCTGCCCCTGCTATAGAGCCTGTGTGACTGACGAAACAATTTCATACCAACAAGCAATGTGAGTTTACTAGAGTTAACTCAAATTCATGATCTTCGCTGCTGCTTTTTGCATTGATAGACTAGCTTGTGTGGGGCGGAGTCAAGCTCCGTGTAGGCCAGGCTGGCCTTGACCTCATGGTCCCCACCCCATGCTCCTGAGTGCTGCGACTACAGGTGTGCATCGACGTGCCTGGATCCACTCTGAGTTCAACACAGGCCTCCTTTATCTCAGCCGGCTACAGGCCTTCCCCCGAGAATCCAGGCTGGAGGAGAGAAATGCAGCCCAAGCCTCTAACCTCCCCTGTAGCACCCTGCAGGAGAGAAGAGAAAGTGCTAGGGACACCCCACGTGAGCGAAGCCTCGTTCTGAGCCTTGAATTTGAGAAGCCGCACAAAGAGCATGTAACAAATAGCGAGGCGGCCACCCCGACCCTGGCTGCGCCTCCCCGGGAGGGGTTTGACTGGGTGGCCGTGGCTCTCCCCACACTCGGGAGCTGCTGTGGTTTGCTCGTGTTGTGAGCTCTGGGCTTAGTCAGCACGTGTCTTCTTGGCTGTGCATGTTAAGTGGTGAGAAGAGAGCCAGGGTGCCCTCTCCCTACTGTTCCATCTACCATCACGTCATGAGCAAAGGGACTTCCAAGGTTCTGTAAAAGTAAACTTCAGCTTGACATTAAAGTTTAATTAAGACTTGTACAAGAGCTGCTTAGAAATAGACGTTTATAAAATATTCTGGCTTGGAACCAAAGCATTAGTCACTGAACACCTTTGGGAGAGGAGCTGGCGCGGTGACAAGCAGCAGAAGGTGGAAGCGTGGCACACACAGCCAGCTCCTGAGATGGCAGCCGATCGGAGCAGCACCAGGCTCACGCTGTCAGCAGGACCCCTGCGTTAGTTTCCATTTTAAGCCATTTTGCACAGTCCCCACAGTCTCAAGACTTCTCTTTTTAAATGTCTACCTTACTGTAGATCTTCTTTAACTAGACGCTGTTGGAAAGACAGCGGCCTGGGTGCTCCATGACATGAAGGAGAGCCAGCCGCACATCTGGACGCGCAGCATGACTGAATCAGAGGCTTCATGGGAATCACACTTCATTCTTCATTAAAACACCATAATGCAGGCTTGAAATTTACAAAGCTGCTTAGAGTCCACATAGCTGACACAAACCCAGGTTCTGTGCACACGTGAAATCATAACTTAATAAGGGAAAAGGGAAACCAGAGAGCTGTAATGCCAGGCTCTACATCCTCTCTCAGTGATCACGACTGGATTTTACAAGATGCTGCTCACACGACCGCACTGCCATCAATATATTCTTTCCTCATATAAATCGGTTTGCTTTCTGAAGCTTACCTATTCTTGATCAGGATGGTAGAACAAAAGAAAGAAAAGGTAATGAAGGAAAAAAGAAGGAAGTGAGGGGGGAAAGGTGCCAGATCAAAATACATTGTGAATGGTTATTACAGTTTAATGTCAGAAGACACACAGATTTACCTGACGAAAGAGTACTGTCCTCCAGTCCAAAGCCAAATTACATCCTCTTTTCTTTTTCTTTACTATCATTGCAGGGGACTAAAATGCTGAGGGATTCTTGCCAGCTGAGATAGACCAATTAGCTGACTTTGTTGAATAAAAGCTCAAGGAAAGAACTGAAAAAGAGCTTGAGTTGGGAAGTTGGGCAGACAGTGAGTGGACTTTAGTGTAGAAGCATAAGGTTAGTGAGGCTTTTATTTTGAAAAGGACAATTTTATTAGATTTTCCCTTTGAGGAGTTAGACACTGTGTCAGAAGCCATCACTACTCATCAGTAAGGTCCCCATGCTAACAGAACCCCAGATTATTCAGGCAGTGGGCACCACTCCTTCGGAATTGCAAAAGATGAGCAGACTATTTCAGCTTTGGGGAACAAAGTGTGATATATAATATAAATTAGAACTCCATTCTCCCCTCACCATGACAGATTCAGGGAAACGCATGCACATCAAGTTACAGTAGGCACAAGAAGGGCTATCTCTAATGAAAAGCCTTGAAAAGGAAAAATTAAAACAACCAGCCAATTAACCAACAAACAAAGCCCACTCTTGTTCTTGCATCCTTTGCCTTGATAGGCTTGTTAGTATTAAAATTATAACCATTTAAAGAAGAAGCCAAAGGAATGTCTATGTGTATATAGGCTTCCTGGATGCATACCAGACCTGCAGCTACTGTCTCCTCTCAGACATCACACCATTTTGATTTCTGTAAGTCAGAAGTAGTCAAACGCTCTGCTACATGAAGTTAAAAGCATTCATATCTATTATGAAAACAGTTGGGGGCAATGTCTATCGTTTATTCTAGAAACATGAAGAATGGTAGAGTAAGGCCATTTACATCCCGGCCTCTATGAAAGGTCTGGCTGTGAACTCCCTCTTGATGGCTAATGCCTGTTATTCTTGGAATTGCAGCAACATGTTTTCTCACTGTTATTTCACTATGGGAATGTCTCTGGTTTACTGTCCCAGGAATTTGGACACATGGGAGGCCTCAGCCTAATAACCATGAGGGAGCATGAATCAGCACTGCTTATCAAGCCCTGAGCAGTTTATTGTTACAGGCATCAGAAATTCATGTTCTTTACTGAGTAAATGCATTTACATAAAACAGGCTTCTAGATCTGGGACACATAACAGCATTAGTGCCAGCAGAGTTACAGCCAGAAGAAGGCATACAACATATGGCCCCAATTTGCAGACTGTTACTGAGAAAGGAGAAAAGACACCTACATGCAGAGATGTTGTATTTTTGTCTGACACAGAATAACTTACTCAAAACACAGTTAGTCAAAAGCTTTCACTGTGGCTCTGGAAACTTAATTAGAGGAGTTCTCATTTGCACATCCCTTAAACGAGTTATCATTAGCCGCAGAGAAACAGTTTGTAACTTTCCAAATTGATGCAAAGGGACTGGTGCCTGGTGCTTTAAGCTGGGATTCATTGTATTTCACTGGGATAGCAGCACCTCTTGTCCAAGTCTCCAAGGCATCAGGCTTTGAGTTACTCACCTGTATTAACTGCATTTTAAGAACTAAAGCATCCCACAGAGAAGGCACAATTTCTACTATTTTATAGCAAAGAAAGAGGAGGTGAGTAGGCTTCTCTTAAGGCCACCCTGCCAGTGAACCGGGGAATGTAAATGCTGAACTTGATCAGCTTGACCTCCCACATGAAAGTCTTCACCACCACATTGTTCCTCTGGTTTCTGTGTGATAAACACTGGTGGAAAATAATGGAGCAAGAATGCGTCAGTGGGGGAGGGAAGAGAGGACGGAGCGGAGGAGGACAAGCACTAAAAAACCTCGGAAAAAGCCAAATGGAACCTACTCTTGTAGAAGTCTCCAAACTCTGTGGCGTTGTGTTGTGTGTGTACATATATGGAAGGAATGTAAACGGACTTATTCTACACAGAGGAAGCAATTCCTCTAGCAGACACATCGTAGGGTTAGGCTAGCAGATGAAGCCCAGTGCCAGAAATAGGCTACTGCTTCCGGAGTAGTTGGTCTGTGGGATCTCCCAGATCTCCCAGATCTCCTAAAACATTACAGGGTACTGCCATTCCTTTTGGCATGTAGAACGTGATGGTAAGACTCTATTGCTAATGGCCAGAGCCATAGAATGTGGAGAAATCCATTTGGATTCTGACCTAGAAGCCTTATCCTTATTGGATATAATGACACAAGGTACTATGCATTCTACTCAGGAGAAAAGTGGTCATCAGTCTTACCGATCTGTGAGCCCTGCATGGTTTAATAACAACCATCTTGGTAAGACATAACCACAGATGAAAGAGTGGCATGGGTGTTATGGGAGCAGCCAACTATCTTCTCCTTTGTTTTAAGGTCCACTTCATAATATGGAACTTAAGCCTGGCACTGGGGCCAACAACCCGACTTCCCTAGGTCATAAGACCTAGGGAAGAACCTATGCTATCATTTATTAAATGGACGTATTATTACCAAACTCCCAAAAGGCTAAGCCTTACCTTACACCCATGGATCAGGACATCATTCAACCTTCATCAAAGCAGCTTTTTTGTGGTAGGTGGTAATAAGCACAGAAACTTGCAACTGGTTAACTACAGAGAATAAATTTTGGCTCAGCCCTAAATGAGACATCTGTATCACACTCTCTTCTCCCTATACTACTCAGAGAGACCATTTCAGAAAAAGGTAACATAGAAACACTCTAAGAACCAGAGGCAGTGGAGAACCACAGTGAAAGACTGTTTTCTGGACACAACAGAGTATTGCCCATGTGAACCGATGGACACTATGACTACATGCACAAGAGAGTTAGACAAAATCCCTACAACAGTTGGGCACAAAAGTAGGCACACACTGGCTGCACAAAACTGACTACATGGGTTTAAAAAAACATGAACACATGAAATTTGAAAGGAATAGTTGTAGGGGTAAAGAAGGAGTGGAGGAAGAACAAAGGTGGACTTAACAAAACTTATTACCTCCATCTATGAATTCTCAGTTCATTTAAAATGCAAACCAATAGCTCTGTTCATAGTGTAGGTTTCTTGCTTGGGTCCTATAGATGTCAATGACAATTTTCTGGGGTCCTATGATATGCGCTGCCACTAGGCGTTGTGGGTATTGTCCAGGAAATGACTCAGAAACACCACCTTACACGTGGCCAGCTACTGTTTAAAATTCTAGGCTTGATTTTTAAGTGAAACAAACAAACAAACAAACAAAAAAACCCACTTCCAATTAAAAACACTAAGCAATTCTTTACAAGAAAATAGAAAAAAAAATGAATTAATATTTCCGTATTTTATTTTCATAAGTTGAGAACATTCTTAGTGACATTTTCACATAAGCTTTGAAACCTCATTTCTCATGAGCCAGAAGATTTGCAATGAAAGAGGAAAAGAAAGAGAGTGCCTAATGCACACAGATGGAGTCACAGCCCAGCCATGGCTTAGAAAATACTCTTCTCTACAAACACACCTGCCTAACTTTTTTCAAAATCCTCTGATGTACCTAAGACCCATCCATGTTGTAAAACAGATACACAAATGGAAAATTAAAAGTTGTTCAACTAATTGACTCTCAAAGTCACACTGTGCTCTGGTGTACAGTGCAGTTGCTAGTCACTGGTCCTCAGTGAGCTGAGCGAGCCAGCTGAATCGCTCATAAGCACAGCCAGGTAACCTCGGCTGCGGATGCTCACGGCTCGGCTGGCACTGCCTGAGAAGAAGTCGTGCTCTTGCCCAGAGAGTTATTCAACGTCGCGCCTCAAGCCCTCTCCTCTTTCCTACTCAATCCCGTGTTCCACATTCTATCGTCACATTGGATTCTGTTCTTCAACTCATCCCCCAAGTCCTCAGTTACCAGCTATGAACTTGAATTTCCATGGCAACAACCCATGACTTCTCTATACTTCCTTCCACAACTGCAAGCAAGGAATCAATCGTATTTCCCAGGTTCTTAACTTAAGCTAAGGGGAATCTGAACTCCTTTCCAAGGCTAACTCCTCTACTTGTGGGTGGAGTGTTAAGCGCTGCCTCTGTTGAACTCCTGTTCCATCCCAGCAAATCTCTCTTAGTCACCTCCTCTCCAGGCATTGGTCGGCTCTGGGAACACAGCATGAGGAGAGGACCTGCCTTCCAGCATGTTCCAGGGCAGTGTGGAGAAACAACACAGCATGCACTATGCCATAGGCCTAGGGCTAGAGAAGGGTCTAGGGGCAAGGAGCTGGTGACAGACAGCTACCTCTCAGAAATGTTGAGTTTGAAAGATAAGTGAGGATTCTTCAGGTAGGATGAGTAGGAGAAATGAGATGGTGGGAATGAGAGCTTATGTCATGGCCAGACAACTGTAAGCATTCTTCTACTGATGTACCAAAACAAAACAAAATATAAATAAAAAGAACCCCTATGGTAGAGGTGAGAAATAGGACCAAAGCATTTAAATTTTAGGCCCAAAATGAATTACTGAATCTTTGTCATTTATCAATCCATTAAGGGCTCCTTGCCCCTCCACTCTAGATGCTAGATAGGGCATACTGGGAACACAATGTTCAGAATACCAATGACAGTGCCTAGGAAGCCAGAAGACGAGGTGATCCAGGGAGGCTACATTTGGAAAGACAAGTGAAGACAGAAGAGAGAGAGAAGATAGACAAACAATACTGTTAAGTGGCAGTACCTTAAATCTTAATAATTGACAGGATCTCAAGGATAAAGTAAAATAGAAAAACGGTTGAAATCTAGGTTTCCTGCTCCATTGTTTTTAATCTCTTTAAATAAAATGCCTCCCAAAGTTTGATGTACAGCTGTTTATGCTATAAAATTCACATTTCTCCTCCCTCTGCAGCTTGTCTGTCTCTGATGTGCAGAGGATTTTAACATGTTATGTTGAGAGTGATTTCCAAGTAGGGCGCTATGCACCAAAGCCCCGCTTTCTTAGTGTTCCAGAACTGTGATAAAACACCATGAGCAAAATCACCTTGGGGAGGAAAGGATTTTATTTCCTCCTACAGCCTGCAGTCCATCATGCAAAGAACTCAGCAGGAGAACCCAGAGACAGGAGCTGAGCAGAGGCTATGGAGAAGGGGATAGGTCAGCCTGGTTTCTTAGAGTACTGTGGACCACCATCCCAGGGATGTTACTGTTCCCTCATCAATCGATCAATCAGTCAATAAAAAAATACCTCAGGCTTCTATAGGCCAGTCTGTTGTAGGTATCTTCTCTCTGAATCTTCCTTTGGTTAACTTGACATAAACTAGCTATTACACCACCAGATTCAATGTGTTCTACTCTGCACTGGTTTATTTTATGTTCTCCCTTCTAAGACAGTTTCTCTCTCATTCCCCTCCCGTGTTACAGCTGCATTCTGTTTTGTTTTGTTTTGTTTTTTTCAAGACAGGGCTTCTCTGTGTAGCCTTGGCTTCCTGAATTCACTTTGTAGACCAGGCTGGCCTAAAACTTACAGAGATTTGCCTTCCTGTGCCTCCCGAGTGCTGGGATTACAGGTGTGTGCCACAGCGCCTGGCCACTGCTGCATACTTATCCTTCTTTTACTTCCCATGCTCCAGAGATGTGCAAAGTGATCTGAATGCAGCGAATCTCTCTATGCGATGCACGATTACAATGGTTTATTTTCACCATAACGTAAGAGTACACATCCCTATTTATCCAGTTCTTGCTATGTGCCAGATGCTGTTCTAAGTGCCTTGTATTTTCTTTTTACTGTTCATCATGCTATGAATTTAGAACAAGCTAGTTTATTGTTTTTCAAATTTGTCAAAATGCTTTATTTTTTCTATCAGTTTGAATTACATAACCTATTTTCTAGCCGTAAAATATACCAACCGTTGTATGGTAAAGTTTATTATTTTCCCCAGTTAAAGTCTTATTACCAGGCACTTAACAAACGTTAAGACATAACTGTGACTATAATGATGCTCCAAGGCACATTTTAATCGTGAAATACCCTCTAAACGACAGCGAAAAGTTACATCACGCTCTACCAAACCTTACGGCTACTCACAGGCTTCAATCTCCAAAAGATGATGATGCTCAAGTACCTCTTTGTTATGAAGGCATTATTTAGTCCATCACAGTAAAACATTGTCATTTTGTGAGTTTTTTTTTTTTTTTCAGAAGGTGGGGGGGTTCAAGACAAGGTTTCTCTGTGTAGCCTTGGCTGTCTTGGGCTGACTCCCACTCTGTAGACCAGGCTGGCCTCGAACTCGCAGAGACCCGCCTCTGCCTCCCGGAGTCCTGGGATTACAGGCGTGCACTATCGTGCCCAGCTTATGTTGTGTGTTTGTTTGTTTTGTAATGATGCTGACACTCATAGGCTAGTAATAGGAACAGAGACTGCCTCTGACATGAACTGATTGGCCACAGAAGAAGACAATGTAGCCACTCCTGATGAGACCTGATAGACTAAGATGAGAAGGAAGGAGAGGAAGACCTCCCCTATCAGTGGACTTGGGGAGGGGCATGCATGCAGAGGGTGAAGGAAGGGAGGGATTGGGACTGGAGGAGGGAGGGAACCACAGGGGGGATACAAAGTGAATTTATCACCAGAACCCACATGCATTTACTCTTTATGCACTTCTGATGAAAAACCAAGTAAGCTATACTTACTTTAAAAATCCAATTTTTGCAGAAACTTGCAGATCAGCAGAACAATTTTCATTGGCACAAAACCTTGCAAAGTTTATCTAGAAATAAAACATGACATTTATTTTAATTTGTATGTATTTAAAGAATAAAGCACCTGCACTTGACAAAAATAAAAGTCACACATTAAATTATAACATGCCTCCCCAAGGCTCAGTATGAGGGCTAGTCAAGAGTTTTAAATACATAGTTTCAGGGCTAAAGAAACTAAGTCCCTCTCCCAGATTCCATGCCTTAATCTGTCAAGTCAAACAAGCTTTGAGAAATTATATTAAAGGTACTATGCAGATATTCAGAATATCAGCTGCAAAAATACTCTCAATCTGCTTTTTTCCCACTTTCTCATGCTACCATCTGATCAAATTTATTACACAGAACATTTACTACATTTATTACACAGTACAACATCTAGTTTATTTTAGCCCCGGGATAGGCAGTGACATAGCCAAGAATGCAGCTGTATCTAGAAACCAAGACACATAACTTTGTGAAGACCCTGAACAAAATTAAATGATAGCCTGTCATGAGTTTTTGGTTTACTAAGCTCTAATCATTTAAAAGGATCCATGCAAGTACAGGGTATGGATATATTACTAAGGAAGACCCAAGGGATGACTATATAAGGGCAAATGTATGAAAATATTAAAATAACTCAAGATGATAGGAGTAGACAAACAAGAGGAAAAAGGGGGTGGGCAGAACCTAGAAAAAGGGGGTGGGCTTACAAAGAGGGAAGTGGAAGTGACTATCAATGCAGATGCTGAGACTTATGGGCAACCTTTGGGCAGAGTGCAGGGAATCTTAGGAAAGAAGTGGGAAACAGTAAGATCTGGAGAGGACAGGACCTCCACAAGGAGAGCAACAGAACCAAAAAATCTGAGCACAGGGGTCTTTCCTGAGACTGATACTCCAACCAAGGACCATGCATGGAGATAACCTAAGACCACTACACAGATGTAGCCCATGGCAGTTCAGTGTCCAGGTGGGTTCCATGGTAATAGGAACAGAGACTGCCTCTGACATGAACTGATTGGCCACAGAAGAAGACAATGTAGCCACTCCTGATGAGACCTGATAGACTAAGATGAGAAGGAAGGAGAGGAAGACCTCCCCTATCAGTGGACTTGGGGAGGGGCATGCATGCAGAGGGTGGAGGAAGGGAGGGATTGGGACTGGAGGAGGGAGGGAACCACAGGGGGGATACAAAGTGAATAAAGTATAATTAATAAAGAATTAAAAAATAAAAAATAAAAGAAATAAAACAATAAAATACTATTCACTTTTGAAAAAAAAAAAGAGGGAAGTGACTCATCACATGAAGTGGTGGCATAGACTGCTCACCCTAGGAACACTGACATGTAAATTTTCCACCAAGTGATTCAGTATGACTTTCTTTCTACCATTCCTAAACTGGAAAGCACGTGGTTCTAAGAATCAAAATACAGATTACGAATTGCTAATATTTTCTCCTATGTGTGTGTGTGTTTGCAATATTGGTATTTAAATTACTGAAGACATTAGAAAGTAGTTGATGCTAAAAACTAAAGTTCAATAGAAGAGTTTTAAAAATGCCAACTGACTCCTATAACTATTTTGATGTAAGACTCTGGGAATTTGTTAAGTCATTATGTTCATTTGATCAAGTATTCTGAACTAAACAATAGTGATTCTGGGCTCAGGTCTGTAACACAGTTTAGAGCACTTTTGCTGGGACAGGGCAGGAACTGAAGGTTGGATTGTCCCATCCATGTTTTACACTGTGTCTGCCATCAGCGCTTGCTCTGATGAGTGCTCTCGACAATACCCGGTTACCTACGTGCTGGTAGGCAGTTAAGGTCTCAACACTGGGACTCATGAATGCATGTATTGTCAAGGAAGCTGAAATACCTGAGAATGATTTAGAAAAACAAAAACAAAAACAAAAAGCCAGCAGCTCACTAGCCAGATTGCAGGGTTGTCTTAAAGGCAGCTGTTATTGAGATGTGGCTAAAAACACACAATTTTTTTTTTAACAAAAGAAATTGTGTCACATAATAAACGGGTTTATAGATGAAAAAACTGAACAGTCCAGTGTGGATCCACAGCCAGGAGAGAGACACAACAAAGGAAGGGGAGACATAACGAGAAAGAGGCAGCACTGTCAGTTCTGGGAATAACTCTAAATAACTGACTCTCCGCATAACTGATGTTCTGTGGTTTCTCTTGAGAAACTCATTTCTTCAAGGAGAGAAGAACTTACATATGTTTTACATAAATATTTATACACATGAACATACAGTAGCTAAGTACAATTTAAAGATATTCAATTGAATAGCCCAAAGGAACAATTAAATATACACACAGAGTGAGAGAGACAGAGACAGAGACAGAGACAGAGGCAGAGAGACAGAGAAAGACAGAGAAATCTTAAATCTATCTTCATTAATAATCCATAAAAATCTGTATACCTAAAGAAGCTAAGTAAGAAAGAGGACCCTGGGTAAGATGCTTAGTCCTCATTCAGAAAGGCAAACAAGATGACATCAGAAGAGGGAGAAAACAGGGAACAGGTCAAGAGCCTACCACAGAGGGCCTCTGAAAGACTCTACACTTCTGGGTATCAAAACAGATGCTAAGACTCTTAGCTAAACTTTGGGCAGAGTGCACTGAATCCTACAAAAGAAGGAAGAGATAGAAAGATATGGAGGGGACAGGCACTCCACAAGGAGAGCAACAGAACCAAGAAATTTGGGCAGAGGGGTCTTGTCTGAGACTGATAATCCATCCAGGGACCATGCATGGAGATAACTTAGAACCCCTGCACAGATGTAGTCCATGGCAGCTCAGTCTCCAAGTGGGTTCCCTAGTAATGGGAACAGGGACTGTCTTTGACATCAACTCAGTGGCCTGCTCTTTGATCACCTCCCTCTGAAGGGGAGCAGCCTTAGCAGGCCACAGAGGAAGACAATGCAGCCAGTCCTGATGAGACCTGATAGACAAAGGTTAGAAGGAAGGGGAAGAGGACCTCCCCATCGCTGGGAAGAGTATAGGAGGGGCTGAGAGAAGGAATCGGGAGGGGCAATGGAGGGGACTACAGCTGACATGCAAAGTTCACAATCTGTAATTAATAAAAAGTAACTAAATACATTTAAAAATAAAAATAAAAATAAAATTTAGTTTTAGAAATTAAAAAACTCCAGTTAATCCACAATTTTTTTCTAAACCATTTAGACACAGTTCGATTAATTTTGTCATATTTTTAAAAATTCTTCAATTATGTTACATAATGTTTTAAACACAAGAAAATATTCACACCGTTTTTCTGATTTTGTCCTTCTCTTTCTTCTGCTGAAGGATTGGCTGCAGTGGTGGTAGTTCCTTCGTGTCTCGTTTGGTGATCACGTGATGCCCCAGGTGGTAAGCGGCCTCCACCTCAACAGGGCTGAGGATGTCTCGCACATCTTTCTAAGGGAGTTGAAAACCAGATGCACAAATACAATCAGCAAAAACCAGATGCACAAATAAAATCAGCAAAAACCAGATGCACAAATAAAATCAGCAAAAACCAGATGCACAAATAAAAACAGCAAAAAACCAGATGCACAAATAAAATCAGCAAGCACAAGTTGAAAAAGATACATAAAATTCTTTCCTTCCAAAGGCCAAACCGCTGGGAAGTTAGCGGTGCTCGTCTTTGATTCCAGCACTCGGGAGGCAGAGGCAGGTGAATCTCTTGTGAGTTCGAGGCCAGCCTGGTCTACAAAGAGGGTCCAGGGCAGCCAGAGAAACCTTGCAAAGAAAGAAAGAAAGAAAGGAAGAAAGGAAGGAAGGAAGGAAGGATGGAAGGAAGGAAGAACGAAAGAAAAAAAAGGCCAAAAAACCATAAGACACAAACATAAAACCTACATATTAGCAGAATTGCTTCAAAAACTTGGGGTGTGCTCTTTTTCACTACAGAAATACCCCTGTTGCTTATCATAATGCAAGGAGTATAAAACGGAAACCTGTTGCCATCTGGTAATATTTGCAAAAGTCTTCATTTCAGCTCTTTCCCTTCTATGCTATTTTCTACAATTGTTGTAGCTTGGTATTATAATATACACATTTTTATTGAGACCCTCAGTGACTAATTCCAAAGTCTCCCTCAACACTTTTATTGCATTTAATATTTCACCTCATGGTTACAGAAAAATGATGTCGTTTAATAAGGTTTCTTTAAATCTCTTAGCACACTTTGTATTCAGCTTTACTCATTTGACTTCATATATAGGGAAGGTGTTACTTGGTATTTCTAAGTTTATTGAATTCTCTTACTGTGACAGGTTTACTGTTTTCTATGCTATTATGCGTCACACAAAAAGCGTTCACAGATTTATTCATCAATCACACCTTGGTGGTAACCAGTAGGAGATCCATTCTGCCTGGAAAGGAGTCCTTTTCCATGTAGCGGCACATCTCCGCAGCCCTTCTCCTGTCTGTTCTTACTGCTGCGTGCTCAGAAGCAAACCTTTGAAGGACTAGGTTTTCACATTCATTTCACTGTGTCTCTAATGACACACCCCGTGTATTTATCCCAATACATTATCAGTTCTTATATTTTAATCTTTATTCCTACAAACATGAATTCATTTTATCTCTTTTAGGAATATTTCTCATGGGCTTATTAATGTGTTTTTTTTATTATACTTGTGTTTGATTAGTTAATAATCTCTTCATTAAAATCATGTCATTTTATTAACAAAATTATTTCCTGACACACATGCAAATTGAATTCATTTAACCAAGCTGAAGTAAGCTGAAAGCATCTCTGGAATCAATTAAACCAGCACTAAGAAGATCTGAACGTTGTTCAGGACTCGAAAACATGAGCATGGGAGTGGCAGAAGGCAAAGCACGGGGGCGCTCGCTTAAGACGCACTAGACAGAAATGAAACGTCTGAAGCACATGGGCAGACAGACTTCCTTTCTCCCTGGGGGTACTAATGTGATTTTACTGACACAGCAACACACAAGCATTTGTAACCGAGGCCAACTAAGCATTACACGAAATAATACATGTCAAAGACCAAGACATCTGAGTATGTTAAGCCCCAGAGCTAACATTAAAATGACCTCAGAATTTGGGAGGGCTGGTTATGAGAAACAAAGACAGATGACAAACCTATGTGGTCTTCATTTTTCTTGGCATTAGAGTTGTAACTATATCTAGAAGATAATTTGAAGAACTGGGCACAAACTTTCAGTACCTATCATATGAACCATTGAAATCAGATTAACTCACCCCTACTATGTTCTTCAATTTACAAGTTCCATTTTGATGAATACATTCAGTGAATTCCTTTCGGGCTATTAAAGAAACTCAATTATTTTCACCTAAAAAAGACAGATGTTTTTAACCTGCCACATCCTTTATGGCTGGCTCCAAGGATAGACATTACTGGTACAATGAAGTAATGAAGAAAAACAGCTGCACAGACACACATGAGGAAAAGCTGAGAGCCGGCAGGCTGTGCACACTCTGATGAAGTCAGTGCTGACTACACACCAGCTGGGAGCCTCCCTGCATTTGTTATGTACAGCATGGGGTTAGTTAGTCTCAGGAAGAGGTCTACATGCCAGAAATCAGTGTTGCTAGTTTTTACATACATGGCCAGTTCATAAATGTTCATGCTTGTACACACAATCAACATTTGCACTCGGACAAGAAGGTGGTTTGCCGGGTCCAAGCCTGGCCCCTATGGGGAAAGCTTTGACATTCCTGTGGCTCTGAGGCATTGGATCCTTGGAATAGCTGTGCTCATGTCAACAACACATATTCACTCAAGAGTTCACCTGACCTCTACACATTCCCTCATGGCTTCCTGTTTCCCTACACCAACCTAAACTAGAATCTTGTATCTGAGTTCCTTCGAGCAGACTCATGATTCTCCTACTGAGTAACATCAGTGGTCCAGGGTTTAATTTTCTTTGGCCATTTTACTACTGGAACATGGCTTAAAGAGCACTTCCTAAAATCAAATTAAAAGACTTGATTTTAATGAGCTTGCAATAAATAACCCTCAATGGGTAGGACAAAACAGTGTAAATTATTGCTGTGTTATTCACATGATGAAATGAATCTAATAAACATAAAACACATAAAGATTTGTGTTTGTTCAATGTCCTTTTCACAACTATAATGAATAAAACTGTTCCTTCTTTTATTCACATTATATATGTTCATATATAACATCTGGATGTCCTTAAAAACATCTGGCTAGAGGTAGAAACTTGGTATTTAAATCTTGAGTCTGTTAGGTAGCTGGAAGAAGTATGCAAACCCTGGACACAGCCTTTGTGATTAAGGCCTCAGATAAAATTTTTGAGCTGACAAGCGATCATGGGAGTTAGATGTGAGAGGTGAAGCATGGTAGCTATGTCTCCTGACCTTAAAATGTCCCTTGGTTAGACATACTTGATGATAGAGATAGCTTGTTTTTACTGAATCAGAACTAGGGTGCCAGGCTTCTTCCTACACGTGTGCAGTAATGAAGTGTCTTTGTCTTAAAAGGATGCTGGCTTCATTATAACGACATATCATGGCTTTGCTCTCAAATAGGGACTTTAAAAGGAACACGGGGAAAACACTTAAAGGGCAATCTGGCCCACCATGATTTGTGACAGGAAGAGAGTAACTTCCTTCAGTGAGCCACCCAGCTCACAAATATCCATCAAAACTTCCTGAAAATCCACAATGCAGAACTCACTGGGTTATCAATTCTCCTCTAGGGGAGCTTTCGCCGATCTCTCTTCAGAGTGAATACGTTGTTTTGCTTTGTTAAGTAAACAAAGCAAACTATCTTTGCTTAAACTATCTCTGCTCTCAACTGAATTACTTGCTTCAAGACAACAAGAATCTAGAGACCCCACACCAGGTCCATTACTATCTGTATAAGCATGGCTGGGTTATTTACTGTTTATGTTTTGTAACATTATCTGAAAATGACAAGTGGCTGTGAATGTGGTGGTTCTATACACCTATCGGGATGGTTGGACAGCATGATGTGTACAAAATATCTAGACATCATGGTATTACACATGAATTACTTCAAATGTAGCTACATGTTAGCCAATCAAACACTGAAATTTAGTTTAATAACTACTGAGAACATTTGGAGGCATAAGAATGTAGGGCTTTTGTCTCTCAAAGAACATTATACAGATTAGATTTATAGTAATAAATTAGATTTATAGTAATAAATGGCACCTGAAAGAGCTGGAGCCTGAATTACAGCATTCAAGATACCAGATTTCTTTTTTATTCTTTTATCTCCAGATGTTCTTTATTAAATTACTTGGTAAATGATTATCTCAACAGGAAACCTTGACCATATCGGAATGCTGCAAATCAAAGCCCAAATCCCAAGTTATCGACTTGCAAAAATGGAACAGCTTGAAGCCCTGAGTATTACAATAGCAAACTTGATTCAATTATTCCCTGGGCATAGGAACTAGACAGCCAGGGAATGTCCCTCCACATGTCCACTGCTTTAACTCTTCTCAACAAGCTTGCTTTGCGCAAATCACATGTTAGCGAACTCGTCCTAATCTTCCACAGGGTCTTCTCTACATCTGGCGCACATTACTCTCGTTATCCCAATTAGCTATTAATTATGCTTTTCTCACAATATATGGGCTGGACATGTGCTTTTGTAGGGAAATCACACTTGTTTAACTTCATTAGCTCTACCTAAAGAGAGAAGCTAAAACATTAAAAATGTCTTAGAGTAATAGAGTAAGTATTCAGGAGGAGAAACATAGATTTGCTTAAAATTTATATAGGAAATGGCACATGCTACTATCTTAAAAATAATGAAAACTCTATGCCATGTTTTTTATCTGAACTTTCATAAAATAGTTCCCACAAGAATACAAATTTTCTTATGCCTAAAATTAGCCAAAACTTTATTATTTCTCTTTCATAGAACCTGGTATGTCTGACCAACTTGAGAACTAAGTTGAAGGTCCACAGCCTCTTACTTCACTTAGCTACTGGAGAAATTGTTAAAATAGAGCTGATCAAAATATGAAGTTAAGGGTTTATGTCAAGGCATAAACATCTGAAGATATTTACTCATGGGTCCATTGTGCACACAGGAGTAAAAAGATACATCAAGTTAGTAATTCTACCACAGTCTGTCAAACATGAACCCACATCAGTGTGTGGGAATAATTATTCTGACACTTATACACATGTGCAGAGGAAGGATGGCCATGTCATGAGCACTGAGGTGGGCTATGAAGATGCTTTAAAAACTCCAACCAATGCATGGAGATAGCCTAGAACCCCTGCACAGATGCAGCCCACGGCAGTTCAGTATTCAAGTGGGTTCCATTGTAATAGGAACAGGGACTGCCTCTGACATGAACTGATTGGCCTGCTCTTTAATTATCTCCCCCTGAGGAGGGAAGCAGCATTACCAGGCCACAGAAGAAGACACTGCAGCCACTCCTGATGAGACCTAATTGACTAAGATCAGAAGGAAGGAAAAGAAGACCTCCCCTATCAATGGACTTGGGGAGCGGCATGCATGCAGAGGTTGGAGGAAGGGAGAGATTGGGACAGGAGGAGGGAGGGAACCACAGGGGGGATACAAAGTGAATAAAGTGTAATTAATAAAGAATAAAAAGAATAATTCCTTTGATGAGCTACAGTTCACATCATTCAAACCATCCCATTAAGGTGTAAAAGCCTTTGATTTTTAGTATAATCAGGATGATAAAACCATTGCCTCAAAAAAATAAGAATAATTAGACACTTTTTATCAGGCCCCCAAGAAGCTGCTGTCTTTCCTCAATAATTTCCCTGTGGTTTTGTTACTCTCTAGCCCCAGCTACCACACAAGTCTCCTTTAGAAAGATTCTAAATGAAGAATTTGACACTGGCGTTCTTGAAATGCTCTGTGGCACAAATGTGCGGTTTAGAAGAACAAGGCATCAACTGAACACGAACAAGTGCCAACATGGAAAATTACAGCTACTTTGTAAGTTTTTTGTACATGGTGGGAAAGTATCAGGCATCTGGCATAGGGCATTGGAGAAAAAAGACATACACGCTAAGATTCCAATTTCCCCTTACAAAATTCTTTTAAAAGCACAGTGAATACAGCACACAGAAACATGCTAAGCGTTTATTGATTTTGTGCCCTTTGTTATAATCAGACTACAAAAACAGAACTATCGGAAAGACCGTGTCCTCTTTTAACATCCCGCAATCTATTAAGGAACTAACTTGAGTTGAAGCAGTCATTCTCCAACTAGCAGACCACATACAGTTTGCTGGCACCCAGCAAACTTGGAGCAGAAAAGTGATCATATATGGACCAGCTGATGGTCTTCTGTGCTTAAAAACTAACTTCTTTGTAAATAACACTTTATTATGCTGTGTACACGGTACTCTAAAATGCAAACAATGAGGACACATAATGGTACAAACAAAACACTAATTCTTAAACAACAATGATCGTAAGAAGATGAACTTTAGAAATCATGTAAAGGTTCTTGCTTCAGCAGCACATATACTAAAGAAAAAAGACAGCATCTTCAACAAACTGGATGTCTACATGTAGAAAATGAGAATAGACCGATACTTATCACCCTGTGCAGAAGTCCCAGTGGATCAAAGACCTCAACATAAAACCAGACACACTAAACCGCTTAGAAGAAAAAGTGGGGAAGAGCCTTGAGCTCAGTGGCACAGGAGACAACTTCCTGACCAGAAAACCAATAGCACAGGCTCTAAGAGCAACAATCAATAAATGGGACCTCATGAAACTGAAAAGCTTCCGTAAAGCAAAGCACACTGTCATCAGAATAAAATGACAGTGTACAGAGAAGGGAAGGATCTTTACTAACCCCACATCTGAGAGAGAAATAATATCCAGAATGTATAAAGAACTCAAAAAATTAAACACCAACAAACCAAATAATCAAATTTAAAAATACAGTACAGAGCTAAAGAGAGAGTTCTCTATAGAGGAATATTGAATGACAGAGAAACACTTAAAAGAAATGTCCAATGTCTTTAGTCATCAGGGAAATGCAAATCAAAATGACCCTGAGATTTCACCTTACATTCATCAGGATGGCTAAGATCAAAAACTCAAGTGACAACACATGCTGGAGAGGATATGGAGAAAGGGAACCCTCTTCCACTGCTGGTGGGAATGCAAACTTTTACAACCACTTTGGAAATCAATCTGGTGCTTCTCAGAAAATTGGGAATAGCACTATCTCAAGATCCAGCTATACCACTCCTGGGCATATATCCAAAAGATGCTCAAGTACACAACAAGGACATTTGCTCAACCATGTTCACAGCAGCTTTATTCATAATAGCCAGAAGCTGGAAACAACCCAGATGGCCCTCAGCTGAGGAATGGATATAGAAATTGTGGTACATTTACACAATGGAATACTACTCAGCAATTAAAAAGAAGGAAATCACAAAATCTGTGGGCAAATGGGTGGAACTAGGAAAGATCATCCTGAGTGAGGTATCCCAGAAGCAGAAAGACATTTATGATATATACTCAGTTATAAGTGGATATTAGCCATATAATATAGGATAAGCATATTATAATCTATAGCCCTAAAGAGGCTAAACAACAAGCAAGACCCTAGGGAGGATGCTTAAATCACATTCAGAAGGGAAAAAGGACAGACATCCAAAGTAGGAGAAGACAGGGACCAGGACAGGAGCCTTCCACAGATGTCCTCTCAAAGATTCTACCCAGCAGGGTATATAAGCAGATGCTGAGACTCAAGGCAAACTTTGGCAGATTGCAGGCAATCTTATGGAAGAAAGGGGATACAAAAGGACCCGGAGGGGGACAGGAGCACCACAAGGAGAGCAACAAAGCCTTGAAATAACAACAACAACACACCAGCAACAACAATAATAATACAACATTGGTTATAAAGTCAACAGTACCCCACTACCATGCAAGCCATGACAGCTCTGTGAGGGTACATACAACAGGGCATGGAAATCTCTGCTAAACTGTAATTCCACTCCAAATGTGCTCTGAAGAAAATGTACAATTCAGACAACCCAATCCTTTATTCACAGGAACAATGCCAGAGAACAGGACAAGATAAACCAAACCCAATTTGCTATTTTTACAATTTAAACACAACCTGTTTCCTTAAGAACATCTAAGGTTGTCCCTCATGTTGCCCTGAAAACGGCCTCATCTGTTCTCTCCGGAGCTGACTAATATAAGTCAAAGCACATCTAGGAAGGAAGAAAATATAAGAACCTCTCAAATCCCTACCACGGCATGGATGGCTACATTAGTACCGTGCTGTGCGATTGGCTCTGAACCATCTGATAGCTCTATTCCGGCACAATAACCTGTGCAGAGAGATGGGAAATGGCTTGGGGATTAGTACGCAGCATTGCACCAGCCTGGATATGTGTTTACCTAAGGGAAAATTAAGTTCTAAGCTGGGACTACTATTTCAAACCCCAGAAAGGGCTCCTAGGAAGAGTTTGGCTTTCTTGTGACAATAGATTTTCTGATGAAGTTCATGGTTCACTAATGAAAAAATCCTGGCATGGCCTCATATGCTAAAATTCCACCACTGTGGGAAGCATGGTGATCTGTTTGGGAATGAGTGTTTTAATAAAAGAAACATGAAATCCACTGTGCTTTGGCAGGATATCCCCCAGATCACCAGAAGAGCTGTCACTGTGGCCCACCATGCCACAACTGCACCCGCTCCCAACAAGGCTGGAGCATGAAGGATCCACATGCACTTTTGCTGGCTTCTGCCTAGTGGGGGTCATGAAATCAAGCTGCCATCCCTACTCCCCCAACATCCCAAACACACTACACAAAATCCTTGAGGCCCAGCAGAACGATGTAGGTACATTTCCAAGCAAGTGGGTGGAGAAGCACAGGGAAACGGCAATAGGAAGGAGTTAGGCAAATCTCTGGAAGCAAGGACACAGGCAAACGTGATGAGGGGAAGATAAATGGATCCATCAGGAAGTGGGCTTTACCTTCTCCAGGTTAACATGACCTGATGTCTTAACCGGGACAGGAAGCTAACAGTCATAAGCACAGGAAGTTGCTGCTGCAGGGACAACACGGATGGCTGCATTTCATACTAAGTAGTCTCCCTTACCCGCATGAACGCCTGGTGTGTCCGACATTTCTCTGCACTGCTTGAAACCTGTATGCTTCCTGTGATCACGTCGGAAGTGCCATTGGAGGAGAAGTAAAATCTTGATGGAGACTCTGCCTTTCTGTGCACATCCAAGCTCATGTTGTAAAACAAAACTGCACAGAAACACAAGAGAACCATAGTTAGCATCTGTGCTTAAGGCACTGAGGTAGTAGCAGTGCCTTAAGCAGTGCCACTGGAAATACCTCACGTTCTTTCCGTGGATTATCTTTACACAGTTAAGCTGAAGTATGCAAAAAGGAAATAGCATATAATTTCCAAATTATTTTTAATAAAATGAAAATCTCATTAACTTCTTTCCAAGTTTTCATTATTGACATCTTTAGTTAGTTGCTTTATCCTTCCACATATAAAAATGTGAAAACCACATTATCAAAATTATTACTAACCGCACAAGTCTTTGGAGTTTCTTTTGTCTACACAGCACCTGGTGACAGAAGCATATAGACTGAGCTCTGAGCTCCAACACGGTTCAGGATAAATCTATCTCGGGTGGCTACATGACTAACTTCCACTACTGTGAAGTTCATTTATTTTTGTGTTTCTTATTTGAAGGCTTCATATTTTTTACTTAATTTTCCTATCTAAAATGAACACACAGATCATAAGCCAAACTTTTATAAAATGGTTTTACTAAAAATATACTTTCCTTTCAGTTCAGTTGCCATCCTTCTTAATTTTACTGTTCGTAGTTTGACCCTCTAGAATTAAACGGTGCAAAAAGAAAAACACGTAGGCCTTTTCTCAACTATTCTAGTGTTTTGGAGGGGTTGATTACAAGTCTGACATAGTCAATTATTTAGCTGAAAACCAAGATCCTCAGATCAGAAAACAGGAAGGGGTTGGGTTTACAAAGCCATAAAATCATCAAGGCAGATTATAGCAAGGAAGTAATCCCCAGTTCCTGAATCTAAATGGGTTTTTACAAAGTGAGTTAGGCACAGAACTCTGCTGAGTTGCCCTCACTGCACAGGAGTAATGAGGTGGGAGTGAAATAGTAAAGGATTTATATAATTCCTGTAACACTCATTTATAATTTTAAGAGAAATTTTCTCTTCTGAAAATATTTTACCTGTAACACAAGCATAACCTGTATTACTCGTACATCTTTTTTCAAATAAATCTTTCAACCATCACTTAACTTCATTTCATTTCATTTAATTCAGAAAATAAAGTCCAGATCAATTGACTTCAACATTATAATAACTATAATTTAATAAACCGGAGAGCAAGAGAGAGCTGCAATTGAGGTAGCAATCTTCAAATTCATCACCTGAGCCAAGTAAAGGAAAGGGAAAAGAAGGGACTAAAAACCCATTCCCATCAAGAGGCAGACGTATCGGCTTCAAACAAACCTACTATATGGGTTGTTTTCTCACACAAAGTCACTTGATGACAGTTTTAAAGCATGTTTTATAAGAACACTGTGATGATTTATGTTTCATCCATTCGTTCTCAGACACTAAGAGAAAACTGTCTGGTGCAATGGAGGTGGAAGGACAAGAACAGACTCATCCACTCATGTGCCTTCCAGACAGTCCATCAGCTTGTCTACTCTAATGTGTAATTCACTCTGGGGTCAAGCTCCTCGGGTGCCAATAACCAGATGAAGGCTTGCTCATCTTCTCATTACTTCAGTTCTGGCCAGGGCTTCTCAAGAGCATTGTTAAAACAAACAAACAAACAAACAAACAAACAAACAAACAAAAAAACCAAGTCTCATAGAGTACAGATGCCAGTTCATTCTGCCCATTATGTGACAAAATTGTTCAGACTGGAACCTCTATTACACAGCCAGAGTTTAGCTCAATAAATAATTAGCCGCATCTGTGATCTTCATACAACAGCAGTCTATAAGGTTGTTGCACAATCAATTTCACAAATAACTAATATCCAAATAATGATAATCCCAGGTAAATGTATGACTTACTGTGGGCCATTTTTATTAGTAGCTACTCTAATACTCTGTGTGTGTGTGTGTGTGTGTGTGTGTGTGTGTGTGTGTGTTTGAGTTTGAATTAACTAACCTCTTGGACAATCCACATCAATGCTACATTCTCTGTGGGAGACAGTTAAGACTAAATCCAGGTCTAGTCCCCAGAGAAGCGTCTTTAATTATCCACATATGACAGCCTATACTTTACTGTGCCTCTCGCTCCTTCCTGCCTACACTAGCTCCAGGTTTGAAGGGCTTGGTGGAGCCGAGGATGTAATTTAGAGGTGTAACACCTGCACAGCATCTCCGAGTCTCTAGGTACCATCTCCATTGCTGTTAAAAAGGCAGTAATCACAATAAAACATTTCAAAAGGATCCCTGTGAGGCAGAGGAGCTGTGGTGCAGCCTTTTGATTCTGAAGATCTCACAGGTTAAGCACAGAGGTACACCTCAGGCTAAGGCGGCAAGTGATGGCCCTGGCTCTGCCTGGTGACATGGGTGCTAATCTCCTTTGTGCCCCGCACACTGGTTACAACAACTTGAGAGTCAAAACAGATTATTTTGGTGTGCAAGAAGTGCACACCAAAAGATTATTCTGTTCTTCTCCAAAGAAATGTCAAATTCTCATGGCAACAAACAATGAGGGCTCACAGTTGAGTCCTGGATTAGAGAATGAGTGCACATTCAAGTGTGGCACTGGTTCTGTAGGGCGCTCTTACCAATGTAGCCTGGGACCTCTTTGCCCTTATATGAGAAGCACAGGGTTAGACTCATGCACACAGAGGGAAGTCCATTTTCAGTGCAGTCAAACTTTGTTCTATTTACTGACTCGGGATGGCTTAGAGAAGCTTCAACAATCACCACGGGCCTTGTCCTAAGAAGGCAATAAAATTATTAATATTAACTATAGAATTATTTTACCTTAAGATAAAAATTACATTTGTTCCTGACAACCAAGCAATGCCATTAAAATGCTGACACGGGAGCACATGCATATATGCTTCATTGTCTTTTATGTGCAGATCAAGAGACGTTTTCATTTAAATTTATAAAAGCTTTATCTGATAGTCTGTTTAATTATAGCCGGGCAAGGGGAGAAGCCCCGAAGTGTAGTAGTAAAACTTCAGGACACCAAAAGGAGAGTCAAAACGGCCATGGATTTAAAAGCCTCCCACTACCTACTCATTAAGCGGTGAAACACATCAACCTCACCTTAGTAACACGGCAGAATCAGACTGAAAAGCACCAACTGCTACATCTGGAGGGTGAAAAACAGTGGGGTAGAATAATGATCACTGTTAGTTAAAGGGAATTACCTTGCAGCCACAAATACTTAACTGTGTATCAATCACCTCTTGACTGTATCAAAATGGCATTTACAGAAAATTAACTGGAAAAGGCAAACTAGCCACCTTAGATCCATGTCCCCATTTCTCTGGATCTATTCACTCAGAAATACAAGTAACAGGACAGGAGCCTACCACAGAGGGCCTCTGAAAGACTCTAGCTAGCAGTGTATCAAAGCAGATGCGGAGACTCATAACCAAACCAAACCTTCGGCAGAGTGCAGGGAATCATATGATAAAAGGAGGAGTTAATATGATCGGGAGAGGACAGGAGGTCCACAAGGACAAAATATATCAGGGCACCGGGGTCCTCTATGAGACTGTTTCTCCAACCAAGGACCATGTATGGATATAACCTAGAACCCCTGCTCAGATGTAGCCCAAGGTAGCTCAGAATGCAAATGGGTACCCTAGTAAGGGGAACAGGAACTATTTCTGACATGAACTCAACAACTGCCTCCTTTACTCCCCCACCCCTGAGTGAGGAACAGTCTTGCCAGGCCACAGGGGAGGACATGGCAGCCAGTCCTGAAGAAACCTAATAAGCTAGGGTCAGATGTAAGGGGAGGAGGATCTCCCCTATCAGTAAACTTGGAAAGGGGCAGGGAGGAGTTGAGAGAAGGAGGGTGGGATTGGGAGGGAATGAAGGAGGGGGCTATGGCTTGGATACAAAGTAAATAACCTGTGATTAATATAAAAAAATAAAAATTAATAAAAAATTCTACTTAGAAATTATTTTGTTAACTTTTATACATTTATTCATTTCTAGCCTTAGTTTTTGATTATTTTATGGTTTGTGGGTATGCTATGTAAAATACATTTATTTGCTTATTTAAAAAAAGAAAGAAAGAAAGCAAAGAAATTGCATGCTGGAGACCCGTGATGGCTTCCAGACAGCACACAATGCTTTGAGTGAGAGACACTCATCCCAAAGCTCCTTTCACGTCTTCCCAGACCTCTCCCTTCTTTTCACACCTGTTAGATTGCTTTCTTAGGTTGTTTCCTTTTTCCTCAAGAATGAGGGCTCTAACATTAAGTCACTAACAGTGTAAACCTGACGACGTGCTCGATCATTTCAGGCTCCGCTTCAAACCTTCAGAATATACAGATACAGTCATGAGCAGGCTGACGTCCTCCACGTCAGTTTCATGTTCACAGCGAAGCAGGGTCCACAGAAGAGCCTCTTGTCATTGCTCTGCCTGAAACTGGGCCCAGTGTCTACTCACCAATGTAGCCATTGTTATCTGCGTCAATTTGTCCCGAGATAGACTGTCCAAACATCCGTAGCGATTTGCTGATTTGAAGTCCCTCGATTCTCTGGAGGAGGGAGAATAAGTTTTGGGCGCGTTACTGAAAATCTAATATTGCCAAGATGTTAGCTTGGGTCTTCTGAGGCTTGTACATGGACTAACAAAATGCATCATAGATACCTCAAATGCTTTAAGAAAGGCAAAATTCCCCACCTTGAAATAGACCTGAAATCTATTTTGTTACTCAAAATTTATGTTGTAAAAAGGTAATACTTTACGGTATAGTTTTGAGTTTTTCTAAAACAATTCTTATTCCGTGTCTTTGAAATGTTTTCAAGTTCTGCATTTACTTCCATAATCAACATTAATAAATAGACTTTGGAAAATACGATGTCTATTATTATTTTCCCGTTCTTCCCTTTCAGGTTTATGGTGAAAGCCTACTGGTTTAGACAAACTCCTTCTTTCTATTTAAGAACAGTCACTTCATCAGTCTGCTCCATCTATTTAATTTCATGCCCAGACACCAAATTAGAAATAAATGGATGCTATTCACAGTAAGAAAAAAAATCAGTATCTT
This sequence comes from Meriones unguiculatus, assembly GCF_030254825.1. Taxonomy (NCBI): domain Eukaryota; kingdom Metazoa; phylum Chordata; class Mammalia; order Rodentia; family Muridae; genus Meriones; species Meriones unguiculatus. The sequence continues at coordinate 113,635,926 of NC_083356.1, forward strand.
TTGCTTGGCATATGTCTAACTTTTATATTAAATCTAGAGGGTCATTTGCCCACTGCTTGTGGCCTCATCAAAATAATGTCAGCTAATAAATTTTTGGAAAATCTTTTTTTTTCTCAGACTTCAAATGTAGGTCTTTTTTATGCACTGAAATGCCCTGAGTCTTCAAGATACAGAACTTAACTGAGAGTTCTGTCATAAAATTGTATTAAGATGCTATCAGTTTAATTACTATATACAGAAAAAAAAAAAAAAAAAAACATGGTCTCATTGAACATTTGACTCCCTGTGCCGGCTCTATAAAGCATGAAGCTTTAGCTGCCAGAAAACATACTTCATATCCACAGGGGCAGACTTAGAAAAGCATGGCCATCGCCTCAAGAACACAGATGTGACGGCACATGCAGAGACATCTGTAATGGGCTAAAATCAAGAATAGAAATGGAGTAGAACCCTCTGGAAATAAATGGTTTAAAGAAAAACTTTTGAGAGTTTATTAAGATAGGACAATTGCTGGGTGCGGTGGTGCATGCCTGGAGTCCCAGCACTTGGGGAGGCGGAGGCAGGTGGCTCTGTGATTTAAAGCCAACCTGGTCTACAGAGCAAGTCCAGGACAGCCAGGGCTACACAGAGAAACCCAGTCTTGAGAAACCAAATAAATTAATAAATAAATAGATAGGCTATTTACCAGTATTACATGGTAAAATAAAACGTTAAGTATTTGAAAGAAAAGAAGTCCATATTACAAGTCGAGTGATGAGGGGACTTTAGTCACCAATGCTCTTCGGGAAGACTGAACAGTATCTGACCTGTGAGTAGGTGGGTGAGATCCCATCTTCTCGGCCATTGTAAATGTAGATGGCTCCTCGCAGGTCATCTTCTTGTGGAGCCCCAATGGCAACATCTGTTGGATGTAAATAGTAGAAACACTAGAACTCCTGAACGCAAAGAATTAACTTGGAAACCTAGCCTTTCGTGATCCTGAATGCATGTGACATAATATGAAAACTCAACCGCTCTTCCAGAAAAAAAGAAAAATACTAACTTCCTAATGTTCAGGATTCTACGTAACAGTCTGTGCATGGCAAACGACAGAGTGGATGGCTCTTTGAAGGGCACTATCTCAGGATGGCTAAGCCTCTAGATATCCACTCAGCCTCGCTCTGTGCCCCGCTGCTGTGAACCCCATGTTTAAGTTGTGTCTTGTTCCCTCATTCATAGAATGAGAGCACAATAAGACACATACGCTCAGCATGAAAGGATACGGTACATTAACTGCACATGACAGCATCTGGCATGTTAAAATATGAGAGCGTATGACCACAAGAACCTTAGTTTTGAGCTTCTGGCCTTTTCTATTACTTAAAAACGGCTTCAGAATCAATTCTTTCTCCAGTGATATATATTAAAGATACACACATACAAATATAGTTTCAGAAAATGTCTCATTTTGTAAAGTAATGACAGAATGAATTTATTGTGATTAACATTGAATTATGACACTAGGAGAAAAAAAATGATGATCTCATGTGAAAAAACCCAAGAGTAACAGACATGCTGACTAATATCATTGCTTAAGTGATGTAAATACATATAACATGAGGGAGAAAAATAGCATCCCATAGCTGCAAGAACATGTCATTGTTATACCACATAATGCTGTGTAGGCATATTTATGTATTAATTAATGTGTAATGTTTTTAATTATTTTAACTTAAAATCTAAAGAATAGAAAGTTCATTTTCATAATATCACATAATGTCTGGAATATTTTTTTCCTCAACCACAGTGCTAGTTTTGGCAGCTTTTTAATACAAACCATATTTTAAATGTCAATAACAATACCAAGAAGACACAATATAAAATTCTGAGCCATGAAAATAAATATTTAAAACATACTTTCTGAACTGTAGAAAGTTACTGCTCTCTGGGGAATTGCTCACTCTCCCCTCACACACATTCATCATACGTACACAGTTTTATCAGATCAATCAACACCCAGTAGTAGACTAAGAGGAGAGCCTTGTAGAGGAAGGTATTTCTACAAACATGCTGATTTCCTGAGCAGCAATCATGGTGAAGATGGTGCCATTTATTTAATCATGAAAATGCTTCGGTATCAGTTGATGGCTATCCACTGCCCTAATTCTCAGAGCTGCCCTCACCAATGCTGTGACTCTCTAAATCCTATAACATAGCAGCATTCAGTGTTCCTGGCATAGCAGGGCTCACCAGAACATTCTCCAGTTTCACAGCCAAACTCAGCTGGGTTTGCTCAGTTTCTGGGCTTTCCTGGTAGTAAAAGATCAAGGCCCAATGTTTTACACCCCTTGTATTTTCTTTCTAAAATAAGGATCTTTTAAAAATAAAAAAAAAGATGGATATCACAGTTTCATAGGCATCAATTTTAGAGACGGGTAAAGAATTATGCTATTTATTTTCAATGGTATTTTTAGAATCAATAACATGCTTTGACCAGCACCCTCGAATTAACCACAGCAAAGATCAACAACTAACATCACATAGAAAAAGTTAGACAGCAGACCATTCCGGCCCATCAAACAACACAAACAACAATCACGTTTTCTTCCTTCAACTATTTTAAAAGTGGAAATCGCGACCCCAATGAGGGGTTTGAACTTACCTTCAAAGCCGTCATTGTCAATGTCACCAAGATTTGCTATAGACTCCCCAAACCTTGCGGCATATTTGTCACTCCCGACGAGTACTGCTTCCATTTCGTCCATTACCGCTCCCTAGGTAACAATGGAAAGACCGTGGCCATGATCAAACTCCCTGACAACTTTACACATGACTTACTGCTGTAATTGGATATGGATTTTTCTAATGCATCAAGCCACAGACTGAGCTTCAGTACACACATCTAGGTTCAATTCAATAAATATTTATTAAGTCAACACATATAATAGCATGATTAGAGCTCAAAGGACATGGGAAATTGTCGAAATCATGATCCCTAGCTTTGAAAATCCAATAAATCATTTTGATAATTCAATTTAACAAATATTTATTGAGCTCTTGCCAAAGACAATGCACTGGGCAGATAAGCAGGTGGAAGGGCCAAGGAAGAGCAGATAGATAGATAGATAGACAGATAGACAGATAGATACATATACACATACATACATACATATGTATATATCACCCTGTTTCCTCCAGAAACCACGGTTACAAGAAGGGCTTAATACAAGCATGTACATGACTTACAAGTACAAATTGCTTTGCACTTATGAGAAGAAAGGAAAATAATTCTAACTGAAGCAAGGAAGGAATTCCAATAAAGAGCAGGAAGGAAAGACGACCTCAGAGAGACTTTCATTATGTGACATTCCAGATGGCTACTGCAGGGAAGATGTGGTTTTGATATACAGTAAAAGCGATCAGCAAAACTGTTACATGTGTGAGTAATACATATGTATGTGTGTATTAATATATATGTTAATTAATAGGTTAATTAATATGTCGTACATAATGACCAAGACAACCAAAGCCAAATTGTTGTCCGACAGTATACAGCAACTGGATTAAGACGGAATTTTACTCTTTCTGAAGTGAACGATAGGAAGCCAGGGGAGGACTCTGAGATGAAGGGTGACTTAGGCTGCCCTGTGGAAACTTATCCTAGCAGCAATGCCCTGGCCAACGGCTATCTCTGAAGTTGAAGGTGAGCTGTTAAATATAATATGTGTACATTTTATATAAGCTGTCTAGGAATGCTATGATGCTGAGTTATGATCATTCCAAGCCCGTGTTTTAGAAACAAATTCTACATGCCACTAATAGATCACATCCTCGTCTCAGGTAAATCTATTCTTCGCTCCACAAAACCACATCCTATGCTTTGCCCAAGTGTCCTTCACCTTTTCTTTTATAATAGAAAATTCCTAATTTTTCTCCTCTCTCAATTACTATTTCTTCCTTGAAATACTTTGGCCCAAAGTAAATCATTCCTATTTTGCATGTGCTTCTCACCTGCCATTTATCACCTTGTCTTCCAATGACTCTAGCATCTCACTCAACCCTAAAGTTCAGAAGTCACAACTGGAGTTATTTTCAATTTTTTTCATAGTATGCTCCAGACCAGATTTTCACTAACGATCGTTTATTTTATTTTAAATCAATTAAAATTTTCAATGTATCTTTATAGATGCAATCACACCATTCCATGTGGCACGGGATTAGGTCCATGGACTGGGGAGGGGTAGAGGAAACCGGCTCCCTAGGAAATGACTAAAGGGAAGGGAGGCAGGGAAGACAGATCACATATAACCGCAAGGGAAGTCAATGGCGATTGCTCCTGTTCAAGTGTCTTGCGGTCATCAAGAATAGCAAGAAAGTGCTCACTGGGGACCCCTGAGAGCTCTTTAGTAGATTAGGTCAAAATGCAAGCCACTCAAGTAACCTTCTTTTTAGTTCATTGAAAACAACTCCACAGTGTCTGCCTGTTCAGGACTTCTCCAAGCTATGAAAAAACAAGGGTAGACTCCTTTAGCGACTTCTTTCCCGTATTAGCACAGGCAGTAGCAGATGAGGAAAAGAAAATATTCTGCTTCTTAGTGGCTAGTGGCATTTCAGAGAGTTTAAAAATAGATTAAATGTGAAGAGAGAGAGAGAGAAATGCATACTACAGGATTTAAAGATGGACAGCAAACACTAAAGAGGTCCCAGTATTGTATTCAATGGCAGTGCTTCTGGGTAAGTCAGAGGGGAAGGCAAAGGTTAGCCTAGAGAAGAGGCTCTATCTTTGTTCTCTGGGCCCTTCTTTTGCGTGTTTTCATACGGGGGTGGTCTAAGATTTCAGTGAGAGAAAATGATCCATTACTCTAGTGGTAAATTTTACTCTTTTTTTAATTTAAATTTTATTTTTATTAATTGCAGTTTATTCATTTTGTATCCCAGCTGTAGCCCTCTCCCCTATCCCCTCCCAATCCCACCCTCCCTCTTCTTCTCCTATGCCCCTCCCTGAGTCCAATAATAAGGGAGGTCCTCCTCCCCTTCCCTCTGACCCTAGTCTATCAGGTCTCATCAGGACTGGCTGCATTGTCTTCCTCTGTGGACTGGTAAGGTTGATTCCCCTGTGGTGATCAAAGAGCCAGCCCATGAGTTCATGTCAGAGATGGTCCCTGTTCCTATTCCTGAGGAACCCACTTGGAGACTGAGCTGCCATGGGCTACATCTGTGCAGGAGTTCTAGTTCTCTCCATGTACTCCTAAACTATTTTCTAAACATTTCCTTGTTAAGAGAAGCAGAGTATGTATTTGCCACAAGGGAAAAATAAGAGACACTTGCTAGATAAGGGTGCAGTCAGCTCACCTAAGCCCAGCTGTGACTGGGACGCTCAGATCGTGGAGACCCCTGTCTGGAGGGCAATGTGCCCTCTCCATAGTAAACTTAATTTTAAAGAAGAGTCTAGGGAATCTCTGCATGTGTGACGCCTCTAGTCTAGGTTCAGAATTTTGAGACTCTTCCATCTTTCTCAGACTGGACACCTTTCTCCTTTGTGTCGCATGGAGTTTGGCTTGACATTGGAAATGAGCCCTTATTAAGTTCTCTGCCATGTTTGACTTATCGAGGTTGCAAGTGCGCTCTGCTACACCTTGACTAAAAGCTGCTCTGTCCTAAGACATGAACCGTTTTTCTCACAAGCCTGCTCTTATTTCCAAGCCACAGGATCCACTTCAGAATAAATGACACCAATCTCCGACTATTTTAAGAAATAATCCAGAGGAAGTGTGCCATAGTGTCTTATCAGCACACCTTATTTCTGCTTTCAGGTCAAGACCTTGAAAACATCGCGTGTGTCATCTATTCCGAAGAACAAACACTCCATAATTTACTAAATCAAGTGAGTACAGTGATTATAGGGTTATATAAGCATCCATTTTGAATTATTACCAAAAAGCATTCTTACAAGTTTTATTTTGTGCCCAAATGAAACTGAAGGAGATTTCAGTTACTAGAGCGTGCCCACACAAGCTGTATACATAGATTCCACTGCGCTCCGACCTCCCCTTTCCAGAGCAGCTGCTCACGGTTGTGCTGTTTCATTTTCCGTACAGCACTAGAAATTTTACTTTGGTCCATCAAATACAATTAAGACTATATCTTTGACCTGACAAAACTACTCGTAGATAAAAGCGCTTTCTGTACAAGTCTCACGACCCAAGCTAGATCTCAGGACCTTGTAGTAGGAGAGGCCTGATTGGCTCTGAGCTCCTCCACTCAGGCACCATGGCACAGATAGGCATGTGCGCACATGTGCCATGCACTTGTATAGATGCGCGCAGGAATTTCATAAAGAATCTATCATCTCAGAGTTCTGAAATAAGAGCAGTTTCAGGTTGAAATTATAATTCACAAGTGACTTCCGGCCTGGGGACCATCAGACTCACCGAGCCGGAGTTGATGTACACGAACACTCTCCCTTCCTCCCTGATGCTGCTCTGCATGGGAGCCCCGACCAGGAGATCTGAGAAGCCGTCCGCGTTGAGGTCCACCGCACAGACAGAAGCTCCAAAGTATGAGCCAAACTGTGCCAAAGCAGAGCACACGCACAATGAGAGCGCACAGGCTTCCCCTCAGGAGCCCTCGGCACCCCTAAGAGCTGAGCCGTATTTACCTTTTTACCTTTCATTTCATGGATGATGTGCAGTTCCTTTTCTTCGATGCTGAATATATATGCCTGCAGTGGGGGAACGAATTCAAAGGCCTTTACTTTCCTATCAAATATTCTCTTTAAGAAAAACGCACACAACTTATTGGTTTAATCAAAACATCAATTTGCAAAACTCATAAATGAACAAATATAAAATATCACATGTTTAATAAAATTGTTACCACTAAAAAGTTTAAGTGTGACATGAATTATTAATAATCACGCCAACATGCCTGACTTGCAACACTGTTCTCTCAGGAACTAACTTTTGGATCCCAGAGAGAAGGCACAGAAAAAAAGGTTTAGCAAAAAATTGAGTGGCAAAGTGGAAATATTTAGAACCAGAATTTTTCTGGTCTGTTCTTTCCAGTCTTACCATGCAGCAATACCTGTCTGACCTCCCTTCTACTAAATAATAACCAGTACCTTCCCGGGGTATCTGTAGATAATTGTATGTTATAAGCAATTTACTCGTAGCAAAGCCTTGCTTAAGCTATGATTCTCCTTAAAAATTTCCCAACCAAATTTATCTGAGAGCCACAAATAAATCTTGAACAAATTCAACTGATGCAACACACTGCTAATCACTTTAATCTTACTTTTCCTATTTGTTCATGTTGAGGGGCTCCTCCCACGATTTCGGTGGTATGTGGACTTCGAAAATGACCGGCTCCAACTGAGTAGCCTTTGTAAAAGGGGAAAAATGCATGACATTCACCATTGACAGCAGCTACATGCTTTTCTAACTCCTTGCAACGGAGTGAATCAAAACGATTCGAAATGTCTACTTTAAAAAATGCCTCAAAAACATTAACTTACAATGGTCATCCAGGCAATTTTAACATACATGTTATAAAAACAGGGACACGGATTTGAATTTCTAAAGCTATCAATATTGAAAATATGACCTTGAAACTTGTTCTATTTTTCTCTAGGCAATATAATGTGCAGCAGGCTTCCAGTATTACAGCCACAACGGCTGAGAGTACAAGAAATGCTGACGCTTTCAAATGACAATCCTTCCAGATCTCATGCAACAGTTCCACCATATGGACTTTACACAAAAACATTGCTTTGCCTGATAAAGAGACATAATCTGCAATACTCATGACGTCCTTCAGTCACAGATAATGGGATGTCCTATGGGCTCTGTTCGAAGGATATTAAAACGCTTCTTCCTAGCGCTCTGAGCACGAGATGGTCACATTTAAAGCACAGATGGGTCAAATAAACCTTTGTTTAAAAAAACTACAGAACATATGTAATTTCTACTGTAAGGGGAAACAATGACTTAAAATTTGAGTTTTGTAGAAACTGGTGACAAAATATGATACTTTTGCCTTGTGAAATAATAATGAAGAGAAAAGAGAAAAGGACAATAAAAATAGTTAAACTCTGAGAAACAATCCAAGATAATATTTTAAAACTAATGTGCTATTTAGAAAGGTCAAAATAACAATTTTTAGAATATACTTCATAATATTCTCCTTTTTCTAGAATGCTATTTTGAGATCCATTGGTTTTCATTTGATATTCTATGAATTAATGCAAATATATTCATAGATATGTGTTTAAATGAGTAAATTAATACAGAGTTTAGTATAAAAACTTCCTAGAGAGCCAGGAGTGGTGACTCACACCTTTAATTCTAGCACTCAGGAGACAGAGGTCAACCAGGGTTATATAGAAAGACTCTGTTTTAGAAAGAGAGAAAGAAAGAGAGGAAGGAAGGAAGGAAGGAAGGAAGGAAGGAAGGAAGGAAGGAAGAAAAGAAGGAAGGAAGGGGGGTACTTCCTAAGACACAGTAGTCATTAAACAGTTCTTACATAAAGACAGAAGGATGAAGACAGTAGTCACCAACGTCATAATAAGACATGGAGTTAATGAAAAGTAATTGGCTTTATGCTTAATTGAGACAGTTTCTGATATACCTAATTGTCACTGGCCAATGGGACATTTAGAACAGCACATATAGTTTCTAAGGCACAGATAATCTGAGTTGGTCAACTATTTTCGGTACCTAAGTAACTTCCAAATTTTACTTGATTCTGTCTGTCTACGAACGCCTTGTAATTGTTTGCAGTGATACTGTAGACGATGACAGAGCCAGTCCAGTAAAATGATCCCGGGGCCCCCATCACGATTAAATCCTGCAAGAGAAAAACTCATCATTTGAAAGTTAAATCTCATTACCCCAAACCGCTTACAAACATACGACATTGTAGGCAAATAGTCAGGAAGTGGATTTTATATTGATGCTCTTAAATGGGAACATTTTATTAATATAAAACCATATATTAAACAGCCAGAAGAGCCAAGAGTAGAATTTTAGAGAAGAAACTCAAACTCCCTCCACATTTACCAGTGGCTTTCAAATATGAAAGGCAGGGCCATTATACACTAGAGTAAGCTTTGGGGACAAAGGCAATGTGGGTCAGCGAAAGACACTCATCTGTGTATAATTCATTAGGGTTCATTACCAAGATAATCATGTGTTACCAGAGAGGAGAAAGGGCTTAATTTATTTCAATTTGCAAAAATCACTGAATAGTGTCCCTAACAATTTCAGCTCAGATAATAAAAAGGCTAGTAAAATTTAAGGCATATTTTACCATGACTAGGAAGGAAGGAGGGAAAAAGCAGGCCCTTCTCTCTGTTGCATAACAACTCATAGCAATCAAACCTAATTAACATATAGTATATTCTCTAAGCAATTCTGAACTTTCAATGTATTCACTTCCAAGAAAGAATTGTTATAAGTATTTGTAAATATGCTAACATGTATAGAAGCAGTTAACACAAAATGATGTTTATCTCCAAGGAGTTGGAAAACATTCATGGATCATCATGGGTTTTTGAGAGAGCTGGCAAAATTTATTTATTTTTATTATGATTATTTAACTTGAGGGCTCAGGGAGTAAAAAGACTTTGGTATCACCTCTGATAGTCAAGTAAATTTAACCCTCATACTATCATAATTTTGATGAAAAACAGACTCATGTATCTCCTTCACCCTTACCTGGTAATTAAAAACAATATAGTTGGGTAGATAGTGTTGGTTTTTAAGTTACCAAAATAAAACTAGCTTCTTTAGATCTCCATTAAATTCTTGGTAGGGGCGTTAGTCTCAAGTGTGGCTTTTAGCTAATCCTGTGTTGTATCCATCATTTACAATTTAATTTTCTAAAATTATATGTGGCACATTAAAAGGTACAAACAGGGTGACAATAGTCTACAGCTTAAGAGATGTTATTCAAATGTAACATCTATGATGAGTCTGGAGAATCTCCAGAATTACTCTTCTATACACGCAGTCACTGGAGTTAATACTGGGCTGTTACCTGTGTGTAAAAACTAGATATTCCAGCTTGACACGATGCAAACCTTTCTCCAAAATTTTTCACAAAATCTAAAATAAAATATTCAATATTGATTTAGACAAATTGGGACTATATATTTTTGAGACAGAGTTTGACTGTGTAGCCCAGGCTGGCTTTGAACCCAAGATCCTCCTGACTCAGACTTCAAATTGTTCAGGATTAATTTTTATGATAATGATATCATCCCTCTTAAGATCTGTATCTTGAATTTCACTTTTGAAAATAGCAGTAATTGTCATCATTTACTACCCTTCAGCTCTCCTGTATTAATCTTCACATTATCACCATGAATCGGGCTCTGGAGGAGGCCTGCCGTCCCAGGAGGAGCCAGTTAAGAGCCTGCCCAGCCTTTTTTTTTCTGACCACCTGGGACACAGCCAGCAGAGGAACATTCAGGCCTGCAGGAGCACCCACACAGCAGAAGTGAGAAGTTTGCTATTCTCTGGGCTCCACTTTCAGGCTCAAGGCTCTGCCTGCCTCCCCGAGGAGTACTGTCAGCCTCAGGAACACGCAGCCAACACCAGGGACAGACAGCTAGCTAAAGGCCAGCGTAAGAGCACAATCAACAAGAGCCAGGGCAATGTGGCACCACCAGAACCCAGCTATCCTACTACAGCAAGCCCTGGACACTCCCACACAGCTGAAGCAAAAGATGATGACCTTAAGTCCAACCTTATAAAGATGATAGAAGCCTTAAGAGAGGATATGCATAAACCCCTTAAAGAAATACAAGAAAATTCAAACAGGTGTAGGAAATAAATAAATCCCTTGATGAAATACAGGAAAATACAATCAAACAAGTGAAGGAAATGAATAAAACTGTCCAAGGCCTGAAAATGGAAATAGAAGCAATAAAGAAAACACAAACTAAGGCAATCCTGGAGATGGAAACCTAGGGAAGAGAACAGGTACTATCAGGAATCACAGGTAAAGGCATTTCTCCCTTTGCTTTCTCTTCATGGGGAAGATTCACAACATATACTAAAAGTTAAAAAGAATCAGTGAGTGAGAACCTACACAGTAGCATTTCTGTGTTTGGGTTTGCAGTTCCCCGAGTTATTATACATGTTGGAGGTGCACAACAGTCTGTGCTGAGGAACATACACACATTCCATAGAATGGCTATTCCCTAAAGCAACTTAATACACTCTGTCTTCATGGTAACTTTTTGTTTAGCAAAAACAATGGCAATCAGCCACAACAAGCTGTTATGTTAAAGACACCCCTCCTGCTGTTAGACTCACTCATCCTATAAAACTGGACCTCCAGGTCCTGTGATTGGCAGTTCCTCATCCTTCTCCACCTCCCACCTCCGCAAACACTTTGCCATTCTGTTTCTTTGCATTTAGTGTGTTTAGATTTCACATGCGTTTTTATGTGTTATTTTCTGTGCCTGGCATATTGTGTTCTAACTAGCAGGACTTCCTAATGACATGTCTTTGTATGTATGCACACATACATGCGCCACCCATGAAACTCTCAACCTACTTAAATGACTGCTGAGTTTTGTGGGTTTCTATTTTCAGTGTCTTGAGAAGCCTCCACAGAGTCCTTTGTCATGCTGTGGTAATTCACACTCATGCTGCCTTTGCTATCAGTTATCGCTCATCTTTTTGGTAACTGCCCATTCTAATGGTTAAGAGGTGATCTTACAGGGTTTGGTTTACATTTCCTGCTGGTTAGTAACACCAACTGGCCTTCATGCAACCATCAGCCATTGGTCCGCTTTCCCTGGGAAGGAAAGACCTCTCCGCTCATTTGATGGCCTTCCTGGCTATGCAGAAGCCTTGCTGCCTGCTGTCCTGCTCTCATCTCTTTCTTGCTGTGGCTAGAACTTTTGTTGTGACCTCCAAGAAATCATTGACTAGACAGTGTCAAGGTGCTTACTCTCTCCAGGGCTTCCATTGCTGGAGGTGTCATATTTACATTTCTGTTCCATTTTGAGTTTACTTTTGTGTATGCCATAAGAAAAGAATCCAATTCCACTCTTTTGCAGGTGGATATTCAATTTTCTCACACCAATTTATTGAGGGGATTATCCCCTTTCTCCCATTTTGCCTCACTGAAAGAATCAAGACCCATCTGGACTTGTAAGTTCTACTGCAAAGCTCTGTGTTTAGGTGCTTTGGGGGTTTTTAAAGTGACACAGCCCTGCTTCCTATTCTGAAGCGCTTTCATTCATAAGCTTCTGTAAGAAGAAAACCCAGGACAACTCCTTCCTTTTGACACGTTGCTGCATCATTACATTAGCATCTTCTGCCATGATTTCGCACTCCTTTAGAATTTTCCTTGAGCCCTTATTTTATAAATTGCAGTGGGCTATGTTTATATAATCTTGACTTTCAAAAGGCTATAGCTAGAGATATCTTAGCAAAAAATAATTCCTGCATGAAAGTGTTTAAGTATATAAAACAAAACTATTAGGAAAAAGGGAATAATAAATATGTAGAACTCCAGACTGTTTTATTACAATTGAAAATTTAATATTCACCTTTTATCTTCTTGCATTCAAAGGTAAAACAAACATTTATCATATGGACTTTTTGTGACATCAGAATCCAGACATGAAAGACCCTAAAATTATCAGAATCAGTAGGTAAATTTAAATATGCGTCTAAAGTTTTAACAGTTAATTAAAATCATCTTTGGATGATAATGGAGATGGTAAAAGTATTTTTATCATTAGAAAGAATTGGCATTCACACATATTTTTAGTGTTCTAAAAACAGTTTTAGAGTTATTGATGATTTCAAATTTCTTAAATGCTTCTGACACTAATCTTTTTATTCTAGTTCTGTATGTAAAATGCCCACAGCAATCGATTTCCACTGAGACAGACTTCAAACGTTAGGCCAGTGGTTCTCAACCTTCCTAATGCTGTAATCCATTAATACAGTTTGCCTTGTGGTCACCCCCAAACATATTATTTTTGTTGCAACTTCAGGACCATAATTTTGCTACTCTTACGAATCATACTGTAAATATGTGTTTTCTGATGGTCTTAGGTGACCTGTGTGAAAGGTCATTTTGGCCTCAGGGGGTCGCAACCCAGAGGTTGAGAATTTCTGCTTTGGACACTAATCCCTTACATTTTCAAGAAATACATATGAGCCTGGGAAAGGGAATTAGGGAGGCCTTGCTTTTACTAATGCCTTGAACCCTTTTAAATACTCCTAGAAGCTTCTAGGAAAACAGGAAATGTACTCATTTTCTTTCTAATGAGAGCTTTTTATGTAATTTCATGACTTTAAAGATCCTGTTTCCCAGGCATTAGACGTGCTTATACTGACTTGAAAATAAATATACTGCGTAAGTGGATAATTACCAGCTAGCTTCCACACTTTTTCAAATGAGACCGAAGGACTGCTTTTCAAAAGCAGGGAGCTACTACACGGGATGCTCTGAGTGAAACAATGGCCATCACTAAGATCTTCGTCTGTGAGGAGGCAAAACGAAAGCGCAAAGAAAAGCCAGCTGAAGGCCTTCCTTGGCTTCTCCCCATCCTGACGCACCGCGCCACACCTACCTTGGTAACAGGGAACCATCCTCTTACTCAGTTCTGTCCGCAAGTCAGAAGGCACGGCGTAGCAAACGCCAGTGGGGAGCTTATTTTCATTCTTCATGTAAAATATATTTTTCCACCTATGCCCACAGGCCTGGGTCAGACAAAAGTAAAACAAGGATGAGAAGGTCACGCCTGGAATGTGCGATGCCGGGGCTGAGCTCGGTCTGCGGGCCCCCTTCAACACCTACCAGGACAGATCCGTTTTCACCTGGCTGTCTGGAAAGCGTCACCCCCAGCCACTGGTTATCTCTCTCTTCCAGGCAGGTTCTTCCACACCGCTCTCCGCCGGGGCTACCTGAAGCATTTGGAAACACGCTCATCAGCTTTGTTGGAAACAATGTCGTTCTCTAAGAACAGAGTGGTTAGTTAAAGCTGCGAGCTTCTTCCGCGGCTCTCTTCAGCCAGCTTCTCCTTACCTCATTATTCTGGGTACAACTTAAGGGTAGAAGTGAGTCGCTCTCTGCTGACATAGCTCTGCTGCATACAGACCGAATGCTCTTTGTTCGAAGGACCTGAGTGATGTAAAGGCTGCAAAGAAGTCAGTGGTATAGGAGGTCGCTAAGTCCCCTGAACAAGATGAGGAAGCGCCGTTCGATGCAATTCAGAGGCTGGTGTGCGGGAAAGAACTCGTGTTTTGCCTCCCCCACTGATCAGCACAGGCAACATCGCCAGGGCACTTTTTAGAGACGCTGTTTGGATCGTTCTCAGCAATTAAAGCAGAGTTTATTGCAACTGGAAGATGATGACTGGGCATATGGAAAGCGGAATGAATAATCAGCATGCAAATAATCATAGCATTTGAAACCAAACGCCCTGTATTTTAGACTTAGTGGGATGGCTGGTGTTTTCAACAAAGATAAAATGTCTTTGAAAACAAGATGGAAGAAGAAGAAAAAAAAGGAGAAGGAGAAGAAAAGGAAGAGGAAGAGGAAGAAGAAGGTGCCCAACATAAAGGAAATGCTCAAGTGGGCCACAGCTCTGCTAAAATGTACAACAGTCAACCTTACAGCAATGATCTTTACCACCACAAACCTTCAGCCTTTGAGCTGGTGCCCTAATAATAATAATAATGATAATAATAATAATGATGATGATGATGATGATGATGTTAAAGTGATTTCAAAGCATTGGTTGGAAGAAGAATAAGGTTAAGACAGGTGTCATAGATTCTTTTTGCTATCTTTGACTTTTATCCTCTTTAGTCAACACTTGAATATTCTGTGCTTAGTTCCAACAGACAAAAGCATTAGCATCAGTTAGGTGATGTAAGTATAGAGGAAGCCGCAGTTCTTCACTTTGAACACTTGTCGCTAAGTTTTTATACGCGTCTAGCAAAAATTCCCATTCTGATCTTCAGATCATTAGGCACGTGTTTCCCCATCTGACTTTCACGCCAGGTACGGCTTCCTGCGAAAACTCACAATGCCTGCATAGAGGGAGATAATATATTTCAAATGGAATCATTTGTATTGACTTCCCTGAGCCATAAAGATTTTGTGGAAGAAGTGTAGGAAGATATTTGTGAAACTAATCAAGAGAGAGGACCCTGACTAAAATGCTCAATCCCCATCCTGAAAGGCAAAGAGGATGGACATCAGAAGAAGAAGAAAACAGGAAACAATCTAAGAACCTGCCACAGAGGGCCTCTGAAAGGCTCTGCCCTGCGGAGTATCAAAGCAGACTCTGAGACTTATGGCCAAACTTTGGGCAGAGTGCATGGAATCTTATGTAAGAAGTGGGAAATAGTAAGAGCTGGAGAAGACGGGAACTCCACAAGTAGAGCAACAGAACCAGAAAATTTGAGCGCAGGGAACTTCCCAGAGACTCATACTCCAACCAAGGACTATTCATGGAGATAACCTAGAACCCCTGCACAGATGTAGCCCATGGCAATTCAGTATCCAAGTGGGTTACATAGTAATGGGAACAGGGACTGCCTCTGACATAATCTGGTTGGCCTGCTCCTTGATCACCTCCCCCTGAGGGGGGAGCAGCCTTACCAGGCCACAGAAGATGACAATGCAGCCACTCCTGATGTGATCTGATAGACTAAGATCAGAGGGAAGGAGAGGAGGACCTCCCCATCAGTGGACTTGGGGAGGGGCATGTGTGAAGAAGGGGGGGGAGAGTGGGATCGGGAGGGGAGGAAAGAGGAGCTTATGGGGGGATACAAAGTGAATAAAGTATAATTAATAAAGAAAAGAAAAAAGAAAAAAAAAGAAGAGAACATGGGTAATTCTTTGTTGGCTTGGTGTCCTGTAAAACAATGATACCTTTCACTATGATAGAGTATTCCAGGAAAGACGGGCTGAGAGAGAAGGCAAACAGACAACAGTGCTCAGCAACAGGAAGAACAGCTTGCCGTAGCCCAAACCCTGATAAAGAATGGCAGATGAACACGGAGCTTTCTGAGTAAAAACTAGGAAAGACAGAAAGGGTGGAGGAAGGAGAGAGGGGTAAGAGTGAAAAGGGAAGGAAGAGGTATTTGTATTATGTGTCAATCAACAGGGTTAACACTAGGAGCTACTAGGGCTACCTGATTCCAAACCAACACAGGAGAAATAACACCCGGGGGGGGGGGCAAAAAAATTTTAATTTTCTCTGTGATGAGGTTTTCAGTTTGATTTGTCTCTGAAATCACCAACATTTAAAATTACTGTGAAAAATAGACCATCCAAGGTCGAGCCAGGCGACCTGCAGTAGAAGCTCTGTCACTATAGAACAATGGCTTTCATTGAAGATACTGCTGGGGGGGGGAACAAAACCCCTGTCTAAAATTATAATCAGTATCCAGCTCATTCATCTCCGGTTCAGAAGTCGGTACTAAAGACTGAAGCGCATGGGGCTGTAAACGCCACCTTCACTGTTTGCCTATACATGAAAAAAATGGGTGTTTTCCTCAAGAACATATTTGACATTTGCAAACAAATGTTCTCTCCTAGAGAAAGTCACCAGAAGTTTAAAAACAACAAACAGTGCTTTGGAACCACGCAAGTGGTATCATGCAAATTTGCTGTCTGAAAATGGCCCAGAAGTTCATATGTGCAAGAATAGCATACTGCATACAATTGTGCGTTTCTTGGCTGAGTTCTGTTCCCTGCATCTTTAAATGAACATTAGAGACACCTTTGCCAAGTTAAGCTGTTATCTGTTTAATCCAAGCTGCTTCCTGCTGGGTGGTGGTAGCCCTGTGGATGACAGTTACTGCCGTTACTGCCTGGCCTTCCTGCTCACGGTGCCCCTTTCTTATCATTCAGTTTCTCTCCAGTTATGGGGTTTCCTTAGCCCTCCGGGAGGTCATATGTATGTATATATGACATGGCTTCTTCAGGATGGCTTCCCTGAGAGTTCATAATGTCCTGGGCCTTTATTTCCTGCGTGCCCCATACCCCCTCTTCCCCTACCCTGAATTCTATATTAAGAGCAATGATTCTTAGAACAAAGAGCCCTTCAGAAGCCACAAGAAGAGATGTTTACCTGACA
Source organism: Meriones unguiculatus (assembly GCF_030254825.1). Classification (NCBI taxonomy): domain Eukaryota; kingdom Metazoa; phylum Chordata; class Mammalia; order Rodentia; family Muridae; genus Meriones; species Meriones unguiculatus. The sequence goes on from NC_083356.1 coordinate 113,653,027, forward strand.
TGAAATATGGTCAAACTTTCCCAGGATTCCAGTGCTGAGGTTAAGTTGCTCTTGAACAGAATAACCAGTGGTGAGTGGGCATGGGGGATGGGTTAAGGACCACTAGCCTTTCATGTGTGTTACTGTGTGCTTCCAACAACAGATACTTTCCAGTTTATAGATGCTGTCTCTGGCTTATGGAAATTTAAAGGTATATTAGGTACATATACATTCAATGATATGATATGTATCATTTATCCACTCTATAGAAAGGACTGTCAGCCTTAGCAATCAAGGGTCCTTACTGACATAGGATGTGATCACTGGGGAGAAATTATGGCAATTCAATAGCCAGGAGGAAGGATGGCTTTGTTCTGAGTGGGATTAGCTATATACATTTGTTTGCAGATGCTCTGACTTTACTTATCTTGGCCTAGCCCCAAATCTTATTGGTCCCATCCAACACAAACCCCAGAGATAAGTGCTGGAAATGTAACTCCATAAATAGAAAGCAATAACTAATCTTCTATTTGTATTACGTGTCTTGATTCAAAATATGTGTCAAAAGTATGACGACGAAGCCATAAAGAAAATGCAGAAAAATAATAACATTGTAAGGAATTATTTTTATGTTCATACACTCATACACACATACAGTTTGTAATATTTCTTTTTTTCACTTTTTGACGCTGCTTCCCACAGAGGTAACCCTCAACTTTGACTGCAACAAAGAGGGACTTTCAGATCAGGTTGTTAGACAGAATTAGTTCCAGGAAGAATCTGTAAGTCACCGCCGGCTTTGCATTTTCCTTGGTTTCTAGAGCATTTTCCCATTCCTTTTGGGAATGCCAAAAAACTCAGCAGAGAAGTAAAGATCTCCACATCTGCTTTTCCCAAACTCTAAGACTTTCTTCCCTTAACCTCTGTGCTTCTGAATCTACCGTTCCATGTGAAGGAGCTGAATGGTCTTGAGATCACCAGCAAGAGTTGTAAACAAAAACCAACCAACACCTGCCTTCCCTCCAAGCTCTGATATGCTGCTGCTTGCAGGAGACCTGGCCATCAGCATTTAAAAATATCTCCCAGGTGACTGACTGTATTTGGGGTTGAAGCTGGGCTTAAGAACAACCTCTCAACAATGCAAAAGCCCTTTTCTGTATCATTACTGGGAAAACATACACTGCTTTCAAAATAATAGTGAAGTATCTGTTCTAGTAGGCTTCGGCTGGATAATAAAGTAGGCAACTCAATACTCAGCAATTTTCTTCATGAAGAAATTTGGGATTCATTTGGAAAGAGGTGATGCTTGCAAAGACTGTCTCCAGAAAGCTAATTTTCATAAATATCCTTGACAAAACCATAAAAAAAATCCATGTTGTTTTACCCAATGTCATGCTGTGATGATTTATAATCTCATTTTCAAGTCATCTTATACATTATTAAACTAAACTTGTAGCAAATCAAATCAGTTCCACGATAGAAAAAGTATTTTACGTGGTTGAATACAAAAGAGGTAAACAAATTAGGATGCTACGTCCTTCCACTCTTTTGTACTAGAATGGCTAATTCTTAGCACAGTTGAATGCATAGTCCCTAGTACAAACTAAGGGGAAAAAAAATCCACATTAAAAAACATCCCCCTTATTCTAAGAATTAAGCCCACGCTTAGTTGTTTTTTTTTTTTTTAATTTCAATTTGGGGAAGAAAATAGAAAAATATACATATGTGCCTGGTACTTTAGTTTTTAATATCCCAATATTGATTTCTACCAGTATATACGAGTGTATATATAAATGAAAATTGGAAATTTTAACCGACAAAATAAGATCGTTAGTACAGAACTAACGGGGTGCTCTCCTTACTCACACTCCTTGCTGTTCATCTCCTTTGCATACTACGATATTGCAAAAACTGTAGCAGGGATAATGGAAAACTAGCTCTTCAGCCTTCGGCACCCCCTCCAGAGGAGAGCTGGCTGTGCTGTGGCAGAAGCATAGGACACTGCTCATCACAAAGCATGCAGGCACACGCTTGATACACATTTGTGAAGCAGGGTTTAGAATACATTACACCACCATAAGAACCCCTTACTAGATATGACAAAAGGCTGCAATGTTCTCACCAGACTCAGAGATGGAAGAAAGTCAATTTCTTTCTGTGTTCCCCACTTCTCTTCCATGGTACTATTTCCTTAAGTTTTGTGACTAGTAACAGATGGTGTGAAGGAAACGGCACTTTGGGTTTGGAGATCTTTCCAAGTGTGACTGGGAGGAGGGCGACTTAAGACAGTAAGTCACTTGGAACCTGTGGGTTCCTGTAGGGATTGGGGGAAGAAACGAAACAAGTGTGACGTGCTTGGACAAGAACTGAGCATAAGTGTGGGTGAACATTAGATGCCCATGTTACTACTGATGTCATCTCGAGGATGGGTTTAAACTCTAGTAAGCTGTGTGTAGGTTACACCAGATAATCCTCTGTATACACAGGCCACTAGTTCATGAGAAGCCTCAACAGGAACACTGTCTTATTCTCACAGTAAGGCCAGAAGACTACACGATTAATCCCTTCATTCATGCAAAAGTTGAGGCCCGGGAATGTGTAAAATCATGTGTGTCCAGGTGTGAGCACATGCGTGAGTGAGTATGTGCAGTCAGAGCTTAAGCGGGAGGAGCCTGCAGTTGCTCTTCCTCTAGTGTTTGAGCTAGAGTCTCTCACAGAACCTGGAGCTCATCTCTTGAGCTGGACTGGCTGACCAGGGAGATGCAGGGGTCCTCCTGTCTCCTCACTTCCCCAGAGCTGAGATCACAGGCTTGCTAGCCTGCCTGGGTTTTGCATGGGTGCCAGAGGTTGAACTGGGGTTCTCGTGAGCAGAAGACACGTTGCCATCCTGGGCATCTCTACAGCACCCAAAACTCAGTCTTAAAGGAGTCAAGAACTTACCCAAACTTAAGAAGTCACTAAATCAAAAGATTAGAATTAAAACAAAACAAAACAAAACAAAACAAAAAAAACAACTTTGATATTTAAGTTGATTCTAAAACATCTACACAAGGACTCTACAAAATCTTCAGATGTGTGAATTAACTGAATTCAATTACACATCCTAAATCTGTTTTTCCATCTGAGAATGTGTAAAATATAGCAAATCTGCCCAGATTGTGAAATCAACTTTTTTTTTTTTTTGAGACAGGGCCTCACTCTAGCTCAAGATAGCCTGAAACTCAGCACAGAACTCATTAAAAGTCAACGTTGCACTGTTCACCAAGAGTGTCAATTTCTTGAGCCCTCTCCTGCCCTGCCCTTTCCCTTCTTGTTAGCCACCTCCAGTCCTAGGGCATTTCCGCTGAAGAAACAGGGACACAGCGGAAAGGCCGGTCTCCAGGGCCATCTTTCAGGACCTTTAAGGGCTTGACTGGGGCATGTTGCAGTGGGGAAGGCCGGAACTTCCTGGTGTAATGGAGTGTCTGTTCATCAACCGGCATCTTTGTTTTGTGGGTTCCCCAACAGACAGACATTTGCGGGGGAGCCCAGTCTGACTTTCTGTATTGCAGGCAAGGTGCTGCTGCACTTTCAAAACTTAGGACACGGTTTCAGGTTTCACAAAAGCAGGAAAAGCCCTTAATTTAAAAGTTACTTTTGTCTTTGAAACTTGAAGTTCTAATCTATTGCAAGGTAAGTATATTTAAAACTCGCCCATTCTAATTTTTTAATTATTTGCAGAGAATGAGCAACTCCTGTTTTGTTGTATGCGTTATAGAGTCATTAACTGTAGCTAACTTTTTAAAGGAAATAGTAACTGCTAAGTGAAAATAATCTGTTAAAAACCCATTATCTACCCAAATTCAAACTATTAGGGGAAAAAAACAGCTAAAACTAAAGTGACAGATGAATTAACATCTTATAGAACCTACCAGTACACACAGATGAGGATTACAGAAAGCTTGCACCTGTGCATACAAGCCTGCCTAGCGCTTAGTAGGTGTTCAATAAATGGCAAATGTTTCCGCACCCCAAAGAACCTGAATTCTGCTGATTTTAACTTAGACACCAGAGGGCGCTCACAGAGCTGTGAGATTTAGCAGCCTCCAGCTCTAAACTAAACGGCCCTTTCGTTTAGTTTGTCCAATCAAATAATAATTAGCAATAAGTCCATTATATTACACATTCTATGATTAAAACATGCAGTTGTCTCACACATCTAGTGAAACATGATAGGGACTCTTCTAAAAGTCATCGGCGCCGCTAGGAACTCAACAGCAGTACAAATGATGTGGAGCAACACAAGCCACAGCATCGGCGTTTTAAAGGCGGCACAGGACGTGAAAAGCATCCCACGTCCAAGACCTTTCATCCTGCAAATCTAGAGCCAGGCCAGATGAAATCTTCAAATTAAGCGTCAAAATGAGAAACGATTCTCAAAAATGTTCTCCATTAGTTAAGAAACCTTTAACTATGATCTTCGGATGGCTAGGAGAATCTGATAATGGCTGGTGGACATGCTAAATCTGTATGGAAAAAGTTCGTCTAACCCACAGACTTGGCAAAGCCAGACACTTTAGCGCCCTAACACTTTGGTGGTCTGTTCTGTTTCCTTTTCTTCTCTTCTGTTCTTGCACCTTCCCTTCTCTTTTCTTCTGTTCTGTTCTGAAAGAAAAGTTCCCACCGTCGTGACTATCCATATGAAGCAGTAGCACCATATTGTAGGATTAAAACTTCATAAATGTGAGCTGATCCTGAATCAACCTGAAGCCTCAGAACTATAAAGAAACAAGGTCACTTGTGATGACCTAATTCTATGATCAGGATCTCTCCACTGCTCTCTCTCTCTCTCTCACAAGTTTCTTCAAAATCCTCCAGAAAACACGTACAATTCCTTGTAGTAGATACAAGAGAAAGATGTACCCAACAGGTTCATTGGGTGAACATTGGAAATAGCTGTCAACACACATATTAACTAATTTTTCAAAGTACTCTGGAAGTAGGCAGTATCTCAAATACCAACATCAAACACAGAGACGCTTTAACACTAACCCAGTGGGTGTGCTGGGGGGAAAGAAAGGGTGACCTCAAACAGCCAGCTTCTCCATGTCAGCTGTTCAAGTGCTGGCATTGTGAAAGACCCACTTCTCTTCTGATTCATTTCTAAAATAACGTGCTACTAAACTGTAGTAACATTTGTTTCTGATATTATTAAATAATAAAGGGAAAAAAATCCTACTTTCATGGTTCTCAGGTAATTTCTTGGATTTAAAGATTCCTTTGGAAAACTTATAAGAACACCATGCTGAATAATTTTAAATTTTTATATGTTTTTGTGTACCTGAATATGTGTGTGTATTCATGTGCATGTGTCTGTGTTTTGTGTGTGTGTGTTCGCGTGGCCCCACCCTGACTCCATGTACGAGTGCACATGTGCAGTTCAGAAGGCAGATGTCAGGGGCCAGTTCCTGCTTCCACCTTGCTGAGACAAGCTCTTTCTTCCCTCTGCTGCTGTGCTGTGGACTCCAGGTAGCTGGCCAGGAGCCTCTGGTTGATTCTCCTGTGTCTACCTCCTGTTAGTCAAGACAGCAAGTGCTTTTGCTCACTCAAGCAAGATAACACAAAATTCTAAACAGAAAATAAAAGCAGGAACACCTGCTTGCATCTAAACCTACAGTGACCAGTATTGAAACATTATGTTCCTTTTCTGCAGCTCATGGGTAAAATAGGTTAAAAAAAGAAAACAAAACAAAACAAAACTATAGATGGTCAGGAAAATGGCAAGGTTTAAGGAAAACCAGTGAGAATGTGCCAGTGAAGGGCACAGCAGGAGGAGGAGGAGTCACAGACTTCAGGGGGAATTTCTCTGCAGGGAGCTGAAAAGGCTATGGTAAAGCATCACAGAAACCATGGCTGACACACAGACACGATCAAATATAATGCCCAGTAGAGGCTATTCACAGGCAACATAGAGCCTGAGACCAGAGTGAAGGCCAGCAAAGCTTCACAGGTGTTATGAACCCACACACCTTCCACGAGTCAGGGCTGGTTTGAGCCTTTAAAGGCCGAGACTTCTCTCCAGCCCAAGGTGTAAGTTGAAACGAATATATCTAATTCACTTCACAGATAAAAGGAGTCTGGAAAATAAGTGCTATTATTTCTGAACGTCTTATGAATTACAGTGCTTCAAAACTGAAAAAGAATGCTCACAGTTAAATGTGGAAATCAATCTGGCAGTTTCTCAGAAAATTTGAAATAGTTCTACTTCAAGACTTCAAGCTATACTACTCCTGGACATATATCCAAAAGATGCTCAAGTACACAACAAAGACACTTGCTCAACTATGTTCATAGCAGCTTTTTTTGTAATAGCCAGAAACTTGAAACAACCAAAATGTTTCTCAACTGAAGAATGGATAAAGAAACTGTGATGCATGTATACAATGGAACACTATTCAGCTACTAAAAACAAGGATATCATAAAATTTCAGGTAAATTGAATGGAACTAGAAAATATCATCCCGAGTGAGATAACCCAGACCCAGAAATACACGGATGGTATGTACTCACTTATAAGTGGATGTTAGCCATGAAGTGCAGAATAACCATGTACAATCCACAGACCCAAAGATCCCAAGTAACAAGGAGGACCCAAGGGAGGAAGGTTGACTATCACTCAGAAGGATAAAAAAAATAGACATCTGAAGTAGATGGAGGGAGGGATGTGTGGGGAGAGGGAAAGGGAGGAGAACAAAGGTGAGGATCAGGAGTGGGGAGGGGGGAGGGGGGAGGCTGGAAGAGTTAAGATCAGTGGGAGAGGATCACTTGGAGTCTAGGCAGTAACTCTAGCTGAGACTCCCAGCAGTGGGAACATGGGGCCTGAGGAGGCCACCTCCTGTAGCAGGAGGGACTTCACTGGAGGAAGGGATAGCAACCCACCCACAAAATCTTTGACTCAAAATTTGTCCTGCCTACAAGTAGTGCAGGGATAAAGATGGAGCAGAGATCAAGGAAAGGACTAACGGATGACTGGCCCAACTTGAGACCACCCAAGGAGAGCGCGCCAACCCTGCCACTTGGATATGATTGAGCTCAGTCCTGTCACTTACAAACCAACCTCCATGTTCTAATTCCCCACACTGAGATATTCTTGAAACATTTTGCTTTTTAAGATGGCCACTTCCAACCTAACCAAGCTCTCAGGATTTATAATGCTGATGTTTCCTGTGGGGAACCCATGAAGTCTGCAGAATACAGGATACAGTCTACAGAATACAGTCCACAGAAGGATGCAGTCCTATTGGGGAAATGCTGAAATTGGCAATGAAGCCTGTAAAATCTCACTAACTCTAAGAAATGGTTCCATTCATTTTATTTATGTCAAGTTCTTCCTGTGCGGTCATCAAACCAGTGAAAACCAGCTACGTCCAAGCTCGGCACACTCCAGGGAGCCTTTCAGATGGAGCTATTTCTCGTTCCTGCCAATGCGCGTCTGTCTTCATTGATGCCTCACCTGCCTCACCTCACCTCAGCTGAGTTCAATCCCATCTTGTTTACTTTTAAGACATCTCATGCTAAAGACTAAAGGAAGAGCCCAGTGGGAAGGATTATCTTTTGCTCTCCTTCTAGACTTCACAGTCTCCACATGTGAAGCTAGTCTCCTCATGATTACTAATGAATCACTTCTCTCCAACCCAGGGAAGCTACCTAAGCTCTAGGGCCTTTTTTTTAACCTTTCTAATCAGTCGCCCTTTCTCAAAACTCTCTCATCCTCTGGCTTCCAAGATGCCAGGTGCACCTGATTTTCTCGCTGCCTCTTTGGCTCTGTCTTTCCCTCCTTTCTTCTCCACAACTCCGCAACCAGGGATGAATGTTGGAATAATTCTGGGACCTCTGGAGATTCCTGCTTTCCTTTTTGGAAGACTCCTAGAGACTTAATTCCAAATAGGGCCACTGGAACTGGTCCTCTCAAAGCACCATGGATGGTTTACGAAGCCCTCTTCCAGGCCTTTCTCTAGTTGTAGGAAGCCTCAGTGTCTACCCTTGGTCTTCTTGTTCTCTTGCCCTATATTTTGCAGGTTAGGCTCATTCACCCTTATGGTTTGACTGTCCCTTCCTTGTCCATCACTCTTGACCGTGAATTGTTGGGACAGACATCTCTCTGGTCCTCAGGAGTGGATATCTAACTCATGAATACCTACTTCTGTGTCATATAAACCTCACAGCAATGATATACACTGCTTTCCCAGAAAACCTGTTGTTGTACCCTTTAGAGATACATATCACCATCATCAATCCGATATCCCCAAATCAGAACCTTTTGTGATGTCTTTGATAATCTGTTATGTATGTGCACATGAGCACAGGTACACTGTAGGCCAGATATGCCAAATGCTCCTGCCAGCACAGATGGTTGTAAGCTGCCTGATGTGGATGCTGAAAATGAACTTGGGTCCTCTGCTGGACCGACACAGATCTCCAACACCTAAGCCAATTGCCAAGCCACAGCTTCTACCTTTGAGCCTGAGAGTTTACTGATGGCATTCTCTGCTATGATTGTCTGTGTTCAGATGGCCTGTGTTGGGGGGTCATTTTTCAGATGACTGAGCTGTATTAATCTTAGCTTCATAAGCTACAAATTTGACCGTATTGCAAACAAACAAAAAAAAATTACCCAGAATATATCTGAAGTTTTAACAATTAAGTGTTTGCATTTTAGTATTACTAATACTTGCTCATCAGGCAGAAAAGATGCATTGCTTAGGAACTTGTCCCCTTCCCAAATAGGGTATGAAATATAAAAAACAGGAGATTTCCTAAGACAATGTCATCTCCAGAAATACATTCAAAACTGCAAATGGTGACCAGGTTGCTATGGACCGTTGGTTTTTTCAGCAATAGGAGGAGAAGTCCAGACAAAAGCCTAACAGCACAACAACCAGAGCTCTGCATGTACAAGGGGAGTGAGGGTCCCGTCCACTCAGGCACAGATACAGCAGAGCTCTGCCAAAGTAAGGGTTTTAGGGCCTCGTGCTGTTCTGTAGAAATGGAATGGCTGTTCAGCTGAAGGGCTGCCATGTGACAAAGGCAAAAACAAATGTTAAATCAATTCAAAGGAGTAGTTGTTACCAATACTACTTTAAGATATTTCTTTCATGAGGTAATCATAGCTTGGTTTTGTACTGTCTTAGACATTTACTAGGTAAAGTACTTAATAGAACTTTTCCCTGTGAACATTTCCTGTCTTCAGAAACCACAACTGTCCCATGCTTTCCTTACAGGTCCACATAACTTTAGATTCTAGTACCAGATAAGTCAATGATTCAGAGCTGAAGTATCCTCTCTTTCTTTCTGTCTACACACACACACACACACACACACACACACACACACCACAGGAGGGGAATGAAGGGAAGGAAAGAAGGAGATAGAGAGGAGAGAAGGACAGGAAGAAAGGGGTAAAGTGGGAGGGGACAAAGGGAGGGAGGAAGGGAGAAAGTCTATTTGTGGTAACTCTAATGTATTAAAAATTCAGAGCATCAGCTGGGCGGTGGTGCATGCACCTTTAAATCCCAGCACTTGGGAAGCAGAAGCAGGCATATCTGAGTTCGAGGCCAGCCTGGTTTGCAGAGTGACAGACAGACAGGACTCCACAGAGAAACCTTGTCTCGAAAACAAAACAAACCAACAAGAAGTCCAGAGTGTATTTTGATACCTAAATAAAATGATAATTGTGTATTGATGTTTTCTGCCTTATTGAAGATTGGTATTTTCAGCACCGATCATGCTTAAATGGGGTCATTATTTTTATCATCCTGACTCAGGTCCTATCATTAACCAAATAAGTTACTTAAACAACCGCTAGTAAAGATACAGCGGAGCTGACAGAGAAGAGAGCGGACATACGGAAATCACCATGACACTGTCTCCACAAGAGATGCAGACCTAAGTCCTCTTGAGGGAGACTAGGTTTTGTTCATGGAATGAAGTAGCAAGAAATCAAGCCACAGGCACCTCTGAGGCAGGCAGGGTGCCAGGAGGAAGCCGAGAGCACAGGAAGACGACACCCTGGGTGGTACATAAGCAACCCCGTCAGCGTCACCTCAGCAGCCAGCTCAGGCTCAGAAGAACACTGCCAACATCTCTCCTGAATATGCTAGATAAAGCGTGTCCTGCTCTCCAGTGAACACAGTGTAGGATACAGTGACTTCACCCATGGCTTACGCTGGGGTGGGGAGGACAGGAGCCAGTCAGCCATTTATCTGACCTACTACAGAGACTCAGAAACAACCGCAGATAGATATTTTGAGCTGAACAGCTGATAGACACCATTTTACAAGACCGGACACTTTTAGAATCATGACAAAAAGTAAAGTTATCCCAGGGGCAGGAGGTTACTTACTGCCAATAGCTCTATCTTACTATAATCTTTCAATGGGCCAATGAGTTCTTTTTCATTTTGCTTTGTTTCAATGTATGTTTTTGTTCATACAATTAACATTTTATTTTTAGTTCATTAACTAATCTATTTATTTTGATAACATTTTATTGCAGAATGTAACATTCTTAAGAAGATAAATAAGGAACAACTAATTTTGGAGTGTCTGATATATATCTGATATCAACCTAAGTACTGGGGGTTGGGGGCAGAGTTTGAGACAGGGTCTCACTATGTAGCTCTGAATGTTCTGGAACTCGCTATGTAGAGCAGGCTGGCACTCACAGAGATCTGTCCGACTCTGCCTCTCGAGGGCTAGGATTAAAGGCGTGATCCACCATGCCCAGCTAAGTATTTTTAAACTTTATGCTCACCCATAATCACCCATATTCTATATAAGATAACATAATTACTTACATAAATAATGTGGCTTGATCGTACAGAAGATTTTACGTAGGGAGGTAACTTTTTCCTTCCTCGTGTCCTACATATACATAACCATGTGTTCGTAAGTGGTGGCACATAGTCTACAAATCTTACAATCCTAGTATGTATCGACCAATCCTTTGATGACTTTTAGCTTCCTCTTTGGACATTAGCATGGGGAATTTGCCTTACAGATTCAAATTGCTTTTGCATTTATTCTTAATAAACAATTTTCTCTGCAGAAACTGAGGGTGTATTATTCAGAATGTTCCCCGAGAAGTAGCTTCAGGCAAATCTTACAAAATATCTAAGTGTTACCACAGCCGTAGCTGAAGCTGTAGCCAGCCAGTTGACTAAGACTCATTTCTGCCTCTTTCATCTCAGTATTTTTGTTGTTGACTCAAATCTTGAAGGTAAGAAATATCCCTTTGGCTTACCCCTGACTATTTGACTCACCAATCAAGTTGATGACTATCGAGCTGCTGCTTTTCCTCTATTCATCCATCCCATAACCCCTTACATTTCTTATGCTTCCGCTGTACATGAGTGTGTCTGTGGCAAACCCTGTGCCCCACACCACCAGCGAACTTCGGTTTTCCTTTAATTGACAGCTGCTGCCATCTAAAAGCTTATGTATCAGGACATGATCTTTCCAGTGAAATGCAAGCATCCAGAAATAGATTCAGTGCCCTCCAGGCAGGAAGTAACCACCAGTAGTCTTAATGTCATGGATCTGGAAAGAATGCCAGGACCACAGAAGAGAGAGCTCTCCCTCCTGAGACCCCCTGAAGTGTCTGTCAGATCAAAGTTGCACAGCTCTCAAGCAATGAAAGTACTTCACAAAATCATTGTGAATACACAGGTCTGTGACTCCTGTGTGCACCCCTTTCTGCCACTTGAAATAGGGATGCCCAGTGATTCTGAGGCCTGTCCCTCCTTTACAAAGACTTGGATTTTATAATAGTTTCTTTTTCCCGGAATAAAAGTTGTTTTGGTTGTTCTCCCTCTCCCCTTCATCCTCCCATTCTCCCTTGTGTTGTCCCATTCCCAGTATCCTTTGTACTTTTTTTTTTTTTTTTTGCCAGCTGTAGACTAGTCCAAGTCACAGATAATTCCGGCATTTTTATGGATGTTGAGGTTAAAGCACCCATAACAAGCAAGCAAACAACAACCAACAAAGATAATTATAAAAGGTTAAGGACAGTAAGGAATTCCCAAATAGTCCACCAACAGATAAATATGAAACATAGCAATTCATTATTGTAGTTAATAATCATCCTATAGACAGCACAGCAAACCCTTCATTTAGTTGAATCTTCACTGAAGACCCACAGCTGACAGGACGAGGCTAAGACTAGGGAAGTAATTTGGAAGAAGGAGCCCACAGCTCTCTGCCTTGGAGTTCTACGATGGAAGGCAGAAACGGCCCAATCATAACCTAGGGCTGCTTTGAGGGGGGAAAACATTGAGCAATATAGGACACCACAGTCCCTAACAACACTGGGCACAAGCTAGATCTAAATTAATGTGAGTTCCCCTTTCTTTCCCCTGAGTCTGTGCACAGCCAACTTGCTTTTGACTTTGAAACATGAAACTTGTCCCCTCCACCATCAGCACACATTTCTCAAGTTGCTGAAAACCTAAATAAAGACATATGAAATGAGGGCTGAAAGACGGGCCCTGATAAACAGAATTTGAGGGGATGAAAATTAATAATTATATGTTGCACCCCTATGTTAATGATTTTAGCAATAGGCACGCCAATTTTTCTCCCCAGTTTTTTCTAAAAAGAAGAGAAAGAAAAGTCCGAGGGCCAAACCACAGGATGTAGGATCAAGCGAAGCTTCCACTCTTGATGTTCCGCTTATCCTAGACCAAAGTTGAGAAGTCAGAGACTGAAGTGCAATCCTTAAGACCTTTCTCTGGCTGGGTCCTCTGGCTTTCAAGCAGGTTTTACACATGGAGGAAGGTAGGAGGCAGCTGGCCACAAGGCATTCTACGAAACTTTCCCTGAAAGAGCTTTGCCAGATACTGCTGTCAATTACAGCCGCAAGCAAAGGGGAGGAAATGGCCCCCAGAAGCAAGTTGGCATGGGATTAAAACCGAAAAGCATGCACTTTAAACCCGAAGAGACAGGCATCATGACCTCTTCCAGGCCTTGCCCGACCGTCTGCCCACGAGGGGAGAAAGTTCATTATCTCCTGGTCCGGGAACTCGACTCACCCAGCTGGAGCTGTTCGCAGGTCTGGCCTGGATTCTCTCCGATCCTGCATCTGTAAATCGCCCCGGGATTGACCACTGAGGCATTGGAGAGCCAGCTGGCAGTGGGAGCGCCCACGAGGAGCCTACAGCGAGAACCATGCAAGTTCGCTCAGATGTGAGCCAGTCTGCCCACCCGCCCAGGTCCACATCCTGTCGAAACATCTGTGCAGTGGGCAGCAAGGGAAGTGGCGCCCACCCCCCCTGCCCATCACTGGAGACTCCCGGGCCAGGTACCAGGGGCACCCCGGAGGCTGCCTTCCTCAGATAATCGAGTTCCAAGACTCCCCAGTGAGCCAGCTGGCTGAAGCCGGCTTTTCTCTAACCTCCCAGGAGGGCGGAAAGTTTGATTCAGACAAGGAATCCCCGAGGCGGAGGCGCTCTGACTCGCCTCTGGGGGAGGGCGCACTCACCAGCGCTTTGCCCCGTGGCTGTGCAGCAACACGGAGTAGCCGAACAACGTGCCGGAGGGCCCCTGGTACAGCAGAGCACTCTCCGCGTCCAGGTTGTAGGGGTGCCCGGCCGGCACCCCCAGGTACAACAACAACATCACCGCTTCCCGGAGGGCGACCCCTCGGGGCCCCGGTCTGCGCCTGGCTTCCGCGGCCATGCACTCTTGTTGGGGAACATTCAACACCAAACGGCCACTGACCCGAGTTGCACAGGATGCGACTGTTGGCCAAGGCGAAGAGCGCCCCAAGAGATGAAGTGCAGCAGCGTGTCTGGTGCTGGCAGACGACAGGGGCGGAGAGAGGGACGCCAGGGGAGGAGGGGAATTGGTGGCCACAGGCAGAGCAATCTTGGTGGCCAGGGATACCCCTGGCTCTGGCCCCCGCCCCGTTTCTGTGGCCTGGGGGCTGGGTGCTCTATGATCTGGGTGGGGTCTGGGTGTGGTGCTCACAGCCTCAGCTCCCTCTCCCAGACCCGATCCCCATCTCCAACCCCACAGCAGCTGTAGGGGGCGCTAGGGGACCTAGTTTGCATGGACTCACCCCCTGGCCTTGTTCTGGCTGCCCACAGGCGGGATGGCTCTGGGCTGCTGGGGCCTACCGAGGGGGACACAGCAGAGGACAGGGATTTCCCTTTGGAAAGTTGGCTGGGGCCTGATGACTAGCCTTTGAGGCACTTCACACAGCGGCTGGCCTCGACGGACAGTCCCCGTGGCCAAAGGTGGTCTCCCAAATTTGGGGACCAGGACTGTGGAGAACGTTCCAGAACTTCCTTTGCCAGTTAAGAGCTGCGTAGCAGAGAGAAATTAGTTTGTAATAAACTGAAAACACACCCCCATCCGGAGGCGCCTAGGGAGCATGTGGGTGACAAAAGCGTTATGGCTAGTCTCTTCAAAACTCCCAGGCCTGTACCCTTTTATATTGGCTTCCTTCCTCTCCACACTTCCTCTTAAGTAGTGTGTGTACGCATGAGCAAGCCAGGCAAGGACCTGATGGGAGACCCAGGCTGGGTAAGGGAAATCTCTGACTTTTCTCCCTTAGCAGGCTCCTCCCCTCGCTTACTTCTTCCTACCCTGCCCCCACTACACCGAGCCTCTCAGTCACCCCAGGACACACCTGCCACCAGAAGTGTAGACACAGCATAAGACAAGGTTATACTGAGCCTCCAGAGAGCTACTGGAGGCCAGAGACGCAGCACACCTGACCCAGGTGACAGGCCTCCGCTGAATGCACTCCGCAGGTGCTGGGTGTCCTGCTGGAGCGCATACCGAGTGTAGCGGGAGAGATGAGGCCCTCTTGACACTGCTGCATGAAAAGATAAACAGAAAGAGAAGAGTCTGTGCCTGCTGGTTCCACCCACAAAACGGCACGGCCGCAGCTGTCGCAGTTCACTGAGTCAGATCGTTTCATGCAGCAGACAGTGCCGGGGTGCTCCGAACAGCGCCACAAACTGATGGAGGAGCACCCAACAAAATTTTGGCCACATGGCAGAAAGGAAAAAAAAAAAAGATTAGTATTCCAGAAAGTCTGAATGTTTGGGGACGCTTGAAGAGGGTTGGAAGACAAGGTTAGTTGAGTTAGGCCATATACACTCTGAGAAGAGGCAGGAGGGAGGGCCCAGCCAGCCAGGTGGAGAGACTGGGGTAGAAAAGTAGGTACTTCCTGAGGCCCACAGGCAGGGAAACAACCGTTAAACTCTGGTCAGGGCTGATAGCTGCAGAGAAGCTAGTGGGCAGGACCTCATGGCTACCGCTTAGATTACAATTTGCTACCTTTCCAGAAGTGCTACTCAGCATGCCATGGCAACCCTCCTTCCTTCCCCTAGGATCTGAACACAGCCCTGTAGCTAAACATCCCTTCCCAGGGAGAGAGAAATAATGCCCCGTCTTCTGATGTCCTGGTGACAAACCCAGGCATGGTTCTGAAGGTCCCCCGGGGAACTGTTTTAGTTAGCGTTCCACCGTGATCAAAAACAACCCAGGGAGGAAAGGACTTATTTGGCTTACATATCCAGATTCATGATCCACAAGGGGAAACCAAAACAGGAACTCAAACTGGGCAGGAACTTGGAGGCAGGAACTGTTGAGCGGCCTTGGAGGAACGTTGCTTCCTGGCTTGCTCCTGACGGCTGGCTCAGCCTGCTTTCTTGCTGAGAACCCCAGCCCCAGGTGAGAGCAGCACCCACACACAGTGGCAGGACCCTCCCACAGCTATCAGTGATTGGAAAAATGCACTACAGGCTTGCGTGCCTCAGGTCCAAACTTATCGAGGCAGTTTTTCAGCTGAGATTCCTTCCTCTCAGGTGACTCAAGGCTGTGCCAAATTGACATAAAACTACCCAGCACAGGAACCAGAAGTTTCTTGGGCTTCTTACACAGTGTCAGTGAGGGTTTCTCACTGGTATGTGGGCCCTCCTTCCCAACAGGCCACATCTGAAAAGGCTTAGCCAGGCAGAAATGAGGGCGTTCCTGTAAAGGCACAGGTGGAGCCCCAGCCCCAATCTTCTCCAGCTCACATGACCCGGCCCCTCCAGCAGAAGTTTGCAATTAAAGCAGAGTTTCACACACCAGGTGGTAGGAAGAGGTTGGATGTTCAGGTGAGGGTCTGTGACCCTCTCCGCTTCACTCTGGGAGCCAACAAGTCCAGCTGGGATTTTGCAAGAGGGCCAAGCTGAATCCCCCAAGATGGCAGTTGCCGGGCTCAGAGGGCAGCCTCAATCCCTAAGCAATAAAAGGTGCTTGACATCACTTTATGAAGTCCAAACTTAATATTCTCTCTCCTCTGTGTGGCTCTTCTTTGCTGGCTCCTTTCATTCATTCATTCATTCATTCATTCATTTATTTCCCCAGGAAAATACTGCAAGAGTCCCTGGCCTTAACTCAGGGGCCTGCATTTCTCTCCCCACCCCCACTGCAGGACTAACCCATGTCCTGTCTTTAAAAAGACAGGTAATCATGATGTCTTCAGTTCTTGTCTCCAGCCTGGACCTTCCTAAGCTCCAGGTTTGCCCCAGGAGCTGTTTGACACCTCACTGTGGCTCCCCATTCACTTGCCATTACAGTGATCTTGCCCTTCAGAACTGTTCCTCAGGCCAATCTCCTTCATTACAAAAAAAAAAGCCAGTTCACAGTTTACGAGAGAGTTTAAGTTAGGAATCCTTGATTCCTTATCATTCCTAACAGGAAATCCAGTAATAAGCAAATCCTATCCATTTGATGAATAAAGTGAATGTCTTTCTCAGCTTTCTTTACTCCTCCTCCCTCTCCTGCTCCTCCTCACTTCCCTCACCTCCTCCCTGTCTGTCTCTTCCTCGCCTGCCTTCCTCCTTTTCCCCCTCAACCTCCTCATGCTTAGTGCTCCTGAGGCAGAGTGACTGTAGACTCAGTTGCAGCTCTCCTGAAGCACCCACCTACCTTTTCTATCTCTCCTCTCTAGCCACATCCTTTCCCCAAATGGAATGCTCTCACCTGGGCTGTTATTTATTCATCTGCTGCTTGGTCGTCTTTTAAAAATCCTCCAAGTCATCAGTTTCACACAAAGAAGCTAACATGAACTTCTAAAACTTTAAATGTGTTTTCACCCATTGCCTTAGCTCCTTTCAATAGCTTTCCACTGGTCTTATATTTCAAACTATATGATCCTTTTGATGTAGCCCGGACTATCCCAAACCTGCCCCTGGCCCCTTTGCTTAGGCCATCCATGCTCCTCCTAATCCCTGAAGTCCTCAAGGTCTTTCATCCTCCAGGTCTTTGACTGTCTCGTCCCTCTCCCTGGGCACTCAGTAACTCTGATGTTATATGACTTTCCTTTTCCTCTGTCTTTCCTTCTTCCCTTCCTTCTTTCCCTCTGCTTCTTCTGTAGGGATGTTCTTCCCACCCAATGCAAAGCCTCTGCCCTTCTGTTCATTCTCTCTAGGAACCTCACGTTTAATTGTCCTTGCGTCTTTGCTAGAAGGAGGACACACCAGAGCTGTCACTGCTGTTCTAGCAACTCAGATGCTGCTGGCAAGTAGTAGGTACTCAATGGCTGTCTTTGAGCGTCCCTTACGGGAGCATCGCTGATGTCATAGGTGGAGGGGGAGCAAAATGTATAAAAGCGGATCCTCAGCTCGAGGACTTTATAGCAGAAAGAGAACACGTATGTTTCAGGAAACAGTGTAGCGTGGTCAAATGTGACTGCTATACAAGATGGGCAGAGAAGAGGCAGTAACCACATACAAATAATGCAGACCTAAAAGTCCGTTCTAAGCCCTGTATGTAAAAGATGGATGGAGTACGTGGGGGCGGGGCACTGGTGCTAGAATGTATGTATAACATAGAAAAGCAAGCTGGACTGGTGTTTGGGGTCTATGTGGCTGAGATGATGGTGGTGCTGTGGAAAACCACTAGTAGAGAGGAGACATGGAGCAGAGCAGACTAGGGAGAAAGGAGGACTTGAGTGAGGCTGGCCGCGCTCTACAGTGAAGTCTGAGGTACTGTTGGAGCATTCAACAAGATGTATCCAGCAAGCAGTCTCTTCAGCTCTTTCTAGTATATGTTTTCAGTTACCACGTAGCATAATAATATGTGCGTGAAGAAAATTTTTATCATCTGCCTTCCTTTAATTTACCCTTTGAATGTGTCCCTCCCCACAATGGATTGTGTGTCCAATGGATTGTGTGTTGGCTCAAGGGCCACTCTCGTGGATTCACACTGTGGCTCTCTGTTCCCCACTGGAGGGAAGCTCCCAACAAGAATCAAGAAGTGCTGTTCGTTTACCCTAACAGCACTGCTAGACATGTTTCTGGGCATGTTTCCTGTTTATTCATTCCGTAGCTCAGCAAATGTCTTCAGCATTCTCTCTCTCTCTCTCTCTCTCTCTCTGTGTATGTGTGTGTCTGAGAGAGAGTGATATGGAATGATAAAGGGCATGGGTTCCTTTTTCTGTTAGTTACGAATTTCAGTAGGGCACCCCAAGAAATAAATAGTAAATATTCTCCATTTTTTACTTTTTGTACACTGATAATATATGTAAGCAGATAATTTTTCCCGTATTCTCTCTAGCTCTGGCACTTCTAGTTGTTCCTCCCATAAGTCAACCCAAGCTCTCATTAAGTTCTTCCTGGAACTTAGTGCTCCACTGTGGATCTTGAACTAGCTTTCTATGTACCTCAAACACAGCCAATTTCCCCCTCTTATCACATTGTTTTAATTTGGTGGAGATCAAGTAATGAACCCAAACAAGGAACTGTCCTATGGCAGGCAAGGAGATGCAGACAAGACGAGCTTTCTTCTGGCTGATGTGTTCACAGCATCTTGTCTATAGTGAATGGGCAATTTTCACAAATATCATCTTTTACTCCTTTTCTCGAAACACAAACTCCAGAAACTGCTTGATCCTGATAATGTCTTAAACCAAGTCTATTTCATGCTTGAGTTCAGAAGCAGAAACAATTGCTTCTCTTGTTACGGTGTATAAAGGACCTTGTGTAAGGCCATTCTTGTCTCCGAGCACGTGGTTATTATGTGACAAGGTTTTATCTCATAAGTAATCTGACCTGGAAGATCGGATTCAGGCACTGGAATGATTTAACAACTGGCTCATGTAAGATGCCAACAGTTCACCAGACACAGCACACACCCTCACCCTCTCCTGCTACCAGAGGGCACAGGCCATGAAAATGCACATAGGGCAACATTGTTTTTAAGCCTCTGAACATACAACTCCTGCTGAAAACTGAAAACTGATTTTATGGGAGTTTTAGGAAAAGGACTGGTGAAAAAGCATAAGGAGAATTGTTTGCATATAAAATGACATCATACAACAAGAATTTAGTTGCACATATCCTACGGACTTGGAAGACACAAAAGAAATGAAGGACATGTTCTAGCACTTGAGTACCTAGGAAAACAAGACACATGAGTTTGAAAGCAGAAAACAGTTTTGGAAGTCCAACACAGCAGTTATGGGCTCAGCACAGTACATGAGACACTAGTCCAGTCGGGAAGCATTGAGTTTAACCCTAAATCAACCTCCTTTCTGCTTTCATTTTCTTTATAATGGGCAGACCAAACTGGAGAAACACACAGCTTAGTCCTTGCAGACAAGATGAAAGAGATAAAAGAACACCAGGCACCAAAGCATCAGAGGAAAGAAGACAAGAATGTAAACAGGAACGGAAGCCTATGCTTTCTAGGGACAGAAATATTGAGAGCGCTAGTTTCCTGAGATGCTTCAAATTTAGCAGAAACTTTAGGGAAAAAATTAACAATTTAGGTTAGTAAAATGCAGTGAACATTACAAGTGATATTTTCCCCACTCGTGATTTATATAAAAATCTACAGCCTTACAAGCAAGTTAAACAGGGATCTGGGAGACCCAAGGTCCTGAAAATAGGACCGCACTCACCGTTTTAGAGTTCTCTTGTTCAAATACAAGAGGAAGGTAGTATCTATTTCCAAAACACTAATTTTCATCCCTGTAAACAGCAGGGGCATTTCAGTCTTTTAAAGTCTGCAACACTCCCCAACAAACCACAGGCAAGCAGACAAAAAGACGGGCATGAAGATGGATGATTACCGCATGGAAAAGCTGAGATGATGCAGGGTAGAACAATTACGTCTGTCTGGAATGCTAGTGGATATCAGCATCTGCGTATATACCTATTGGTCTTTCTGTCTCTGTCTCCTGTGTTGTCTTAACTTATGCAGAATCAAAATGGTTACCCTATCTCCCTAGGGCTGCTTGTTGCACTGCACTTTCCTCAGGTGTTTCTCAGCTTTATTTCTTAGGATGAGCTCCCCTTTTACACAGACAGATATGTCCTCTTGTGAATGATCAAAACATAAATTGGCATTACATACACTTTTATAATTTTAAGAGCATGTTTCCCCACACTGCACTGAAGTAGCTATGACGTTAGCAACAGGGAGACTTGAGATCCCATGCATGCAACTCTGTGGGGGAGAGGGGACGATGCAGAAAGTGCCATGCCAACCAAGACCGAATGAGGTGGTTCTCAGAGTGAAGATGGGATCTTCATTTTAGGATTAACCTGTGATTTGTTCCTCTCTCCATAAGTGGTTAATAAAATCAGTACTGGAAGGAAAAAACAAACAAACAAACAAACAAACAAAAACAACAAAAAACAAACCTAGACTGATGACTTATCACAAACAGATCCTAGGGAAAGTATCACAAAGCCATAATAACAATAAAAGGAACAACAACATTTAAATAAGTCCCAGGAGAATTGCAAACTTGAATAAAGCTCAGAGTTTAAAATGAGAGAGAGGACTGAACTTCAAGTCATTCTGCATAGAAAGACTGAGAAGTCTGTGTTCTTGATGAACTCTCTTACCAGAAGAAAATTTTGGGGTTGGAGAGATGGCTGTCAGTAAAGTGCTTGCCACACAAGCATGACACTGAGTTTGGCTCCCCAGAACCCAAATAAAAGCAAACATAGCTTTATGTCTGTGAGTCCGGTACTGGGAGTAGGGTTAAGAGACAGGAAACTCTCTATAGCTCATTGGCCAGTCAGTCTGGCTGAATCAATGAGCTCCAAGTTTAGGGAGAGACCTTGTCTCAAAGAATAAGTTGTAGAACAGTGGAGGAAGACATACATGGTGACATCTGGCTACCATATGCATGCACAGACACATGGCCACCCCCACACGAACACATACACACACATACACAGAAACAGAGAGACACACACAAACACACAACATACACAGACACACACACACAGAAAGAGACACAGACAGACAGACAGACAGACACACACACACACACACACACACACACACACACATCTGAGCTCTAGTTAATGTAACCCAGACATGAAATGAAGACAGAGAGAGAGAGGAAGTGGAGAATCCAGGTTAAGACAGTGAGAAGCACTAATGGCCATGCAGGCCCCATGTTGGCTTCTGCGCTCAGAGATTATCACTGCTTCTCCAGGAAGCAGACATTACACATTGATGCCAGAGGCCTCCAGGGCACCTGGTTTTTAATAAGACTGTAAATTACATGCTTACATTTCTCTGAATTTAGTTGGTCAGAATTAATGCTGTTTTGTATAAATTTTTTCTTAAATTATTTTCATACAATGTATGTCATATTCTTTCCTCTCACTCAACTCTTCCTTGATCTCCCCCACCTCCTTATCCATCCATCTTCTTTGTCTCTCCCCCTTTCTGGTTTTCCTTTCCCCCTTCCCTCTCTGTCTCTCCCTGTCTCAAAAAAGAAAAACAGCCTGGGAGGTGGACCTTCTCATCAGCAGACTTAGAGAGGGTAAAGGAGATGAGGGAGAAAGGGTGGGATTGTGAAGGAATGAGGGAGGGGGCTACAGCTGGGATACAAAGCAAATAAACTGTAATTAATATAAATTTAAAAAGTACTATTATGAATTATCGAGATGCTACTTGTCATTCTATGTAGTGTTCTGGCCTAGAATCAGCTGGACTAACAGTTGCCTTTGGACTTCTGCTATCCAGAAGTATGGAATACTGTAGCATAAAATACTGTCTATGAAAGCGTATATCCAGTGGTTTACCCAGGCGTACATATACTAACTTCAACTGCTACCAAATAAAACATTAAACACAATTAATCTACCTCCTTTAGGTGAAACAATGACTTACAGAATGTTAACTGACCACTGGCTGGTTGTATTCCTGCTTCTCATACTACCTTTCCAAAGGACTGGAGTGACCTATCCAGAGACACAGCCATCAGAGTAGTGGCAGGCATTGGCTCACAGTATATAAATGAGACCTAACAGGAAGAAAAACTTCTGGTAGTTCACAAAAACCAAGATCAATCTATTCAACCAAAGAGCAGAGGTAGAGAAAGAGTGTGAACAAAGCTGAAGCTCAGGAACCAGGCCAAAAGCAATGGAGCTGAGGGGAGCTGAGGGAGGCTGAGGGGAGCTGAAGGGAGCTGAGAGGAGATAGGGAGGGCTGAAGGGAGTAAGTGGTCCTGGGAAGTGCCTTTGAATGGACAGATGGGTCGGTAGTTTATCTTTCCTTCATTTGAGGTCTTAAAGGTGCAGAAGTTCTAATCCCAACCCTTGGGGAAGCAAAGGCAAGTGGATCTCTGTGAGTTTGAGGCCAGCCTGGTCTACAAAGTGGGTCCAGGACAGCCAAAACTACTCAGAGAAATACTGTCTCAAAACACCAAAAACAAAAACAAAAAAACAAAACAAAACAAAACAAAAAAAAGCTGATGTTCAATAGGGCAGAAAATCACAGACTTAAAAACTGACCAAATGAGACTCCAGGGCAGGATGGTTTTAGATTTTCTACTCATTATTGTCCATGCCTTGCCAGTGTGCTTAAGACTGATGAAAGACTTTTCTCTAAATAAAAATGGAATAACCCATGTCTTTATATGTTGATATAATCTACCTTAACTTCTGTCTTCACTGACTTCAGGCTTAATATCTTTTCCTTTCATCAATTAAGGAAGCCAGAAGCTATGAAGTTCTAACTCTTCAGTCTTTCCCTGGCTCTAGCAGATATCAAAGACCACTCTGCCTAGCTCAGTACTTGTCAAATCTATAAATACATACCACTAGGACATGAGGGTGAAGGAATGGAATCAGATAGAATGTCATTGTAGACCCAAATAAGTCTTATTTTTCATAGTTAAGGGCTTTATTAAAAATAATTTTAGGCTCACTGATTTATCCAGATTCAAGTATAAATATCAAAATAAAACATACTTCAATATGTTTTCAGAAGAACTGCTATTTTACTCACACTTGAGACATAATAAACATACACTGATGACAATAATTATGAGCAGGCGCCAGCGAAACTGAATCAAATCACCACATTAATAATATAATGGCTGTCCTTTAAGGCTTCGGGCTTTGAAGGATTCTTTAGGGCCAGAAGACATGGTCAAGTTGCAGAGATACTGGCCTGCAAAGCAAGGTATGATGGAAATGATGGGAATTTGATATCAGCATCTTGTACGACTTCCACAAGCCTCACCGTATATTCAAATGGGTGAAGCGCAGGTATCTCCAAAGCTCTTGAAGTCTAGCTTTTAGTTCTGGGGGTGGGTGAAATACACTTTCATTGAATCAAATGACAAATGATTGGCTCCACTGAAATGAGTCCAGATCATGAAGTCCATGTTATGATGGTGACAGTGTCTGTTCCTTTGGGTCCTATCAGCTGTTTATAATCTAACAGCCTGAAAGTAGGGGTGGGATTAAATCTTTCTACCCCATGGCAGACCCTCTTTCCAGCACCAGGCTATTCTTAAGCCTAGAGAACATTCTTCCAGATTTCAAAACGTCATTTGATAATCTTTTTCGCAGACAGACTTTCTAAATGGGTTTTGGCTCCAAGTAGGGGAATTCAGGGGGTTTACAGTAGGCAGAAAACATTGCTTCTCATTGAGATGGCAGTCTGACTTGTAAACATCATCAAAAGGTCTTCTGTATGGGAATTAACCCACAGGAGGAACATGTGTTGGAGGATAAGCCTGGGTCTTTCATGCCATTTGGTATTTGTAGCTTTGATGTCTGTGGCAGATACAGTCTAGCCCCTGTCTCTTAGAGTCATCCTGATTGCTTGTCAGTGCTAGGATCCTTAGACCTCTGATCTTCCTCAATCACATTCCCACTTCATAGCTAGAATGACTCTGACATCATCTCATGAGCCTGAGCATGAGTGATGGTTAGTCCATGAGAGGAAATTCAGTTTCAAAATAGCTTTGTCCTGATAAGTACATTTCAGGCCTTGGCAAGAAAACTGCAGACTGAGGCTGCAGGCTTTGAATCTCTTCCATACTCACTGGTCCACCTTTCCCTCAGTGGATTCTCAGCGATGTCAGGACGTCTGGCACTCCTTCTTAGGATCAAGATACTGATAGTATACATATAGCTTACAAAACTGAACAGGACAAATGCTATTCACACCTAAGGAATAAAGTGTGAAGACAAACATCTTCCAAGAAAAGGAACCTACGTGGAGTCTTCACTTCAATGTTAAAAGAGTCGTTGCTCTTGCGTCCCCTGAGCATTGCTCTGTGTAATTGAGACTGGTCTCAGACTTACCGTGTACCACAGGGTACACCACTGTACCAGGGGTGGGTAGGGCTTAGCCCATAGGCGTGGGAGAGCACCAGGAATCATGAGAGCCCACCGTCCATTTGGAACACTCTATACATTTGTCATAGACCATGTGATGGCCAGAACAGCCACAGAAGGAGACACAGTACAGATAACGAAAATAAGGTATGCCCAGCTAAGAAGGGTGGATTTTTATCACAAACTGAGAAACGGGATCTTATGCCATAGAATAATATGACTATGAAAATCAGCGTGGTGGAAATCAGAGAGACTCTAGTTAGATGACTGATGTACTAACGCAGGGAAAAGATGAGCAAAAGTTCAAAGTCCTAAGAGGATGAAAGAGAAAGGAGAGGGTGAGGGCAAGAGAGAGCAGCGTGGTGTCCATGGGTCTGGGCGACCTCTCGTTCACAGCTAGAGGAGAGGCTCAAAGTCGGAAGATACTTTGGGACATTTTGATTGTGTTGAGCGTGAATTTTCTGAGAGCTACGCAGGTTGAGCGCCACATGTACACGCATGCAGACACACGCACCGTATGGGATTCAGGACAGAGGCCTGTGCTGATGATTAGAACATGACTGTAGGTAAGGCATCTGGGGGGAGGGTAGTGATGTGAAGTGCTTTGAGGACATGTGATTTGTAAAACAGTGTGCAAGGAAGATAAAAAGATGGGGTCGTGGGTGACCCTGCTGCCCTGTCCACGAAGAACCTCTGAAAGTTACATCATCCCTTTTAAGAGCAAGGCTTAAAATCAGTCCCGAGAAAGAAGGCCAGTTCCCCTTGAAGATGGGCTTCCTTACTCTTCTGCCAGTGTAGCCGAGAAGGCCAGACTTTGCCTCTTCTCCAGCAGCAGCTCCACAGGCTCAGTCTTAGGGCAGTTCTCTTTCCTCCTTCTCAGATGAGAGCTGGTTGTGATTAGCTTTGCTGCCCCGAATTCCTGCCACCTTAACTCCCTCCAACTTCAGGTGCGAGCAGTTCTAAGGAAAGGGTGATAGGCACATCCATCTTAGCACTTGGAAACCTCCTCAGGGAATGGCATTATACGGAGAAGCCGTGGAAAAGCTGAGAAACAACGGTCTGCAAGTCATGAGAAAAAAAGAAAAAAAAGCTTAGGCTCAGCAAAGAAAGAATCCACATTCTGCGGCTAAGTACATGGTGGCCCGGGAGCAATCCATACTGGGGCTCCTCCTATCTGATGCCATCACCCTGGTATCGTCCTCATGGCAGCACGGGGCTGGGCTGAGCAATCAGCATGGAATTATGTTGTTCCCTTTCAGACAAGGCAGCAGCCAGTCAGAGTTTTAAGAGAATCAGAAGATGTTGGAATTTTACTCCTGTCACAGATCAATCAGGTGAGATATTTGAGGGGCAGACTGAGGTTTAGATATATAGGAGGAGTTTTCAAAGAACAGTGGAGACTGGAAAGAACAAGCTCGTCTAGCAGAAAGGGGATCTTGCTCTCGAGAACTCAGTGGCTGAAAACTGGTGGCCAGACCAGTAATAAGAAAACATCAGACTGTCCCCTGAGGGGCACTTCTCAAAATGCAAGGTGTGCATTAGTCAGTGGAGAGCTTCTCAAATGCAGAGCCGCATTGGGAAGTCCGGGTGGGTCCCGAGATTCCTCTCGGTTCCCTTGTGATGTCACAGCTGCTAACTACAGATAATACCGAGTAGGACATTTTGAAGACAATACTCCAACTTGAGTTTCATTGCAAAGTCCTCCAGTAAAGTATAAAATCTATTGTCAGAAATGCTGGGGAAAGAAAGAGAGAGAGAGAGAGAAAGAGAAAGAGAAGAAAGAAAGAAAGAGAAAGAAAGAAAGAAAGAAAGAAAGAAAGAAAGAAAGAAAGAAAGAAAAAGAAATCTGAACTGAGAAACTGAACTCCTTTCTGCCAACATCTCATAGCTGAGAAATTGAATTAGGTTGCGTAACAAAATATATTTTGACATTTAGTTATAAGCCATATTAATCTTTTTAATGATGAAATAAAATTTTACAGCTTTCTACCTTTTACTACCAGAATCAATGAATTGTGTTAAAATCCTGTCTCTGGACATTGTCACAACACAACGTCTAGTGTAGTTTCACATTTTTAAAGTCAATTAAATGCTTTTTTTTAATATCACAAGTCAAACTATCTTTAAGTAAAGGTTTTACTTATTTCCTTTCCCTCCCTCCCTTTTTTCCTCCTCCCTTCCTTCCTTCCTACCTCCCTCCATTTCTCCTTTCCAAGAAGGAGGTGAATAAGAGTTTCCATAGAAACTCAAGTTTATAATGAGTTTAATTATTAATAGAAGAGAAAATCTAGGAAGACATTTTCCAGCTGTATCTTTACTGGAACTTGAATTTTAAAAACTCTGCTAATTCTTGATGATAAATAAGAGTCCTGAGTATTCAGATCTCAACATCAAACATTTACTTTAGTAGATTTTCCCAAGCGGTTGATCTTTTTGCATCTCGGGCTTCACCACCTATGTCTTCAGATGTTTGCAGCCTGCTGGGGGCTTTCTTAGCATGTCACTGATGTGCCAGGATTTTGAAGAATGTTATTTGATGCTATAAAATCCATTGCTTTTGAGGCAGGCTAGATCCCACAGGGGAAGAGGCAATTGCGAGGTGTCTGGAGGCCAATGCTCAAGCAGAACGTAGGCCTTACCGTAGGACTTCACGTCACAGCAGCGGCACTCTGACCTTGCCAAACCACAGAGGACACACTAACTGTTCCCTGCTTCATCATAATGGCATCTCCCTGTCGTTAGCTGTGGACAGTTGTCGCTCCCAGGAGACACACATCCCTAAACCCCCCATAATGACAGAAAAGAGGAGCGGATTCTATTTCCTACTTGGATCATTAATTAAGCCTCCCTCCCTGAAGCTCCCCCGGGAAAAGTGCCGGCAGCCCCAGCCCTATGGCATGACTGACTCCCAGGGGCTCCCACTGCTCTCTTGATGTTCTGTTTTGTACCCAAGGCTCTCTCCCCATTCTTTACCTCGCCATGCCTCTGAGTTCTTTCTCTGGCAGTGATGAGAACCTGGAGACACTAGAGAGGTCTTGGTCCCCCTGACATCTTCCTGCTCCATTCAGCCATGCTTTGTGTACTATTTCCATCATGGTATTCTGAGAACTGGTTCATGTGAACCAGATTATTATTTCCCAAGTGGGAGTTCTGTAAAAGCAGGTCCGTTACTTCCCTGTCTATGAAGCACATTAACCTTAGAAAAGTAAGTCACCACAGAGATGCTCAGACGTGCTTGTCCACCACAGGCACTGGGGAGAGGTCTTGTCTTCTTTCCACGTTTCTGTGTAGTGTTGGTCAAGGGCAGAGCTGGATAGAGTTCCTTCCATTTTATCAGCCAAAAAGCAAAAGTCTTTGCAGACAGATTCCAGCTGCCTTTCTGAGAAGTCATTTTAGACAACCGGCACATGCTGAGCAGGGCTGGATACCAAGCAGGGGAAGAGAGGATACTGGGAATGGGATATCAGAGTTCAGCTGAGCCAACCTTGACTTTCATAGGTCAGGCAGAGCACTGTTCGTAAGGACTGGAGTGGGGGAGGGTGGCAGCCAGGAAAACAGCTGGCAAGGCCTGTAGGAGACGTCCAAACAGGAATCACTCTCATTTCTCTTGCACTGGCTCGTGTGACCACAGTTTCTCATTTCAGCAAAAGCTTTTTGACTGATGCCTCCGTTCCTGTTTCTCTTGTCAGTCCTCCATGCAGCTGCTGGTATCTGCATTGAAAAGTGTAAACCAAGTCATGTTATTTCTCTGCTCAAACCTCAATGCCTTTTCCTTTTATTTAGGTGCATTCTGCACTACTGGTCACGGGTAAAATTTTTGGTACATTTTCACAGCTTTGCTTGTTTCATTCTAGTCCTGGTTTCTCTGTATTTCTATGCATGTCTATGCATTCTCTCTCTCTCTCTCTCTCTCTCTCTCTCTCTCTCTCTCTCTCTCACACACACACACACACACACACACACACACGGCAAATTTTGTTTCCTGGAACTTTCTTTTTTCTACTGGGCCACCTTCTTCCCACTTTTCTTGCTTGGTAACCAGTACTAATGTGGGATCTCAGTGTCAGCCTCCCTGGACAAGCAAGGACTTCTGATTTAGTGTCCAAATAGGGTTTTCGGTCACATACTTTTTGCTTTATTTTGTGCCACTTCTACTTAAATATCAAAGCATGAACTGAACTTGTCTTCGAGTGCTCAGCACTTAAAATAAATTCTTATGTTGTAGATGTGAAGATATTTGTGAAACAAATGAGTGAAAGCTATAAAATTCTTAATTAACAGAGGTGATGATATGTTATTTGTAACAGTATTTGAGTAGTGGGAAATATATAAAGACTTCTATTGTGCAACTACACGTAGCAAAGACTTCACTGAGATTTTTTTATTATCTAACCTGAGGATGAGGCTGAGCCTGTTATTACCAAAACAAAACAAAAGCACTTGCAGAGCTTCATTTCAAAGTTCTGTGCCTTCTGTCCCAGTCGGACCTCCGAGAGGTCTGGCTGAAATGAAGCCTTTGCTCACCTGTGGCGCTCTCTTGCGACACTGACGTGTAAATGCTGCGAGGGGACTTTTTCTGCACCAGTACAGATAGGGAATGCGCTACAAAGCTGTAGGAGCAGAGGCCTGAGCCTGTGTCACATACTGAGGCGTGATGGACACTGACGCACAAGTGGCAGGGCCTTCCAACTACTGGATTTGGGATTCCAGTATTGCATTCCTCCAAAAAATTTTCTTGGAAAACATCTTCTAAGACATTAAAATTCAAGTCCAGATTAGTCATTAATTTGCCAGACAGTTTCTGCGTTGTGCATTGTTTTATACATATTGAACCCAAACTAATTTTTCTTATGTGCATTTGAGTACAGATGATATTACCAGATCTTCACACTTAGCTTGATTTCTTTTCTATTTTTAAAACTTACTTATCCACCACACTTCCACATGAATGTGCACAAAGCTCAGGTACACACACACACACACACACACACACACTCTTGATACATAGTCCCCACAGCCTGGACACACCTTGTTCTTGTGACCCAGAGTCAGTGTTTGAATCTCTCCTCCAGGGCTCTCCCTTCTTTACCTCCTCCATGGAAAGCCACATGAACAGACGCTCTGCTTTCTGTTCGTGACCCAGGCTTTCTTGACTTCCACCTCTTGAGTCTTGCTATGTTTATCTTTGGCATCTGATTCTTTCCAAAGCTCTGCTTAGCTCAGGTTTTCAAATGCTCTTGACATTTCTTCTCTTAACAGCCTGATTTTACCCCAAGGGTTGGGTCTCAACTCAAATGCATGGACTTGCGGAAGCACACAGATTCCCCAGGGCCTGTCTAGAATATTGTAATCTTTCTACAGACCACATAAGAATGATGCCATGGAAAAGGAAAGAGATCATTCCACAATACGGATGTGCCTGTTGTCACTAAGAGCATTGTAACAGATGGGTTAAACAAATGGCTCTTAGATTCTTAATCAGAGGCAAATCTAGGCTGTAATTTCTCAAAGAACCTACATATCCTTTCCCTTTAGATGCAGGTTCCTTACTACGTTAGAAGAACAAGCTTAGTTTGGTCAAAACCTATTTGTAGATTCTGCTGAAGATTAGTTTGGAGGGGGAAAGAGATTAGGAACTAAATGTCCATTCTAAATTTTAAAATAATTTTATTTGGTAGTGTCAAAATAATTTACATACTACATTTGGTAGATTCTTGACATTCAAGTATAGTGCAGCATAATATTAACACTCTAGAGGATACATTTATTTATTATATATCAATTTTTATATAAATCAAGTTATATATATTAAAATCTACAAAACATTCATCAAAATACACTCAAAAACATAAATCAAAAGAAAAACAAAACTTCTGACTGTTTACTGACACAGTAGATCATCTTCTGAATGATCATATCCAGGCACTGAACTAATGAACAGGACCATTACCCATCAGGTAATGCAGAGAAAACCTGAATACATACATGGTTATACAAAGGGCAGAGAAAGATACTTGTATTTCTCTGGAAAAAAAAAATGGTTTAACTTTTCAAGTCTCATGTATTCTTCTTTTCAGAAATCGGTCCTCTGAGAGTAACCTATGATCTCAGTAATTTATTCAAAGTTCCAACCTTACAGAAAGGAGATGAAACACAGTGGAACCTTAAGTTAGGATTTTACTTTGGCTAAGGCCAGGCTTTCAGTACTTGGAGGAAGAGTTCATTGCTACATTGTTGAAAAGGTGAAGAAACAATTTTACCTTTTTCCTTTGTGATTGAATTGGGAAACATTGTTCAGATGACCTGCGAGTTTCAGGTATTCACTGAAACGGACCGGCTTGTGGTAAGACATTTAGTGTCTGTAAGCACAGAAAGCATTTGAAAATAAGCCAAAATATACCCCAAAAGGCCAAGAAAAAATAGACTGTTTTTTTTTCAGGAGTCTATGATAGAAAATTGATGATTATCTAAATGGGGCCTAGGAAGCAGTTTGTCTTTGCATGAAGGGTGGCACTGGGGTGGGGGTGGGAGGTTAAAGCAGAGTGAATGGTGCAGGCTTAGGTCTGGAGGAGGACAGATTTTAGGTACTGCGAAGTTGACAGCCACTCATTTCCCCACAAGCAAAGGCTGCCCTTTGATAGGAAGCCATGTGCTCTCTCTTCTTTTAATGACATGACTAGACAGCAACCCTGGTTCTGCTGGGTTATACAGTGGGCACTTGCAGCTTTTTAGACAATGCTTTCCTCCTAACAAGCTGGAATCAAGGGTGGTTTTTAGTGCTTTGCTGTGTGCAGTCTTTACAATGCACCGAGGAGTTTTTAGGCACGGAGATCGTTGAGTTGGCAGTTAAGAAGGTGGACAGGTAGAAGGGATTGCAAAGATGCGGATTTTGATTTTGTTCCCCAACCCCCCCCACACATATACAAATTCTTTGTCCTTAGGCTCCAAAGGCTAACTTTGGTTTTGTGTCTCCGTGTTATCTGCACGTTGTGAGCAGTGGTTTATGCAGGAGCTGCCAGGTTCCATGCGCATAGCAACTTTGTGGAAGAAGACGTTGCAGCCACTTTCACCTTCTCAAATGCCGTCCCTCAGTGACTTGACACTGTGATGAATCCCAGTTCTTCACAGCTGAAGAAATGCCCATGTTCAACCCAGGGAAGAATTTGGCAAACAAACATGCTGTCTGGAGAGACTTGACTCAGGTTATCGGTAAGACGAAAACCGTTCTAAACTGCAGGAGAGATCTCAGTGTGTTTTAACTTTGACTTCCCCAGTGACTAAGGGAGTTGAATACACATACAAAGACACCAATAAAAATAATCTTTCTTTCCCTCTTCTTTCTTTCTTTCTTTCTTTCTTTCTTTCTTTCTTTCTTTCTTTCTTTCTTTCTTTCCCATTTGTATTTAGAAGAAAGTCTGTCTAGCTTCTCAGCCCAGTGTCTGTTTAGTGTTTTTGAGTTCTTTGTACAGTCTACATATCAATCCTTTGTTAGGGCTATACCTGGCTGGCAAATATAGTCTATTCTGTAGATTGCCTCTTCACTTGCTTAACAGTTTTCTTTGCTGTAAAGGTGTGTGTGTGTGTGTGTACAGCATGGGCATGGTACTAGCAGAAAACAGACATGTAAACCAATGGAACAGAAAGAACACACATACACACACAGCCCATGGGATAGAACCAAGGACCTTGGCTATGCTAAGCTAGTGTTCTACAATAGAGCCGCACCCCACCTCTCAGGAAGCTTTTACAGTTTTTGAGGCCTTGTTTGTCACTGTTGATCTTGTTTCCTGAGCAACTGAGTTCTATGGAGAAGGTTCTCACCTGTGCCTGGGTTTTTGCAGAGTCACTGTCTTCTCTACTTTTCCTCTGACTGTTTCAGAGATTTGAGACATTTTTCCTTTTATTTTTGTTTGTTTGTTTTGATTTTTTGAGACAGAATTTTCTGTGTTGCCCTGGCTGCCCTAGCTTTGTAGACAAGGCTGGTCTTGAACTCACAGGGATCTGCCTGTCTCTGCCTCTGAAGTGTGCCACCATGCCTGGCAGTCTTCACTGAAGGTCTTTGATCCACTTGAATTTGGTTTTTTGTGCAAGGTGAGAGAGAAGTTTTTGGTACTAATTTTGTTCTCCTGAATGTAAATTTTTCCTGTATTATGTGTTTCCAAGACTGTCCCGCTCCGAGGTGACTCTCTTGTTGAAATTAAGTGCTATAGCTCTATGGCCTTTCGTCTGGGTCTCCTGCTCTGTTCCATTGGTTTGCATGTCTGTTTAGTGCTGGTGCCATGCTGTATTGATTACCATGGCTCTGTAGTATAACTTGAAATGAGTGATGGTGATGTTTCCAGCATTGTTCTTTTTTACTCAGGATTGCTTGGCTATGGGTGTCTTTTCTGTTCCTTGGTGAATGAATTTACTATTGTTTTCTCTATTTCTGGTGTCTTGACGGGGATTGTTTTGCATCTGAGATTGCTTATCTAACAGAGGCACAGATGGCTGGGGTATGGTGACATTCCTGAGAGACCTACTTCTTCACATTTTCTCTTCCATCACCCACTTGGTCAGGGTGTAATGTGTTATTCGACTGCAGAGAAGGTCAGTCCAGCTCAGAGGTGGCTTTGCATCCTTCATAGAATGAAACATTGTTTCCTTAGCTCCAAGGCCACCTGTTCTATTGTCTCTATGACTGAAAACCCATCTCCAGAGCAGGGGTGAGAGGGGAAGGGGATCAAGCGTAATGGGGGAGGGGATTTCACACGTTAGAAGGGCCCTCTGGTGTTTGGTGGTCATTCTCTCTGCCTTGTCAGCCCTCTGTTTGCACTTGTAGCTTAATCCGGAAAGAAATCTTGTGACCTAGATCTTAACAGGTTCAATTTTCCAAAGGGAAAAGCTGATACATCTACAGCTCCTAAGCTCACAAGGTTAAAGAGCATTCTTTCTAAGCTTACATACAGCATTGATTGCCATAGGTAGACAGAAAATATGCTCTAGCTGCTTTTTATTTTTATATTATCTCTTTTGCATTCAGTTCCCCTATTATCTCTGAGTCACATATATTTAATATAATATAATAATAATGAATTTAACAGTTTAATATGACCTAAATGGCTGAAAATGATATTTATTAATGACTATTAACATTAGAAAATAATCAGAATCCATTACTTACAAATGACATATTTTTCCCACACAGAAAACTCATTTAAATAGTCATTTGCAAGAAGATCTGCCACAGTAGTCTCCCAAGTAACCAAAGTCATTAGTTCCTAGATGTGAAAAAACAAATACTTGAAAAGACAGTAATTTATATTTTAGATTACTTGACTAACAAAAAGAATGGCTTACATAAACAATTTATCAAAGAAGTGTTCTCACAGCATACCAAAGTATGAGAAAATATTTTTGAAAATGTTGTCTGCCACCGGCATTAGCAAGATCCCATAAGATAAAAGCCAACACTCACTGCTGAACTAGCAAATAAGAATCAGTTACAGAATGAAATGAAACCTGATCTCATTTACCCAGACCCTAGAACTTTTCATACAGCCATTGCTTTGAAGGGTTTTAAAGCTAGAGCTCTACAAGACCTCCTTAAGACAGGCTAATTCTACATCCTACTTTAAAAGCAGAGGCAGCTATGCTATGTGTTAGCGGAGTTTTGCGGTGTTCTTTGGAGTGGCCTTTGTGACATGTTTGCACTAGAGCATCAGAGAGATGGATGCATCTGACATAATTTTCTTAGCAATGTTTCCCTGTAGATATGCTAGCAGGGATAAGGCCTTGAGAGGTCTTCAAAAGTCTCAGTTCAGGATATAGATAGCAGAAAAATCACTTATTTATCCTCTGGAGGGCCATTGTCTCTGGAATTTCTTTCATCTGACAAGACCCCGGCTTACCCAGACTCTCTTTGCAAGACGCTGTTGCAACATAGCCACGGCATCCTTGTCTCCCTCTGGCTATTACCACAGTGAGGTAAATGCCATCTCTGATTACCTCTTACTAAACCGTAAATTGGCAACTCCACAAATGACATTTCCTACCAGGATGGACAAGTCTGGTTTTGAATTCTCTCTGTGCTTCAAGATTCACTCATTTCACACGTGTAGTATAACACTTTCGTAAGTACACAGTCATGTGACAAGCATTGTAGTTTGATGCTTTTTAACATTTCCGTCACTCCAAAAAGACTCATTGGTTTAAAATGAAAACAAAATTAAATAACTTCCATATAAGAATACAATGTAACATACAATTATAAAATGACTAGTGTGAATTTATTATTTAGTTTGCGGACTTTGTAGTTACAGTAATACGCAGACAGCTTGGTTATCACTGAGCTGACGACCTGTTGGGATAGAATGAATGTGGTGCTCTGAGTTTATTTTTAAACTGTGGACATGGTTGGACTGAATTATTTTTATGTTGTATCAGAATGTCTGAAAGTAAACAAGATTTTTCCTGCAACAAGAAAATTCATATGTGTACAGAAAAAAATTGTCCAAGCAGACCTTTGACCATGATGAGAAATTAGGTTGTTTCCTTTTCTGACCATTGTGGGGCTCTATTTGGATCAATACTCAAGCTTGAAAGACTCAGAGCAGCTGCTGAATAGACAACTGTCTCAATGGCGGTCTATCAGCACCAGTCTGGAAATGCTGCCAGTTAGTTCAAACAACGTCCTCTAACCACGCCATGACTTCACGAGGATCAAGAAGAATTATGTTTTCTATATTGGCTTTCTTTCTCTTTCTTTTTTTTTTCCTTTCTTCTTGGCCTGCAACTCACTATGTAGATCAGCTGGCCTCAGCCTTGCAGTGATCCTCCTACTTCAACACACCGTCCCCCTCCCCCCAGTCAGGTAACACGCCAATACACTGGGCTCATACTGTGCATTTGCAAATGAATTTTTTTTCCTGTCTTTGTTTTCCAGGATTTTCCCAGTAAAGTACTCAACAGCGGTGCGTAAGACAGCTGAAATGCATTCTTCCACAGCCCTGAAGGCAGAATTCTGAAATCAAGGTGCGATCCTGCTCCTGATTCTTCTTGGTCTCTGAATGAAATCTTTCTTTTCTTCCTAGTTTCTGGAAGCAGCAGCTGGCAGTCCGCATTCAGCAGCAGTGCCCATCCTTTTTCTGCCTCTGTGATCACATGGTGTCCCCAGGTTGGTCTATGACTTTGTCTAATCTGAGTAAGTATGTACAGACCTTTATCAAATGAGGTCACACTCAATGTAGGGATAATTAGTAAGCGCTCCTTGTGGGGAACAGCCACCCACCCACAGCGGAGCTCTTAGGACTCATTCATGCCATTGCTGTTCCTCTGTTGGAGGGTTGGAAGCCCTTCCTAAGCCTGAGAGTCTCTTAGGTTTTCTGTTCAGTATGAAACTGGGTTTTACAGAGCTAGTTGTGAGACGGCAGTGTGACACAGCAGCAAAGCAGTTGCCTGTCATCCTCAAGGCTGTGTGTGGGTTTTTTCTCTAGCACTGAAAAAAAAAAGAGCTAAAAGGAAAACTAGTTTTTAACACAGAAATAATTTTGTAAAATATACTTAATATATTTTATATAGTATATATTAAATATACTCTTGTTTGTGTACTGGTTTTAACATGTATGTATTATAACTTCCACAGTTAGACTTATCTCTTGCTCTTTCAATTATGCTTCATACCATAGCAGCTTCATTCTGCCTTTGAAGTTGATGCAAACATGTTTCTATGGAAACAAGCACCACCAACCATGCACTCAGCTTGGTCATCCCACTTGCCATGGTTTTCCTCCGTCTCTGGGCATGACTGACCAAGGTTTGCATAGCAGCCTGGTAGTGGTGTTATGATTTTGGTAAGGGCCTCTGTTTCGTTGTAGCAAGATGCTCAATGGGCACTTCCTGTTTGGGATGGAGAGCCACAGGGAGTCTGTGTGGTTCTGATGCTAGATGCGAGGGGTCTGCTGGAGGCGGTGGGGAGCGGGGTGTGGATGGGGCAGAAAAGTCTCTGCAGAAAGTCTTCATGTACCTGCAGAGAGGTGCAGGGGCTAACGGCCAGATGACAGGAGACAGCTGGAGAAGTCGAGACATGCCCAAGTCTCTGGCGGTGGTGAGGAGTCTCAGAGGTGCCTCCAGGAACTGCTCACTAAGGAAAGAGTCCCTCCAATTTGAAATGACATTGACCTTCTGGCAAGAGGAAAATGCCGGCCCCTCAAGGCAGCGTCACTTGCTTCTAAGGGAAAATGACCGGCTGTTGTTCCTGTTTGTAAAGGTCTTTGCTGTACCTTTTACATGTTGTGGGCATTCTCGTGATTACACTCTTATCATGAACGTAGAGTCTGCAGAGGTCACCATGCTGCTGTGATGATGTCATGGGCATGCACACGGATCATCAACATGTGAGCAAAAGGAACATTTTGCTGTCAATTAATAAATACCACTTACAGGGTGCCACCCCTGGGTAGGTGTACCAGAAGCAAGCTGAGGAAGCTGTGAGGAGCAAGCCAATAAACAGCATCCTCCTACGGTCTCTCCTTCAGTTTCTGCCCCAAGGTCCTGCCTGGACTTCCCTTCCGATGGACGGATTGTGATCTAGAACTATACACAGAAATAAATCCTTTCTTACCCAGGTAGCTTTTGGTCATGCTATTTTCCTACAGTAGTAAGAAATCATAACTAAGATGCCAGGAATTTCAGAGTAACGTGGATGTCGAAATTGTGTCCTTCTCCATCGTGCAATAGAGCTTTGAGGTTCACTGCCCAATGGCAGGAAGCAGAAGGGATTCGGGTTTGTCAGACTTGCTCTTCAGTGAGCCATTGCATCAGAAGTGGGCTAGGTGCACCCGACGAGCCTACGCCTCTGTCTGTCTGACGCAGAATCAATGAACGGTCTCCAAGAATCAGCACTTAGGCCGCAGCTCACACTAAAAGCTCTGGGTCCCTCAGCACTGTTCTCAGAGTCAGGGCCAGGCCACATGTACCAAGAATTTTTTCTTCTTGAGAAGTCATGATGACTGTGTGCTTCCATCCTGTCCCTTAGAAGAGCATTTGTACCAAGATGCTAAGACCTCATTGTAGCCTTTTGTTTTCTGTATAGTTTTCCTTTAAACAACTTTTCAACTTCCCTATTCTAGTAAACAGCAGTGTTTCCCTTAGTTACTAAGGGAAATCACAGTCATTTTCTCATTTCCCCTTCTACTGTGTCTTTAAGATCCATCCTCCACTCTTTGTATTTTCCAAACAGCTCCCATTCCCCAACTTTCCCTTGCAGTCTTATAAATTTCCACCCTTCGCCTGAGTTTGTTATTTTTTCCAACCTCAAGTTCTTTCTTTCAATTTGCCTCACACACAGAAGGCAAAGTGCTCTCTTTAAAACAACTCCTGCTCATCACTCTTCTGTTTATGAACATTTTGTGGCTCACCACTACCCTCAGAATAAATATAAAACTCCAGGCAGCGCTAGGATGCTATCTGCGTGTGATGCCGACAGTCTCTGTGAACCTCGCCCGCCCGTTATGTACTTTACCCCTTCTCTGTAAAGGGCCTTCCTATTCTCAAAGGTGATTTCACTTACTCATTTGAAAATGTTTGCAGCATTGCTAGATGTCAGGGACGCCACAGTGAAAATGAAAAATACCATCCTTGAGCATGCAACACTTAAGCGTCCAGAAAGGCTTATAAACAAACACGTTTCACCTTAAGAAATGAAAATCACAATTGGATGGGAATAAGACCAGGGCTTGGATTTTGAGAGGAGACTCCTCTGAGATGTGAAGGCAAAGGGAAGGATGGGCCAGGCAGATGCTAAGTAGAGGTGAAGACTATGCAAGAGTCCATAGGTGACAATGAGCGTGTCCATTTCATGTGATTAAAATAAATCTCACTCTGCAGGAATGGAGTGTGCTGGTGGTGCCTAAGAAAGGACAGGGCAGAACCTATGAATCAGGATGAGGAATTTAAATTTTGGAGGCATGGGAAGGGGCTAACCCAAAGTAAAGTGGTATGAAAAGTCCTTATGGAAACTTAAAATTTTTGTAAGTTTGTCTGAAAAAAAAATAGATAAACAGTTTGAATGGAAGCATCCTCCATGCGTAAATAATGTTCTTCCCGGAAGCCTAAGGTTATTAAATGAAAATCCTAATACCATGTGTTTAATACCTTCCTAATTGCTGTTGGTCAGAGAGGCCCTGGAGGATCCTGACAATACAGCTTATTGCTTGCCAATGCCCTTGCTTGTCCAGCAGAGTCAGATGGTTATACCCTAGGCATTGGTGGATACACTACATGCTTAGGGTGTATGACATTAAAGAAATCATGGAAGGTCTGAGCTAGAAGTTTCCTCCTTTTGGGATAGCTTGCCTGGAGGTGCTGTGCAAACTGTTGGATCAGAAAAGCCATCCGTGGCTCTGCTATCTTGTGGACCTCAAAGGATATAAGAATTGAGTGAGGTAACCCAGACCCAGAAAGGCACACATGGAATGGACTCACTTATAAGTGGATATGAGCCATATAGTACAAGATAGTTATACTTCACAACCCACAGACCCAAAGAAACTAAGTATCACGGAGGATCCAAGAGAGGGTGCTTCAATCTCCCTCAGAAGGAGAAATAAAATAGACATCCAAAGTGGATGAGGAGAGAGAACTGGGTAGCAAGGGGGTGGGAAGGAGAATGAGGGTGAGGATCAGTTGGGGGAGAGCGGGAGAGGGAGGTAAGAGGGTTGGGAGAGAGAAGGGGAACCAACTGGAGGGTGTATCTCTGGAACAAGCTGGAAATCTAAGATGGGGTATGTTCATGGGAGAAAAATATGGGGGTGAGACTAGCTGAGACTCCTAGCAGTGGGGGATATGGAGACTGAAGTGGCACCTCCTATATTTAGGTGGGACTTCTAGTTGAGGGAGGGGGCACCAACCCACCCACAAAACCTTCAACCCAAAATTTACCCTGCCAACAAAGTGTTCAGGGATAAAGACAGAACAGAAATTGAGGAAAGGGCCAAACAATGACTGACCCAACTTGAGACCCACCCCATGGGAGACAGCCAACTCCTGACACCATTAACAATATTCTGCTGTACTCAGAAAGGGCCTAGCGTAACTGTCCTCTGAGAGGCTCTGCCCAGAAGCAGATAAAAACAGATGCTGAGACCCACATCCAAAGATTAGGCAGAGCTTGGGGAATCCTGTTGAAGAGTTGGGGGAAAGATAGAAGAATCCAGAGGGGACAAAAACTCTACAAGAAGACCAACAACTAACCGAGGACCATGGGACCTCACAGAGACCAAACCACCAACCAAAGAGCATGAGCTGAGTGGACGTAGGTCCTCTATATATGTGTAGCTGATGGGTAGCTTGGTCTTCATGAGGGTTCCCTAGTAATTAGAGCGGGGTTGTCTCTGACATGAACTGTTGCCTGCTATTGGGTCACTTTCCCCTAGCTGAGCTGCCTTGTTGGCCTCAGTGGAAGAGGATGAGCTTAGTCTTGATACAACTTGACATGCTGGGGGCAGGTTGGTTGAAAAGGGGAGTCTCCTTTTCTGAGGAGAAGGGGAGGAGAAAAAGGAGAAGAAGGGGGAAGGGCAGGATTAGGAAGAGAAGAGGGTTGGGCTGCAATAGTGATATAAAGTGAATTTTAAAAAGACACAGGGATAATCTGCCTGGCAAGATATGTACACTGATGCATTAGTGGAATGATTGTCACAGGAGCAACCAACTACCTTCTATGGTACTTGAGTCCCATTCTACAGGAAGGAACATTTGCCTTGTTCTATGAGAAACTGTGGCTCAGAAGTCCACCACTCTGTAGGAAAACTAATATGAACTAATATGCTGTTTTGCTAAAAGGACAGAGTACCAACCTTCCTTCTAAATGTTTGTGTTTATGTTCATAGATTAGTACCACTCTCAGACTTCATCAATGAAGCTTCTTTTTGCAGTGAGCCAGTCAAGGCAGAAACCCACACTGGTCAAACTGCAAAAACATAAGTGACTGTGGGTGCTTTGCTCTGAATGAGACGTCTATTTCCCTTTTCAAGGCTTATAAAACATCTCGGAAGAAGGACACAAAAATATAAGAGCCAGAAGTTGGGGAAGAATCTGCAAAAAAGTATTTCTAGGCACATCACAGCACTGCACTCATGAATTCACTGTACCTACGGTTTCCTGCACAAGACCTGTAGGAGGCTGGGCCCAGCACCATTTCATCATGGATGGAGGAGGATCTCATGAAAACCCACCTCTTACTTTGGGCAGTGAGTGGTGGGACTGTCCTTTTCTTTGGGGTGTAGTCATTGGTAAGCTGCCCATTCTGCATGGGTGGTGGCCGCTGTCCAGGTCATGTCTCCTGTGCGACTCCGGATGCTGCTGTCGTTCAGTGCACATTATTCATAATTAATGCTTCCTAAGGTACATAAACCAAGGTATAGTCTTAAATGACTTATCCTCTTTAAACACAAAAGGCAAGAACAATTCCCATGGTCTTATTCGTTCCTGTATGTACTCATTTCACCCAGAAATGTCCTTTCAAAATGGGAAAACAGGAGGGGTTCTCAAACTAGCCAGGCTGCCCAGGAAGTCCCTCACTTGGTTTTCTAATTAGGCATCAAAGAAGGAAGGCTTAGATTGAAGTGTTAGTTTCTCACAGCTGCACAAGGTTCATTTTCCTACATGCAACCAGTATTTGACAGTTGCTAAATATTTGTTTTACCCAGAAATTTATCTTGTGTACAGCTCAGTTACACCCACTATCTTTGCATGGATCTTTGAGGGATTGGCATGCTCTCATAATATTTAACCGGAACAACAAATGATTTAAAAATAGAAGGCGCGTTAAAAAACAGAAAACGCACAGATTACTCCCCCTGGAAGCACATAAACTTTGACAGAAATTGGAATAGAAGTGGTTGTTATGTAAACAGCTTTAGAATCATTTTAAAACTTTCATTTTTGTTACCTTGAAATATGTTTAGCTCTTTGGTAGGATATCCTCAGAATGCATACTCAGAATCTAATATTGTATCTCAAGATTATGGGTTCTGATTCTTTCTCATGCAAATGCAATAGCTTATCACACAAATAACATTGGTTAACACACGAGGAGCTTAGAGGCATAATGATAATGTATGTGTACTCGGAGTATGTACACTTCCATAGGTATGAAGATTTGTGGAAAAGCTGGATGGGTGCATTTTCTTGCTCAGTCCATCTGTGACTTAGCGAGTGGCTAGTGTGACAGCAACATTGCATAGTGCAGGCTAGATTTCTGACTATAAATACAAATGTACACTCTGCCGGCAAAGATATTGATATGAACGAGCATGAACTTGGCCTTATTAATTCCTAACATGAGCGGGCTGGGATGAGTATTCAGTCATCCACATTATGGAAATCCCACAATGTGTTAATAACTGTATCAAAAGCCAAAGGTCTATATAGATTGGTCTCCTTGTGATTAGTTAGAGTTAGTGTGCTGTGTACTATCTGTGGAGGTGGTTGATAGCTCTATTGGAAAGACTTTATATACCAATTTGTGCTATTCCCAAGACCTTTTGAGAGTCCCAATAATTTATAGTTTATGCTAATTCCTATACATTATTTCTATTCTGAAAAAAACAGTATCCCATATGTTGGCCTTTTATGAGCTGGAATATAGATTGATATATATGCTTTACAGATTGTTATTAAATTTCTTAACATGTCTTTGATGTAAGAGAAAAAATTGTAATCACCAATATAAATGTAAGACCTCATGGACTTGTTTATAAGGACTTATAAATAATAGAAGTGCCAGAAGAAAACACTGGTATTACAACTGTGCAAGTTTTATTTATTTTTAGGTTTTCCTCTAAGCAACACTAAAACTTAAGAAACCAAAACTACTAAGAATTTTTTTTACAGTTTCTAGCACTATTTTACATGTAAATAATCTTCTATATTGACTGGTTTCCAACCATATGTAAGTAAAATTAAAAGAGACATAACATAATATTCTTCCATTAATAGAATTTATAAGATGTCTAGTTTAAAATGTGGATATTTAAGAAATACTTGACATATACAAGGATTTCTCATGCTGGTTGGTTTTAAAAATTGCTACTTTTCAAATACATTTATAAAATATTTGTCAGTTAAAATACCCAATCACACTTATTTTTAAATACTACAGATTTTTTTTATTTGTATACTCATTAAGCTATCTTTTAAAGACACTATCTCAAGTCTATTCATGGAGCATGAAATTGTAAATAAAAT
Organism: Meriones unguiculatus; assembly: GCF_030254825.1. Classification (NCBI taxonomy): domain Eukaryota; kingdom Metazoa; phylum Chordata; class Mammalia; order Rodentia; family Muridae; genus Meriones; species Meriones unguiculatus. The sequence goes on from NC_083356.1 coordinate 113,695,868, forward strand.
ACAGTGTTGATGAGGGAGGGGGCTAGAGCTGGGACACAAAGTGAATAAATTGTAATAAATAATAAAGAAAGAAAAGAAAATGAAAGAGAAAAAAGAGGCTACACAAGGCTATAGAATTCAGACTTTACGGTGAAAAAGACATTCCTACTGTATTTTTTCCTGTTTCTTTTCTTGTTTTTTCAGGAGAGAATCTTTCCATGTTGCCCAGGTTATCCTGGTACTTATTTTTAGATAACACTGGCCTGGAACCCAGAATCTCTCCTGCCTCGGCTCCTGAGTACTGGAATTAAAGCATGCACCACCACCCACCACTGTATTTTCTAAAGTACAGGTTTCTAGGCCACAGTTGAGAAGACCTACAAAATAGAGTAGGAAATGGTGCTTGAAGTAAGTTGTCTGAGAAAACCGTGAAATGTGTCCCGGATCTCAACTTGACAGCTCAGTGGGGTTTTTTTAATGTGTGTTTTTCACATGATAACTTTTCTCATCAAAGTACCCAATGGCTACCTCCTGAGTTTAGAAAAAAAAAATCCCCAAATGTGAACTGCAGCTAGTGTCTCCCTAGGCTTTGACCAAGAGTTGCCTTTGACCAAGAGTTGACCAGGCTGCGACCATCTTTCTTCCTCTTCCCCACTGATTTGACAGCTTGCTTGGGGCCTTTACTCTGGTAGTTCCCATGCTGGAATCCTCGCTGTTTTTACGTCATCATATCTCCTTGGCACTGTTTCCAGCTACCCCTCTCTCCTGGTATTCTCTGTCAAATGCTTCACCCAATTGCTTGCTGAAAGGTATTTCTTTGTCCATGTCTAGCTTTGATGTCAGGTCGATGTTGGCATTCTAAGAATTAGTTCACAGACACTCTGTCGTCTTAGATATTTCTGGAGAGAAAGATCTGCATTTATTCTTTAACTGGAGAAATTCACCAGAGAGGTAATTCTGCCCTCGGCTTTTCTCTTTATTATTGAAAATAGATGCTTCTCTCATACAAGGCATCCTAACCAGTTTCCTTTCCCTCCACACTTTCCAGGCCCCACCCGCCCCATGCCACCTCCTTTCTACCTCAGATCAACCCTCCCTTTTCTGTTTCCCTTCAGAGAAGAGCAGGCCTCCAAGAGACAACAACCAAACACAACAAGATACCATATGACAAGGCAAGAGCCCTCATATTGAGGCTGGACGTGGCAATTCGATAGCAGGGAAAGAGTGCTCTCACTGTCCCACAAACACGCTAAGGTAACGGCCACGTCACATATGCAGAGGACCTGATGCTGACCCACAGACTCCATGCTGACTGCTTCAGTCTGTGTGAGCACCTAGGAGCCCTGCCTAGCTGACTCACAGACCATGTTCTCCTGGTATCTTCCATCCCTGATTCCTATCTGTCTTCCCACTCTTCCTCTGGTTCCCTGATCTTCCAGGGTAGGGACCCAATGGAGACCTCCAATTTAGACCTCTCTCTGCACAGTGTCTTGCTGAGGATCTCTTCACACACTCTCTGTCTGTTGCCAAAGGAAGCCTCTCTGATGAAGACTGGACAAGACAGGAATCTGAGGATAGCAGAATACCACCAGAAATCATTTTATTGATTTTGTTGTTGTTGTCACTGTTAGTTGTGTTTGGTTCTGCCTCTTAGGTCTCTTGGCTATCCAGTCTCTGATTCCTGGCCATCCAGGCAAGGTAGGGCAGGGGGTCCCTTTGTGGGCCTCAAGTTAAACTGGATATTGGTTGGCCCCTCCCACAAGCTCTGTGCCACCATTGTCCTGCACATCTTGCAGGCAGGACAGATTTTAGGTCATGGGTTTTGTGGCTGGGTTGGTGTCCAGGTTATTTTTTTTTTCTTCCGTAGTATGCGAGTACCTTCCCACACCAAAGAGACTAGAATGTAGGGGTGAAAAGCTTCATGCACGCACCAGCTTGACCTCTTTACATTCAATGAGTTGTGTGGATGTTATCTCAGCAATGACCTTCCCCCTACCCCCGCACACACGTTATCAATTTGCAAAGAGCCCCCTGTGTCCTCCTATCACCCTGGGTTGTTTAGGGATCTCCATGGGACCCACTGAGCTAACAAGTGAATAAAACTCAGTCCCACCCTGGAAGCCAAAGGAAAGATGGCCACCCCAGACATCCTCCATCACGAGGACACCTTCCTGAGGCGCCCTCACACATTCCAGGAAGACTCTGCTGCGCTGGGATTCCACACCGCTGCCCAAATGCCACCCGATTCCAGCTGCCTCTTCTGCCTCCCCCTAATTCCTCCTGCTCCCTTCCCCACCTGCCCCTAATCCATCTGCCAAATCTATGCTATTTCTCCTTCCCCTGAAGATCTGTGCATCCCCCCTAGAGCCCTCCTTTACCGAACCACTCTGGGTCTGTGTCTTGTAGCTTGATTATCACTTACTTAACAGCTATTATCCATTTGTAAGTGACTATATACCCTGTTTGCCTTTCTTGGTCTGGATTACCTCACTCAGGATGTTCCTCCTTGCATCCATTTGCAGGCAAATTTTATGATGTCATTATTTTTACAGCTAAGTAATAATTCTTGCTTCAGTTTTCTTTCTACTTATAGTTCTGCTTAGATTCTGCACTCCTTCATGACTCTGCCTTGGCAGGAGGAATGTTTCTATTGGGAGTCTAATTGCTTCCAGTAGCGTCTGAATAGCCTTTTTTAATTTTGTGGTGTTGATTATGACGGCTTTTATTATTGATTTTATGTATTTTTTTTTCTTCTATCTTCTTGTTCCAATCTAACTAAACACTTTCCAAGATTAGTATTATTTATTACTACTGTAATCTTTTCAAAGATCAGCTCTTACATTGCTGTTTTTTCTATTTTGCATTTCATTTCCATTCTAATGTGTGGATTTACTCTCTTTTGATAATTTTGAGTTTAACTCATTTTTTTCCTAGTCTCGGAGGTGTAAAGTTTGACACTTTCTTTTTTTCTTTAATGATCAGAATACATGCACAGTGTAACGACTGAGCCAGTCTTTTCTTCATTTTCAATTCAGACCTTCCCCCTTACATTAGCTTCCCTTTTGGTGCTGGCTCACCTGTACCCTGTCACTGTGGGGTGTCTTGTTTGCACGTTTATCTGCTTTTCCTGTTGACTCCCACTTTGACCCGCTGATTGTTAGGTCTTTCGTTTAACTTCAGTGTATTGTGGCTTGGTTTTACTTCTGCTCTGTCCAGTTTTCTTCTATTGTCCATTGATATAATTTTGGTCTTCTTAAATTTGTTAAGGCCATGATCCCCCCTGAAGTGGAGTGCTCAATGTGTACCTGAGAAAAGTGTGAGTTCTGCTTTCTGGCGGAATGAACTACGTATGTCTCTTTGCGCATTTGGACTATATAATGTTAGCAAAGTCCACTGCTTCCTTGTTGATCTTTCTATTCAGATGCTATTTACAGGAAACTGGGGTCGTGAGATCTCCTGATGCATTATTATAGTGACTTACATCTCTCTCTCTCTTAAATTCTCTCAGTTCTTGCTTTCTATATTTAGGGGGTCTTTTGTTGGGTAACCATATAGTTACAATTGTGATGTTTTCATGTCAATTAACCTTTTGTCACAATTTAACGTTTCTCCTTGCCTCTTGGGAGAGTTTCTAATTTGAAGCCTATCTTGTTTGATGTATGTTTAGCCACCTCTGCTCTCTTGGTTAACATTGACACAAAGTATCTCCTTATATATCTTTAGCTTCAGCCTATATATGTCTTACTTCTAAAATGATTCTCTTATATACAATATACAATTATATTTTGTTCTTCCTTTTTCAAAATAATATTCAACTGCTGTATCTTTTGATGGGGCATTTATTTATATTGAATTATTGACAGAAAATAACCTGAGATAATGATTCTTTTAGTTATTTTCTGTCTTGTAGCTCTTTCCACCCTCTTTTTCGTCTTGAAATCTTAAGTCTAACCTATGGCTTAAGCTGTATTAACATTCTATAAATACTTTAGCTTCATTTTGAGAAAGTAGTATATAATTCATGAGACATTAGTTGAATTAAAAATATACATATATACATACTAGCTTGTTTGCTTTATGTATCTGTATATATTTACACAAAAATTGTGCTCAGTAAAGGCTTACATTAAGTTCATTACAACCAAAATTAATTTTATCGTTAAAATTTAACATTTTCCTTTTCCTCTAAGATATCACAACATTTGGATAATCTATAATTTTATGATGTCATAAACTGTTACTTGTCAGTACCATGATATCTAAACTTTTGTATTTGATATTTATGATTTTGAAATATGCAGCTGTAAACTAGTTATAATGCAAAGACTGTAGTTGAAATTAAAAATACTTGGCCTATAGATGATGGCTTTAATCCCAGCACACGGTGGAAGAGGCAGGTGGCTCCTTGTGAGTTGGGGGCTAGTCTGTTTTACATGGAAAGTTCCTGGTCAGCCAAAGCAAGATAGCATAAACCTATCTAAAAACAAACAAACAAACAAACAAAACAAAACAAAACAACAATGGCCTGTGTATATAAGTTGAAACTTACACTCTCCTGGTGATCACATTTAAAAAGCAGGTGATTCGATCATGGGTAGATCCCTCCTTTAAAAAGCAAAGACCAAAAGATAAGTCTATGAGAAAGCAATTACACAGTTCTTCAGATCTTCAGTCCCATATGTCCACCAGCATTTGCCTTCTATCCTTCACTGCTTAGAGTTACAGCTGTGTTAGATTAGTGGCTGTTTTCAACATCCTAGCAACTAGTGGCCTATGAGTGGGGAAAGGGGCACTTTATGATTTCCTGCTCTTTATCCATTTCAATAAATCAATCAATAGCTATTAATTTTTCATTCAGAAACATACCAATGATATTCTAAGGTCCTTACTATTGCTTGTCACATTCATTTTCTAATCACATGTGACAGGAAATATGAAAGGAAGGAAGTGAACAAATGAGGAGGAAACAGAAACCAGTGATGCTATGACTGCATAAATTCTGCTGCTTTGTGAATATTCTTCTGTGTGACTGCTCATACTTCTCCTTCCAGCTGCTGGGAACGCAGAAACCCAGCTCTTCTCAAACTTACCTTTGCCCACAGTGGCTCTTTTTGGCAGGATTTTAAAGAGTCGTCATCTGGTATTCTCTCCTGTGACCATGATCTGTTCCAAAAGGAGTCCTCATGTTTCCTCTGTTCTCACCAACACTGGGAGCCTTTCCCAACCAAAACTTTCTTTCTGCTGTTCCATTGGACCAACTCATCTCTTTTCTTTAGACATTTGTAATCACCAGTGTGTGTGCCATGATTTCTGTGGATATAAGTCAATGGAGTTTAAGTAAATTATCTCCATCCATCAGTAAAAAAAAAAAGATGATGGATATGGATGGTTCACTCATCCCTTCTTCGCTTGTGTATTCATCTATGGAGAGATATTCATAGCATGCCATCAGTTCTCTCCAAAACAGGAATTTCTAATTTCCAGTGTTTGTTACTGCTCCTCCAGTTCTCTGTCCAGACTTCATTTGATGTTCAGATAAGAGTAAGAATCCCATTTGCCCTACTCCTTTTAGATGTACCGAAGGTGGATGAATGTTCCTGCTGGAATGAGGAAGACTCTTCTGCTGTTTTGTGAATTCAGTTGAGGCTTAAGTAATGGTTGTCAATCTAAGATCATACAGTTGTGCAAAAAGTTACAATGAGGTGCCATGACAGAGTTACTAAATGGAGCCTGGGAAAATCAGAGATGAAACCACCCTATAAAGCAGAAAAGCTATGAAGTCTTGAGGTAGAAAAGGTGAAGAAACACAGAACAGAAAGAAGGTGAATGTCAGTCTTGTATGATTTGAGGAGGTGAGCTGACGTAAAAGGGTAACATGGCTATGACCTTGGTTGCCTCTGAAAATCAGGAAAATGTATCTTAAACCTACAGATTGGAAGATGGAAGAGAAAAAACCCAGAGGAATCAAGAATCATGGAATCAAATATCAACAGGGTCCTTATGAGTCATTATAAAAAGAAAGGAAAAGTAGCAAAGGAGCATATGACCCTTTCATGGGAAGCAGAAGATTACAAACAGCCCTCTGTGCCGCAAATGACTTCAAGTATGTAATGGTCATCACATGACTAAAAGATGGAAATGAAGATATGTAATTTGAGGAGCTCAGATGAGGGCTGTGAGTATCGGAGGAGGAATCATGCTCTCTCAAGCTGCTCTTCTTGACACAGGAAATGTCTGTAACAGGACTACAAGTGTTCGTCTATATTTGGTAAAATGAGTCATAAGCAAGGCTCTAAAGACACGTCATCCAAAGGAAGGAACTGAATTTGATTTGCCAAAGAAATATAAGTCTGGGGAATAAAGAGGAAATCATAAGGTTTCATGAGTTCAAGAAGAAATCTTCTTCCTCTGTTTATTTAGATTGTGGCCAAACAAGGGGTTTGCAGCTCTAGAAGTACTTAATGGAATTTGAGAAGAGACAGAACACAGAAATACATACATACTCACACACAGGCACACATACACACACAATATTGAACATGCTGTGAACACTGATGATGAAGAATATAGTCTCTGAAGGCAAATTTCCTTGGGCAAACCTGGCTCCCAATGAGGACTGGTGTAACAAACAAGCTGCAATCCCCTCCATGCCCCGGTGTCTTACCTTGAATGTGGCCAGTGATGTTCCATACCCCCTAGCTTTGATGAGAATTCAGTGACTGCACGCATACAGACTATATAAAATGTGGGTCACAATGAAGATGCAACAAAGTAAACCAGTCATGAAGGACCATTGGGATCTTACTGGAATGGCCCCAGAGAGTACTTCTGTTGGGATTGGAATCCACGCACTCTTTTCTTTGAAAATGTAATGTGCAGGAGTGTAGAGGACCAGCATCTTAGAGATGAAAGTCAGTCAGAATTGAGGCCCACACACTGATAGTGTCGTAAGAAACAGAAGCATTAAATAGGACAGTGTCCACCTAGGAGCCCAAGAGAATCATCAGTTGGAAGGTACAGTAAAGCAGGGGGGTGGTAGATGGCTGATGAGAGCCAGTAGGATAGAAGCCACAGGCTGAAAGAAGAGACGAAAGAGCAGTGAGTACAAGAAAGCACATCCAACCCTTCAATACACAGCTGGGGAGAAACTAAGGCAAGGAGGATAACGAACGAACACGCAGGGGGCAGGTGGGTAGGAAACAGAAAGGAAGAAACAAATGCTATTCTCCTGAGAGCTGGTAGGAAATCAGAAGCAGTTTGAGCTCCAGATGCAAACTTGAGAAGAAAAGAGAAATGATAAGTTGAACCCTGTAGACCACTCCCCTCAAAAAGATGAAATTTGTCATGCCAACCAATCAGCCCTTTCTACCCATAAGAAAACAACACAGTACCTAATAAGAAAATTAGGTACTATGTTATAACCAATCAGTCCTTCCCAGTGTAACCCTAAGAACCTTTATATACCTCACCCCTAAAACAATACAATGAACTGCTCTATCCTGAAAGTCTGCCCATTGTAAACCCCTACCCTCCACACACCGACTCATCGCTTCTGCTCCCTGTCCTTGTGGACCAGTGGTCAGCGATCCCAGGGGGAAAGGAGGACCACGGATGGGGAGCCTGGTGATGATAACAGCAACCTTGGCCCAAACCACAGGGAGAAAACATGGCTTGGGATCATAATCTTAAACAAAACTAGACTGTGTGGACTCCAGGAGGGGGCCAGTCAGGATGCACAAGTAGCCAGGCAGAGAAAAAGCACAGTCAAAACAACAAAAACCCAAACAATAAATCTGCCTGATACTTTTCTGAGTTCCTGTGTTCAGGGAGCCAACTCTAGGCTTAATGATTTAGTGACTCTGAATCAGTGATTCCTCAGCCTCATATTTACAGAATGGTTCACAAATGTAACAGTTGAGAGCCCATGTGCACATGTATTTCTGAAACCTACCCAAGCCTATGTGAAAAGTATTATCTTGGTGATCTGGGAAACTGATGATAAGGCCACACAGTGCTTACCCCAAATGCCATTCTGACTCCTACTTAGAAAGTATTTTATAAATCCCATGGCTAAATCACCCAAACATCACACAGTTCCATTGTGCTTTAGAGAGACTGACAGTGAAATTTAAAGATAACCAGACAAATGTCACAAATAATCAATAAATGAATGCACGGATATTTTCTTTAAGCAAACCAAAACCTCAATTCACTTATAGGAGAGATTGCTAGCATGTCCAGAAGTACCAACATCTGGATTCACTTACTAAAAAGGGGAATGTGTAGCGAGCACTTCTAAAGACACACGGAGGATTTCAGAAAGACTGGCTGAGGCTAAAGACATTGCTCAGTCAGTAGAGTGCTGGCCCTGTAAACGTAAGGACCTGGCTCTGACGTCAGAACGGACATTTTAAAAAGGCAGCATGGCGCATGCTTGGAATTCCAGTTCTGAAGAAATTGACAGCTGGATCCCTAGGGCTCCCTGGCCATCCAGCATACGCTAATAGGAGAGTTCAAAGCCAAATAAGGGACTCTGTCTCAAAAATAAATAATAAATAAATAAATAGGTAAATGGAGAACAAGAAATGACATTAGTATTAAAATTTGAGGTTGTCCCAGGGCCTCCATGGCATCAAACACACGTGAGCATGTACATACATAAATACATACATGGGGTTGGCATGTCTACATGCTTGCTATAAACTAGAACTGCTGTATTATTCTCATTGCCAACCAAACTATTGTTCTTTCATATCAAGTTTGAAAGCGCTGGTATTTTGCCACGCCCCTTTGCCTACCCTGGACTCCATGTGCAGAATAGGGGTATCTCCCAGTCTTGAGAGAATTATTTGGAACAGCGTCTCTCTCTGTCTATCTACACTAAAGGATCAACTTCATTTTACTTTATATACATTTTTTATTTGCAATCTCTTGCAGGAGTTTTACTATTTAGTGCAATGAAGATGTAATATTGGCAAATGAAATTAATAAGACAAATAGGCATGAGCCACATTTTTACAAATTGACATTCACTCTGTGCAACTGCTATAATTTTTTAAAAGATGTATTTATTATGTATACAATGTTCTGCCTGCATGTACACCTGCAGGTCAGAAGAAGGCACCAGGATCTCATTATAGATGATTGTGAGCCACCATGTTGGTTGCTGGGAATTGAACTCAGGACCTCTGAAGGAGCAGCAGCCAGTGCTCTCCAGCCCCTACTATAACACTTATAATGCTTACTCCCACAGTTCAGAAATTGACTTGGCAAGTTTAGATTAACCTAAACTACCATGGTCATAGTGCAAGAAGACATTAGATTAACTCTATATGGTGGCTACAGCAATAAATAGCCACATTTATTAGCCAAGTGCTTTCACTTCCCCAAATGTTTTCACGCCCCCTTCCCACACTATCTTTAGAACAGAGGATAGTGTAGATGGCTCAAAGTTCATCACTTTACAAACAAGAAGCCCAAACACCTTCACAACAAAAATGACCCCATTTAAATGCAAATGTTTTGCCTACCCTTTCTGACTATTAGCATGTAAATTCTGAAGAAGAGCCTGACTTAATAACTTTTCTGTTTAATTCAGAAAAGATTTTTTTTAATGCTTGTATGTGTTGTGCAGAGCTTGGCAACTTAGGAGGATGTGTGCAATGTAAGGCACTATCTACTTGTCAATACCTAATAGAGCAAGGTACAATACGACAGAGGAGTCAAGGCTCCAAAACTAAAGGCAAGAGACTTAGGCAGAGGTTATTTGGGATAGACTTTGAGTTGGGTTTGGTTAAGGGGGCACTCAGAACTGTAGGAATGAAGTTCCGTGAAGTGGGCAGAGTATGGCTCAGCCACTGAATATGTAAAAAAGAGGGAACCCAGAAACCAGTCCATCCTAGCAAGATGTTTGCATCTGAGGACTGCTTCCTAAAACAAAGCTTGAAATAGATAGTTGCTAACTTTATGGATTTTTGTTGGGAAGTAAAGGAAAGGGTTTTTGGTTGGGTTCTACAGGTCTCACTGCCTTGCGGAGTGGGGCCTCCTGCCCTTCAGCTTGTATTCACCATGATTTAACACTCAACCACAGTCCACAAGAGGCCATCTTGTCTGAGCAGAGGTCATCCCAGAGGTATATTACAGATTTTATAGGAGGCCCAAAAGAGAAGTAATACATAGTGAAACTTAATGAAATTGCCCATTAAATACAACATCTTTTGCTGGTTAAGACAATTCAGCCCTTAACTTTTCTCTCTCTTAGAACAACTCAGAAATCCCTTTCCTTATTGTCTTAGTCATTGTTCTGTTGCTGTGAAGAGACACTGTGACTAAAGTAACTCTTATAAAAGAAAACATTTAACGGAGGCCTTGAGAATTTCAGCTCGTTTTCATCATGATGGGGAGCATGGTAGCAGGCAGGCATGGTAGTGGAGAAGTAGCTGAGAGCTACATCCAGACCCATAGCTTGCTGAGCTCGGCATGGGCCCTGGTGACACACTTCCTCCAACGAGGACATGTCCAAATCCTTTGCATACAGTGACATTCCCTGATGACTAAGCATTCAAATAGATGAGCCTATGAGGACCACTTTTCTTCAAAGCATCACACTTGTATGATTTCCTGTTTAGATATGTTTCATGCCATCCAGAAAACAAGCAGCCACTGGTAACACCATTCTTCTTAGCACTCTCATGGAGAGGTCTACATAATGTGTACCTCTACTTTTCTTTCTCGAATTTGAGCAGAAAAAGATACATTTTTTTTTTAGTTGATGTCTGACACTGAAACAGTTACATCATGTAAGGAAGGGGCCCAAGGCTGAGCAGACAAGGCATATTGATAAAGAAACAATAATGACAGAAAGCACATGGTGTTTAAGAAATAGAAAAGAAAAAAAAAACAACAACAGCAACTCCTGACATTGACTTTCAGATCCACTTTTAACTCCAGTCCCTTGAATTGCTTCATGGTCTTTTATAGCCTTACAAAATACATTAAAACAAACAAACAAAAACAAAAACAAAAAACTAGCTTCAATAAGTTTTTTTTTATCCTGATTATCCTCGAAAGAAGAGAGAAATTATAATTACGTAAATTACCTTGGTATGCCTAAGTCACAGATTACATAATGAGACCACATACTTGGTTTTAAGTTAAAAAAATTATTAATGGCGGTTTCCCAGTTCAAGGAAATAGATTGACCGTGATGGCACTGGAGTGGTAGACGCTGGTTCTGCTTGAGGGTCTCTACACTGCTGCTCAGTTTTTTGAAAAGGCAGAGGTGAAGAAAACCTATCTAACCATGCGATATGCTTAGTAACTAATATGAAGTCACAGATTCCTCACCCTGCAAATGGCCACAGGCTGCAGGGTGGATCATGGCCGATGCTCTGGCATCAGCTGGGTTCTTACTGCCACCCTCTTCTCACCTGTGGCCATAGAGAACACCAGTAAATATAGCACCCTCAGGAAGGTAAAATGAGGGCTCATGAGCAGAGTGCCAAAAGAATAGTCACCTGCCCAGGACAGAATAAGCAGTAGGTTCCAGAACACTGCATTTTATGATGAAAAAGCATTGCTTGCTAATAAAGCCCAATGATCATGAACTGATTTCCCCAACCATACTTAAACACCAAGATTAGCCAAACTTAGTATTTTTCATGAATTCTGACACCAGAAGGCATTTCTAAATGTCCCAGCTGCAGAGTTCTAAGATCTATCTATTATAGCCAGCTCGACCAAATGGACAGGGGAAGCAAAAGGCATTTATTGCTGGTGACATTCCAGGGAACAGTTAAATTTGCTTTATGGCTTTCCATAATGATTGTGGACAGCAGAGCACTGATCTGTAATAAGGTGAGTTTAAGTTTTATGTCCTGGGAACAATCTGCTTTAGCCTTATGGCTCAAGTCTTTAAACTGTTCGTGTTTTAAGTAATTGCAAAGGATTGCTGGTACGTGTCAGTTAAAAGAGCAGCAGCCAATGATCTTCCCTGTACTGCTGCTCTGGTCTCCCTGCTATTCTCCAGCACTGTTCCATTAAACTTGCAGAGATCTTAGATCTCACTTACATTGAGCTTAGCCTTCAAGCAAGACCAACTTAAGCTTGTGACCAGTGAGGCTTCATAACTGGGAGCAGTGGGAATTGGGGGGAGATTTAAGTACTTCTTAGGAGAGAAGACACTTTGTGCTATAACAGTATTATTATTATTTAGGAGCCTACCACAGAGGGCCTCTGAAAGACTCTACCTAGCAGTGTATCAAAACAGATGCTGAGACTCATAACCAAACCTTCAGCAGAGTGCAGGGAATCTTATGAAAGAAGAGGCAGTTAGTAAGACCTGGAGAGGACAGGAGCTCCACAAGGAGAGCAACAGAACCAAAATATCTGGGCTCAGGGGTATTTTCTGAGACTGATACTCTAACCAAGGTGCATTCATGGATATAACCTAGAACCCCTGCTCAGATGTAGCCCATGTTTCCCTAGTAAGGGGAACAGGGACTGTCTCTGACATGAATTCTGTGGCTGGCTTTTTGACCTCCCTCCCCCCAACCTAGGGAGGAGCAGCCTTGCTAGGCCACAGAGGAGGACACTGCAGCCAGTCCTGATGAGACCTGATAAGCTAGGGTCAGATGGAAGGGGAGGAGGACCTCCCCTATCAGTGGACTTGGGGAGGAGCAGGGAGGAGATGAGGAAGAGAGAGTGGGATTGGGAGGGAACGAGGGAGGGGACTACAGCTGAAATACAAGTAAATAAACTGTAATTAATATAAAAAATAAAAATCTAATTAAAAAAGAAATTAGCATGTTGTAGGAGTTGTATAGAGCAGGTAGAATCCCTGAACTATTAGATATGTCTCAAGATCTCTTAGAAACAATAATGCAGATTAAGCGAACCATTAAATTATAGTGGAATTGTTAAGTAGGAAAGGTAGCTCTGGCCAGTTGGTGAGTAAACATGGAGTCGCCTCCGGCATGGCTCCATGGGTCCCCACTGCTGTTTACTGAATGTGGCCATTAATACTGGACAGTTAAAAGAGTGAGACTCCCAAGGCTAATCCAAGAATTCATCTTGCTACATTGACCATTTTTGGGGGGATATAATAGCCATACCATACAAATGGTTCGCATACAAGGAACTGGCATGAAGAACTAAGCCTTCTGTCCACTGGCAGCAAAAACAATCCCCCAAGTCCTCCTGCATTCACCCTGCTGAAGTTGCTGGTGTCTTAACTGTAAGCACACAATGTGCCCTGAGTCACAAGCACTCATTATATTATTCAAAGTGCTTGGAAAATCTATGCCATCACATAGATGGTATAGTATAACACAGAGATTGTATAGAATAATATTTTTTCATGTCTTATGCTGCTGGCGTAAACTGTTTTATCATATAGGATCAGTAACTAACTGATGATTACTCCATGGCTGGGACTGGAAATGTTGATGGAGTACCCATTTATCCTTCTATGGCTTTTTCTCCTTGCCTTTTCTGAAACCTGTCTTATACAGGATTTAAATGAGACATAATAGTACACACCTTGTCTCTGCTTCTTGCTGAAGCCATAGTTCCTCCTTTCCTGTAGTGTTCGTATCACAAATTCCTTGTGATGATAGAGCTACTGATGACTTCTGCTGAAGACAAAGACTGTAGCCAAAGGAAATCTAGAGAAGTCTATGAATAGGTCAGCCTTAGACATGCAATCTGAAGCTAAAGATTACAAACCCAAGAGGCTTGTCTGTCCTCTTTTGTATTTAACCTAACACTTAGAATCAATCCAAATTGCCAATAGCAGAAAAATCTATAAAGTATAATGTATCATCGTGATAGAATACAAACCAGCTATAGGATTCTTAACTTAGAAAATATACCCTGCCTATAAGATGTATAAGGATAAAAATAGGGCAGAGGTCGAGGGAATGCCCAACCAATGCCTGGCTCAACCTGAGACCCACCCCATGGGAGAAAGCCAACCCTTGACATTCTTGACTGTGCTATGCTTGCAGACAGGAGCCTTGTGTGACTGTCCTCTGAAAGGCTCCATCTAGCTGCGGAATGAAACAGATGCAGAGACACAAGCACCAACTAGAGGCCCATGCATGAACTAGACCTAGATGCCCTACATATACGTAGCCAACGGGCAGCTAAGTCTTCATGTAGCCTCCCTAGTAAGAGGAGCAGGGGCTATCTCTGACATGGACTCTGTGGCCTGCTTTTTGTTTACTTCTCCCTGATAGGTCTGCTTTGATTGGCCTCAGTGGAAGAGGATGTGCTCAGTCCTGTTGTAACTTGATGTGTTGGTAGTGGGGGGGAGGCTCCCCTTTTCTGAGAAGTAGGGGATGGGGGACAGGGCAAGAGGGAGATTGTGACCAAGAGGAGAGAAGGAAGAGTGGCTACCATAGGGATGTAAAGTGAATAATGGATAGATGATAGATAGATAGATAGATAGATAGATGATAGATGATAGATAAATAAAAAAATTTAATTACATCATGTATATATACACACACGTGTGTATGCTTATATATCTACATGTAGAATTCAGAGGACAACTTGAGGGAGCTGGTTGTCTCCTTCTACCATGTAGGTAGGTCCCCAGTGTCACGTTCTGGTCTTTGGGCTTGGTGTGTTGCAATTAAATGAAAGTGCATCTATCTCTTTGATGCACTAATTTCATGTTACAGATTTGCCCTGGAGAAGAACTGTTCAGCAATGTACTAGCTTCTTGAGAACCTTCTATACTGTTTTGCAAAATGGCTATAGTAATTTATATTCTACCCAAAATCTGGGTTTTCCTTTACCTACATTCCCACTCTCACTAGGTATCTCTTGTCTCCTTTTTGTTGTTGTTGTTTGATTGTTTGGTTGGTTGGTTTTTGAGACAGGGTTTCCCTATGTAGCTTGACAGTCCCGGACTTGCTTTGTAGACCAGGCTGGCCTTGAAGTCACAGAGATCTTCCTGCCTCTGCCTCCCTGAGTGCTGGGACACTGTGCCCAGCTATCCCTTGTCTTCTTACCAAGGGGCTGAGTAAGGTGATAGCTCATTGTAGTTTGCATTTGTAATACTGATGTTGGACCCTTTTGCATATAATCCATTGGGGGTTTGTATGTTTGCTCTTAAGAAGTGTCTGTTAAGTCATTTGCACACTTTGAATCACATTTGTATTTTTGCTATTGTATTATTTAATTGCCTTACGTGCTCTGTGATATTAACCCCTCTCTGGATGTGTATTTTTCAAATATTTCCCCCAAATCTTGAGCTCTTCATTCACCCCATTGATGGTTTCCTTAGTGTGTAGAAGTTTTTCAATTTCCTACAATTCTAAAGTCTCCTTTCTGTAAAAATCCGTTTTCTTGTTAGTCAACTTTCTCTCATAGGACTGACTGGAAGCATGCTGCTCTAAGTAGCTCCATGGTAACACTAACCTTACTCTGTCCCCTCACTCAGAAAATCTCTTGGGACATTTTGTTGGTGCCTCTTGTCCCTCAGGAAGGAAGGAGGACCGAAGAAGATGAAGATAAATGGGTGAGAAGAATTCAATTCGTCGTGTGCATTTACTAGCATAGGCTCATCATCTTCCATTTTTATTTCCCACTCCTTCTTCATCATCAAGGGGAGTTTCTTACTAGGTTGTAAATGTGAACGCTGAGAATGAAGCCTCTGCTCTGCCAGAACTTCCATAATTACCTCTGGACCAGCTGCCCCCAGATCCATGCTAAAATTACATGTCCAGGGTCTAACTACAGACTACACCACAGTGCTTTTTAATTTTCCCTAGAATTCCTTTCAAATAACTAAGGAGATACTCATCAGAGGCCTATTAATTTCCTTCCTTAGTGGGGGACTTTGCAAGTACTTCCTTCTCCACACAACAGGCCCTTCTTTACCCAGGCAATTCCCAGGCTGCTTGAATTCCCATGGAATAGGAAAGCTTCTCAGATCTCTTCATTCCCATCACAAGAGACTCACTGAGTCGTCCCCACCAGCAACTAATGGGGTGTTCTTACCCATGGACATGTTTGCTATGCCACAAACTTAGTAACCACCTAATTTTGTGGTCACCTAAAACTGCACGCTATTCCTCGTTGATTCTTAGTTGTAAAACATAGTGATTTATGACTAGAACATACACACCATGGCTGACAGCAATTCTTGGTAGACATAGAAGTAATTTAGACCATGAGTTGACTCCAAGTCCTAAATCCCTAGACACGGTCAGGGTCCCTCCACTGCTCAGGAGGCAGTTGCTCTGCTGTTGAGGACAGAGATTGGACAGACCACACAGGCTGCTTTAGCCTTCTAAGCCCCTAGAACAACCATGGCCCTTAGGAAGCCTTGAGAGTCTGCAGCCTCTGGTTATTCTGAACATACCTATGGCTCTGTATTCCCCCCCGCCTGCCTGTTTTCTTCATGGGCTTTGGTCATGTCTATTTATTTACCCCGCATTTTCTTTGCAGCCCCCTCTATTCCTTTTCCACCTTGAAATATCTATTTGGGAAAAGGAGTGTGAGTGTGATAAAGATTAGCTACTTCATGAGGAGAATTATCCCTTCCTCACATACTTAGAAAATAGAGCCCAAAATGGCCTTTACAGAAAGCAGGTACCCAGACAGACCTTATTTGTCTATCACTTTCTTCTGGAATTCTCTGTCAGTTCTTCAGGTTCGTGGTTGTGCTGTTGTTATTGTGTTGCCGTGGGTCTGTCCCGTGACTTGTGCCCCTGTGAGGATACCTGTCTCTGTGCCTTGTTGCCTTCCACAGCATCTTCACTGGGCTAAAATTGTAACTGTGGTTGTTCATATCACCCCATAGGCCTAATATGCTAAACTAATTGTGTCAAAGCCTCAAGAAAACCTGCTTTTGGGGAAATAATGCTTCAAAGACATTGGAACTGTTTAGAAACAGAAGTGGTTTTGAAAACACTTGATGTACTCTTATTAAATTGTCTCCAATGCAAAATGAGGCAGAAAATCAGGAGGAAAGAAGTTGTTTCTGGATAGAGATGTCTATCAAACCTCTAAATAGTTCCCAGCTGTGTGGCATGCCGATGCCTGGATAAACAGACTTAACAAGAACTGGACTAGAGAATTCTTCTGGGTATAATTGTACTTCTCGTTTGTGGTCGGAGACAAGATTAAAATCTTAGGGGCTTTTGTCCTAATGACCATGCCCTCTTCCCCTATACAAATGTTTTAATAATTTCAGTTCTACATATCCACACTTTATGTACATAAAGTTGAGTTTTAATAGGAGCTGTTTCGGAAATAAACGTTAAAAGAATTGGAGGGAATATATATGCAGCTTTTAAAAATTAAAATCCATGACTCGAGGGCTGGCTCTACTTTGTAATTTGGTTTAAAGGGAATAATTGACTCTTTAATTGTAGCGATTGAATTATACTTCTATATTTAACTGGTATTTTGAAACTATTGCTTTTTCATTAACCAAAACGTTTTACAAGGCCCCCTGAGGAATAAAAACTCAAAAGACTAAAAGGATTCCTAAAATCTCAGTTACTGCGCCCTTCTCACAGAAACACAAGCATTTAAAGTATGGAGGCGATAGAGGTGGCTCAACACCTGTCACATAATGACAGGGGCCAGAGTTCACATCCCAGCATTCATGTAGCAATCCAGGCTTCCTGCTAATGCCTGTAACCCCAACTCTGGAGGGCATAAAGATGGGATCACCAGAGCTGGCTGCCTTCCAGGGTAGTCAGGAAACACAGATCTCAGGCTCAGAGAAAGGTAACTTTACCAAAGGAATGGCTAGAGAGCAATAGAGGAAGGCCCTCAATGCCTTCAGTGGGCCTCCCAGCACTTCTGTGATGCTCAGCTCTTACATATATGTGCATATACTCACCCATATAGAAAAAAACAACCTATATTTAAGTGAAATGTTTGTCTTTCTGCATAAACCATCCTGCAGTAATTTATAAAAATGCTGTGTAAAGGCATTGCTTTAACAATCAGCATTTAATGTTGTGAGAATATAAACCGTAGATGATGACCCCATTAGCAGCACAGTGGCAGTAGTCAATCGATGAGTTCATTTTTGTAACCACAGTTTCAGCCTGGAAATTGTTACAAGCAAAAGTTTAAGGATCATTACAACCTTGAAAGGTTACTTAACTGTTTCTTTGATTTAACTCCATCGTAACCTCTTGCTCAGTGTGAAAGATCCTTGAAGTGGCGTCTCTGTGACTAGAGAAGCTGGGTAGTTAATTTCCATGTAATCCTTTAAGTGTAAAAGGTAACTACAACTGCTGGCGTGTTTCAATACATAACTTCCACTTGTCACAAAACTTAGTTGTTTTTTTTTTAAGTTTACTTTTGAAGATTATTCGTACTTAATAAAATGAGTAATTCAACAGACAAAGGAAAGAAAGAAAGAAAGAAAGAAAGAAAGAAAGAAAGAAAGCCTCAAGTGAAACAATAGAGAGAAATATAACAGTTAACAGAGTCTTAGGGGCTGGGGAGGTGATCAGTCTGTAAGTTCCCTGTCAAGCAGCCATGAGACCCTGAGATTAACCTCCAGAACCTGTGTAAAGAGTCAAGGATGGTGGCACAGACACCAGTTAACCTGGAAGGGTTGCCAGCCCTTGATAAAGAACAACAGGCAACTAAGGAATGCTGAGAGTGAGATAAATCATCTCTCCCTGGGCAGGGCCACCAACTGTTATCCAACACCACATGGCCAGCCCTGAAACCAAAAATCATATGCATACAAGTAATATTATATGGACTGAGCAGCTTCTATTTGCATATTAAAGAGATAGATAGATAGATAGATAGATAGATAGATAGATAGATAGATAAATAGATACACATGTCCATATGGATTTTAAAAAGTAGCCGTGGTGGCAATACTTGCAATCCCAGTACTCCTACCCTGAGATGAAAGGTAAAGAGAGATCTTGCCAGCGTCCTTTTCCTCTCCAAACTGTACATTTTTTATTTCCTTCTGCCAATCTGTTCTTTTTTCATTGTAGACCTCCATAAGAGTGACTAGTACTAAACATACAACAGAGGCAATATTAGGCTGTCTTGAAATGTTCTCTGACAAAGAAATTACTCCACTACTTTTTAACTTATCCTCGGGAAAGTTCTTAAGGCGAGGGCAGAAAGCAGCCACTTTCTTTGCCAAAGTACCACAAGGAAGGTTTCTAGCCCGATTGCTAATATTAGTCCTCCCTGAAGCCTTGAGAGCTAGGCACCCTGAGTCCACATAGCTCTCAGCGCTGCTACCTTCCACCCTCCCCCTGGGATGGATCATTCAGCCCTGGTTACAGTGCTCACCCGTAGGACAGAGTTCCGAAGTCTTCCACACTCGTTTCAAAAAGCAAAACAAAACGAAAACAGCAACAACAACAACAACTGCGAGGTGGGGTCTTGCACCGCAATACGCCCACCTTGAGAACAATTTCCGTATTGCTTACTTTCTATTGCTATGAGAAAACACTGTAACTAACGTGGGACAGGTGGACCGTGCCACTGGGGAAACCGACATGGAGCTAGAGCGAGCTCGGAATGGCTCCAAACTCCGAAAGTCTCGATCTTGAGACTGGCGGGAGTGGTTCATTCTCTTCCTATTCTGTGCCTGCATGTGCTGGTACCCATAAGTCTCCCGACCACTTCCTCTGCCTTTCTAGAGGTAGTCAGGTAGCCTAGCACACGGAATTCCTCTCCAGGCAAACAAAGGATCCCCAGCATCGCAGCCCCAGCCAAGGGCATGCTTCCACCCTGAAAACCCCTTCCCACTCCCCAACGTTCATATAGCTCTTTTTCATGTAGCTCCAAGCAAAAAGGGCTGTAACACTTTGCTGGACTGGGATCCTCAGGCCTGCTCACGTGGATGAGCGTCTTTTCTGAGGTCCAGGGCCAGCAAGCTCCATCCCAGGCCAGGATGCTCTGAAGGGAAGAAGCAGATGCTTCTCCCTCGGGGAAGGGGGGCTGCTATTGCCAAAGAGAGCTGTAACTAAAATCCTCCAAGAAGGCTCCCCCACACCTTAGTGTGCGGCGGTGCCTGGGCACCCCGAAGCACGGAGGCACAAACTAAGGTAACATATTTAGAAAGAAGGTCTTATTAGAGGCATATGCTTCCGGAAAATAAGAGTTCATCACCATCCTGTTAGGGAAGGGTCAAGCAGGCAGGCATGGTGACTGGAAACGGAAGCTGAGAGGTGAGGGGTCACATCTTAAAATCAAACAGGAAGTAGAGTTCACAGAAATGATACATGGATTTTGAGCCCCAAAGCCAACCTCCAATGTCATACTTCCTCCAGCAAGGGCAAACCTCCTAAATCTACCCAAATTAAGTCACCTACTGGGGACCAAATATTCAGATACCCACGAATGTGAGGGATACTTCATTTGAACCATCACACAGCGTTTGGCTGACATTGTATTATGTTGCTCAGTCACTGAGATACTTTATAAATATTCTAGCAACAGCATTGCAAAAATATTTCAACCTCACCATAGATTGAGTAGAGGTATGATGTTAATTAAGAAAATGGCTCATATCCCACAAAGAAGAAAACTGAGGCTCAGAGAACACAAATACCCAAAGACCCAAACCTGAAAAGCAAGAAAGCCAGATTTAAGATTGGATTCCCTAAATCCCAGTCTATATCTTTCTCGCCCCAGGTACATTTCACTGGGCAGCCATGACACAAAACTGCTGGGTGGCCAAAGAAAGCAGTGACTACTTTTAGCTCTCAGCATAGGTGTGCGCTGTATGTGAGACGCTCAGAACACAATTTTTTTTCTGGATTCTTTTTAATTAATGAGACAGTTGTAAATGTGGACCAAGGATAAGCCTTGTGCTGTGTAGATAGGGCATCCAAAGCTGTTTAAGCAATTGAGAGGTGATGGCAATCTTCCTAAATCATTGCAAATTATTAGGCAGCATGTGGTACAGTTGGAACCAAAAGGGATCAGGTGTAATAAATGATTGTCCTTTGAGAGAGTCATTTCTTCATAATAGGCCAGTGATTCATTAGGGAAATGTGAGAAGCTCCAACTGCAGTAATTAAATGCACTGAAATACGTTATAGACACAGATCAATTTGATTCTTGTATGAATTATAACTGGAAATAAAGTTTCCTGGGAAACTACCAAAAAAAAAAAAAAAAAGCACAAAGTAACACGATTGTTCTTCTATGCCTCATTATATTTTTATAAAAATATCAGTTGTTTTTGCATTGAAGCATTTCAAATTTCCATCTTAAACATATTTAAGATTTTCCTGCTTGCATTAAATATTTTTTAAATTAGGGGAATCTAAAAACCTCAGAGGAATACTAAGGAGAGAGGAAATTATTAGAGTTTAGAGAAATATGTCATAAAAGAGGAAGATGAAATTCCAGGATCATTATTAAAAGAATTTAAAATAAACATGAGATTTAGAAGAATTCTGTAATTATTTTAATAACCATAATGGCTCAAAGACAATGAAACAAAGATAATGAATCGGTTATAAGTCGGTTTTTCTGTAGAGCTGCCTGAAGCCTCCTGGGTACAGTCATTTGACAGGTGGCTTGTTTTCTTTTGCTTTTCTTGAACACACATGCATTATGTCAGTGTTCTTTCAGTTTTTGAACACAATACTTGAATCTTTTCTCCCCCTTTTCTGCTGCGTATTAACCCATCAAAACCACTGCTACCTCCTGAGTAACTACTGTAAGTTAGGATACCAAAAATTTAAGCAGTAGATTTTTTTTTTTTTGCTGTCATTTCATATTTTTCACTAATGTTGAATGAATACATCCTAAATTATTTTTGCTAGCATTTTTTGGGCCTAAAGCCACAGTACAATTTCAGTGAGTGCCAAAATGGATAATTTTAACTTTCAAAAGCAGAGAGCCTAATTGCCTAATCTTTTTATCTTATATTCCCGCATCAAAACCCAAGGGTCATGATTAGATATTCAATTAGTGAAAATCAGTATAGGTGTTTGCATAGATTCTATTATTTTTGCTTGGTCTGAAGTCCTTTGTTTCTCTCCTCCCCCTTCTCCCTCTCTCCCTCTCCCATCCCCTCTTCTCTCCATTTTTCCCCCTTTAGTATGCAGCCCTGGCTGGCCTGGCACTCACTATGTAAATCTGGCTGGCTTGAACTCACAGAGATCCACCTGCCTCTGCTTTCCCAGTGCTGGGATTAAATGACATTTATTGTCATGTTTGGTTTATTTCTCTACTCCATAAATAATATCACACCCAGGATATGGCCTATCCCTATCAGAAAAGCAAATGAGACAGACATTGGAAGAGGAAGAAAACAGGGAACAGGACAAAAGCCTACCATAGAGGGCCTTTGAAAGACTCTACCCAGCAAGGCATCAAGGTAGATGCTAGACTCAGAGCCAAACTTTGAGCAGAGTGCAGTGAATCTTATAGAAAAAGGGGGAGATGAAAGACCTGGAGGGGACAGGAGCTCCACAAGGAGACCTACAAGAGTCAAAAAATCTGGGTTCAGGGTCTTTGCTGAGACCCAATACTCCAACCAAGGACCATGCATGGAGAAGACATAGACCCCCTGCACAGATGTAGCCCAAGGCAGTTCAGTCTCCAAGGGGTAGGGGTAACCTAGTAAGGGGAACAGGGACTGTTTCTGACATGAACTCAGTGGCCTACTCTTTGATCACTTCCCTTTGAGGGGAGAGCAGCCTTACCAAGCCACAGGGGAAAACAATGCAGCCAGTCCTGATGAGTCCTGATAGGCTAGGGTCAGATGGAAAGGGAGGAGGACCTCCCCTATCAGTGGACTGGGAAAGAGGCATGGGAGGAGAAGAAGGAAGAGGGGTGAGATTGGGAGGAGATGAGGGAAGGGGCCACAGTTGGATAAAAAGTGAATAAACTGTAATAAATAAAAAATTTAAAACTCAAACAAAAAGAAAGAAAAGAAAACATGGGGTGTTAGTTAAATTCCTCTGGAGGAAAAGATGCCAGAAAAGGGCGTGATCCCTTTTCTGTGTTTTTCTCCTTAGTGTTTCTCTCCTTAGTACACTGGGCCAGGATAAAGCAGGTTCCCTCTCCTTGAAATATGATTTTTTTTTCATGAAAAGTACTTTGGAGTTGATTATGACAAAACTTTTGGAAAGATTTCTGAAAACTGAACAAATTAGTTGAATATTTAATATAGTTACATGTAAAATGGAATACCAAGTTTTATGTATATACAGAATTAAGAATAATCGGGGATCTGCTGAACTTATGAATGAATGGACCAACATGATTATGAAATAATTTACAAAAAACAAAAAAACAAACCACTTGAGTTTCTATTTATAGGGATTGACAAAATAAAGTTGGAATAAGAATGCTGGACTAGATCCAAAAGACAATAATACTTTACATAAATAAAACCACAGCAGTTTTGCACCATTGTTCTTCCAGGAAGAATTCACTTCCACCTTTACAAAATAGAAACCTACACATTAATGTGAAACACCAGAATCTGTCCTTAATTTATAGCTAACAGTCACGAGAGCTAACGAGTCCTTCTGGCAAGAATTCTCTAGTCCTACATTTGTTTTAAAGGCAACTTTGGAAAATTGTTCACAGCACACATAAATACACGGAATGATGGCATCAGATGCCTGACAATGTGTGCAAAGGTTACATTTATCAAACGATGTAGATCAACAATTCATTGATCGTATTACATAGTAACCACTAACCCTTAATTTGCTTTGTGTTAAGGCAAATCAAATGAAGGAATCCTACTTTTGAGTGACAGGTAAGATAAAGGTTCTGAGTCATGAAGAACCCTAATTTTCTCATGCAGTAGTGAGGGGTTCCATGTACCTAGAATCTATAGTGCACCCATGATTCTTGGAGTCTGTTCTATGCTTGTAGAGGCCTGGGGTGCCACGGTAAAGATGTGGACCCTTCTCAAGGAACATTGAACACACGGGGTTCCCAAAGCAGGAAAAACTCCACCAGCTTCATTTGCAGGGTGAGTCTTAGTTCTTTCTTTACAGCCTTTTAAAAACATGTTTTCTTGAGAGGATAAAACCTAGAACCTCTGCTCGGATGTGACCCGTGATAGCTCAGTAATCAATTGGTTTCCCATAGTAAGGGGAACAAGGACTATTTCTAACATGAACTCAATGACTGGCTCTTTGACCTCCCCACCTCCCAAGGGAGGAGCAGTACTGTTAGGCCACAGAGGAGGACTTTGCAGCCAGTCCGGAAAATACTTGACAAAAGCGAGTCATATGAAAGGGGAGGAGGTCCTCCCCTATTAGTGGACTTGGAAAGGGGCAGGGAGGAGATGAGGGAGGGAGGGTGGGATTGGGGAGGGAATGAGGGATACAGCTGGGATACAGAATTAACAAAATGTAACTAATGAGAAAAATAAAATTATGGAGAAAAAAAAAAAACATGTTTTCTCCTAGCAGATCTGTAGGGCTACTAGCATGATTCTAGAGAGACAAATGGGATGGACATTGGATGTAGGAGAAAACAGGGAACAGGACAGGAGCCTACCACAGAGGGCCTCTGAAAGACTCTGCCTAGCAGTGTATCAAAGCAGATGAAGAGACACATGGCCAATCTTTGAGCAGAGTGCAGGGAATCATAAGAAAGAAGGGGGAGTTAATATGACCTGGAGGGGACAGGAGCGCCACAAGGACCAAATATATCTGGGCACAGGGGTCTTTCATGAGACTATTTCTCCAATCAAGGACCATGTATGGATATAACCTAGAACCCCTGCTTGGATATAGCCCATGGTAGTTCAGTATCCAAGTGGGTTCTCTAATAAGGGGAACAGGGACTATTTCTGATATAAACTCAATGTTGAGCTCTTCGATGCCCCCCCAAGGGAGGAGCAGCCTTGCTAGCCCATGAAAGAGGACATTGCAGCCAGTCCTAAAGATACCTGATAGGCTCTGAGTCTAGCATCTGCCTTGATGCCTTGTTGGGTAGAGTCTTTCAAAGGCCCTCTGCAGTAGTCTCCTGTTCCGTTTTCTCTCTTTCCTGAGGTCTATTTTGTTTGCCTTTCTGAATGAGGATTGAACATCTTACCCAGGGTCCTCCTCTTGCGTAGCTTCTTTAGGTCTACAGATTTTAGTATGATTATTCTATATTATATGTCTAATATCCACTTTTAGGTGAGCATATACCATGTGCGTCTAGCAAATGGTAATTCTATGTTTAATGTAACAGTCAAACTGCTTTTCACAGTGGTTTCACCATTTACCTTCTCACCAGCTACCCAGGAGGGTTTTAGTACCTTCACAACCTTGGTATCATCTACTAGTGTCTAACTTTTTTTTTACTATCATGCTATGAAATGGTATGGCGTATGCCATGAACTGCACTACTGCACTACTGGAAACCTGACTGAAAATAAGAGCTTGAGAAAGAGAGACAAAAGCAACGTAAAGCTGGGATCAGGTAGGCTGTGTGCTGGGATGAGACGCACTAGCTGTGCCCTTGAAATGAGAGCATTTATTATACACGCGGGAAACGATGGTTGACCAGCCAGTGCCGGCGGGTTTGAGCAGGGGGCCTGCATGATCACGCACCCTTTTTGAGCAAGGAAACTGTGGTCAGAGCCTTCTACACAGAGCTCTCTTGCTAAAGGTCAGCGATTATACAAACATCCTGCAGCAGCAAAGAACCCAGTCTCAGGAGCAGAGCAGGAGGGAGGGGCTGCTCTTCTCTTAGCCTTGAGGCTTCTTGGACACGACTTTGCTCGTATCAAGAATTCGTCACACAGGGCCGCATTCTCTCTCCACAAGCACAGTCCTGACTTAGGTTTCTCTGAGGGCCAATGGTGTTGTCTTCTAGTGTGCTTGTTAGCTATGCGAATGTATCTTCCTTAAAAAATCACCATGCAAGTCTTCTTCCTTTTCACTATGTTATTTTAAAAACTACTTCACATTCTAGACATTAGACTCACTCATAACAAATAAATAATTCAAAAATTCTCACATTCTGTTTTGTCTTTTTGTTTTCCTGTTTTTTCTTTTGAAGCATAAATTTTTCAACGTTGATGAAGCCTGACTTATCTATTTCTTCTTTCATTGTCAGCTTTTTCTGTCATACATAAGAAAATATTGTTTAATCCAAGATCACAGAGATACACACTTGTGTTGAACTCTAAGGCTCTTACAATTTTAGTTTTTATAAGAACTGAGTGCATGATTTAAATTAGTTTAGAATATGATAATGAAGAAGCTAAATATTTACCTTTTATAATGGCACCTGCAGCTGGCCCACCACCTCGTACCCATACCTGTGCCACAGTCTAACGCGCTGTGGAGACATCCCTTTTTGTCACCACTCTTGACCAGGAATAAAATATTATCCTAAATGGCACAGCACAGCTTGGCACATTGGCCTGACTGGGGCAATGAGGGAATGAGGAAAAGATACACACAGAGAAGGTGGGGTCAGGAGGGCTATGCGCTTCCGGATAGCGTGGCACCGGAGCAGCCTGAATCTCGGTGCATTTACTGTGTATGGCACAGGGGCTAGCTCCGGGGTGACTGACTGTAGGTGAGCAGTGTCAGGCTGCAGACACCTGAGGAGGCAGGCGCAGCTGATGGACGTTACTCACGAGGATCAGTTGTTCCCAAACACTGCACTTGGACTAAAGGAAGACTTTGCCTTCCTAAGCCTGACCCACAGCAAAGCCTTTGCCAATTTCCCGTGTCTAAGGCTTTGCTCCAAACCAAAGTCCACGACGTGAATTCGCTCAACGTGTCCTTAGCTCCCACAGTGCACGGCACGGGCAAAGCAAAAACAGATTTTCTTTTTTTTTTTTTTTTATAAAATATTAATTTGTATTTCAGCATTTTTAATCAAAATTTGCTAACATGGCTCTACATTACACGTTTTTAAAATTTTATTATTTTCTGTTTTAACTGAATACATAAGAGTCCAGTTCACACTTCAGGGGTTACCAGGTAGCCACATCTGGCAGGCTGACTAGTTGTTTGTTTGTTTTTTCCCCAACTTTGTAGATTTAATTCCTTTTCAAAACATTCACTCACTAGAACCAGTCCTCTTGATTTCCATTCTCTAGTAGAATAGAAACTTTATTTATTTTTATTTTTTTTAATTTTTTTTATTTTTTTTTATCAGTTACATTTTATTAACTCTGTATCCCAGCCGTGTCCCGATCCCTCATTCCCTCCCAGTCCCTCCCTCCCTCCCTCATCTCCACCGTGCCCCTTTCCAAGTCCACTGATAGGGGGGGACCTCCTCCCCATTCATCTGATCCTGTTTTATCAGGTATCTTCAGGACTGGCTGCAAAGCTCTCCTCTGTGGCCTAACAGGACTGCTCCTCCCTTTGGGGGTGGGGAGACCAAAGAGCCAGTCATTGAGTTCCTGTTAGAAATAGTCCCTGTTCCCCTCACTTTGGGAAACCAATTGGTTACTGAGCTACCACAGGCTACATCTGAGTGGAGGTTCTAGGTTATATCCATACATGGTCCTTGGTTGAATGTCAGTATCAGAAAAGACCCTGTGCCCAGATATATTTGGTCCTTGTGGAGCTCCTATCCTTTCCCCATCAGACTAACTCCCCTTCTTTCTTATGATTCCCTGTACTCTGCCAAAGGTTTGGTCATGAGTCTTTGCTTTGAAAACACTGCTAGTTAGAGTCTTTCAGATGCGCTCAGTAGACTCCTGTCATACGTTCAATGCACATCCCATCTGTCTTTCTAAATGAGGATTGATCATCTTACCCCATGTCCGCTCAATTGCTTATCTTTTTTAGGTGTATAGATTTCATTATGTTTATCATATCTTATAGGTCTATATAAGTGAGTATATCCCATGTTTGTCTTTCTCCTTCTGGGATATTTCACTCAGAATGATCTTTTCTAGATCCCACCATTTGCCTGCAAATTTCATGATTTCCTCCTTTTTGATTGCTGAGTAGTATTCCATTGTATAAAAATACCACAATTTCTGTACCCATTCCACCGTTGATGGACATCTGGGTTGCAAAAACAGATTTTCATCCTGCCCAAACGTTTGCCCTTCTGACTTCCTACCCAAAGATTTCTGTTTCTTTGTTTTTCTTATAGCAACACAATAAAAAGTTGTTGTAGCTGTTTAAAGCACACAGACACCAGAGTAGCCACTGGATTTCAATGAAAGGACAGTTTGAAAAGAAATGGACGAAATTGTATGTGGTTCATAGCTTTGCGCTCAGGGCCGAATCTGAGGCTGGTGCCAAGTCAAACCAGAACGCTTCCCCCTTAACGGTCTGATTCGTATAGGAGTTAGCTATAGTTATATGCAACTTGATAGATTTATAAGACGGTGTATTAATTCTTATAATTTAAACCACTTTGAATATTTCTGAACCCCCAAATCTAAAAAGAAATTACTCTCCTTTTATAAATGGGAGTGTAGGCCAGAAGAGGTGTGGGATTCCCTGGTGCTGGAGTTACAGCAGGTTGTCAGTCCTCACCCCCCCCTGCCCCCAGTGTAGGTGCTGGGAAATAAACTCCAATCCTCAGGAAGAGCACTAAGCTCCCCTATCCCCTGAGCCATCACCCAGCCCTGAAATGTCTCCCTCTGGATAGAGGAGATGCTCCAGTTGTCTCTCCTGACACCCAGGACAGATTGCGCTCTCAAGCTGTGCCTCCCCTGACCCTGGGCTCCTGGGAGCACCTCTAGCTCTCTCTGGTGCTCACTGGTCCTTTCTGCTAGGCATTTAGATGCTTCAGGGCAGCCGCATGCTTGCACCAGATTTTTCTTCCTTTGAAGGCTGAGCAAACACCTGATGGTGACCAGGAAACACCTCTGATTTCACTACAGGACCAAGGGTTCATTTTCATACGTAACCCTACTAAGAGCTACTAACTATGCACTCAGTACCTTAACAGAAAGATTATAAAAACTATTTCCTTAAAATAATACCTACATAAAAATAAATAAAAACACAATTTGCTTCTAAACTTTTATGCAACATTTCATATTCTCTTAGAAATGAACTACATAATAAAGTGATAATAAATAGACTTTAATAAGAAGCTAAAGTCTGGCAACTTCTAAAACTGATAGAATAAAATCGTTGTGTGAAGAGATCCATGCAGTGTAGCACAGGGTTGGTTTCAGTGTTGTAGATACTATACTAAATGTTCTCAGTTGAACTTTATCTTTTCCCTTGAAAAAGATAAAATTGTTGGAGGCAATGTGTTAATTTAATTGCATATTATCTTGTGTCTGATTGATCTTGCATAGTCAAAAAGGGAAATTTTTGGGATTGCTTTCTATGCTAAATTGGTAATAACTTTAAGGAAATCATTGCTATTACTTGAATATGAATTTTAATTTCCTGCTTGAAAAAGACGTTAAGACACATCTTGAGCAGTCTAATGGCTTAGGAAACTAAATAAGAAATTGGATCACAACACTCTACTTTCATGGGAAATGTTAGCAGAAAAAAATAAACTAGAATGTTTTTCTGAGCCTTTGAAAACAACCCACAAATAAGTGGAAAAGAAATACTATCAGTAAAAAAAAAAATAAGATTCTTAGATTATTTTCTGTAGAAAAAGACTTTTTCCACAAAATTTCTCTAATTTTATCTGTGACGTAGTCAAGCTATGCAGGAAATGGAATGTTCCCTAGCCAGCCCCAAGTCAGTGGAGTTCTGACCGTGTGACATGCCGGTGGCAGTGCTGAGCCCCGTCCACAGCTGCCTGTGGGACTCACAAAGAGGCCAGATGTAGCCACTAGAAGAT
The DNA here is from genome assembly GCF_030254825.1 of Meriones unguiculatus. Lineage (NCBI taxonomy): Eukaryota > Metazoa > Chordata > Mammalia > Rodentia > Muridae > Meriones > Meriones unguiculatus. The sequence continues at coordinate 113,725,568 of NC_083356.1, forward strand.
TCCAAGACTTGGCAGCTGGGGTCTTGGCAAGCCCAGGCGATGGCTGTAGGTCTTGTTCCTATTCCTAAAATAGAAAATGAAAGAAAAGTTCACAACACGGATTCCAAATGGTTTTCAAGGGAATGAAAAGTAGCTCAGAGTAATGGTAGATTAGCAGCGAGCTACTGAGTATCTCTAGTGAGAAAACACAAAGACAATATCTAAGTGCTTTAAGGCGTGGGACGATCATTTTTCATTGTCCTAAAGCAAGCCCCTTGGTAGCTACGGCAATAGATTTCCTGTCCAGCACAGGAGAGCTTGCCTTCCTTGTGACAGCGCTGAAGGCACCAAACTCCAAACCCTCGATTTTATACTTTTAACGAACTTTGAACTATGTTTGCCCCATTTCTAGGAAATTAAGACTTGGCATGTGGAATTCATAACAGAGTCTTTGGAATATGAAAATGGACTGATCTCTGCATCTAATTTTACACATATATTATATTTCTTGAGACTACAATTTTAGATTAAAGTAGATCCCAAAGAGTAGTAGAGTTGTAACCAAGACCTCCACATTGTCACCTTAAACTTAGTGATGTCACTTGGGAACTGTTTCAAAGAAATCCATCATGTATCAGGCAGTTTTTTGTTTGCTTGTTTGTTAAGAATTAAATGTTTAAATGCTGACTTACAATTCTAACAATTCATTGTTCCTTAGTATTGAAATAATTTTAAGTATTTAATGACACAGAAAATGCCTATGATATTTCAAGGAGAGAGGAAGTTATGACCAGCAGAGCCCCAGTTTAAGAAAATAAATGTCAATACTATAAAAAGCTGTGCTAGTAATTTCTGTGTCGAGATAGTGGATTGGGATAATTTTTATTATCTTCTAAATTCCTTCTACATCTTAGCATTCTAGATTGCACTTTGAATCTTTTATCGTATCGTATAATAAACTTTATAAAATGTTTTGCAAATTGCATTAAATCGTTTCATCATGGCTTAGAAAGATGGAGGTCAAGTACAACTTCTGAAGCAAGGAAACATGGAGAATCCTCTGGTGAGTCTCAAGATCGCCATTCCTATTTCGGGAGCTCTGCTTTGTGTTTCCTCTTCAGGAATAATCCAGAGAGGGGTTAGGATGTAAAAGAGTGTGTGGGAAATCTATTTTTCAGCTAAATACTTAGCTAAAAACTTAGAACGTTTTTCACAGTACTGCACTGAGAATCGATTTCAGTGTGGGCAGTGCTTTAATAATGACAATGACTTCTCACTGAAAGACTGGCAAATCCCATGCATCCTCAGCTATAAGCTGCATCGCTTGTTTTCCTCCCTGGGATTCTCCTCTAGTTATCCTTCCCCTATGCTTAGATTGGAAATTAGTCACTGTATCCTCATTGTACCTGTTTTATGGTTATAGATTTTCAGTATTGTTTCTTTTTATTTGCTATTTATTGCTTTTTATTGACTCTTTAGGACATTTGTCACTTGGTCAATCTATTAGATTACAGGCATGTTTCCAAACATTGTTGGGATTTGGGTCCTTTAAGCATTTAAAAATGATGTCTGCCTGTGATCATATAAATCTCATGTTTAGGTGCACACATAAAACTCCTGTAACGTCCTTCAGCAGCTGGATCGCTTATTACACTTACTTAGGGTTTAATTGTCATTCACCAGATTTTTTAAACTCCCAACCAAATTTACTATAAACTCTGCTAGATGCTCTCTCTTAGCAGTGGCTGCAAGAAGTGAGGTGGAGATAGAAATGCATTAAATCCCATCCCCCCTCCCCCTGAGGACGGCAGCATAAGCGCAGCTGGGTCCCAGGTCCATGGCCCGGCCCTGGGCAGAAGCAGTGAATTCAGCCATAACTACAGCCCGGGCTGATCATTCTCCTGATGAAATTACACTGATCTAATTTGCACGCTGTGAAGACATTTGGCACTGGCTGGATCTGAGCCTTGACATCTTCATTGGAACTAAAAGTACAGTAAGAACTGACATTACATTTTACATTCTTTTCTGCCAGGCTGTGGTGTTTCGTCCTTTTTAAAGGCATTATTTCAAGAACATTTAATTTGGCTTTGGTGCGCCTGCCATTTCGCTGGGTGGAATGCACTATGCCAGAAAAGCTCAGCTGTAATAAAGTTTGGCACCAACAGCCCGCCATATACCTGCACCACCCTGTGCAATTTAATTGGCATTCAGTGGGTTGATAAATGGATTGGCTTAATGAGACAATATACTTGACATATGCAGGGCTCTCCTGAGGAATAGGATTCATTTTTTTTTTTTCACTTTACACATCAACATGTTACAGATACCAACACAGTCACCCCTAGCAGTTGCGTGCTCGCCAATGGATGCCTTCCACTGCCCGGCCAGTAACAGACTTCCCGCCGGCTAGCTCCGAACCCCCGCAGCAACAGCCAGACTATGGTTTTAAAACCTCACTGCTTTTTTTTTTCCCCAGATACAAGGAATTAGATGGCTTCTATGCTTCATTTACATATATCTGTATTTTCCTAGAAACATCAAATTGCTTGTGTTCTAAACAAGATCCCTTTCACCTGCTGGGGAATGATGGCAGCCATGGAATCTAAGTAACAGCAAATTCTAGGTTTAGCCACTGGCATACAGCATTGATCAAAGAAGTAAGAGTTGTTCTCTCTTCAGAAATCTTGGTTTCAAAAAGGAATTCATTAAAACAATAGAGAGACAACTTTCTTCACTACTCAGATTAGCAAAGATTAAAAAGAAACAGGTGTTGGCAAGGGATGGAAGGAAGCAGGGCCACACGCTCTGCTGGTGGGGCTGTAAATTCACACAAGTCTTCTGGGAGGCAATTGGCAAAATGTATCAAAAGCCTGAAAATGGGCACAGCCTTCTGCTAGGTGCTCTTGGTTCTGAGAATATTGCCCAAGGATATAATGACGCACCAAATATGGAAAGTCCACACTGATCGTATCATTGGTTACAACAGGAAAATATTTCAAGCAATCAAAATGTCTAACAAAAATAATGCCTAAAAGATACTGAATGTGTAAATTTTAGAATATAATACAGTAATCAAAACACTAAGGTAGATTATCGTAAAAAATGTTATTGGTGCCTTTTATATTGGAAAATTATAAGACACTAGGTTCATTGTTAATTATTTTGTGAGAAAATTACTTATAAAAAGCCAAAGGACAAACCTTAAAGTTGAATTAACATTAATGTAAATATTAATATTAAAATAACAATAGTGTTTTCCTATAACAGTGTTCTTCTTTTTTGTTCTGTCTTTTTCCTTATTTACATTTTTACTTGAAGGTGTTACTTAAAGGATTTTATTAGATTACTTTTTAAAGTTCTAAAGGCATTTCCTTCTGCCCACGTTGGAATTTCTGGAAATATTTTACTACTTTGCAAGTCAAATCACGTCCTGCAATTCAATCCTTCGAATGGTTCTAGGCCATTTATATGTTCCTTCGAACATCTGTCCAGGGAAAAACTGAATTCAGGCAAAGGAAGTTTCTTTCTGCTTCCAGTGTCCTAGGATTTGTTGGTAATATTTTAATAGTAGAAAGATGCTTTTAGATTTGCTAAGGTCTCATGGGAACCCCTGAGCACCACGGGAGACCAGGTGCAACTCTGGTTATAGAAATCATTGAAGATGGAAGTTGAGGATGGAGGGGAAGTGCTTTAAAGGAGGGCCCAGGCTGAAAATGCCACAGGGACTCACAATGACGGGGGGGGGGGGCTCTGTGGCTCGTCAGCCTTCCCACCCGGGCGGGATGCGGCGCCAGGTGATCCGCTGCCAGGGCGGCTGCTGCTCGCTGCCTTTCTCCTGCTTCAGTGCACAAAGTGCCTTGACATTCCTGCCTCTGGCACAGGCTCTTAGTGCCCAGGGGTGGGGAGGGCTCCCAGCAGCCACCGCTGTGCCTTTCTGCTGGGTGCCAGTTTGATGCTCTCCTTTCGGCTCCAAAGGAAACTCCAACACGCAAATAAGCCCAAGGAAATGAAAAAATGAAACGGCCTGTGACAGTTTCTAATTACTGCATAAAAACAACATATGGAAACTTCATTGTCCATTTCATCCCTCGATGTGTACCATGAAGGCAGATCGCTTTTATTCCATCATTCTCTCGAGTATTTGGACTTGATTTACCACAAAAAGGAGACTTTGTTTTGTAAAATTTTAATGGGAAAATGGGCATTTTTTTTTCAAATATAATTTGGCCGCCTTGATCATTGGGAGTTTTTTCATAATCCTGCTATATATAGTCCCCCACTTGTATTTTCATTATATTCTAGTCGGCTAATTGTATTCCCTGGAGTTGCTCACAACCCTCACTAAAACTGTCCGTTCTTCAAAGGTTTAAACTAACTCTCACTAAGTACCTCCTGGAATGCCTCAGTGGCTTCCTGATCATTTATTAGGGAGGCAGGAGGGTTTAGGCATCCTGCTGGAGCCAGCTCAGATCAATGTGTCCTACAGGTATGTGAATCAGAGAAATACAACAGAAGTCAAGCACACTGCTTTATCAACCTGGAATGTAACAGGGGAATAAGAAAAAGAGTTAATTCAAGCAATGTGTTAAGGAGAAACAACAGGGTTAAAGGTGGGGAAACAGGAGACTGGCCTCTGCTTTGCCTGTGTGAGAAGAGCAAGCCTTCATCTTGTGCTTTTAAAAGGGATCAAGGCAATTTCCCTTCTAGCCCACCTTTTCTCTTTCCTGCTCCCTCAGACCTCCTGGAATGGTTTAAGCACCCTTTGCTTTCTCTGTGGGAAGAGACAGTGCTTTGCAAAAGATTTCTAAATGCTAACCTTGGAGTAAAGTTTAAAAGTGCAGGCAACACCAAACCAACCAGACATTCATCAAACACCCATTTGCTAAAAGCAAACCCCTTCCAGCTTCTCCTCTCCTCCCCGCTGGCCACAGAAGCACAGTCAGTTAATGAATCAGAAAAAAGCTGGTTACCAGATGTCCTGGCTTATTAACACGCACATCGCATTCTGTAATGGCATTCACCAGGCAAGCTGTGTGGAACCTGGACACGGCAGAGGCGAAGTTCTCTCAGATAGACTCCAAAATGTGTGTGTGTGTGTTTCTGTGTTTCATGAATCTGGGCTTCACAGCTCCATTCAGGTCTTTGTGGGCACATTCCATGGGAGGGGCGTAGAGATCTTGATTGGTCCCAGAGATCCTCTGCAAGATCACCATGCAGCTCTGATCTCTTGAATCTGAGGAGCCCTGCTAACCTGGTGGGCTCCCGAATGTTGAAAAGGAGAGACTGCTAATAAACTTAGGGACAATGCAAAGGAGAAGCCAACTCCATTTGATTGGTTTTCACCACAGCTAATTTTAAAGCCACCCATTGTTCAGCTCTGCAGTCTAATTTTATGTTAATATCCTGAAAGTTGTCAAATCTTGGCAAAACCCATGCATAAATTACATAGAAAGTGGCTCACAGGAGGGGGAAAAGTAATGACTGTCATGGTTAGCCAAAGCCATTAATAGTCTGACAAGCAATAATAACCCAGGAGTTCTGGTCAACTGCTGCAGACATCTGTGAAACTTTTGCAGTTTATGTCTTTCCTTTTTCTATGGGGGGGGTGTATTGGAAGAGTTATCCTCTAAAAATAAGATGTAACTGATGATCTTTATCATCCTGCCAGGACCTGACTTGTCCTTTTTCTCGGTTGACCACAGCCCTGCTTTTCACAAAGCCACTACTGTTTTGTATTGTTAAAGGAATGTCACATTTTGAGAACGGGGATTGATAGTTTTCATAAAATGGAATGTGACTGCCCAAACAATAAAAAAAAAAAAGTAAGATGTTTTCGTCTCTAACTCAGTTCTGAGTAGCAGTCCCCTCTTAGCTTGGCAGGTGTGGAGAGGCAGAAAAGTTCTCTTCAAGCCTCGCCCTTGGTCCCAGATCTTTAAGTCAGTTTCTTATTGTGCCTTTGTCTGCTTCTGCCCGTCACCTTGGTACATCTTCCTCGTCCTCTTGCTCCCCATCTCCCCCTCCCCAGTCCCTCCCTTTCTTCTCTTCCACTTCTCCTTCTGTGATAAGGAATTCAGGAAAAAATAAATAAATCTGATTAATCAGGGCCTGCCATCCAGTTGATAAAAGATTCTGAGTCTCACTACTATGTATTTGTTTACATATAAAAGACAAACATACATCTTCTACTGTTCATCACTAATAGTGGAATCAGCTGAGTTTCTAGCCATATGTAGAATAATTACCGGGTATTTCTCCACAGTTGTTAAGGCTGATTTAGGAGGCACAGTGGCTAGTCTGAGCAGATACTCAAATATTATTCTCTGGACAGGTGAATGGCATCAGGGAACATTTCTATTCTGGCATTGCTATTATAGCTTCATTATGAGGGACTTTTTCTTCTGGTGTAAATCATTGTCTGCACTAAGGGTTTCACAAAGATCATCAACAGGATAGTTGGTAATGGGTGGTTGGTCAGTGGCTAGAACCAGAGGAAGCAGGAAAAGGCAGGAGTCTGGAGAGATTAGCAAAGCTGTGATAAGAAGTGGGCCTGGACCCAGGCTAGTGACTGAAACGAAACTAGGTCCTGCAGGTACCTGGGCCCATGGAAGGTTTTAAGCAGATACACTGCCGTTGATGTTCTTGAGGATGGTTATTTGTGAGGGAGGGGTCCAGATGTAGGAGAAGAATCAGGACAGCAAACCATCGAGGAAGATCTTCAGTGATGGAGAGAATGAAAAGACAAAGACCAACAGCTTGTCCGAAAAGCAGAACTGTCCCAATTTGGTGACAGATCGTGAGAGTCAAACAAATCTGATTTTTAGCTTTGTGTGAATCTTGAAGGCTTTATTGAAGGCAACAAATTGATCAATGGCTAGGTAAGAGTGAGGGAAGGGACTGCAAGCCCCACGGCCAGCCACAGTTAGGTTTCCCAGAACCTGGTCCTTGAGAAATAATGGAGTCCCATATCACAGTTTCCAACTGTCAATGATGTCAACAAACCAAATCAGACAAAATGAAACCTAACAGATGATTAGTAATTGTAAATGGAAAAAAAAAGCCTTCTTAAGTGAATCATCCTGAAGGAAAATAGCTAAACTGTAAAATGATAAATTAGTCATGTGAATTTAGGTAAGAAGAGTTCTCCATGGACCCAGAGTTCTGGTGTTTCTTAGCTGAATGCTGAATAAAATGTTCAAATTGACTTCATGCTTTACCCTTCCGTAAATATTATAGTAATGCACACCAAAAGAAAATGCTATTCATGAACCAAAAACATCCTCCCACAGCTAGCCATCAACTCGTGTGGATGACACCCCAGTCTTGTTCCAACAAACCAAGAAGGAAGTGCTGGCACAGGAGCACACATAAACACCAGTTGTCTGAAAGGCAAGTTTGCTGTCATCTTGGGACACATCATTTTTAGAAACAATGACCCATTTGGCAGCCCCGCACATGTTCCCGTCACCGAGAGCTTTCCAACATTCCATGCCTTACTTTATTTAGGTTTCGGATTTTGGTGGATATAAATCTTTAGCAAAGCTAGTTTAGAATCCTAATTCCATTTGGCCTTATTCATTCTATTCACATATTTTCCCCTCTTGTGTCTTCTGTTACCAACTAACTCTTGGTTCCTTCCTTGGAGTCCTTGTCTGGGCACCTCATATCAAATGGCAGCACTGCAGAATGCCTAATTATTTCACTGTTGAACTTGAACAGCTGTCCTCGACGGTCTATTTAACAGTGCTAGTTCCCTGGCTGTTGAAAACAGCCTTTGTTGCATAAAGGATGTGATTTTCTCATTAGAAAACATTTCCTTTTAGCCCAGGGAACATCTGAAAGGCCCTGAGTTAGATTTGTCCAAATACCAGGCTCATTTTCCATTGAATTTCTATTTACAATCTCAATATTTCAAAAAATAAATAAGTACCCAAGAACCTGAAACTTATCCCCCCAAATCTGATAGCATCACTCTTGATTTTATTTTGAGACTTGAGATAATTGTAAGGGAATCCTGAGATTTTTCCTGTCATAGGTGAATTCATTAAGCCACGATGCATGGTGCTATAGAGTATCTAGGCTACATATTCTAGGCTAGGTTGAAAGGGTGTCTGAAGAATTAGATACTTTAAAAATGAAGTACAGGCTGAGTCTAAGTGGCAGGAGAAGGGATCATAGAAGAGTAGGGTTACCCCAGAACAGCTCCTTGTGACGGGGTCTGGGGAGGGAGAGATTCCTCTGGAGCAAGGGCACCCTGTGTCCAGTGATGTGCTCCGACTTCTGAAGACCTGCTTTCTTCCACCTCTTTATCCCTAGGGATTTTCTTCACCGCCTCTTGTTCTGTGTTTAGATTTCCCTGATAACATGACTTCAGTTGCAGGGCAATGATTCATTTCTTCTCCCTCTCTGGATCTTTCGCAACCAGTAGTGATAGTGAGTCCTCCACACCCTTTAAATCAACAGCCAGGAGAGCTTGCTTTATTGTGCCTTTCATTCACACTCAGCATTTTACCTCTAACTTGACAGGAAGGACGATAGGATCCGACGACATTACGAGGTGGCATACTTGGACACTATGCTGTTATCGGTCAGATGCTTCCCTTTCACAACACGTCGCCTTTATTAATGCACAAGCTTTGAATACTTGCTTGCCGGAGACCATTAAAAATGACCAATTGGAACAAAATTAATCAATTATTTCCCCCAAATAATTTGCAGTGATGTATGCAGGACAACTAAAATAATGAAGATTTCAACCTCATTGAGAAAGATTCACAAGTGTGGACTGTTTTTTTCTGGACCTCAGACATCTTTTAGGAAAATTCTACAATGCATTTTCTAATTTCAGAATATAGATGTAAATAAAACAAAACAATATTTGCTTAGTTTTATTTGCCTTTGAAGAATTGAGCTTAATTTTTAGCATTTGTAAATATTTCAGAAAACAAATATGGAAGGGCATTTTACAACATTCATTAAAATGTATTGTTAAGTCTGTGCTTCTCGGAATAGCTGGCAATGGAATTATATGTGTAAAAACATCCTTTTGAGAATTCACTGTATTTAAAATAAAATGCATGGAGAATTTACTGTAAGAGAATGGATAACACTTTTTTTCTTTAGGATGAATGAGCCAATTTATAACTTGTCAAGGGTCAACAGGGTCAACTTTGCCAGGCCAAATGCTCTGGGAAGTCTAGAGAAAAAGCTCATTATGGGATGGCTAGCGGGCATAAAGGGCAGTTGATTTAGGAAGCACACAATGTCTGCTTTTCTGCTGTACATTATGAAAAATCCTCTGTAATTGTTTTATTCTGAAATAATTAAGCCAGTGAGAGTGGTTGGCTCATAGTAGAAGTGAAAAGTTTACATGTGGGCCCAGATTCAGTACTTGAGAAGTTCAAGGTTATTTATCTGTGCTTAGTTCTAACTCCTTACCCACTCCACCACCCTCCCGGGTGTGATGAAGGGCTAGAAGCTGCTGAAGCCTTTTCTATTTGTCCTTTTCTATTCCTCAGAAACAAATTTCTATCTGGAATAAACAAACCCACAACCAAAAGATCCCATTTGTCCTTTGTCCTTTGCAGTTAGGTAGGACAAAATGATTAAGTCTGTCCCCTGTGATGAAATAGATTTCTGCTAGCCTGGTTAAAGTGTGGGGTATTGAACTTTTTGATTTGTTCTTTCTGAGATTTGGGCTGCAGATGTGACAGATGAATCTCTGGTTGCCATCTGGAAGTATGATGTAAATGTGAAAATGAAACAAGAGCCAAAAAGGAGAAGAAGGAAGTATGTGTGGAGGGAGGGCAGAAGACCATGCTGCTGTCATTCCTTCATGCACGGCTCAACTCCAGAACACCTTCTTTCTCCTCCTTCCTTCTTCTCCTCCTTCTTTTTCCTCTCCTTCTTCTTCTGAGGTCACTATTGTTATGGGCTTTCTCTTCTATGAACATGATCATAGTGTTTAGGGGGAAACTTATTTCAGTTTTGCCATCACTGGAAAGAGCAGTGTGACTGTCAACACATTTCTTTGCAGCATAGACCTTGAGCAGTTGACTTTAGTGAGGTTGATTACATGTGGCAGGACACGATATTATCTTGGAATAAAAACTTTGCCAGCCAGCATTCACGTTATTTTTATATATTTTAAGGTTCAATGTTATGCTTGCAATACACTTCAGTGTGTGTCTGTGTGTGTGTGTGAATGAGAAAGAGAGAGAGAGCGAGCATATGCATGCTATTAATGTTGTTACTATGTGGATAAGAAAACTGAGCTGTTAGGAAGCTTAAATGTAAGAGAGAGAGACTGAGCTCTGGCCACTAGCCTCTGCTGCCTCCAAACGAAGTGAAAAATCTAGTCATCTTCTGTGCATTTTCTCTAACTAGATTAATAAAATTGCATTTTTTAAAGACTGATACTTATTCAAGATGGAACCTCCATAAACAAACTTGTGTTTGTTGGGCTGCCTAGTCCTATTTGAGCAGATTTATCCAAAGAGCCCTAAAAAACTGACCGATTCCTCAGACTCAACTGATCCTCCGGACTTCCTAGGGGGAAGGTGACAGGATGGTCAGATGAAAAGTGCACAGCAAGGATGAACTGTCATGCTACCGTGTGAAACCAACCTGCTGTGAGCATTGCTCTCCTGGACCCCAACAAGGTTCTGAGAGCATGTAGTGACATGATAAAGAGGCAACAGGTTGTGCAAAGACCCCTGAAAGACAAAGTGGGTTTTTTGTTGTTGTTGTTGTTCTATTTTGCTTTATAATTGTAAAATGTAAGTGGGAACTCTCTTAAGGTAAAATAATAATTCTCTGGAAACTAATAGTTTCTCCTCTATACTTTCTCCGTTTTGTTGTTACTGTTAGCTAATTTGCATTGAACAATATCACACTATACATACAATCACAGATAATTTGATTGGATAGATCAAAATGTTTCAGTCAGTCTATTGTAATCTAAGCATAGTACAAAAGTTCTTCCAATACTGGAAGCCTTTAACACCACAGGCTTATTTTTGATTCTTAGTCCTCTCAACTATGAGTCAGCAGAGGGACTGGCGACGGCGTCTTCACCTAAGGCTAGTGACTAATCGTCTCTCGGACATAACTGTCCTTGTGGCAGTGGGTACACTGACTTGGTTTCCACTGTGTATCTTTAGGCAGAGTGAGATACTTGTTCAAGATGAAGATCAGCGGGTGGAATGCTACGCTGCCACGCAGAGACATTTAACAACAAATATAAGAATCTATAGTGATGTTTTTCAACAAGCCAAATGTCTAGGTAGCCCAAGCCAAACGGAGGAAGCTTCTAGTTTCTCCAATAGGCCATGTGTCCTCTCACTTTTGAGCCTGCTGCCTTGCACACCATCTTCCAGTGGGCGCTTCTGCCCCCTTTCTTCATAGGCCTGGTGTGCTGTCTCAGAATAGACTACAAATCTTCTCTATGTGAGGTACTCTGCATGTATAGTGTGTGTGCATGTATATTTATGCCCCACAGCATGTGTGTAGAGGTCAGAGGACTGCCTTGGGTGTCAATCCTGCTTTCCACCTTGTTTATATCAGGGTTGGTTTTTTTTTTTTACTGTTGCCAACACCAAAATGGCTGGCCCATGAGCCTGAATGGATCACAGACCCATGAGCTTCTCGCAGAGACGCTGTGGATCCCAACTTGAGCTGCCAGCCTGGCCACACAGAGCCTTACTCACTGAGCCATTTCTGCAGCCCTGTGCATCTTCTGGGTAAATTTACTTACCTCCCTGTCCTGTTCTTGTCCCGGGTACTTCCAGAGTGGCTCGGTTCACATACTTCCAACTCTACAAATGTATCTTGCTGTCACCCCAAATGCCCCTTTCCTGTCTCTCTCCTCCCATCCTCTTCCTTTCCCTTCTCCTTCTCTTTGTCTTTTCTTCTTCTTCTAAGGTAAGTTCATGGAAATCATAAACCCTGGCACATAGAAAGTAGCCAATTAATATTATTAAATGGTGTTTGGATCATGATACAATTGATTAGTGTTGTTTTATAAAGAGCTATGAAAAAGGAAAGCCTGTTGAGGATTCTTTGACACCCATGTTAAGTATGCCATCTTGATTATCTAACAAGTTAAGGGATTTGCTGACTGTAAGGCCACATGCTATCTGATGGCCATGCTATGAGAGATTCTCAAATGAGAAAGGGCAGACTGGAGTTTGAGAGGTGTGGAGATTACTTTGAGGTGGTTAAGAATTGGCTCATATAAACAAACATATTTAGCTTTTGAGGCTAAATATGATTACTGGGCTCACATTAATAAATTATAAATACTTATTTCATTTGTTTATTGCTTGCTTATCTCCAATAATATAATGACTAAATAACAGGAAAAAATGTTACATTTTGACTAGTGTATAGCAATAGCCCTTAAAATTGTTTGTGTTTATGCATGTATTTATACATATTTGGACTAGAACTGGCAAAAAGTATGAACCGTTCAACTTTGTGTACAATGAACACATCATAAAGATCAATACAGCCAAATAAAGATCAAAGGACAAAGGAAGAAAGACCCTGGGGTTGTTCTTAGCAGGGAGCTAGAGCAGAAGCTGCTGGATGGAACAGAAGAAGTGTTTTGAGCCCTCTTAGTTTAAAATGGGCTGCTGTGCTCCAGTTCCACCTCAGGCTCGCCTAGGAGTCTTTCAAAGCCCTCTCATTCCTCATTGCCACCCAGGGCTGGGGATGGAACAATGGATTCTCAGGAGTGGGTAGCATCCATCTGGAGACATCATTACTAATCTAAATAGCTGGGCAGTGATCTTAAGCCAATGTTTTAAAAGATGGTCTTACACCCTCAAGAATCAACCTCACTTGGCCTGACTCATTTTAAGTCAAATCCCAGAGAAGATGGCTGTGATCTGTGATGCTCTCAGCTACCCAAAGGAAGGCTGCTGACAGTAAACCTTCTCCAAGGAGATAAGAATCTGGGGCAACTTCTCTCTCTTTGTCTCTTTCCCCTGTCCCTATGTCCCTCTTTATTCCTCTCTCAAAAGGGCCTTGTACCTTGTACCTGGTACACAAGTGCCCTGTCACTGGGCTGTGTGCACAACTCCAGCCGTGAGAACTGAAAAGGAAAACGAGCATGGCAAGGAAACCATGTGGACAGGAGTGCAGGACAGACCTTGCCAGGGGAAATGTCCGGTCACCACCACACAGAGAGGGTAGCCTGTAGAGCTTGAGAGCACTCGTGTGCTTTAAGAGGAGTTGGGGTGCATGAACACTGACTAAGGAATGCCAAAGCCTGCCTTTCGTGGAAACATTAGAGAAACATGTTTTGTGAAGGGGTCGCCTTCCACCTCCCCGCTTCCCAATATACCATTCTATGTACAGCATGTGGGGACAGGGACAGCCTTTACCTGCAATGCTTTTCTTTGCTCAACAATCCGCCTCTCTCAGTCATGCTGTTTCATTGTAATGCTTTGCATTCCGATGACTTAAAATGCTCAGGTGTTTGACGGAAGTTTTCATTCCATAATCTTTTACATAAGGTTCTTGGCAGAATCAAATGTACACAAGTATCACCAATACTCTAATCATCACCAGCAATGCTATTACAATATGGTGCAATTTAAAAATTTTTATTCTGTGCTTTTCACGTTTTTAAGTATGCTGGGTATTAGTGACACATGGAAGTTGTTTGAACCAGCTAGCTGCCCTGGAATCATATAATGCTACTGATGGTCAGGGCCTTGTGGCTGACACCTGCTTTCAATGTCAGGATCCTTAGTGCTGTCCTAGGCCCACTTTCAAGATAACATTGTCTGAATGCTTACTTGCCTGTCCTTCTTGAAGGCAATGGTTATGGTAGGTTGGGAAACAGTATAAAGTTCCAAAAGGAAACAAGACTGGATTTTCAGTATCTCTGAAAACTGAATGAGCTCTCAGCCTCTGCTTCCTACCACCATGAACTCAGGATCACTACAAAAAACCACTGTCCTTACACAGACATGTCCTGAAGTCCTTTATTTATTCAAAGTGATATTTTATTTGAGTTTCTTTTTTTATATCATTTTTGAAATTGGGTTATTTTTTGTTATTAGGAAAATTGCTTTATGGAAGGTTAGCTTGAGGTTCTGTTCTTCTTCTTCTTTTTTAATCAACTCTGAATTCTCTGGTGCAGTGCAGCAATTTTCTTTGAGATTAGAAGCTTCCACTCAAGAAAAGCCTGTTGAACCACAGGAAGACCCAGGGAGGTGAGGCAATAGGACATCTCTAAGGAGCAAGCTCAGTTAGAAATGAGGTATTTATAGGGAGGCCACAACAAGCTCTTTTAAGAAAAAGTGAAACATTTCCTTCTTCAAGGAAGTCCATAAGTTTAGGAAGTAAACAACCTAATAGCCTCAGGAAGTCACTGAAACTGATTAAAGTCAATAGACTCTTCCCTCCTCCCAAGCACATATAGGTAGCATGGACTTCTGAGCCATCTGGAAGAGGCAGAGACCAACTAAACTATCTGGAAAGGATGTTCTCCAAGCTGTTGAGCTACTTGCATGCTGTTTTCTGCTTCAGTAACTCCTTGCCCACATTTATGGAAGTAACCCCAGTAGCAGGCATTGGTTCACTAGAGTTGGTAGTCTTGTCATAGGTTCCCTTTCTTGGGTGAGTAGATGTTTGTTCACATTTTCTAAGGCTTGGTGTCACCCAACATGTAGTAATGAAAACTAAAAGTGAACTTTGTGGGAGCTTGCAGGATTTGAGAAGTAAGTAGTGCGCTAACTATGGAATAAGCTGGTCTTTTGTCCATTTACCACAGAAGGATGAGGCTTTGAAATTCTCTAATGAAAATTCTGTCAGAGGAGAGAGTTTAGTTGCTTGAATTTGCAAAAAAAGCCTAACAGAGTCTAGAGGAAGGAAGGGAAAGAAAGTACCTAGCATAAATACCCCAGGCTGAACTGCACACAATGGGGAAGACCAAGGGAACTGAGTGCTGTCAAGAGAGAACAGATGTTGGAAGGCCAAAAGCTTTTACTATAATGGGCTAGATTACCAAAATTGGTTGCCTATTGGCAGGACTTTACCATTAAAGAAAATTATCTTCAAAATAAAAGATCACCTAAAAAAAGGTGACATATTTATGCTGAAAACAAACAAAACTACTGAAACTTGGCTTTCTGGGGTCGGCTATTCTTGAGTATGGAGAAGGCTTTTGTTCTTTCCTGCCTGAAATCTCGGAAGTAGCTTGGAAGAGATCCTTCACATCTACTTCTTGTTTGCCTGTTCTGTTTGTTAGGCTTCTGCTGCCATGCACTGTCATCCATTGTTATTTATTGACTTATTTCATTTGGAAATAATTTTGAGGCTGACATGAAGAGTAGGGTAGGCTAGGTTTAGAAGAACTTCCAACCATAGAGTATGTTTGATGAGTTGTGGAGTGATTCTGACGAGATCTGAGATGTAACTTCAAACTGAGATGTGACCACAAGCCAAGCAAAGACTCAGTAGAGAAGACATGCTAGAGCTCACAGGATCGCAAGGATAACCGTAGTCACACTGTTCTCAGGGGCAAGCATACAGTTCATCAAATCCCCCGACCACATCCTACCTTCAAAACATACATGCCAATCAATTAAGACCCCATGTGTCACCAATGAACTGCAGAGGAATTTACCACCTCTCATTCATCCCTTCCTAGCCACATTCGTCAACTCTGTTCTCATGTATCTAAAGCTGACAATAATCCCACCAAAAGCATTGACTCCCAGCCTGTCTCCTCCCTCGAGTCAGGGTGAGCTTCCTCTTACTTCCTTATACACAATTCTATCAAAGGCTTTTCCATGAGTTGGTGCATGCCACTTCCTCCTTCTCCAGTGCTCTTTCCTTTCATGCCCATGGTGGCCTCCCCTTTATGAAGGCATTTTGCCTCTCTCTCTCATCCTTTTCAGAGACATCTTTCTGAATTCTTTAAGCTAACCAAGTCACTCTATCATCCCTAGACTCCTCCAGACCATAAAGCCTTTCTCTCTTTCATAATCTTGATTGAATTTTAGTGGTTCAAGTCTTGGTCCCTCATCTTACATGAAGGTAGCAATATACCTTTTGTGTGTGGGTTCATGTGCCCATGTGTATGCAGGTAGAGGCCAGAGCAAGTCACAGGCTGTCTTCTTTTATTACCCTCTGCTTTTTACCTAAAGACAAGGAATTCCACTTTCACTGGAAATAGTAAATTAAAGTAAATTATAGTTCTGTTTGCTTTATCTCACTTTAGCCTGCTTTGTATATTGGGCTTTGTAAATATAAATGGATGTCTTATGTTATCGAGGGAGGCTGAGACTAAACAAAACCCCTGTGCTCTGAAAATCCATATTTATTATTTGAATTACATATAATTCTGTTTATTTTAATGCTTTTCTGCACACAGCCTTGAATCTCATTGACTACATGTCCATTTTCCACCCCAACTCATCATACAGTATTCACAGGAGTGTTTTGCTTAAAAATGCACAAAGGTATCTTATTAAATAATGTCACAAACATGAAGTTCATTATTATGCAAATGCCATCCTTGGAACAGATTTGTTAATTGCAACTCATTTGCATAATTAATGAACTCCCAAATGAATTATGCCTTTGCAGATTTGTGCAGCATTGTTTTAAAATAAATTATAAAATACATGTCAAAGGAAGAGCGCTTTCCGGGTTCCCATAGCATTGTTTGAAAATTAATTACCAAATGCTTGTCAAATTAAAATGAGTTTGTAGTTTTTACAATGTTATTTTAAAATTAATCACAAAATAAAATGTCACTGCATTAAAGTAAACAACTTGTTATTTTCTCTCAAAGAACACAGAAAACAGCTTTTTAACTTCAATTACATCGTTTAGTGTAGTGAGTGTGCTGTTTTATTCGTTTCTTCCTGACACTGTGGTATCACAAAGTTGGTAGTTGTTAGCATGTTAATGTTTTGGCAAATTGAGATTTAATTTAATTTTATTGTGTAGCTTACTTTATATGGGAGATGATTAATGCCTTGCCTAGGAGCTCGATATGGATTTGCTCATGATAAATCGGAGTTCCAGAAAACATTCAAGGTCACTTAAATATGAGGTATAAACAGTATTCCTAAGATTTATTTAATTGGCATTTTGACTGCCATCAGTTAAGATGATTAAAAGCACATGGCTTGGATTTCGCTCATTCTTCCTAATACATTGGGGGAATTCCTTTCTTGGATGGGAAGAAGACATTGAGACCCTAACTGTACAATCTTCCCTCTGCAGAAACCTTCTTTTCTTGTAAAGGAGACAGGCTCTTCTCCAATCCTATAATCCTATTGAAGGCTGTTATCCAGCAGGAAATCAGGACGGAGATCCAGTCTACCTAAAATGGAACAATAGACGTGGGGCAGAATAAAATGTGATACTAATCACCAGCATGTCCTGTTTAGTAATGGAGAATATCTACCCACTCAGGGTAGAGAGGTTTGCTGCTGTTTCTATTTTTAAATACTTGCATCTACCCTGCTCATCATTCCCTCTCCTTATCCTCTAGTCTAAACAAAAATCAATTGTCTGTGGTTAATACTGCATTTTTTCAGTTCTTGACCATGCAACGCAAGTCCCTGGGGGAAGGCCTTTGTCTGACATAAACAAAACTGTGCAAATTAAAACCAACCAAGAAAATAATTCTTAAGTAAAACGATAAACTATTTTGTCTATTTTTTTTATCCTGTATATAGTTGCCTTTTCAGGCCCCTGTCAGCTACTCCTCGCTGCCCTTTCAGGAAACTGATAAGCAGAGCAGGTCTTTTTGAAGAGGCAATATGTCTTCTCCTGCATGCCTGGTGTGTGAATAAGAGCCCAAGTGTTTCATGCAGATAGATAGATTTGACCTTTTGCCATTTCCTGTTTTATTCTGGCATAGATATAACTCAAAGGCTTAGAACACGTTTCCTTTTCACAATCAGATGAGAGTGTTGCTTTTGTGGGAGCCTTGGTGCTATGTGAGCATTCTTTTTCTTTAAATGCCTTCAGGCGCTGCAAACTGACATCCTTCTTCCTAGCTCTTAGTCACTGACCTGTAGGTAGAAAACACCAACACCGAGGCAGTCCACCTGGTCAGGCTGTCACTGAACTGAGCATTTTAATGGAGCAGTAAGCACAAGCCAAGGGCTTGCTGTTAGAGGCTGTCCACTGCAGAGAGGGACAGAGAGCTACTGACATTCTGCTCTTTGGAAAAAGTTCATGTTGAGAACGAATGAACAAAATCACGGGTTTGCTGCTGTTGTTGATTCAGTGTAAACTTTTTTGAGGTTTCAGAAAGGTTTCTGTATCTTTTCTTGATGTAATCACCATGGCCACTTTAAGCTCTATTTATTTCTGTATCTATTATGAAAATTCCAGAGACATGGGTAGGTAGCGTAGCTAGCGTAGGAAAGAAATCAGTATGTAGAGTTCCTCCATTTAGATTAATAAAAGCAAAGAATCCCCTCCAAGTTCTGATCTCTTTGCCTATTTTCATGTTTAACTATTTGTCTGCCACAGATTGTATATATTCAGGACATAGAACTGGCTTGACAGATGTGCATATGTTATAATGATATTACCATCAAGCTGATCAATACACCGACCACCTCCACAGTTAACCTGTGGGCATCAAGAGGCAAGGTCAGCCACTAAAACTCTGTTCTAATGCCAAATTTCAAGTAAACAGCACAGGATTGTCCCCTATAGCTGTGACATATCACAAAGATCTGGCATACACACATACAATGGAGAATTATTCAGCCATAAAAAGAAGGAAATCTTGCTTTGGAAGACATAGCGTGACGTGAGATAAGCCACACACATGTGTACCACCAGCATATAACCTCACCTATGCGAGGCAACTGAACAGGGAGCTCATGAACCTGGCATTGAACCACAGCTGCCAGGGATTGAAGAGTGGGGGGATATGAGGATGTTGGTCAAAACGTATAAACTTTCTGTTACAGAATGAGTGTCAGGGGTCGGCTTTACACAGTCATAATTTTCTAAATGAATTTCAGTGTTAACTTATACAGAGTGTGCTGTGCACTGACTTTGAGGGGATCCTTCACTCTTTTAAGGTCTCTTCAAGGCCATTTCATCTCCTTTAAAAAGGGTCCCTACATTTTTTTTGAGGTTTTTGTAAGACTAAGTTGTTCTAGTAAAGGCCAGAAATCATAAATATCTAAATCTATTTATACTTTATTTCCAAATAAAATTAGGACTTTTGCAAACCAAATATCTTGTTGACATAATGAGTCTAAACATCGTTCTCCTGTTCAAATTATTCAAGTCTGCTTCTTTCTCCGTACATTTTTATTCGTTAAATATGTGCTATCCCAAAGCTGAATGTGTATTCCAGCCTGCATATTGGAAAAGCTTCCGTCCCTCCTAAAACCAGTGTGCAGAAGTATCTTCACACTGTCATTGGACATAAAAACCTTGTTATTAAAAAATAGTTCTTAGAAATAAAATATCTACTATAATGGAACAAAACTCTCACATTTTATCTGTATAGAATATTGCACATTTAAGTGACTAGAAACTAGTTTCTAGTGAAAGGACTTTTTCTTAATTGTTAAATATTATGTGGCCAAAAATCAAATTTCATTTTTATTTTTGTTCCAATTAGATATTAATTTGTCTGGCTAAAGGAAGTTTAGGAGACATGTGTGGCTTTGGCAGTAAAGCAAGGGTTCATTATTTTCAGATTTGTGTGAACACATAGTACCTATCTTTCTTTCTGAACATTAACTTGCAACTGAAAGATTCACAGACGTATTGAATATTCATGCATATAATTTGAGATAGTTCTTCCCTAGAGTTCAAGTTGAAGCACATTGTTGGTGTATGTCCACCATGACATGATGTGATACTCTCTCTAGTTATTCTTAATTAGAAATAAAATATTAATTCATTCGAGTTTGTATATAGAATTTTTTTTGTGGAGGAGGAGGGAACTCAGAAAGGTAAATGGTGACAGAATGTTAATTAATTTCTTTTAAAGACGAGTCACTTTAATTTGAAGGGCAGGAAGGTCTGTCTCTAATCCCCTCTGTGATCTAGGAGAGGGAATTTACAGTGACTATTACTCACTGGAAAAGGCAAATGCCTTTATCATTCCCTTGCTAGTCCAAAATGGGTGGAGAGCTTTTTTTTCCCTGTGCTTTGAAAAGTGAAACTGAGCTGGGGCAGTGACTGATCCCCATTCAGGAGGCAGAGGCAGATGGATCTCTGAGTTCCAGGCCAGCCTGGTCTACAGAGGGAGTTCCAGGACAACCAGAGATACACAGAGAAACCCTGCCTTGGAAAGAAAGAAAGAAAAAGAAAGAAAGAAAGGAAGTAAGGAAGGAAGAAAAAGGAAGGAAGGAGGGAAGAAAGAAAGAAAGAAAGAAAGAAAGAAAGAAGGAAAGGAAGGAAGGAAGGAAGGAAGGAAGAAAGGAAGGAAGGAAGGAAGGAAGGAAGGAAGAAAGAAAAGAAACTGAGAGAGAACTTGAATTGTTTCCAGAGACCATGAGCTTCTGCCACTGAGTTTCAGGAACGAATGCTGACACTTCCCCTCCTGTGATACTGGTGGGTGGACCCCAGGCAATTTCAGGTTCCTTTCTTAACAAAAGCCCAATTCTTTGACCTTAAGGAGCTCCCAGGCTTCCCTGCTGAGACTACCTGCTGACTGAAAGTAAAGAAAGAGGAGCTTCGTAGCAGTGTCATTTACAGGCGAATATTTAAAATCCTGTCCTGGCAATACTGTTAACTTGAGTCACTGTGTGGCATCAAGAATTTCTTCAATTAGACTCTGTAAGCGCGATGATAAAATTCCAGCCATGACTTAGGCAGTGACTGCTCATATATTATTAATCTTCAAAGTTTTACCTTATAGCGTAGTGGGGAAATAAGGGAAGTGGATACCAAACCATTTCTCCTTGAGAAACCAACAAGCCAAGCTTCTTCAAATTCTACACTATATTTAAATCCTGTGTGAAGGCTGGTGAGGTGGTTCAACAGATAAAAGCCCTTGTCACAAAGCCTGGCCTTTGGAGATCAATACCCGGGAATAACCTGGCACAAGGAGAGAGCTATCGCTGTAAGTTGTCCTGACACATGCATTCAAGCACTAACGACAAATGCACATGTGAGACGTTAAATCCTTCTGGACTGACTGATGGTCTCAAAATGTTTTAATCTATGATGAAATAAATGTTCAATGTCAAGTATTAACATTTATTTCTCAAATAGCCTGCCTTTTATCAGTCTTGCGAAGTAAAAGAACAGTACAGTTCAGCTGAAGCTCAAGCCAATAATAGAACCCTCATTCTGATTTGGGATCCTGGACAGTAGACTATGTAGACGAGTAAGTAACTAAGGCTGTTAGTCAGCTGACAGCCTGTGGGGGAGACAGACAACCGAGACCAGCAACCGTTTTCTGAAGTTCAGTGATGGCGGTAGGTTTTAGAAAGAAGGTGTCCTAGCAGAACGTGGAGGGAAAAAACCTAAAAAGAAAACACTGGGTTGAGAGTATAGCATTATTGGAATTTGCCTCGACTGGTACATGGAAGTCATCTGACCACTGTGACCGTCTCACCCCTAATAAAGTGTGAGCAGCTGAAAGGTGCTGTGACATTGGCCATGGCCCTGAGCAAGAGCCAAGGATTGGCTTCATTGGCAAATATGGAACAAAACTATTGCATACATTTTTAAAGACAAATTTAGTACTGTGGTTTTCACTTTGCCAAATTATTTTTCAAGATTTTTTTTTTAATTTTACGTATGTGCCTGTCAGGATGTATGATATACCTGTTCAGGTGACCCCTGTAGCCAGAGGAGAGAGTTATCTCTCTTGGAGCTGGAACTACAGGGGTGAACTGCCTGGCCTGTGTGCTAGGTACACACTCAAGTCTTCTTTAGGAAACGACCCTTGACAGCTGAGCCATCTCCTCTCCCCATTGTGCCCAATTTAAGGAATCACAGAGTCTCAGAGATCTAAGGAGCTTGCATACCCATCAGCAGATTTTGCACACTGTGTCTTTGTATCTGTGCTTCAGACATAGCGTGCTCTGCTGGTCATAAAAATAGCCACACCAAGTTGGCAAAAGCAGTACAGTATTGGAATCTGCTTTCCAACGCCCTTTGGAAACTTCACCGTCTTGTAAGATTTCAACAACAATAGAATGGCAAAGCCAAACAAACTACTAGACAGGAATGTGAGAAAATGCTATGTAGGGAAGGCGGGTGTAGAAAGGTGTGTAAAAGAGGATGGGAGAAGAGAGCAATCAATGTGCGTTATGTGTTTGTATGGAAGTGTCAGAGAACACATTTAATTAAGAAAAAACATGGAAACCACTGCCTAGTACATCTATCATGACCTGATAGAGATACACCTCTGATACTCAGAATTACACACACACTCACACACACACACACACACAAACACACACTATCAGTTGTCCCTCGGCTCTTTCCTTACCATATAACAAAGCAGTGAAGATAAAATCTAAGTCTCTAATATGGCAATTTTCCCCGTGAAGAATCATGATCTCCCTACAGGTTTTTTTTCTGAACTTCAACTATGACCCTAAAGGAAAGAATGAATGATGGGCCATTTGTGTGCCTGACACAGTGATCTAAGGCTCCAGCTTCCCCCCCTCCGCCCCGCCCAGCATAAGACAGGAGAGAAGACGGGACAAACATTAGACCACAACAACTCAAGAGGTTCAGCACAACCCCATCTGAACTAGGCAAACCTAGATAAGTGACAAAGTTAGGATGACAAGAAAAGGAACCAGTTAGCTAAGTGAGGATAGCAATGACGCAGAAAGAAGAGGAAAGTCATAGGCAAAGTGCACAGTGAGCTGCCTGCAGGGGGCAGGGGCATATACATGACATAACTGTGGTCAGAACCAGAACTTCCATGACACTGAGACTCAGGCACACAACGGCTCCACAGCATGGAGATACTGCCTCAGTTTTTGGATAAAATGACTTGATTGTGACTGCATTATGAGTAAGTGGCAGAGCTTTGACCTTAAGGGTGTTATTCTAGCTCACATACCATTAACTGAAAACTGTTGCCACCTGTGGACTAGGATACACCAAGTAAAATATGCCAACGCTAAGTAAGAAGAATTTATCCTAAAGGCCAGCCATCTCAAAGTGTATCAGGGAAACGGGGAAAAAATGACGAAGGGCCTAGTAACCTACACTTCCAAGGTTGGGAAAAGGGGATTATGGGAAGTTCCAGTTCTCCTCTGTGAGGTCAACTTGGAAAGGTTAAGAATGTTTTCACAAAAGTGAAGCTGTCCCCTCCAGGTCTTTCTGTCTCCCCTTTCTTCCATAAGATTCCTTGCACTCTGCCCAAAGTTTGGCTATGAGTCTCAGCATCTGCTTTGATACCTTGCTGGGTAGAGTCTCTCAGAGGCCCTCTGTGGTAGGCTTCTGTCCTGTTTCCTGTTTTCTCCTTCTTCTGATGTCTATTCTGTTTGCCTTTCGGAATGAGGCTTAATTATGTTACCCAGGGTCCTCCTTGTTGTTTAGCTTCTTTAGGTCTACAGATTTTAGTATGTTTCTCCTATATTATATGTCTAATATCCACTTATAGATGAGTTTATACCATATGAGTCTTTCTGCCTCTCAGATACCTCACTCAGGATGATCTTTTCTAGTTCATTTGCCTGCAAATTTCATGATTTCCTTGTTTTTAATTGCTGAGTAGTATTCCATTGTGAGCCCCCACAGGGAGACCAACGAAGCCAAAAAAACCTGGACTCAGGGGCTCTTGCAGAGACTGATGCACCAACTAAGGACCATGCATGGAGATAACCTAGACCCCTGCTCACATGTAGCCATGGCAGCTCAGTCTCCATGTGGGTTTCCTAGTAAGGACATGAACTCAGTGGCTGGCTCTTTGCTCACCTCCCCCTGGCAAGGTGGCCTAACTAGGCCACAGAGAAAGAAGATCCAGACAGTCCTGATGAGATCTGATAGCCTAGGGTCAGATAGTAGGGAAGGAGGACCTTAGCTATCAGTGGATTGGGGAGGTCGTAGGGGGAAAAGAGGAAGGGAGGGTGGGATTGGAAGGAGATGTGGGAGGGGGCTAGAGCGGCGATACAAAATGAATAAATTATAATAAAGAATAATAATAAAGAAAAAAGTGAAGTTGTCCACCACAGATTTTCTCTACAGGAGAGTCTGAAACTGTGCTGTATGAAGAGTGATAATATGGTGACCTTGTCCCTGTGTGAAAGCAATACTTGTCTTTTATTTGACATTGTGCCCAAACCTTTGCTAGTCTCTGAATAACTCTCTTCACTTGTCTTGTCTACAGAGGCTCATATTTGCACCTAGCTCCAGTAGAGTGGGATTGAACCCAGATTGAGCAGAGCCTTAGGCTGCTGGGAGCTCATTTTGCCATTGGGCTGCTTCTGCTTTCTCTTGGGTTTCTGCTATCTACAACTACACTGGGATGGGCAAGTAGAGAGATGAGTGGGGTTTGGGTGGGGGTGCAGGACTTCTCCCTCCCTCCTGTGTATTCATTCTTCCCTTCACAGTCTCCTGTTGGCCACCTACTTGATTCTATAATTAATCTGAAGGTCAATCCTCTGTATGCCAATAGCAAACTGGTGGCTGGGATAATCACAGAACCAGGCTTTTATATGAGCTACTACATCATTACAGTTGTGACCAGGTAAAAGAGCTTTAGTAGAATATGAGTAGGCCACTACACTGGTGCAGTGTCCTGCTCCCCCGAACAGAAGGGAGCAAAGACAGTTTTGTCAAACATAACCATGACTACAGGAACAAATTGTGAGATTCTATTTTGTCAAGGGAAGTTTAATGCCCCAAACCACAGCTATGGCAGCGGCAGTGTCTTGGTCTATACCCTGCACAACATTTTGTTACAAAGGTGACAAGGCAGTCCTGAAAACTTTCCTTTTACAAACTTTCAATGCCATATAGTCTTCGTCACCACCACCCCAAACAAAATAAATGGAAAATCCCATCGGAAACCTTGTGCACCTGTGTGGCTAGTCAATTATTCACAAGGCATCACGATCTAGTGTACATTTTCTCATTCCTAATTCTGTTAGACAGACAATTTGTTATGCCAGCAAAGGATGTATGGGAAACAAATGGAGCAGCGCAGACATTCTTTGAACATCCACACTTTTCACTCACTGTGAGGAATGTTTAAAAATCAGATGTGCAGATACATCGGCACCCACCTGTTCTTGAGAGCCCCCAATGAAGATGCTGCCGGGATATCTGTGGTTCAGAATGGAGACCGTGAAATGGAGAGACATTGGTAACCAGCAGAAAAAACCTATGACAAAGCTACATAAAAGTGACTACCAGGCCAGCCATGAAAACATGAGGGTGACCCTTGATCACTTGTTCCCTGTCTCTTGAGGTGGGTTCATCACACAAATTGTTTCCAAATAAATAAGAGTATAGGGAGCTAGCAAAGACACTGTGCCGGAAATAGCTTAATTGTAGAAACAAGCACTGGGGTTTTAAAAGTCAGTATTTTAGGAGGAGAGCAATTTTAGATTTGCAGTAAAACCGAGAAGTACAGAGTTTCCATGGGCCTCTCTGGGCCAACACAGGCATAGCCTTGCCTAGAATTAATACTTCCTACAGAATTGCCCGGTTACTTTACAACTATAAAATTTCTTAGATACATTGTTATCTCAGAGTTTATACTTTATGTTACAGTTTAGTCTTGGTGTTGCAGATCCCGTGAGTTTAAACAAACATATAAAAAGTATGTAAGTATAACACAAACATATAAAATGTACGTAAAGAGAGCATGCATCCATCCTTGTAGTATTGTATAAAATATTTTCAGGACCCTATAAATCTTCTGTACTCTAATTCCTGGCAGCCGCTGACCTCTTTATTGTTCGTGGTTTTGCCTTTTCCACAATTTCATCGACTTGGAGTCATGTTCTCACACCGTGATGGCGGATATGTGGCCTTTGGCCCATTTCACTTGCCAGCGACTGTCATGTGAGATTCCTCCATGTCCTTGCACCATTTGATAGCTCATTTCTTTTTAGTCTTGACTAGTATTTCTTTGTCAGCAGGTACCAGTTTATCCATTAATTTACCAAAGGACAGCACAGGTGATTCTAAGGTGTTTGTTTGTTTTGTAGCTTGGTTAGTTGAATTCTGTGAAGTCTCACTAGGTATGCCAGGCTGGCCTCAAACTTACCATATATCCCAGGCTACCCCTGACTGAATTTAAGGTAATCAGAAGTCAGCTTCTGAAGTGCTAGGATCATGAGTATACATTGCCTCGAAATTTTGAAATTATGAATGATGCTACTATAGGTATTTGTGTGCATATTTTTGTGGGTGACATATATGTCAACTTCCATGAGAAAATACCATGTGGCATAACTGCTGTGGCATACAATCTCTAAGAAAGAAAAAAAAAAAACCAAAACGGTCAGCAAGATGAAGCAGCAGGCAAAGGCTTTTGCCACCAAGCCTAGTGACCTTCATTCAATCTCCAGGGCCAGCATGGGAGAAGGGGCGAATTCCCACGTGTTGTCCTCTGATCATCTTATGTGTATCGCGGCACATGTACACACAGACAGACACACACACACACACACACACACGCACAGACTGAATTCTCTTCCTCTTTCTGTCTCATATGCGTGTGTTAAAATGTTTCATGCAATGTATTTTGATCGTATTTTTCCCCTCCCTGAGAACCTGCCACATCCCTATTCACCCAACTTTGTGTGCTCTCTCTCTCATATTTTCTTTTAAAAGAAAGCAAATCCTGTTTTCAAAGTAGCTGTAGTCTTCACACCAGCAAAAGCTGGGCACTCACACATGCTCAGTGCACTCACTAGCATTTATTGTCTGTCTGGACTTAGGGCATTCTAATATGTGCATGTTTGTATCTTGTTTAAACAAAAGCCAGAACTGTTGTGCTTTGCACTGTGGAGAAATAAATCAAAGGAGCAAATGACGGCTCCTTTCTGAAAAAGGAAAGGACTACTGCTTTCGAACACTCTCTAATACCATAAATTATGGTACAGAAGCATAGCTTTAAAGACTTGACTAGCATTTATACAGGGCTGGAGTTAGCCATAAACTTAGAGGTCATGCAGGCAACGTTCCAAGTTGGAACACTGATAGGACACTGATCTTCATATATGAAAAGATTCTTAGATGTATTCTTAGATATGTTCTTACCTATAAAGAACATATATTCTTATGTTCTTATTCTTATATATGTTCTTATTCTTATATCTAAGAATATATGTTCGAAAAGATTCTTAGATGATGAGTTTGTGAGCAAATTAGTAGTTATTTGTTCAACCAAGAATGTTGCTTGAAACTGAGATATCAGAAAGGTATGCTCATCTTAACATACATATTTTATTTTTCGTAATTTGTTTACAAAGTAATACATTTATATATGGAATTTTTATACATAGTTTATGGTGATTGATTGTCCTCAACCATCCTCATTGAATACATGCATTCTTTTATCAAACTTAGGATATAGGGTCAAGGCTATTTGGGGGTGGTTATGGGCCCCCTAGATTGAGATTTAAAACAATTTGTAAAATAATAAATTTATATTAAATGGATTTTGAAATCCATGGAATCAGGTAAATTGCACTTGTTTTGCTCATTGTGTTGTCTGTAGTAAATTAAGAACATACGTGCAAGAATCCACAGAAGACTCCATCTAGGATGTCTGATTTTCCTATTTTTTTTCTGTTTTCTAACTATCTGAAAACAATATTGAAGGCAATCTTCAAAACATTAAAAATCATTCAATTTAGCGTTCACAAAAATGAGATTGATTTTAACAATTGCATTTCATTTCCTTAGCATTTAAATTTTATCATTGTGAATAAGCAGCATAAATCATAGGAATGAACAAAACAACACCGAGAGTAAAACACTTAAGCGCAGAGAGGTGTGATCAATTGCTCTTAAGACAGCTTGATCCACAAGTGTCTGCATATGTCTTAGTTAGGGCTTCTAGTGCTCTGAAGAAACAGCAGGACCAAGCACAGCGTGGAGACGAAAAGCTATTTCAGCTTGCACTTCCACATCACAGTCCGTCATCTAAGGAGCCAGGGCAGGAGCTCAAGGCAGGAACGGAAGCAGAAGCCATTGAAGAAGACTGGTTACTGGATTGCTCCCCATGGCTTGCTCAGCCCAGATTCTTACATTATCCTAGACCATTTGGTCCGCTGATGGAACCACCCACAGCAACCACGACAATATCCAACAGACTTGCAAACAGCCAATCTGATGGAGGCATTTTCTCAATGAACTTTTCTAGATTTGTGTCATGTAGACAAAAACCAACTAGCACAGGGTGCTGGAAGGCAGAGGGACTGAATAGATTGCCGAAGTCCAGGAAATTGGTCAAGTGTGGTGGTCTATTGAGGAAATATCCATAATAAAGCTCTTCCCGTTATTTTTCTTCAAATTATTATGATGTAAGAACTAGAAATAAGTTTTTTTTAAAACAGTTTGGTACTAGCACACTAGGTATGGTACCTCAAGGCAGAATGCGGAAGGACCATTTTGCCTCCATGGGAAGAATTTCACATCTCCGTTCATATAGAGGGTGCATCACTCTGCTGGCTGAAAGCTGGTAGAGACTGATCCATCTGCTACTGTGTCTGAGAGCTCCCAGTTTACTCTGTTCTACTCACCTACACATATCTCATCTACCAGCGTGAATTTTTTCATATGTGTTCTTACCATTGGAGGCTTTATTCATTTATACCAGTGACTTACAAAAAAAAAAAATGTGAGTATAAGAATTTACCCATCAGGGTACTGAAGCAGATACTGAGACTCATACTCAAACT
Organism: Meriones unguiculatus; assembly: GCF_030254825.1. Classification (NCBI taxonomy): domain Eukaryota; kingdom Metazoa; phylum Chordata; class Mammalia; order Rodentia; family Muridae; genus Meriones; species Meriones unguiculatus. Next base: position 113,754,394 of record NC_083356.1, read on the forward strand.
CTGGGCCGAGTGCAGGGAGTCTTATGGAAGAAGGGGGAGATAGAAAGACGTGGAAGGGACAGGAGCTCCACAAGGAGACCAACAGAACCAAAAAATCTGGGTCCAGGGGGCCCTACAGAGACCAATGTGCCAACTCAGGACCATGCATGGAGAGGACCTAGATTTCCTTCTCATTATGTGGACCATAAGCAGTTCAGTCTCCAAGTGGGTTCCCTAGTAAGGGGAACAGGGACTGTCTCTTACATGGACTCAGGGCTGGCTCTTTGATCACCTCCCACTGGGGGGGTGCAGCCTTGCCATGCCACAGAGAAAAAGAATCCAGACAGCCTTGATGAGACCTGATAAACTAGGGACAGATAAAAGGGGAAGAGGTCCTCCCCTATCAGTAGACTAGGGGAGAGGTAGAAGGGTAGAGGAGGGTCGGAGGGTGGGACTGGGAGGAGATGAGGGAGGGGGCTACAGCTGCGATACATAGTGAATAAATTGTAATAAATAATACATCAATAAAAAAGAATTGTCTAGGGAGCCTACTAAAACCTAGAGCAGAGGCCTAATTGAAGATTCTAATTGAGTAATAGAGAGGTAATGCTTTTTTAACATGCACATGAGGTAGTCCTAATAGCATTCTAAGGCATTATTTTGATCATCAAAAAACTTCAAGCAGCTGGGCATGGTGGCACATGCTTATAATCCCAGTACTCAGAGAGGCAGAGGCAGAGATCTCTGTGAGTTCAAGGCCAGCCTGGTTTACAAAGTGAGTCCAGGACAGCCAAGGCTACATAGAGAAACCCTGTCTCAAAAAACCAACAAACCAAACCAACAAACAAAAGAATACTTTGAACAATATTCCAAAATAACACCGTCAAGGATCAGCCTTCCCTATTGCCATCTTTCCACAACTTCCTTTGGTTCTTGAAACAAATCATGATCTTCCCCTTTGTAAGATCTCCCTATATAGAGTTCATTTTTCAGGAATGGATTTCCTGTACATTTCGAACCAAATTCAACTTCTTCTTATGTAAACCTAATTTTCCCAGGGGGCCCCTTACCTCTGTTGACAGATAGCAACTCTTACCACACTTTTCAATAGCTGTTCCACACCCTCCTTCCACTCCAAACTGAAGACCAAGAACAAACCAGGCTTGTCTCAGTTACCATCACATCTGCAAGACTTTCCATTGCATTCGACAGAGCTGCCAGGCAGAAGTATTGTATGAATGAGTAAATGAAGGGGTATTAACATACAAATCTCCTGATGAGAGGCAATACTGCTCATAGTCCCTTGGAAAACTCTCTTTTCCAGGTGTGTTTTAGAGTTGGGTTGATGGGGAGGAAGGAGGTATGTTTGATGTTTGAAAGGAAGTGTAGATGGCTCGCTCTTCAGTTTACTACATAACTGTTTGTGGTTGAGATGACCATCACATAATTTTCCCTCTCAGCACCCCTTTTTATTTTGGTATGACATCCATCATCAATGAATATTTATTTTTATAAGCTGAAGTTCTTATTGTTATGAGGGGTAAATACAAATTGGGTCACACTGACTCTGTGGAAATCATTTTGGAAACAGGAAGAAATAAATCTTCATTGTCAACTAGATTTGATTTAGAGTGACCTAGGAGGCATTCTTCTAGTTTTAGGTGAAAGAGTGTTTCCAGAAAGGTTTAACTAAGGAGAGAAAACTTATCCACAACAACACAACACAAGAGAAAGGCGGCCCAGCATTCGTCTCTCTCTGCTTCCTGACTGCAGATACACAATGGCCAGCAACAGGTTCCTACCGCCTACCGTCAGGCTGCTCTCGTTGTCATCGGCTTTATTCTTTCTCCCTTAAACAGATTTTTGTCAGATATCGCCACATCAGTGAGAAGAAGAACACAATGGCTGAGCCTCTTTAGGATAGCAAGTTGCAGGTTCTTTGATTTGATAAACCAATTGTTACACATGGAAGTTTGTAGTTGAGGCGATTAGAATGGCCAAGGATAACCAAGAAAGGGTTGAGGAACATTAATTGTATTGTCTGTTAGATTTATATTTATGAAGCTTCTGGTAAATAAGCCTCCATGAAGTTCCAGACACCTGAGATTAAAATACAGGGTGAAATAAGCTGTTTTTAACTCATTTGGCAGCTCATTCCTCAGAGACATATGCCAGCACATGTTTTCACCATCTTAGTCGCAGTGGATTCAGGCAGATCTGAATGGCATGGAGGTAAACTAATCTAGGCTGCTGTTGCATGGCCCAGCTGAAGGTTGCTGCGCAGGTCCTAGGTGTCGTGCTTGGAGCCTGAAATGAGGCTGGGCCTCCACGTTCATGGAAATGGTTAATCATAAGAATAAACCTAAGCACAAAACAGTTCTTCGAGCTCTGGACCACATCGCCTAACACCGTTTATACACCTGAACTCAGAATCCAAAGACAAAGGAAATCCTTAATATCACAAGCCAAACTGGGAAGTGCTTAAACAAAGAAACATATATGAGGAGGGAGGAAGGGTGAAGGCCGAATGCACTAGCACACCAAGAAGCAAGCAGTCAGGATCCAATAACTGTCAGGGCTGAGAAAACAAAATGTATCCCTTTCTGTTTGTACCTGTGTTTAGGACAACTCTTGTGAGTTATTTAGATCAATAGCAGAGCTTACTATGTTTTCTTAAACTACCCTTGTTGGTCATCAAGACATTTATAGGGATTGCGCGCGCTCCAGAAACTCTTTGAATCTAAGTTAGCTCAGCAGTAGAGAACGAAGGCCACCGAGGGGTTTAATAGCATTAGATAACAGCTCTGGAAGAAAGGGCCCTGGCGCTATTTTAAAACCACAAGGCATTAGAATACCACAAGGAGAATGCTGTGAATTGCATCTCCATTCTTTATTGCGATGCCCCGTGCAATTAGTAGGGTTTCTATCAGAATAAATAGTAATTTGGAATTCATCCAAATTAAAAGCTGAAATGAAAAAGGAACATTAGTGGTGAGTAGAATGTTAAAAGAGTCACTTCTCTAGGGCAGATATGTCTGTGCAAGTTGGTGCAATTTAAATGAGATCAACAGAACCCTTGTGGAGTAAAGTTGAATAAATAGACAGGAAGCTGGCAGGAGGAAGAATCCAAACAGGCCGCTAGCCAGAAGGGCAATTCATGTCTAGTTTTCTGAAAACTCCAAAAATCAAATTAAATTCTGCATATGTCATCATGAAATCTATATTGGTATCCTTTTTTTTTTTAAGTTTTTCAAGACAGGGTTTCTCTGTGTAGTCCTGGCTGTCCTGAACTCACTGAGTGGACCAGGCTGGCCTGGAATTCACAGCTATCTGCCTGCCTCTGCCTGCCTGAGTGGTGGGATTAAAGACATATACCACCACACCTGGATTTTTAGACAGGTTTTTAAATATACTTTCTTTTCATCCTTAAAAAAAAAGCTACCTTATCCATTTCTTATCAAAATATATTTTAAAAATTCTGTTTGTTATGGATAACTCAGAAGAAGAAAAATAATGTGGCAGCTGGAAGTTTTCAAGCCTTAGTCAGAATAGACTCTACAAGTTTGTCATGGATAATTCACTCACAGATAATCAGGCCCTCACATACCATTCAAGCAGGATCTCTTCATTTGATCACACCTTGTCCAAATGGAGTCTGGAGTACAGTATTCTAGTGGGAAAGCAGAAGGCCAAATCTTTTTCTTATAAACTTTACATGCAAGATTTGTCTTCTCAAAAACCTAAGCAGGCTACTTACTTTCTGGCAAAACCATCTGCAAAGATTTCCAACTGGAAATGTATTTTGCATGATAACAGGTTGGAGTCATGAATCACTTACTAACTCATTAGAGTGACTAGCATCAAAGAATCCCTTAGGAATTGAGGAAAAGGGTAGTTAAGCAATTAATGAAGTTATGTAAAATCCTGATATGGTTGAGCCTGCTTTGAAGACTGCTAGGGATTAATATTTACTTAATAGATTGTCAGGTTTATGTCAAAAAAGGAAAGAAAGAAAGAGAGAAAGAAAGAAAGAAAGAAAAAGAAAGAAAGAAAGAAAGAAAAAGAAGAAAGAAAGAAAAAGAAAAAAGAAAGAAAGAAAAAGAAAAAAGAAAGAAAGAAAAGGAAGAGAAACATGACAAAGTCACCCTGGCTGAAATGAAAACAGTAGCCCATCTGAAGTGTATTTTACAGCCGTTGATGACACTGTCATCTGTGCCATTACATCACCACCCAAAACCATCATTCTCAAGCTGAATTAACATTGCTGTTATTTTCAATTAGAAGAATTGGCTCTAAATACAGTCATTCTCTGACTTGATTTATATTTCAGTAGCTGTCATTCCCCAGGAGGGGGTGTATCAGAGTATAAGCACTCTCTGATAAGATGTAGCATGTTAAAATCAATATGAGATTGCAGAGTGGGAGGATGGCGTTGCATGGGCACATTGTTCTCATTTGTCACTGTCAGGTCTGTTTTAGCTCCTTTCATGGCATCTATGTGCTCATCTGCGTTGGAGTCAGAATCTGCTTCTCACATGACTGGTGTTTAAGGCTGTGCATTTGGTTGAATTGACTCACAAAAGGGTTCCACCAAAGACATTTCAGTACTTTCCTTCATTGTATCAACATCTATTTCCATATTTTATAAACGTCACATTGATGTGTTTTAAAGAATATCATTATTCTTTCATGTACTTTAATCCTGTAGCATAAAATGCTTTCATCTGTATAAGTCTTATAAGCTAAGCCCCCCCCCCTTCTTTCTCCATCTTCTTGGTCTCAATTGCTTTTGGTTATATGACATTTCACAGGGCTTGGTTAGCAGGCACTTTAAGATCTTGACATACTTTAGTATCTTCATCCTGAAGTCAAGAACTGCAATCTCAAAACATTTTGTAACATCTAAACCTTTATTGTTTGGATTTATAACTGTCATTATACCCTAAAATAATCACAAGATTCAAAACTTCCTAGTTCGAATTTCTGTTCCTGATGTGTCTTGCTCATCAGGAGTGACTTTACTGAAGGAATAACTTTAAAGGATAATGTCTGAGACAAGCTTTAGGAGGGAGAGACTAGATCATAACTGTTATTTATTTAACATAAAAGAATATACATAAATCAAACTGTCAAAATACTAAATATATGACATCCACATTGTTATATGAAAATGGTATAGAAGGTTGGATTGCTGGGGAAGGATGTATAGCCACTGATCTTCTCTTGCTCCATTAGATGCTCAGGAAACAAACTCTAAAGAAAGTCAGTATATCACACACACAAAATGAGAGGAGCTGTTGGGAAAGGGTGTTTTCATGAGAGAGTGGGTGGGCGGGAAGGATGTGGAGTAAAAATGACTAAAATTTATTATATAAATATACAAATGTGTCCATCAATTCAAAATTAAAATTAAAAAGTGTTAGATTTTATTCTGAAAACCTGGATCAAATGGAAGCATAATGGGAGACACGGGGATGGAATACCTCCTTTTTCTAGAAAGCCACTGTTCTCTGAAAAGTCTTGTGATGCCCTCTAGGACTGCATGTCTTCACCAGCCTTTTCCAGAAAATAATTACTTCTGAAGACAGATCGCTTTGCCCTTTACGTTTCTGCCAGTCAAAAGTCCTTAGACCTGCACAGAAGAGCCAAAACTTGAGATTGAGATCTTCTTCTTATTATTATATCTTCAGCTTATAATTTTAAGTACGGCAGTCATTCTGCCTGCGGGGTTAGAGCTGGAATGGCAGGGTGACATAGCTCATCAAAGGCATGCGAGTACCTGATAAGGTTATTGGACATTGAAACAGTTAAAGTCAGCTTGCTTTAACACCCACATCATAAATAATGTCAAGATCTCAGTGCCTGCTAACTGCCCTGTGAAATACAACCAGAAACAAGTGAGACCAACAAGACGGAGAAACAAGGGGTCTTAGTTAATACTAAGAAAGCATTATATGCTGCACCAATTTATAGCTTTACACCCATGAATACCAGCAGAATTCTACGTCACTACTAAATGAGAAAACCTGTTTGGCAATCGTGCTTTTCACATATAATGTTAGAAATATTATGAAAAAAAGAGGTGTTTGTAAGAATGCAATTTCTTTCCTCCTACTTCTTACTACCTCTTTCCAAACCTCTCACTTTACAAAAGAACCAAAAACCTAATTTTATCAACCTTGAAAGAAGCTGTTCTGTGCCTGAGCTAAAGTCCCTGTGCAAAAGAATAATGTGATTACCGTGTTCTATGAAACTTCTCAGTAGAATTCTCACCCAGCAATGTTATTTGCTGGGAGCCTGCCTCTTCTTAAGAATGGACATTTCAAAGCTTGTCTCCTAAAAGGGTATGTTCTTTTTCTCCGTGGTTGCATCTCCCCTGACCGTTACACCAGTGGCCAGAGCTGCTTGGTTTATTTCCAAGAGCATATCTTGTGCTTTACTCACTTTCCAAATCTGGTTCTCCCCTGACATTCTGGCCTGTCTGTCTCCACAGCAGCACCATTTGAGCTTACATTTTTCTCTTGACTGTCGCTCTTCACTACTCCGCCCTCGGCTTTCCAGTCTGTTTACTTCGGTGATAGTCTTTAAAGAGTCATTCTAGTCTCGTCCCTGCCCCCATCTCTCCATCTCTCTAATACACGCCTTTAAGAAGGCCTCCTATCGTGCTGTTTGACACAGTGCAGCTGACACAGTTCTGCGTTCACCTCTCTGCAACATCTTCATGCTGCAAAGAAAAGCATGCTTCTCGGGCAGCACACGGGACAAAGTAGCTGAATCCTAACGTGGGACTATGAGGACCTGGAATCTCTGCCATTGCTTACGTTCCCTTCTGGAATGATTTTGGAAACCAGGGCTTCAGATGGTAACGGCTGCACATGGAAGGGAGCTGGTCCCCAGCCTACTGGATAGCAGAGAGAGATAACTTCCTGGCAGTGGGGTTTTCATTCTTACCCTAAGTCAGCGACCTTGTAGGGTTTACATCACTTGTAAACACTTAGAAGTTTCTGATTTGTTTCCAGAGAACACTCTGGGCCAGACCTTAGGTTAAGTGCTTTATATAGGAATTTCATATATCACTTTTACTCTCTAATAACCCAGGGGAGGAAACTGATACTCTCAGATAGTTAATAATTTACACTAGTTCATGTATCCAATGCCGTTCCTGGTACAGATTTAATAATTTACATCCCTTCACACACCCACTGCCATTTCTGGTACTATCACAGAAGCCCACACTCTTTCCTCTATATACAATGTTCCCATCTCTTTTGTAAAGTTTTCCTCCTGTGTGTCTTTTGGAAGCATGTTCTGTAGGCCAATAAAGTCCAGGTGGCTGCATGCTAGGCCTTATGTAGCTGTGATCTGTTAGAAGCCAGTCAGCTGCCTGGGAGCGATTAGAAGCACCAAGAGACCTCTAATAGATTAGAAAGAGCGTGTTTCGGTCCTGGAGTACCAAGCACCATGGGAAGGGAAGGCTGGCGAATGGGCCTGTGCTAAGTCCTGGGGCGTAGGAGCTCCTGAAGCTACAGCAGGCCTGCCAGGCAACAATAAGGCTCTGTGGAAGGACAGTGTGTGCCAACACACGCGGAGGTGCCCAGGGAGCCCAGAGCCCCGGCCAAGTGTGAAGTGGGAGTACCTACCTATCTTCCTCTGAATAAATTCTGGCAGGATGACATCATTAGACCACAGAAACCGCACACAGTAGGGCTTTTCCATCCTGACTTCCAATTCTTCGCAGGAGGTGGCCATTAGGAGTTAGCAGGGCTCTCCTGAGAGCCCCTGTCTCCTCGGCGGCCATGTATCCACGGGAGAGGATAAGCACTCATCGGAAACAAAGGACAAATGGAAGCTCGCCCACCGTCCTGGCAGATCTAGCTTCCAGGGCAGATACAGGTTTTGTGTTCAAAGACTCCGACTGAACAGCCCAGCTTGGCTTGCTTAGGCAGTGTGGAAGGTGCTCTGTGATACTTGGCAAAAAGAAGTGCAAAAGTTTCCTAACACGCCATTCCTGTCGCCGGGGAAAATGAGTCACTCCTGCCACGCAACCCTGGTAGGATCATGTGCTAATGAAGAAGATGTTCTAATAATTAGGCCTAGAGCCCACTGAATGTAACACCTTCCAATTAGCACTCCCCAGCTTGAATACTGCCATTATAATTAAACAACAAAGACAAAAATGGGTATCAATCCACATAATAGAAAATAATTGATGAAGTTGGAGGGCGTGATTATTTGTGATTACTTTACAGTCGTGCACAGAAAGCAGGGACCCACAGCTAGTGGCTAATCTCTGGCTCCCTCTTTGAAGATAATGAAATTGGCTCCCTACTGATGATTATTCATTAACAATTAATTCTTTCTCAGTGATCTGCCTCATTTTCAGCTTCTCACTACAAACATGCAATGGAATAATTACAAGTGGAAATGAAAAAGCAATTAGTGGCAGATAATGCCAACATCTGATTAAAAACCAGTAGAACAGATTACTCGCCGTTTCGTAACCGCGAGTCTGCTGCCTTCAGCGGGAAGGTGTAAGTCACCACGGTGGGCTTGAAGCTGCGCCTTCTCTTTCATTGCCTCCCTCCATCGCGGTCTGCCATGTTCCCGCTTTTATTCCAGGGGCATCGGGTTGTGGTAAAGACTCTCTGAAGATTAAGTAGCATTTCACATGGTTTGTGATCCTGCATGCTGGAGCTGCAAAGGCCTCAGTGTTCCACCTTAATGACCGAGATAGCTCTCTCTCCATGTGTGCTTTACATGGCAACAATGGAAAGCAGCATCGTTTGTTTACTCTCTTGGTTTTCAATTTACCTTTCATTCTATTTCTTCAAAGGCAAAGTATTACTAAACCCAGGAACCCGGGATGATGGAGGTGCGTCGCAGCTTCGCTCTTTTCCTATAGATATCCGTGGTTGCTTTGGTGTTGTTGGTTCTTCTAATCACTTTCATAGTGTGGAACAAGAGCTGTTTGTGTGTGGAGTTTAGTTGAACATTGTCAGTAACTAAGAGGGTTCTAAATGCTCCAAAAACAAGCTTTCAAGTAAAGGCTCATGATCTCATTATTCTCCAGTTTCCAACTGATGTGTCAAAGGCAAGATGAAGACACTTCAGAAGACAGGAAACTGCTAGGCAGTGCCCAAATCTCACTTTACAAGGTAAAAATCAAGGCTTTTTAAAAATTATTTTTAATTTTTTCTATTAATTACAGTTTATTTACTTTGTATCCCAGCTATAGCCCCTTCCTCTTTTTTGAAAAAGAAATATTGTTTTGTGATTATAATATAATCACATTTCTCCCTTCCCTTTCCTCCTTCCAAACAGTCTTGCTCTTCTTCAAATTCATGACCTCTAAATATAAATACCACATGCTCGGTCTGTATAATGGTATCAGTATGCATCCATTAATAATTTGGAAGAAGATATGTCAGTATGAAGATCGTAGCGATTCTGCCATCGAGCTTAATATGGTTTTATAAAGCAAAGAGTGGTGTGTCAGCTTTTGCTGTTTTAACACATTGGGTTCTGAGAAAAAAATATGTACTGAATTAGGGAACTATTTGCTCATATGATATTCCACCAGATCCCTTAGGGTCAAAGAAATAAAAAAACCAAAGATAGGTAATACAAAGTAAGCCATCTTGGAGAAGCTGTTTCAGCTGATGGGCGCCGTCCGGTGCCCCTTTGGATGGGATGAATGGCTATTCAAATAGTTTATTATGGCCATTACTTTGAATATCACTCTTGAATATATCAAGGTGTTATTACGTGTCCGTTCACGCACCAAGAACTGTATGGATTGATACCAACTGTATAAACAGGTACAGTGTGCCAACTCTCAGTGAGCCTAATAGACACATAGAAGGAAGTGAATGGGATAAGACATACTGGTTGTGACGTTTTGGAGCCTTTACAGGGTAAGAGAGAACACTACAGCGTGTTAAGCCTGAGCAACTGCAACTGGAAAATCCTCATAAGCAGATGATCTGTGACCTAAGCTTTGTAAGAAAAGCAGATTTATTTTATTTTGTTTTATTTTTTTTTGCGTCCACTAGGATAAAACCCGTGAATAAGGCAATAGGTAGGAAATAACCTGATGGGTCTGGAGAACGTGGAGGATTACACATAACTGGAGGGTAGGCTGTCTAGATAGAGAATAAGGAGACAGGAGGCGGGGGTCTGTCTCAAGGAAGACAACATTCAATGCTTCTGAATTCAGATGCCACAAAACAAAACCTTTTACCTGTTCAATCAGGAGCTTATACAATGTACTTACCTCTTCAGAGTTCAATCTGAGCATCACGTGAAACATGATTGTGAAGTTTTTATAACAAGAAAATACTCTGGTTTTATGTTGAGGTCTTTGATGAGCCATTTGGACTTTAGTTTTGTGCAGGGTGATAAATATGGAACTATTTGCATTTTTTTCTACATGTTAGACCAGCACCATTTGTTGAAGATGCTGTTTTTGTTTTTGTTTTGTTTTTTTTTCCATTGCATGGTGTTGGCTTCTTTGTTAAAAAAATCAAGTATCCATAGGTGTGTGGGCTTATTTCTGGGTCTTCTATTCAATTCCATTTCTATGACAGTATACCATGCAGTTTCTGTAGTACAGCTTGAGATCAGGGATGGAGATACTTCCAGACGATCTGTTGTTGTAAAGGATTGCTTTAGCAATTTGGGGTTTTTTGTTTTTCCATATTAAGTTAAAAATTGTTCTTTCAAGGTCTGCAAAGAAATTGTATTATTAGTTTGATGGGAATTATTCTGGATCTATGGATTGTTTTTGGCAGGATGGCCATTTTCATGACAGATCTTTCCATCTTCTGATATCGTCTTCAATTTCTTTCTTCAGAGACTTGAAGTGTTTTTACAAACAGGTCTTTCACTTGCTTGATTAGAGTCATACCAAGGTACTTTATGTTATTAGTGGTTATTGTGAAGGGTATAGTTTCCCATAAAACCAGACACACTAAATCTGCAAGAAGAAAAAGTGGGGAAGAACCTTGAACTCATTGGCACAGGAGACAACTTCCTGAACAGAACACCAACAGCACAGGCTCTAAGATCAACAATCAATAAATGGGACCTCACGAAACTGAGGAGCTTCTGTAAAGCAAAGGACACTGTCATTAGAACAGAATGACAGCCTATAAACTGGGAAAGGATTTTCACCAACCCTATATCTTAGAGAGGGCTAATATCCAATACAGAAAGAACTTAAGCAGCTAAAAAGCAACAAATCAAGTATCCAATTAAAAAAAATTATGTACAGAGCTAAACAGAATCCTTAATAGAGGAATATCAAATGGCAGAGAAACACTTAAATGTTCAACATCCTTACTCATCAGGGAAATGCAAATCAAAATGACCCTGAGATTTCACCTTACACCCATCAGAAGGGCTAAGATAAAAAACTCAAGTGACAACACATGCTGGAGAGGATGTGGAGAAAGGGGAACCCTCCTCCAGTGCTGGTGGGAATGTAAACTTGTACAACCACTTTGAAAATCAATCTTTCTCAGAGAATTGGGAATAGTGCTTCCTCAAGATCTAGCTATATGCCTGCTAGGCATATATTCAAAAGATGCTCAAGTACACAACAAGGACATTTACTCAACCATGTTCTCAACAGCTCTATTCATAATAGCCAGAATCTGGAAACAACCCAGATGTTCCTCAACTGAGGAATGGATACAGAAATTTTGGTACATTTACACAATGGGATACTACTCAGCAATTAAAAACAAGGAAATCATGAAACTTGCAGGCAAATGGTGGGAACTAGAAAACATCATCTTGAGTGAGGTATCCCAAAAGCAGAAAGACACACATGGTATATATTCACTTATAAGTGGATATTAGACATATACTATAGGATAAACTTACTAAAATCTGTATGCTTAAAGAAGCTAAGTAAGAAGGAGGACCCTCAGTTGCTGGCTCTTTGATTACCTCCCCCTGATAGGGGAGCAGTCTTACCAGGCCTTATCAGGCCACAGAGGAAGAAGCAGCCACTCCTAATGAGACCTGATAGGCTAGGGTCAGATGGAAGGGGAGGAGGACCTTCCCTATCAGTAGACTTGGGGAGGGGCATGGGAGGAGATGAGGAAGGGAGGGGACTACAGCTGGTATACAAAGTGAATGAATTGTAATTAATAAAAAATAAATAAATTAAAAAAAGAAATGGGTTGAACCCCATGTGACAGTTTGGAGGAGTAGGATAAATAATGCTCATGTAGTTTAGGAGATAGTTTACTATAGCTTACTATATATGAAGGAATGGGACACTATAATGATTCTAAACTGGGTCAGAAAAAAACATAGAACCTGGAGAATAAAAAGAGTTTTAGAGGATGGGTGGTTTCCGTCCAAACCTTTCATCTTGAAGAGGAGGAACTAACCTTTACAAAGGTTATAGCAGTGGACTTGGGTTGCACACAGTTGGGAGAATCGTGACTGTGGCTTCCTAAGGTGGAGATGGAGAAGAGCACTAAGGACAGCAGGGAAGTGGGCCACTTTTCATTTTTACCCGGAAACTCAAATCATTTGAAGGGTATATAGACCATTAAAAAAAAAAAGGGTAGCTGGCATCACCTGCAGAACTGAACCTAGTTCTGGGGTTGGTACCTAATAGGCCAGACAAAATGCTCTTTCAAAATGCCTTTGTGATAGATAACCTTAATAAAATTAGGTCATATTTGCTTTTAAACTTCTTTGAACCTGTCTTAAACCTGTTTTAAACTGGGTATGACTGTCATAAGAATTACAAAAAGTTTATAAAATTGGGTACTTGACATTTTAAAAATATACATATTTATTTTTATTGAAAATAAATTTACTTTTTCATATAAAAAGTAGTAATAGTGGTAATGGCATCTGGTCTCTCTTTGACACATTCATTCTACTAAACCCTTCATTATGCCATATCAATGAAAACCTCTTCAGAGAATAAGAACTGGACTGGGCTCACGTTGATGAATCAGTCACTTTCTTCGACTCTGGAAAGCTAAGCCTAACAAAGTCTCGCTGATCTTCATGATCACAACGTGGCATTCACATGTCTCGGTATTCCCAAGGGCGAGCTGACTCTAATAAGGGATACACCTTGGTGGCTACCATTAGAGAACAAGATTGATAAACTTGAAGCCTTCAGGAAATATGGCTCCATATGTCAACGACGTCGGTGAGAGTGAAGAATTAGGTTTGGATGACTCTCACCCATACCAGGAGTCTGGGGTCAGGAACAGTAGTGCTGAATTGAGGCTAAGCCATGAAAGATGAGGCCCAGCAATCTTGGAGGACTTGAACTAATGTCTTTCTGCCTTGAACTAATGTCATTATTAAATTATTTGCTGGAGTGAAGGGGAGAGAAAGGCATGATGTCAAAACCTGGGTGTCATGGCTTTTCCTGGCTCGGACATTTTTTCCCTTTATGTGTATAATATGGTATTGGTGGGTGCTCAGTGCAGTCCATGTGAAAGCCAGAGTTTGATGTCAGGTTTGACTTCCAGGAATAGTCGCCTCTCAGGTCACTTCCCCGCTGCTCTGCTCGTTGCTCATGGGTGGCTTTCTCAGAATGCTCTTGGTCAACGTGATACAAGAATCAATCACCATAGCAAGGACAGTTCAGGATTCAGTTACAGGGACTTGGTTTTAGGGTGTTTTTATTGCTGTCCCAGACTTGTCAAGAAGGCAGAAGCAAAGGCAGATATGGAGACTGTGGGACTGGGGCCAGGCGTGTCTGTGACAGTAGACAAACATTTGTAAGTCTGCACGCGGAGCTCTCTGGAGCTTTTTGACTGGGTGCTCCAGAAAGAGGAGTTAAGAGACTCAGAATGAAGCCTTGGGGACTGTGAAGGCAGGAGGCACAATACCAAGGACCAGGAAGCAGCCACATAGTGTTAGGAGAAAAACTGGGACAGGCGTTTGGCTCAAGCTCAGGCACATGATAAGTAGGGGCAGCTGGTACTGCCAATCCTTTCTGGAAGAAAGCAATGGAGAGGTGGTGGGCCACTCACAGAAGAGAGAGTGTGTGCTCAGACACAGAAGGTTACTTTTATGGCCGAAATCTGAACATTGCTAAAAGCTACTAAGAATTTCTTGAAGAGGAAAATGATAAAAGGAGGGATAAATAGCGTTATTATCCTAGGGATGTGGGGGACCATGAGGTCACAGTTCCAGCTGGTCAGCTTCTGAAGCTGATAGCAGAGAAAACAAACACATAAGGGCTTTCTAAAAGAAGTTGACAGCTGATGCTTTTCAGTGCAAACTTTATATCCCAAAATTGCTAGAAAACTGTTATCTGATAATAAATATAAAATGAAAGATATAAGGGAGTTAAAAGAGAAGAGTCTCACGCAGACAGAGGGGGAAGAGGCCCTATTAAAATGTAAACAAATACGATGTATTGATTACTTAAAAAGATTTCTGAGACTTGGTCAAAAAAGATTCTTTGAAAAGACTCATGTAGTAAAACAAAGGCAGCTCGGAATAAATAAAAGGGACCTCTCAAGGGATATACATATAAATGTTCAAAGGAAATGAAGCATTTTAAAAACATAGTAAAATTAAGCAATTAAGAGTTTCAGATTAAGAATTCTTAGTCAGTGGATTTAACTGATTTAAAAGATTATTACAAACCATGATGAAGTACCGATCATGGTAACTTTAACACACAAAATATCCTAACGTATACATGGTATGAAGGACAGTGATGAGGAAAGCACGGGCCATGGGGAGCATTGGTGTTAGAGAAGAAGCAGATGCAGAGTCATACGACTGTGGAGGACATGGACGGGATCATTAAAGCATTTCTCTAACGGCAGAATCCTAAGTTCACGAAGAGAGGATGCGCTTCTGAATGAATATCTGGAATTTAACAGAAATGGACCATCTTCAGTATGGCCACAGACACGAGATGGTGATACCATAGCTCACACGGTCATAACGTTTCCTCAGTAACTTATGGCAAAAATGTTCAGAAGAGCTTAAAAAGTGTTAAAAGATGAGAGTGTTGAGGATGTTTGGTGACGTGGGTCAAACTACAAAACTACAGCACTAGTTTATTCCTCAGATTCATGTCCTTCGCTGATTATTTACGGGGGGACCCGCCACTAAGTATTTGAAAATTTCAAGATTTTTTTTTTATTTTAATGAGTCTTTATAAGGCCATTCACACAAGTGTACTAAGATATTAATATACTAATCCAGCTCACTATACCAGGTCCATATATGCTAAATTTGTATTCATCAGGTTCATTTTTCCTATCACGTGGTAAAGTGGGGATTTGCTTGCCTTCAAATGATGTTAGTTTAAAAGAGAAAATACATCTTTAATGTGACGATTTACAAAACCAATCCAAAATATCTTTTTGTTCTTACACATCGTGTAAGATTTATTACCAAAGACATGAAGCTTTTCTTCAAGTTCTTACAGGAATAGCAATGTTTGAAATCAGTGCTGATGATTTTGTAAAGCTGAGAAGAAGCTGTGGATTGAATTTGCTATCTGTTGTGTGGTTGATCATCTATATTTCCTTTAGGTTCTTTTATTAAATCTTTTACAAACCTCTCTGGTGGTGAGAACATCCCCCATGTGTGAAACAGAGACATCATCTTTCCAATACAACAGCTTGAATACATGGACCAGCCACTCTTATTGGAGACCATCACGTTAGCACCATCTGTGCCGAACACAGCTCATCCCTTCCACGTGACTGTGTATCTTGAAGCCAGTGATGGTTTTAAAGTCTCTTCTGCAGCTGCAAGAGTTAACAAAGATCGGCCCAGCAGTATGTCCCATTGGGCTTCTTGATTCAGCTCCCATTTGACCAATGGATAAGATCAGTTACAGTGTTGACAGTCAAAATAATTCACCTTCCTCTCTAGGCAAGGTTGTGGTTAGCATCGAATAAAGGAATGGAAAGACTGCTGTATGCTTGATTCACCTGTTTCTGACCACGTTGCCCCATCAGCGCCACTTCCCCGACTTTGTCTCAGGGGTCAGCGCTCACACCTTATTTAGCAGCTTACTTGGGAATTGTCCCACCAATTGCTTGAGCTGACAACCTTGCCAGTTGAAACCAGCGCTCTGCTAACTCGGCAGTTTCGTCCCTTGTCACCCCGTGTTGTTTCTGAGGCCTGGGACATCCTCCTGTCTTCACTTTTTAGAACTCAGTACGACCTGAACCAGGACGACACCAGCAAACATGCTAACTCGGACGGAAGTTTCAGCAGCCCTCAATCCTAGACAAAGGACTACAGGAAACAGACCGACTGAGACTTCCCCAGGGAGGAGCCACCCCGAGGTGGTTGTTCAGTGGCAAGTGAGCCTCTCAGTTGAGCAAGGGCAACGTGGGAGGGGTTGCAGGGAGGAAAGGGAAGGGGAGAGTGATGAAACTGCATTTTAATTTAAAAATTAAGCTGGTGTGGTGGCACACGCCTTTAATCCCAGCACTCAGGGAGGTAGAGGTAGGCAGATGGATGTGAGTTTGAGACCAACCTGGTCTACAAAGCAAGTCCAGGACAGCAAAGCCTACACAGAGAAACCCTGTCTTCCAAAGCAAAAACAAAAAGCAAAACCACTTAGTACTTTCTAGGGTAAGTCTTTTGACATTTCAAAACTGATATTTGGGAAGGATGCTTTTTTTCATTTCTCTTTCTCTCTCTTTCTTTTTAAATAACTACAACTTTGTAACTCCCCAAATATACTACACCTAATGAAGAATAAATTTGTTGACAGTCTGTAAAAATTCAAGTTTCAAATAAAAATCACTCTCTCGGCAGCTCCTTTTGTTTTTATCGCAGCTGGTGACTTTTAATGGCAGCAGATGGTTTTGGGTGATTCATCAGTTTGGTCTTCCTCCTCTCTGAAAATGTATGGGCGATTTCCTCCCAGCCACCACAGAGCCAGTATTTCCATTAGTATTATCAACA
Organism: Meriones unguiculatus; assembly: GCF_030254825.1. NCBI lineage: Eukaryota > Metazoa > Chordata > Mammalia > Rodentia > Muridae > Meriones > Meriones unguiculatus. The sequence continues at coordinate 113,771,308 of NC_083356.1, forward strand.
CAATGCTTTAAGGACATATTTATAAGCCACTGATCCATGATGGGTCAGGAGGAAAGGAAAGCATAGTATACTGTTGGGATTGCAGTTGATAATTGGTAGTTTGCATTTTGGAAGTGATTAGGCTGTTCCTGAAAAGAAATAAAGTAGACATTTCATAGCTGAGGACCATAGCAATAACCAACTAATGGTTATTATGCTTATATCCTAATAATTTTAGTAGGGACATGTTAACAGGAGTTCCTTTACCCATCATGGCCTACTTTGTGCAGATTGCCCACTTAACTATTTAGGCATGTCTCAGGTAAAACATGTTTTTTTAATCACAGATGTCACCAAAAGGTTAGCTCTTTAACACATATTTAAATCGATATTTAGCTGTATCTATTACATATGTTATCAGTAATCCTATGAGATGAATATGTATACATTATGTGTATTTGCATATACATTTGAAAGAAACATGGTAGCCTTAAAGCTAGGTAATAAGGCCAGATTCTTTGTGCTTGAATTTCAACTTCAACATGAACTCACTGCAGGGTACTGCAGGATGCCTTTCTAAGTAAGCCTGAGCTGTTTTACCCATAAAAGGCAAAAATAACAGGACTTTCTATATAAGGTTTTCTGAGGTCCAGACTCCAATGCAGGAGAAGAGGAAGGTCATGGGAGGCAAGGAGCTGAAGAGATTTCCAGGAGTCGCAGATTAGTAAGATCCAGTTGGCTTCCTCTGGCTGAAGGCTGGCGCACAGACACTGGGAAAGCAGGTGCCAGCAGACACCACCCCGCGCCAGCACATGCAGGACTCACACAGGCAGGCACACAGGAAAGATGGCACACAAACCTCCCAGAAATAGGTACATGGACCTACAGGAGACACCAGGCAAGCTCTCCAAGGCAAACGCTCCGACCACCGATTTCAAGACCAAATTTATACAGACACCCCACAAAATGGTGTCTCCTGAATAGTTGCAGAACACATTTCATCACTGTTTACTCTGGGGCTCCCTGAACATACATGTCAGCTACTTACTGATGACACTTTTCTCCTCCCCAAGCCCCTACCACTCAGTGGTTTTCACCCATGCTGGAGCCATCCCAGCTCTGGGTAGGCTAAGCACCCACTAACCCTGAAGGGCCATGTGAGGATCAAAGGAACCATGTATGCATCCTGCCTGGAAGATAAAAATCCCCTAATAAATTGTAACCATTGTAATGGTAAGCATGGGATTTAGGAGGGTACATGCTTGGAGACTCACATTTGAATATTAGCCCATCAGCTCCAGTTGCCTGGTGATTAGGCAGCCAGCCAGCCAGAGAATTCGAGACAAGCTGGCCTGGCCGTGCTAACGGGCCTTCCAGCCAGAGGAGTTAATGGATTAAAGCGAATTTCTTGTTGTCAAGGTTTTGCAGAGTTTTCTGTGCATGAACTGTTACATAATTTTCTAGTTTGCAGTTTACTATGTTGAGAACTCCAATCTGCTGAACACCGGCTATCCTCAGTGCGTTATTAGCTGAGAACTAAATTAATCCTGCCGAAGCTCTAGAACGGCCAGTGTACCTCATCGCTTCTTCCGCTTAGTTCCAAGGGGTAGATTTATAACTCTGGTATTTTGTTGCCCTTAAAAGAAAAAAAGGCCCAAAGTTAGCTGCAGAAGAGTAATTTCTCCAGGGTTGATACAGTAAAACAAAACAAACCAAACCCCCACGATTTTAAAATACTGATATTTCTAAGGAGTGAATTATGATTTTTGATTGTTTTAAAGTAGTAAGGGCATGAATTCCCCTCTGCTGGACCATGCTTCACTTCCAAGCACACACGTAAAAACATAGTAACGATGGATGACATGGGCTTGCATAACTCCCAGCATCCACCAGGGCGGTTTTGCTAAGGTTTTGCTAAGGTCCTGCCCTTGATAGAGCCCCTCTGCACCGTTTGATTAAGGAGGGGAAATCTTACCTGATATCAAAGTGGCTTCCAGATGGGCGTGTTAGGATGTCTGGTTTTCACAAATCTCAGTGCTTTGCAGTTGAGATGTCCAGACAGAGAAAGGCATTTTTCACAAGTGTCCGCAATTTACATCCGCGCTAGGTAATCTCTTTCAAGGTGACCTGATAATTGCTTCCAGCCGAACATAGGCTGAGAACTCTGCTGACCGGACTGTCACAGGCGTTCCAAGGTGAGGCCACCACAGCCCAATTAGCAGGGCCGGCTCAGTCGGATCGCCTAAGCTCCATGACAGAATTAGTGCTGCCCTACAGTTTCACGAGGCAAGCAGGAGCCGCTGCGTAAACCTTACAGCTCCCATTTTGCCCCTGGAAAGAACACTTGTCAGGAAAAGCTGAATATGTAGTCGATTCATTTCCCCAAAACTTGCTAACAGCAATCTTTTTGTTTCAGAGTTACTTAGAAGTATTTTAGGGTGGGAGAGCTGGCTCAGCACGTGACAGCACTGGCTGAGCGAGCCTGAGGACCAAGGTTCTAGCCCCAGCAGGCCTTTCAGATGTTTGTCACCCACGACTGAGGGGTGGAAACAGGGACATTGCTGGGGCTTGCTGCCCTTCACCTGAGCTGAAAAGCGCGTCCAGGTTCTGCGACAGACCCTTCCCTGGAGGAACAAGGCAGAGGCTGACGGCGGGAACACTGAAAGCCGCTCAGGCCTGCGCTGCCTACAGACACCACTCCTCCCCTTCCACAGGCACAGGCAAGCACACACCATCTCACATAGGCCCTCACACAAAAAAGATCTTAGAAACTTCATTCTAGAAGGGTGGGGGAGGTGCTGGCGCGGATCGGGGGGCGCAGTGTGCATGCTCAGGTGCCCTGAAAGGCTCCGTGGCCGGAAGGAGGAGACAGAAAGCCCAGAAGGGAACAGGAGCTCCACAGGGAGACCAACAGAGCCAAAAAAATCTGGGCCCAGGGATCTTTGCAGAGACCAATGTTCCAACCAAGGACCATGCATGAAGATAACCTAGACCCCTTGCTCGGTGGTAGCCCGTGGCAGTTCAATGTCCAAGTGGGGTCCCTAGTAAAGGGCTGTCTCTGACATGAACGGAATGGCCTGCTCTCTGATCACCTCCCCCTGGTGGGTGCCGCCTTACCAGGTCACAGAGGAAGACAATGCATGCAGCCAATCCTGATGAGACCTGATAGGCTAGGGTCAGATGGAAGGGGCTAGGGGACTATGGGAGGGGCATGGGAGGAAATGAGAGAGAGTAGGATTGGGAGGAGGTGAGGGAGGAGGCTACAGCTAGGCTACAAAGTGAATAAATTGTAATAAATAAAGAAAAAAAAAGAAAGTTAATTCTAAATTCATTTGTTAATATAATTTTATAATTACCCAGAAGAAAACAGAAAAGGTGAAGGACAACTTCACTTTGTCATTACGAACTTTTACTATAAATGAGACAGTATTATATTTTAACATACTATGACAGATTCCTATTTTCTTTCGTTGGAAACAATGCATGTGTAACATTTTACTAGACACGGAGAGATACAAAAAACAGGACAGATATGTATGCCTGGATGAAATTTATATTCTATCTTTCCAACAAAGGCAACTAATAAGAAAATTTTAGTAATTTGAAAAAAATTAAATGATGCTAAAGGTAGCCTTTTTAGTTTAAATGTTAAGAAAATATTGAGAGTCTTGTGACTTAGCTTATGAAACCTTACAACAGAAATTAATTATGTAGCTAATAGCAACATCCAGAAAGAAAGCCAGTTTCCCTGAGTATTTTCTTCCAGAAAACTAATGGATAACTGTGTCTCGCAATTTCATTTTAATTTAGTTTCTTTAGCAATTATATCCTATCACTCCCATCCAATCAGCAACAGAAACCAAAACATAGAGAACACCATTGGGGGAATGAATTAAACAAAATGCTGGGTAACTGAATATTGGTTCCATGAAACATGATATATAAAAAGAATCAGCTTTGAGTAGCATTTTTAAAAAGTTAGAGTAAGGATGCAAACTATTCTAAAAGTGTGTGTGCCGTATTCTGCTCTTACAGCAGTAAAATGTTGGGGCCATAAAAGTTTATTTCTGTGATTTACAAAGACACATCCTCCAAGCCACAAATTCTTTGAGAAAGTGCTTAAATTATCACAGTCAGAATATAAACAGGTTTGCAACTTCCATTTGCTCCATTTGGAGTGCTTTACACACTTCTGCTTGACCAGGTTTGGGAGACAGACAATATAAATAAGACTGATATATTTAGACTAAAGAAGCCTTACTAAGTAAAGATCTTAACACTTCTAGGATAAGCCTGCAACTGAACACTGGTCCTGCCTTCCAATTTACTTGGCATCGCTTTTAAATGGGAAAAAAAAAATCTCTACCTGGTAAAACAACACAAAATTCAGCATCTCAAATATCATTAGAAGAAGTGCGTTTGAAATGACCAAGCTACTTGGCCACTGTGTAACACAGAGAAGTTTGTCCCTGCATGGCCTTGTATTAGGATGTGGAGCCTGGAAAGCTCTGGAGTACCTGACTAGCACGGGTTAGCACAGGCCATTCAGAACCTCTGGCAGGTGCCTAGGCAATAGATAGTGTTTCTCAGGGGACTCTGAGGTCCATGGAGGACCGGGAACACCAATGCTGGAGAAGAAAGAGAACTCCAAGGAATCTGTGTGCTTCAGAATCCTTACAGCTAACCAAAAGACAGGAGCAGTTCTAAATTTTAGTAGACATCTTTCCAAAAGCCAGAGAAATACACAAAATCAGTAAGAAGTTAACTCGATGCAATACATGCATTTTTAAAAACAACAACAAAACGTAACATAAAGCGTTTAATAAGAAAATTTACATCTTCTCTTTTCAAAACCTGACAATTGTTTCTTAGTTTCAGTATAAATCAGTTTGAAAGATCCACGTGTTAAGTTGTCAAGAGCTTTGCACACCTGGGGGCCACCACAGCGATGGCTGCGGTACTGTGTCGGATCTTATGAAAGCCTTCGTGGATGGTGTCAAAGCTTGCTGGGTTATGGTAACAGTCTATGCAGTAGTAGCTAAAATCTTAGGAAGGTACATGTTTTAAAGAACTATAATTCAAAGAAATTAAGGGTTTTCATCCTCTCTTTTTCTTCCTTCTCAGTATGTATTCTCTTACAAATAGACACATACTCTGTAGTAGTTTATACAATAAGTAAGTTGGTTCCGTTTATATACTGTCATTGCGCCTCTGCACTCTTTATCTCTGAAACAAAATGACAACCACCACCACCAGAAATCCCTCTCCATATCTTCATTTTTCTACGTATGAACCGGGGCTCGTGATTGGATATACAGCTCAGAAATATGAGGGGTTGCATACATTAACCTGTTTCATAAAAGTTCTCAGTTATTGCTGCTCAGTGGATGTTAGGTATCATTATAGTTTTAACTGACACATCATTTTATTAGTAATATTCTGCCTTTCAAATTAATAATTTGGTGTCATTCCAAAACATAAGCACAGAAAACTTACTTTATATAATTCCTATTAGTGGTATTTGGGTAGATTAAAGTCTTTTCTATTATAAAAAATGCAAACAGTATCACTATGCCTGTATCACTCAGTACATGAACCTGTATATTTAAGGACCAGGAAGCACCCAGAAGTCTACTTTTGTATTTATATTTACTTACATTTTAGTTTAGATAATTAAGGTAACATATAGGAGAAAAATGTAAAGGTGTCAGGCACTGTCGCCAACATTTCCTCACTCTGCACGGAAAGCACTAATATTTCAATGTCTCACAATAATTAACAGGTTAATTTCACTAATTTATCACATTAAAAGTTTAATTATTTCCATAGATCATTTTGGATTCCTTTTCACCCAATTAGAAAATAAAAGTAGTGTACCAAATGGCATTATAATTCACTTTCTATGACATGCTTATTTTGTAAAAGAACTCATATTACAAAAAAAAAAAATTCTCAGAATTGGATTTTTTGATTGCTACAGCATGGATTGCTACAAACTACAATTATAAAGAACTGAGGACAAAGCCCCTGAAAGGTCCCTTTGTCCTTCCTCTAGCTAGAGTCCTTCCCTCAGGTCAGGGCATGAGCTGAGCCAAGAGAATGTGCTATGCAGGGTTTCCCTCTCATTAGCAAGAACAAGAAAAACAGGGCATCACGGAAACCTCCTGGCAAGCTTATCATGAACACTCACAGTTAAGCAAATTGAATATAACACCCAAGAAGGCATATCCTTTAAAGATTATGTTCTATGTAGATGAAGGATGAAGCTTTACTTACTTGTTTTTTTATTTATAATTGTGGCCCCCAAGGCTTTGAACACCTGCTTCTCTTCCTGGCTTTGTTAAGCTCCATAAAGGAAGAGATTCCTGTTGAAAAGGAGTGAGAGGTTAAGTGTTCAGAAATACTGCACTAAAGCAGGAAATTGTAAAGGAAGAAAATCAGCCATAAAATAGCTTTACTTAAGGAGTTATTGTTTAGGGAAAGTTTCATTGCAGACTTTGTCCAAATAGCATCTATAAAGAAAAAGCAGAGGCAAAATTTCAGCATTCTGAAAGAAACCTTTCTCTGAGAGTTGATCTTTCTTCTTCATTAACCTTTGCTTTATCTGGTAGTTTTTTTTTTTCCCAGATAAGACAGACGGACATATGGAGAAATGAAAAGACAGACAGATATAACTATAGAACAGGTATGTGCTGCTGAAGTTGAGAGACGGCGCTTAAACGTAAGGCAAGGGGAGCATTGGAGAAAGGACAACCAAAGGCAAGAATGGTTCTAAGCCTGTGGGTCCCAACCCTCTTGGGAGGTTCAGAGACCCTTTCACAAAGGTCACCTAAGACCATCATAAAAAACAAACAAACAGATATTTACATTACAATTCATAACAGCGCTATGAACTCTATTACAGGGTCAAGCATTTGGAAGGTTGAGAACCGCTACACCAGACTCTAAAGATGGCGTCAGCTGTTTCATAAGGAAAAGCTAGATGACCAACTGGATACACAGAGTCTGTGGTCACCACAGTGATGAGGTCACCCATTTACAGGTCTTTATTTCAGGGATATTCGGTGTCCATCTCCAGAAAGACATCATAAATTAATATTTAAGTATTTGAATAAAATATTATGCATTGTTTTGTTTTGGGTACGCTTTCCTTTATACCACAGTTTTAAAAACGGCTTAGTTTTGTGCTTTTCCTATATTCTGCTGTATCTGAATACCACAGAAGTCATTTCTAATTAGATAAAGATTAAAACTTCTATGAGAGAAAACCATCCTGCAACAATAAAAATAAACCCCTTTTGTTCATGATTCCCTAGTAAAACTCAGTACCCAAAATCAAGAAACAAACAGAGAAAGGAAAATGGGTTTTACACTTTAAGATTAAAACCGTGTTTAAATACGAGTGAGAGAGATTTCCCAAGTGTTTGACATTAGGACATTTTCTTATAAGCAAATATGAACTCTCTGCATCAATGATGGTCTTCTCTGCTGTGCTAATTCCCTAGCCGATGCTGCCAGAGCCATCCACGTCTCCAACAGCAATTCACAGGTCGGTATGTCACAATAAGCTATGTTTTAGGACTATTAAAAAATAGATAATGAGCTAAAAGGGTCACCCTCAGAGAACAAGGGAGGCCTGAAATTAGCCCTTAGTGGGGAACACAGAGGTGTAAATACTCAAATGCATGTTTTTGGGTTGGATTCAGGCCTGCACAAAGCATCCCATTAGAAGAGAGGAAAAATTCAAACAACTATGTGCGCAAACAGCAAAGGGCTTGTCCCTCTCTTTGTTTTTAAGTGACTGTAGTTGTTGGCTCCAGCATGTTCTTCGCTGCTCTGCTAGCTCTTTGAGTTGACTGAAGAGCAAGCAGGAAATCACAGACTGAGGAGAGCTCCGAAATGCGTGGGGTGTGAGCACATCTGCCTTGCCTTCTTGGCACCGAGTTTTCTGTTTTCAGGCTTGGTGACTGAGCACAGAGCAGGTGCCTAGCAGCTGGGTCTTGTCATCTCTCTTTTTTAGAATCTGTCGCCAGTATCACTATTGTCTTTCGCATTTTTGCGTGCTCAGTCTCCTCATTCTGACAGGTGGTTCTAGAATATTCTCCAGCCGTGGGAGAGATACTAGGAGTGGGGATTTACTGATGTGAGTGGGCCCACCCCTCAAAAACCATGCCTACACAACACCGTTTCCTCTTTTTCTGCAGATAAAGAGACCAAGGCTCTGAGCAACTGAGGAGCTTTCTTCATGTACCCAAGGGTGATAAGAGAGCCTGGAGTCATAATTGCGTCCCGAGCCCCGCCCCCAGCTGCCGTTCTAGAATGCTGTTCAACTTTTTATTTTGAGTGCCAAATATCGCCTATATAGGGCTGACTTGGATGATTCTTGGATTACAAGAATTTATTTTGAAAATGCCAGTTTCCCCCTTTGTACCTGTCAATCATTCTATCTATATTCTCCTCCCCCGCAACTCATGCTCATTTAAATGTTTCCTCAAAGACACGTTTCTGTGTCTGAAAAAGCTGGAAGGATTGTTTTAAGGATTCAATAATTCCCTTGAGTCAGGTGAATACATGTGTTTATACCTGCTTTTTACAAAATTCACTATTATGCAAAAAAAAAAAAAATTTTCCCTTAGGCTCCTGCATATAAGATGCAATTTTGCAGACCTTTCGTGAGTAATGCCAAACCAGCTTCCTCTTTGCAAAAGTGACAGCCATTGCAAGGAGCACCTGTCAACCAGACAGCTCTGCTCCTGTCCCACCCACAAGGACTTACACCTGCTGCCCCAGGCATCCACGGCAGCCCCGTATCTTCTGCTGTGCACGGGTACCAGCACACTGCCAACTCACCCACTGAAGAGTCGAGACAGGAAAAAGCCTGCCACCCCTCAGACGATGTCGGAACACTGTCCAGCAATGGAGTCCTGTGAGGAGAATTCTGAGTGTCTGTGAGAAAACGGCAAGACACCAAGACAGGTGTCTTGTGGCCTCAGTTTCTTCAAAGCCAAGGAATTGTTCTTGTATCATGTTTTGGAGCTCCTCCCAGGTGTGGTGGACAGGAGTGAATTTAGTTCAGATTATTCGTTACAGCTGGCTATTATTTGTTTACACACTTCTGTGGAGAAACATGTTTTTGCCATGTGTGGCTTGTCCGCTCTGTGTGGCTTGCCCTTGTTACTGTACTCATGTGACTCCCTTTAGCCCTCAGAGTATAATCGGCTGATACTCTGAATAAACTTTGCTATTTCATGAGACATTTATTGGCTCCCTTCTCTCAGGTCCCACCACATCTAGACAGGTGATAAGACAACAGGCCGGCTACTGTTGTGATCAGACTTACATTTGTCTTAGGCAAACTGTGCGCATAAAGCTGAGTCCTCCAGGACTGTACCAACAGATCCGGATGGCCATTTAAATATATAGTTGTTGAAATCAGGTATAATTTAAAAATAAATTCTTCTGTTACACTAGTCCGACTTCAATGGCTGAATAGTACAATTAAGTAGTGGCTGCCCTACTGGACAGTCCTGACGTCAGAGTAGCTATTACCAGAACTTGACAGTAATACCTTCATGTGCTTCAGACACCACAGAATTCAGATGCAGGACCTGGAGGAATATCACTGGAATGATCTGGCATTCCAGCTTTCCCTGAGGACTAGCTTTCAGGGTATCTTCAGGGGCTGTGCAAGCTTCCCAGGAGCAAACCAATCATTAGTCCCACCTGGTTGGAAAGCCTGTGAACCCTAACAATGACAGACAGGCAAGAAATCCCCATTGGTTTCATAGTGGCACATTTATCTTGGAGAGAACTGACAGCTGTCTAATTGGAATTATTACCCACTCAGTGGCAAGGGAGGCACTGTAAACCTAGCCAGCTAACCATGCCTGGAGCTCTGATACACCCAGAAGTGACCCTACTGCTTCCATTGCCATTTTGCTATACCAACGTAATTTCTAATTCTACTACATATACCATTACACGCAGAGACAGCAATCATCAAACACTTTTGTTCTTTTTACAACAAATGAGGACTACTGCAGAGGTCCACCACTGGTCAAAATGTAGGGAATAAATGACTATGGGCAGTCCAGGCCTAATTAATAGGTCTACAATGTAACCATAAGCCTAAGGTTGAGGGAAAGTCATGAAAGAGGGAGTAGTAAGATTGTTAAGAGCCAGGGCACCAAGTTGTGGTGAGTTAGTGTCTTCTACCCTCCCTTCTTCCTTCTCTCCCTCCCTCCTTCCCTCCCTCTTTTCTTCTCTCCCTCCCTCCTTCCCTCCTTCCTTCCTCCCTCCCTTCCTCCCTTCCTTCCTTCCCTCCCTCCCTCCTTCCTTCCTTCTTCCTCTCTTCTCAAGCCACATTTCTGATTCTCTTTTAACTTCATGTCACACTATAAGATCACACTAGTTTTCTTAAGTTGGTCTTGAACTTGCAATCTTCTTGCTTCTGCCTCCAGGAGAGGCAGGATTACAGGTCTGTTCCATCACCAGGACTGGAAGGTTTTTATGAATATACAATTATTATGGGTTATAAAATTTGTTTAGCACTAGCCCTGAGTTAATGATTTTCTTCAGTATGGTTTTCTATACCTTTCTTTCTTTCTCTCTTTCTCTCTCTTTTTCTTTCTTTCTTTCTTTCTTTCTTTCTTTCTTTCTTTCTTTCTTTCTTTCCTTCCTTCCTTCCTTCCTTCCTTCCTTCCTTCCTTTCTTTCTTTCTTTCTTTCTTTCTTTCTTTCTTTCTTTCTTTCTCTTTCTTTCTTTCTGTTTGTTTTTTGAGACAGGGTTTCTCTGTGTAGCCCTGACTGTCCTGGAATTTGATCTGTAGATTAGGCTGGCTTCAAACTCACACCACCTGCCTCCACCTCTTGAGTGCTTGGACTAAAGGCATGTACCTCCACCTCACAGTTCCTGGCTCTTTTTATGTGCTTACTTTATGCATGAACTTTGACTTGCCTAAGCTTTAGAAAATTCATGCATTTAAAAAATAATTTTACATTTCAAATATTTTCCATATTCTAAAGTGAGATTTTTTTAAAAGAATTTTTGATCATAAGCCTAATGTTACTTTAAAAATGTAATTTTGTAAAATTAAATCACTCAACAAACGTCCATTAAGAAATTGTCATTTCCAGCTATCCAAATCATATAAATCATATTAATTATATCTATTCAAATAATTATGAATACATAAAACTTTTAATTTTATAATTGAAATTCTGTGATTATGAAACTTATCTAACATATTTAGACTAAATGTATCTAAGATAGTCATGTGTGTGCGCTCACACCGGTGTGTGTATGTGAGTGTGTGTATCAAACATGTATTTTGAAGTAACATGAGTCACATGATGAGGGTATTTTTGGCTTCCCAGATGTACATCAAGCAGAAGAGGGACGGGCAATGCTTTCTACTTTATCTAAAAAGTTCATTGACCATCAGAACGGATATTACAGGCCAAAGTGAACTACTATTACCTGAACCCCAAGAAAGCCTCAGGACAGCCTCACTGTGGTTATTGTTCAGCTAGGGATATATTCTTAGGACAAACATCCCTGTCAGCAGCATTTTCTTTGTTTATTTGTTTGTTTGTTTGTTTTGCTGTAAAGAACACCATGCTAACTCCATCTCTAGAGCTGTTTGTGGCCATAAAATGAGCAAAAGTGCTCAGTAATGTTCATATGTCATGGAAATACTTCAGAACTGATGTCTGGAAAGGACTCCAAATGCTGCCCTGACAAGTCTGAACAACTTCAAACAAAAGCAACATTTAATCACGCGTCACCTCTTCTTTGTAGGTCACTCTCTGTATTGTTAAGTTGTATTTACTTTAGCTCAAAACAGACTCCTAATTGTCCCTTGATATCTAAGCAACATGTTAAATCAGTTTAACACAAGCTGCACGAGCCAGGCAGGGTGGCTCACGCGTATCATCACAGCTCTCAGGAGGCTGAGGAGGGGCAACCATGGGAGTGTGGAGCTAGCCGAGGCTACAGAATGCGTTTCCAGATGAGCCTGGGACACTGAGTGACACTTAGTGACTATCACTAAACTAACTAGTAAAATGTAGCCCTGAGGATGGTATTTGGCAGAAACTCGACCATTTCCATAATTTTTATGTACAAAGACAAGTTCGCAGAGAACTTGGAAGGACATCTTAAAAGACGTGTGTGGCTCTCATGCTAAACACTTCCTATTTTCATTTAACTTTTTCTCATGGGACTCACTCACTTACTTCTGCTTCTGCTATGAGTGTTTAAAAACAGCAAGGAAACTTTCAAGGGAGTCATTTCTTATTTTGCACAAACGGGCTTACGCATTCCTAATCTCACTTCTGAGTTCATAAGGTCAGTCATGAAGGAAACCTTTACGACTCATGGTTTTTGGTCTGAGGAGATGGTAGGGTTTGCTTTGTTTCACGGGGTTGTAGCTTAGAGATCCCCAGGCGTTCCAGTCCGGGCTTCCTTGGTGACGCAGATCCCTGGGAATAAGGTCACAGTTGTCTCACAGAGCACATGACTTGCTTGTCTTCCTTTTAGTGCTTCACGCTGCTCAGTCTCAGTTTTTCTATTTACTGCATCTTTTGGTCACTGCTGCATTCATGAAAGAGTTCCACGAGGCAGGATTATTATTCACGTTGTAGCTGTGAAATTTAAGGCATGAAGATATTTTACAATTGTCCAAGGAGACTGATGTTAGCCTATGTGATATCAGAGCTGCTGGCAGGACAGCTCTCTCTGTCACTTTCAGCCTTGTCCAGGCCACTCCACCTTAGGACTTATTTGCCTGAGCATTAAGCTAAACTCAGAATGACAACCTTCCGAGACACTACATATCTTTCCAAAGCCCTACTACTAAACCTTCCCCTGGTTCCTCCCGGAACTTGTCTACCTTTGGCCTCACTGAGTATTTAAATCAAGTCTCACCCTGTATTAGCTGGCTTTACGTCAACTTGACACAAGCTGGAGTCCTCTGAAAGAAGGGAAGCTCAATTAAGAAAATATCTCCATGAGATCAGCTGTAGGCAAGCTTGAAGGGCATTTTCTTAATTAGTGATGGATATGGAAGAGTCCAACCTATTGTGGGCGGGTCCACTCCTGGGCTGGTGGTCCAGGGTTCTCTAAGAACGCAGGCTGAGCAAGCCATGAGGGGCCAGCCAGTGAGGAGTACTTCCTCATGGCCTCTGTCTGTATCGTGTTCCTGTCCCGTTTAAGTTCCTGTCCTGGCCTCTTCAGTGCTTACCACTCTGGTTGGTGGAGTTAAGGGTGTAAAACTGAGGTGGACTAAAGTCTCGCATACTAGCCAGCTTTATTCAGGGCATCGGACAATGTATAATCTCAGTTAAGAATCACGTGAGTAAGGTGTTCCTTCGGTTACGAGAACAAGCCACATGCAGCAAAAACACGTTTCCATAGGGACATGAGTAACAACAGCTGAGGTGAACGCACTCCTGCCTGCCACACCTCAGAGGAGCACAAAAGCACATTCCAAGAACAATTCTGTGTTTTGAAGAAGCTAACCTCACCAGAGTCTTGTCTTCTCACAAGAACTCGGAGCTCTCACTCGACTCCATTTCTGAACTCTGCTCCCGCACTTCACTGGTGAGCAAGGAAGTGGAATTACAAGCTGGATAAACGTTTTCCTCCCCCAGATTGCTTTAGGTCATGGTGCTTTAGCTCAGCCACAGTAACCCCAAGACACACTCTGAGTGGGTGGTAGAATCTCTTTTGTGATTATCCTGGGGTAGGGATTGAACTTTCCCTGTTCTGATGTCATCCGGGGCCGTGGATGACAAGCCCACAACCACAAGCATATTAATCATCAGCCAAAACAGTGCCTTGGGATGCAATCGATGGGCAGTGTGTGCCCTTCCAAATGTGTCCCTCTGTAATGATTTTATACGTTGCTATTATCGCATAGAATCAACTCATTCATTCATTTAATCATCTAATAAGTATGTGAGTACCCAATAAGAGCCTGCCATGTATGAAACCGCATGTCCATGCCTGTCATAGATGCTATTTCCTCTCCTCAACTAATGGAAATCACCCCAGAACGGGTCACAGCTAACATGACTCCAGCTATCAAAACAGACTGGTGCAGACTCACACCTGAATCTATTGTTTTGTCAAATAACTCATATTCTATAGCTTATCCTTATCTCCAGCAAATCTTTCAGCAAGTACTTATTGAACTTTTCTAATTTATTTATTTTTGTATATGAGTGCTCTTTCTAAAGAGGGCATCTGATTTCAGTATAGATGCTTGTGAGCCACCATGTGGTTGCTGGGAACTGAACTCAGGACCTCTGGAGAAACAAGCAGTGCTCTTAACCACTGAGCCATCTCTCCAGTCCCCTGAACTCTTATTACATGGAACGTATGTTGATAGATTCCATCCACAGTTGCTGTAGTTTTAAGAAGACTTTTTACCTCTTGGTACGGATACTTGCTTTCTAAAATGGGTTTTTACTTTTATTTTTCCCATTTTTGACAGTTTCCTACACATTTACAAGGCACTTTAGTCATCTCACCGGCCAGTTCCTCTCTCTCACCCCTCTCTCCCCTGTTGAAATCTTTCTTCTAACCGAGTCCCCTCCTGCTTTGACATTTTTGTTTGTATGAGAACAGTTGAGCTTAGAACTACTTGCTGAGTATGGGTGGGGGGTGCTTTATGGCAGTGTCAACAACCTGTCTTCTGGAGGACAATCTAAAACAGTTGTAAAGACAACTCCATTGCTGCGCTAGACTCATGTCCCATTCAATGTCACTGAAGTGGTATCATAAAATGTTCTGCAGGCCACACAGGTTGCGAGAAGGATTAGCAGTCCACAGGAGTTGTCTGTTTGAACATGGTGTCACTTTAGATTTCTCAAGATATTTTGAAACACTACACTGGCCCAGACAAAGAGAGCTTGATAACTGGCTGGAAACCAACTTCTCCCTCCTCACCTTGCATTTGACTTGTTCAAAGAGGAAAAAAGCAAAGGTTTCAGTTACTGAGTAAACAAGCTAAAAATGTACATCCTGTGAAAGACGCAGAGAACTCGAATCCACAGGAGTCTGAAACCTCAGAAAGGGCAGAGGACTCAGAAGCATTTTACAAACACCTTTGTTCCATGGATGTCTCCTTCCGCCCCTTAGATCTTTCCCTCACATCCCGTTCCCCTTCTTTCAATAATCTGTTCCCCTTTATTTCTGTGGCCTGTGACTCATTTCTGCATCTCTTATATTTGTGGACAATTCTTAAATGTGTCTAAAAATGGAGACATTTGCAGGAAAGCAAATGAAAATAATAAAATTCTTTTCTCTTCCCAATTTGTCTGCATCATGCATAGTTCTTCCTGTGTGCCCTTGATCTTCCTTGATGGGTAGGACAATCTCTCTCAGCCCCTGCACACACGGATCCCATCTCTCCCAGAATGAACTCCATCTCCTTTTAAAGAGCACCTAACGTCTAATTAACTGGGTGCCTACTCCTCAGAGCAAGGCCAATACTGTTTTTACGTTTAACACGCAGGTATATACCTGGCGTATGAAGTAAGGTTTATAAGACTTACTTATATTCTACAGTAAGTTTGCCTAGAATTTACTATTAATATGATTAGCAAGTTGTTTCGTGACATTAGCATAATAACCTCTTTGCAAGGTCACTCATTTATATTTTATTTGGGAAAATAATATATTTTCCATAGTTACATGCATGATGCTGACCTTTGTTGACACTCATGATGCCAAACTGAACGCAAACATTGAAATGAGGAAATGTTCGTGCTTCGTTTGCTCAACTGTTTGAGGTGAAGCTCCCAAAGATAAGAAGGCCCACTACACTGCAGATATCTATATTGCTATATTGTACATATGTGTGTGTGTGTATATATATATACACTCAGAATTGGTACAACAGTTTCAAACTGTCACTATGGATTCCCAGACCACAAGCGACCTCCTCTTGGCTAGAGAGCAACTGAAGTGTCAAGCAACTCTCTCACACAATAGATCTCTTCTGTTGTTGACAGTTAAGATGAGGGCTGCTGGTCAAGGGTACTGAGAGCAGCAGAGGCAACCTTTTGCGTCTCTCACCTGATGTTTTCCCTGCCTTTCCTCTCAGCTAGTCAGAGGGCTCTGAGGTGAAACTCCTGTGCTGAGAGGATTGAATCTGCAAAGTTATAGCTGACCCCTGGGCACAGGGAACAGAGAGAGGCTCCTACTTCACACAGGGACCCTAATCAGCATCATCATTGTTTAGTGGGCAGCTAGTTAATTAAGATACTGCTGCTTCCTCTCTAAACCATATAGCACTAACCCCTGAAACTCACCCAGAACAATGAACGTGATTACTCTCATTTGGTGGAAAGGAGCAAAGGGCTCTCTCTCTTGAGATGTCCTCCCTCCTTTAAAAGCGTGTCTCTGCTGTTGTGGTTTAATTTAAAGGTAAAACCCTACCAGGGTTTGTTTTTAAAGCTGACAGGATTGTGATGAAAAGAATATAAAATTTGAGGCCAGGCTAACTTGTTGTCGATGTCACTCAGGACCTGGTTGGCCCTGGACGGGTCATGTAATGTCTCTAACGTTCTCTTTCTCCAGTAAAATAAAGGGAAGGAACATCCACCACATATGCTGTGTGGGGTGGAAGGAAATAAGGTCCACGGGGTGGATGCAGTGGACATCAGCTTGTCACTTCAGTGATGCTGAATAAGCACTAAGTTCACAAGTTTCATTTATTTCAGAACAACTTATTTTTTAGATTATTCTTGAGAAAGACTTCCTAAGAATATTATAACTTAAAATAAGATCTCTAGGGCACTTTCAAGGCTCTTCACATTCTGAAATAGCGTAGAGGGTAATTGAAATTACTATAAAATGTAACTCAGGGCCCACGGTGGGCTAATGACATGTCTTAATAGGTCAAGGCACTTCACTGCCACTGGTGATCTGAGTTCCATCCCTTAAACCCAAAGAGTGGAGGAAGAGAACCAACTCTTGCCAGTTGTCTTCTGACTTCCATATGCACACCAGGTCACACATGCACTCACATGCAGGCACATACACACATGCATGTTCTTTCACACCTGTACATGCACTGTAAATAAATATAAAAAGCAAGAATTTAAGTCAAACAACAACTTACATTTTATTGTTCAGTGTTTAGTGTAAGACAAAAACAGGACAATTATAAAATAAATGTATTTTTTTCCTTCAAACCATTTCTCATGGCTGGTGGTGTAGCTCAGTGGTAGAGTGTCTACTATCTGCAAGGGCCTGGTTCTGAACCCAGCACGGCAAGAAAGCTTTAAAAATATCTTTAAATGTAAACAAACAAAAAAATCCTGAATCAGCTATTAAGCGTATTTTGCCAGGTGGCGTACTGAGCCTTCAGCTGTGGCTTAGGTGTTCTTCCTGAGCTTGCAGAAGAAAACAACAGCGATGAAAACCAAAATCGAAAACTAGAGTTCTAAAAACAAACGGCAAGCAAACAACACCAAAAACCTAAGTGCTAGAAGACAGTGGAGAAGGTTCTGCAGCCCTATGGGGTGGTGCAATCTGAAGATCTACAGCCAGGTACACTCACAACCATACAGGGTTAACAGAGCTGGAGGGCTGCAAGGCAGGGTTCAAACATCTACACTTACACCAGGCTAGCCCAGCACTCATGACAGCAATGACACCAGTTTTAAAAAAAAATAAAGACTGCTCTGTGCAACACGGGAACACAGAGACCTGCTGTTTGAGACCAAGTTTGCCTTTCTTGGTAGCTGTGTGATTCTCTGCAGCAATTGCCCTAGGAGAAGGGCAGGTGTGACTTCACAGGGGAGGGGGCACACAGAAGTAATCCTCCTTGTGCCCTTGACTTCTAATTAATTAACAAATAAAGCCTGCTCACATGTGACTGCATCCGTTAGTCACCCTGAATAGTTGACTCATCCTAGCATCTTCTCAGACGTTCATGAAATGCTAGGAACTCACACAAGTAAGCGCTTTCCAACTCTCTGAACTCCTGCAGTCTTCTACTCTCAGACTCTCAGCCCCACCCCTTGGCTGACTGACACGGGGTAAGCCTTTACCTTCCTCTGCAAAGTCACGCTAGAACCTGGCAATGAAGGCTTTCCACGATGGGGATCTGAGTTAATAATTTGTAAGCTACTTGAAAAACTGCCTATTTCCAGGAGGCATTCCCATGGGGTGTTTAAATAAAAAGAGCACTCCCCCAAAACAGCACCAGGATTTTCAGAAAAATGAACCATGTGTTTATAATATTGCTTTAACAGTTATTAGGTGTCTAGATGCATATGTGTAAAGTATAGCATTAAATACATAAATCCGTAAATCACACCTACCACACATTATTCATTATGTGTTTTATTTCATCTAGTGTGCCACTCTTAAGTGTTGAAAGTTACAAGATCTAAATGAAGACACGCCTATTTCTACTCTGCATAATTATAAACATATACATGAAAATCCAGGTGTCTAAATTTAGCCTTTCACATATATGAATAGAGTTTTACACACCTATGCCATTTCTGTCCTACAGTAAAGTAAGGTTGTTCTTGATTCACCAACACATCATCTGAATGACATTATTCTCAAGTAACAACAAACATGATTCAGAAAACAGGCTGTAGAAAGTGGTCATTGCTGTTAGCAGCCTACATACAAAGAACCAAAAATCACAACATGGCCTTGGCCCCAAATCACTTCATTTTTGGTCTTCCAATATTTTTTCTTTAAAATTTTTGGTACCGAGAAATATTTTGCTTCACGATGGAAACCAGAGATTTTGTGTCTTACTCCTGTAAACGTCAGCCTTCTTCGCTCTGGTCTGCAGTCAGGAATGCTCTGGAGCTGGCCAGCCGATGCAGATCTCTGCAGAGCAGCTTCGTGCTTCTGCTGGCAGACCTCCTGGGAGAGCTTGAAGCATCTATATTTAATGCAGTGTGAGCTATTTTGCTATATGTACTATGTTAATAAATATTTCAAAGTATACTATGCCTAGAAAGTGGAGAAATACAATCATGACCTAAGAACCACTCAAACAACCAACCAACCAACCAAACATATATCAAATAAATTTCTCTTTTGACAGAGACCTCTGCAGAAAACCACACCCAACCAAAATGCAGCGGTGGAGCCCAGACCCTATGGATACATCTACAAACACTCCTGCACCCAAGGCTCAGGGAATCATGCGGAAGAGGGGCTGAGAGATTGTAGAAGCAAGAGAATCAGAGAGTTTACTGTGAGATTGTTTCTCCTTGTAATGCCAGAAGCCACACCCATAAAGTCTCTCCAACATGTCTGCCCAAACATGAGCTGAACAAGGATCACATTCATGGACATGTCGAGCTAGATAAAGAAAAGGCCAAGAAGCCCCAGCCCTACAAAGAAATCTAGGCCCAGGGGTCTTTTCTGAGACTGATACTCCAATCAAGCACCATGCATGGAGATAACCTAGAACCCCAGCACAGATGTAGCCCATGGCAGCTCAGTGTCCAAGTGGGTTCCCTAGTAAGGGGAACAGGGACTGTCTCTGACATGAACTCAGTGACTGGCTTCTTGATCACCTCCCCTTGAGGCAGGGAGCAGCCTTACCAGGCCACAGAGGAAGCCCATGCAGCCAGTCCTGATGAGACCTGATAAGCTAGGGTCAGATGGAAGGGGAGGAGGACCTCCCCTATCAGTGGACTTGAAGAGGGTTGTGAGGAGAGATAAGGTGGGAAGGTGGGGTTGGGAAGGAATGAAGGAGGAGCTACAGCTGGGATACAAAGTGAATAAACTGTAATTAATATAAAAAAATTTAAAACCTGTGTAATAACACTCACCAAAAAAAAAAAAAAGGAAAAAAAAAAAAAAACAACTAAACAGAACAAAAGAACCACAGGCAATCGAAGAAAGCGGGGAACAGGAGAGGTGTTCTTCCCCAGGCAAGAACACAACAGTTGGTTTTCTAGTGCCAAATGATCAGTTCTGAAAACATACATACAAGTAACCGTATTTAGACTGAACAGGTTATATTTATGATGACCATGAATTTGAAGGAGATCAGGAAGGGATCTATGGGAAAGTTTTGAGGGAAGAAAGAGAAGAGAGAAGTGTTATTATAATCTCAAAACATTTCTAATGTCTTAAAGAGGTGAGAACTGAAAGAGAGAAATCACACCAAATAACCAGGGACATGGTTACTTCTTAAAACTCTTCTTAAAAGGATGTGCGCCTGAGGATTCTGAAACAATGAGCCTTCTTTTGGACAGTCTTGGGGTCACGGAGATGAGACTGCTGATGAATATCTTCTCTTTGGGTGTTGCGTGAGAGAACTCGAGAGGCGCCATGCTGATTTTATCTTGTTCTCACTCTGAGTCAACATGAAGTTCAGCTTCTCGGGAGTGGGCGTCATGTCTAACTCATTTTTCTATCTTTTCAGGACACTTATCACACACTGTGTACTAGATGACCGTATGTTAAATCAAATGAGGTGAATTGAGACTAATCACAAAGCACCCCTCCACACACAAGTGTGTGTGCCATGCTCATGTATGGAAACCACAGAACAATTTGTGGGAGTCAGTTTACTCCTTAAACCACGTGTCCTAGAAACTGAACTCAGGCCATCAGTCTTGGTAGTGCTTTTACCCCCGAGCCATCCCACTGTCAATAATATATACAACAAAATTTACAGATGTATTTCAGCTATGGTCATGATAACTGAGATTATAAATGCATGGTATGGAATATTTTCTCAATATAGGGAAGAAATTTAACACTGAGAATATATTTGTGGCATCATTTTTATTCTTCTCTGACAAGAAGAAAACACACATGGAGACAGAGAGACAGACAGAGAGACAGAGACAGGGAGACAGAGAAAGAGAGAGAGACAGAGAGAACATAACCTATTTTCTTTTCTTTTTCTATCTGTTCTTTTCTAAACTAAAATGACTCTCTGGGAATCATAGCTGTCTAACACTGGGTTAGAACTCCAAACATCAAGTATGAAGCCGTGTCTTGGGAAACTCATCAAGTTCAACTCCCAATGCAGAAGTGGCTCACTGATGGGTTTTTGTGTTGTGCGTGCAGAGGCTTGGCTATAATCTGCAAGGGTGCGGTCTCTCTGAGCTCAAGTTAGAGATTCAAAGCTAAAGATAAACACCAAATTAGGTTTATAACAAGACACAGGATACTGTTCCCTTTGAGCATAGCAATAAACCCCCTCATTATATGGACACCCTTAAAATTGTATAAAATTTTATTTTTAACAATTAAGAAAATATTAAAGTGAACTGGAAGAAACTCAATCAGACTGAAATGGCAACAAGACAGGGATGGAGCAGAGTGTTTTGAGACACTGTTAAATGACAGGATATACAAGCCTTATTAGGTCATCCATTGGATGAAGGAAAGGAGAAAATAAAGATGATAAGTCCAATGCTTCACTTCACAGGCTGGTGTCATTAACTGGGAGCTGGATCATGAGAAGCAAAAGGCATTTGGAGCTAAGAAGGAAAGAAAATTGGGAAGGCAGTATCACTTGAAAGTGTCTCTGAGGGGCGTATTGACATCTGAGTAAGGACAGAGATTAAACAGGAAAGCAAGGAAATGGACTGGAGGTAATATATCTGAAATATTAGCATATAGGAAGCCAAGCAAGCCCTGACTAGGTAGAAGACCATTCTAAAAGACAACATAGACTAAGAAGAGGAGAATCCCAGAGAGAACACTTCTGTGCATCACTCAGCTGGTCCTTAGAAGGTATTATCTCGTTGAGACATTACAAGACTTCAAATGTGTGGCTTGATAGCGTTGGAAGGTGGCATTCGACAGCAGGGCGAAGCTGGTGATTAATTTTGCTTTCTAAAGCCTTGCAGCATCCTTTTGTTACACAGTGTGGTTTCCTTCTTGAGTAGATAGGGCTGGCTGGTTTCACTTTATGCCACACAAACAAGAGTGTGGTATGAGGTTCAGCGCTCTTAACCACACGGCCTGCTTCATATTTCATATTTTAACAAAAATATAGACTTGTGTGCTCAAGCAATTCAGTTAGGATCATGGAGAGCAGCTAATGTGCTGTAAATAACATCAGAAAGTGGCCGATATTGTCTGTTTCAATGTTATCCACTGATCCGCTTTCTGTAAAGATTTCTGGAACTGGCGAAGAACAGCTAACGTGAGACCTGCTTTTCCTTCTTTCCTGTGTGAGGTGTGTGTGCAGTGTATGAGTGCCCAGGAGAACATTTCCTTATTCTTATCTTACTCTGTGCCAGCGAGCTCGCTCACTGACTCTGGAGCCAGGCCAGCAGTCAGCCATCTCCAACACCCCCCCTGGACCCGGGCCCTAGGTCGCTGGTGTTACGGGCTCACATGGCCACACTCAGTTTTTCTTGGTTGTATACGATCTAAATTCAGGCCCTCAGGCTTGAGCAGCAGGCACTCTTACCCACGGAGCCATCTCCCCTAGCCTCCCGTCTTTGTTTCTAATCTTTAGTGATCAAGAACTCTGAGTTCAAAAGCTCAGTAATTTCTTTGTTCTCTCTCTGGTCCCTATCAGTTACAAAAGATGCTCTGCTGACTTCAAATTCTGGCGTGAATCTTACCAAGTAGGAACATTTCATGCATGTCTCATGACAATCGTGTTAAACTAAACCACTGACTCATAAACAAAACCATCCTTGCCAGCCATAGTATTATTGTAAATAATTTTAAACTGTTTTCTGAGGCCAGAAGAATCATATATAATGGCTGCTAAATACTGTTAAAAGTTTAGACTGTCTTCTTTGGGTAAAATATAAAGAAAGCTTAAGAGATATAAGTTGTCTCAGATCTAACCTATCAACTCTTTCTATTCCTAGGGATTGCAGGTAGGGCTCCAATTTTAAAACCGAGGTACTCTCTAAAGCTTGAAAGCCTTTTCGCAATGTCTAACCCAAGGCAAACTTCACGTATGCAGCACTAGTCCATCTGTGTTCTCATGCGTTGACATTCTCTGTTAGGAAGTCACCAAATCCTCTTTCCCAGATGCAATACCTTAAAGGCTATGACTTAATGTGTACCTATTAGGAAGTCATAATTTTTTGCAAGGGAAGAAAATATGCTCCTTCTGCTGATGTAGATAAAATGTCCATGATATATGATAAATAGCCATGGGTCCACAAAGTCCCAAAATGGTGTACACTCTCAGAGTATTTAAGGCAAGGACTGAGTCCTAAATTCTTGTAATGTTCAGAAATCAGGATTGGAAATGCTTGCAGTATCTCACTGACTGTGTTTCTAATAAAACATGGAGGTAGATGAAATTTCAGATATTGTCTTAAATATGAAGATATCTAGACTTGGAAGAGTTCTAGGAAAGCGAATGCCTAAATGGGTACAAATAAAAGGGTCAAATTGCTCTCATGTTCAAGGGATTTTTTTTTCCATAAGAAACAAGAGGAATCCCCATTTTCCTCATATTCCAAGTGGTTTGACTTATTTCATTGGGCATGAGCCTCCTGTCATGGAAGTGAAGGGGGTTGATGAACAGTGGGAGTGACTGCTGTGGAGCCTTGAAGCTCCATGATCTTCAACCAGGTCTCATCCTTTGGAATTTGCCTGAATTCTATTCTGTTCAAACAAAAAAGGAAACACCCTCTCTTCCTTATGTGTAGAACAATTTAAAATTAAAACTGTATACATGTGATTTCTGCAGATGAGCTAACCTATCGTGAAGATCCAAACTCTTGGTTCTCAGAGGGCATTTGCTGTGCTGTGATTTTCCAATCTACTTTCCTATGTTCCTGTGGGTTAGGAGCACTGTAAGGATAAAGAAGTATGGAGACACCAAGTCACACACACCATCCTGAACATGAAGAAAGGTACCGAGGCCACAGCAGGCAAGGATAGTTGTTTGCAGATAAGTGTACCAAGTAAAGAGACTAAATGGGCAATGGCAGTCCTGTCAGAGGGTGCACTCGGAAAGGATGTTCAAAAGAAATAGAGAACATGTAAACAACAGAGTTTCCACTAAACACACTGTTTACAGCTCTGCGACTCAGGAATTACTTAGCTCTTAGCAACTCCATCTGGTTTCTTTCTCTGCGACAGATAGATTATATGTGTCTGCCTTTGAAGATGACATGAAGACAAAGGGAGAGTGTCTATCAGGTACTTAATACCAAGGGTGCAGAGTAAAGCTCCAATGAATGGCAAGAAAATGCCGTTAACCTTAAAATGATTTTTGTAAAAGGTGTCACTATTTCCTATTCCCTGTTACTACAGTGGAAGACCAAGAATTTTATTTTAAAATCTCTACAGAGCACTCCGATTTATAAAGCACCTCCTGATCACACTTCAGTATCAGAAGCGTGCTTCTGGAGAAACTATTCATACTGTGGTCTCACAGGGGACCAGTGTTAGGCTGTCAGCATCCGTGCTGGCTGCCTCACAATGATTGTGACTCCAGCTCCTGGGGACCCGAAGCTCTTTTCCGTCACTGTACGCACAAGCACGCTCATGCACACGTATAATTAAAAACAAAACCACGCTCCTTCTTAAACAAAGACGACGGAGCTAGAGATACGGCTCAGCAGTGAGGGCACCTGCCGCTCTCGCAGAGGGCCAGAGGTTGGTTCCTAGCACCCATGTTTAGCAGCTCACAGCCTAACAGGGGGTTCAAGAACCCCACCTCCAACCTCCACGCACGCCGGGCACACATGCGGAGCACGTGCACGCGTAAAAGAGAAGAATAAATGAAATTTGGGAGACTAGATCCACTGGCAGGACTGGAAGGAGCGGAGGGCATCCTAACCGCGTGATTGTTCTCTACAACTCTCTGTGAATCGGAAAGCAGGAAAGACGTGCTGTTGAGACGCTGAACCTGAGCAGCCTTGGGAGGAGCGGGCGCTCTACGCCTGCTGACGAGAGGAAACCGGGGACGCAAGCACCGCGAGAAACAGGCAGGAGGCGTTTCATGCTGAAAACACGGTTGTCGCGTAGTATGAATCACAACATGGGCCCGACTGGAGGGTAGACGACAGCAGTGAAAATCAAAAGTGCGGAGGGGCGCTTCCCAAGACACACCTACTCTTCTCTTTCTTACACCTAGTTGTAATACACGCTAGCTCTAACTTGAACTGTAACAGTTTTTCGAGAACTCCATTAAAAAAAACCAACTCATTTATTCATTCATATGTTTCTACTATCCTTTTCTTTCCAACTCTCTTAAATAATCATTCTGTTGTCATAAAGTGCCAAGAACACCACTTTCAAATGTCAGACATCCTATCATAGCTGATCTCTTTAAGGGTTTCTTTATTAATTTCTCCTTTATAACATCCTTAAGGTGGAGCATTTTTTTAAATTTTTTGTTGTGTTTTGAGGTTGTACATGTTAAAATGTATACAATTAAGTCATATATTATCATAAAGATTTTTAAATGGACTAAACATTAAATTTTCACCAGTCCATATTCCACTGAACATTGCTAGTCTTACCCTAGCAATATTTAGTAATCAATGTTTTTTTTTTTTTATCTGTAAGTTGCTAATTGCTAAGGCTCCTACTGTACTGTTCAGCATAAGCAAAATAGCTTGGAAATGATGGAGAGGCATCATCAAAGGTCTGTAGAAAGCAATTTATAGATTAATACCATCCCATTTGTTTACACAGAAGTATAGTTCATCACTAATAATAACTCAGTTTGGAATTACAACAATAAGATATTTGTTCTCTTTACTACTATAATGATCTAAGGCAGAAGTAAAAATGCTGATTTAGCTCTTACTTCTCTCTATAATCCCATAGATACTTATTCCCACTCCCCAAATGATAATGAATTGGAATTTCAGAACAAATACGTGGTCCTAGGAAGATTTCTAAGGAATCGGAGCCCTGTAATAATGATCAAGGCCAATAAGAAAAAGCAGAAAGAGGAGAAGTAGGAGGAAGAGGAAGGGGAGAAGGAAGGGAGGTAAGAGAGGGCGAGGGCAGTGAGAGAAGTAACTTGAAAATATTTTCCTTATCTTTTTCCCAACTTAAAAGAAATAAAAAATAATATTACATAAATACAGATTAACATAGAAATTGTAAAGAGTGTTTTACCAATATGCTTTTGGTGTTGATTTGTGCTGTAGTCTAGCTTTTCTTATTCTAATATATCTTTTTTTTTTTTTGGAGAGTTTGTGGAGCCACAAGTGATGATCTCTAAAGGGAAAAAGAGAGTTACTATCTAGTTTAAAGTACATAAAGGGGATGGAGTTGTGCTCCATTGGAGTTCATGGAAAGAAAGAAAAAAAGTGGTGTAAATAAAATTCTTCTTTTTAATTCCCAGTTTGTATTACAGTCTACATAAGCAGAAAATAACAAACAAAATTTCTATAACGGCATCTCAAACTATGTGTATGGGTAGGTGAGCCTGAGCTGTTAACAAATGCCGGCACTAGATGGGGTGAACAGGAATATTTAGTTCTGCTCTTTGGTCCCTAAGACACTTCCTGCTCCACGTGTATTCATCTCATGTCATGTCATCCACAACCCCAATCCCTGGGCCCGTAGATTTTAGAGTCCCTTACCTAGTTTGTTCACTGCTCTCCAGTCTCATAGCACAACAAAATGCCTCTTTCCTTTGGCCATGATGACTTGTTTGACGTAAGGAACAGAACCCAAATCAATTCTTCTCAGGAGATTTTTACAAAAGTGTCAGCAAAGAAACTATGATTTCAGAAATACTAAGAAAGAAGCTACATAAAATTGCAAAGATTTCTAGAATGGCTCATTATAAAGGAAAACTTAAACATGTAGAGAAACACACCATATTTCTGCTGTGGCTAAAACACGCCAGATTGCCACTATTCTCATTTGTCCAACATTAATCTGTGCATATCATTCATTTTGAGTATCACTCATCCAAACCTGAAATGTTCAGTTTATTTGAAAATTAAATACATAAAAGTAGTTGAGATGAAGCAGATGGATTGATTAAAGCGACAAAATAACACTATAAGAATAATGGACAAGCTGCATGAATAAGCATCAGCTAAATCTTGAGATGAAAAGCTCCCTAATTTGGCTCCAAAGTGTTATAAAGCATTAGAAGCAAAAAAGAAGTTTGACTACATTACCTACATGAAATAATATATCAATACAAAATTTAAAAAAATGTATGGAAGAAAAATATTTGCAGTCTACTTTTAAAAATGGAGTTAAATTCATAACATATAAAGAAATAATGCCTACAAGAAACACACGAACATACCCATTGGAGAAAATGGTAATGTGGCATGGGAAGACAAGCCAAAACAAGACCAATAATCGATAATCATCTTAAGACTATCAACAAAGATGGAAGCAAATTTCACCATGTGATGACACTCAGGCAAACAGCAAGATTGAGGTGATATGAAAGTAGAAGCAGAAAAATGAGGGGCTGGAAAAGAGCTCAGTACAAGAGGGAAAAATAGCACAAAGCATCATAATATGAAGAATCTTTTATTTTATTTATTTTATTTTTGTGACAGGGTTTCATTTTGTAACTCTGAGTGTCCTAGCTCTATAAACCAGGCTGGCATCGAACTCGTAGAGATCTGCCTGCCTCTGCCTCCCAAGCACTGGAATTAAAGGCCTGTGTCACCACTGCCTGGAGAATTATATTGTTTTTTATTTACCAAAAGTATATGCATAAGTACATTAAGAACACACACACTTAATGCAATTGTGTTGCTTGAAATAGCAATGCTCCATACAGGAGTCTTGCACTATCTAATGAACTCTCAGTACTGGTCTTGTGAAACCTCAATTTGAGTTGCCCCTCAGGAGAGGACAGTAATTCCTAAAATAATATAAGTTATTGCTGTTGCCCGTGGTTACCTCTCCAAGGCTGAAGGGAAGCCTCTATGCTGAGTACACTACACATGTAGGACATAGGACTTGGAATACTTGAGGTAGATCTGACCTAAAATCCTCCTTTTTGAAGGCTAGTTTTAACAGTACTAAAGTACTGTGTAAGCTGCCAAGTAGGAGAAGCAGTCAGTGGCTGTATCTAGCTGTGGTGTCGATGAACAACAATGATGAACATGGCGAATATTTCAATAGTGACACTCATGTCTTGACAGTAGCTAAGAAATGTCCACTTGGACATACAGTCCACTGAATGGGGTACAGAGTCAGGGTCACGCCTGTACTAGAAACCTAGGCAACTACCTCAGGGTGATGCACTCATGGATCTCAGAAGAGAAGCTACCATCACTTTCCCAGACCAGCATAATTCCTGAGTTCATTCTGACACTTATCATTATGGCACAGACAAGTGGCAACCTCACCCCCTCATCAGAAAGCTTCCCTGTATAACAGAGATCATTCCAGAAAAGAGCAACAGTCACAATACAGAGATCGGTCAACTGTGAGGAATTTAGACCCAAATGATACATCCACATCACAACTTATTCCTCTAAAGCTCAGGGAACGTCAAGATGGGACAGAAACACTGTGAAAAGCCAGAAGACCTGGAAGTCTGCTGGAAATGACAAGGATGCTCCATCTATGATACCTCAACAACACAGCTGCCTTAAAAAGACATGACCAATGAGAACACCAAGAGATGTGTTGATGTGGATTGGGGAAGATCTCATGGGATTAGACCCCTAGACCAAGCTACAGGTAACAAGATGACTCCTGAGAAAGGGAGAACTGTGTCTCCCAGGAGTGAACCTTATAATGGCTATCCAAGACAAAATAGTCCACCCTAAAATCTTATACATACAACACACAGTAAATGGACGCAGAACATTCTATTTACATATTTATGCACAACAAAGAGAGAGTCCATCAATTCAAGAGCAAGTCAGGGTTGGAACGGGGAGGGACTTTAGGAAAGGAACATGGTGAAAGTGTTATAATTATAGTCTTTGTTAAAAGTTAACTTAAAAATTATTAGCATTGCCAGTTATTACTGAAAAAGTATAAGAACAGAGGTTTTCTGTTTCTGTTATTTTAGAGACAGGGTCTCATCCTCTAGGCTAGATTGGCCTCTATCTCAGCATTCATCCCAGACTAGGTTTAAAGTCTTGATAGCCTTGCAGAGTGCTTGGATTATGTGAGAATTCATGACTACAACTGAGGTCATGAAACGGGTTTTCTACTACGTTGCTGATAGCAGTGTGAGTTAACTCAATTTTTTTGGAGGATAAGACTTTCTTGATAGCAAATTGCAAAGATGACTGTAAACTATTGAAATGACTATAAAAAAGGAAGAAGTTACAGGAGTTAAACTCTAGCACAGTGAATCTCATCAAATGAGAACCTTATGACTTTATATGAAAAATTTCCTCCAGAGGAGGCATAAACGACAGAAAAAAACATGAGACCAAATATGCAATGGAGTTGCATGTCAGCTATAATTTGGTGCTCATCACGCATGGGCTTCCAAGCGTGTATGCACGTGAGCAAGCACCCTATCATGCACATGCTTGCATTAAACTTCCATCTCTGTGGAACAGGACCTCTGCGGCGGGCATGGGTGGAGGAGGGCATGTAACACAGAGCGATTCAAGAAGGAACGAGGCTCCTTATCACTTGGCACAGACTGCTTGAAAAGAAATTGCAAAAATTATCAGTATCATCATTTTCTGAAAAAAGTAATAAGGATGTCTCCAGTTTTCAAAGAAAAGCAGAAAAAAAAATACTATGCTTCACAGTCCTGGAAAACATTACTCATTATTTGATGGGAACTATTTTGTTAAATAAAAATGTTTCACTCTTTATATTAATATCCCATCTCGTTCTTTCACATGACTAGTTGCTATTAAATGATGGTTAAAAATGTAAACTACAGACAGCAGAATTCAAAATTTTTCATGTTTAAAAATGTGGAAGTGTGTAGAGAGCCACCAGAAGTTCCTAGAAAAAGGCAAAGTTAGACCTTAAATCCAGTGTTAAGATACCCTAAGAACTGCTGCCAAAGAAATATTTACCAGCCAAGGATTGGCTCTTTCTGCCCTGTGTTGCTGTGAACACTAAATAGAAAGATTGTCCTTTCAGTCACACAGGATCAAATAACACAAGACGCTCTCCCATGTATGGAGTTGAGAATTATAAAAAAGTTGGGACTTCTAGCTGGGCACGGTGGCACATGTCTGTAATCCCAGCACTCAGGGAGGCAGAGGAAGGTGGATCTCTGTGAGTTCGAGGCCAGCCTGGTCTACAAACTGAGTCCAGGACAGTCAAGGCTACACAGAGAAACCCTGTCTCAAAATAAAACAAACAAACAAACAAAAAACAGCAAACAAACAAACAAACAAACTCAGGATCCCATGTTTGGAGGGCCCTCCCTAGTAAAGCCATCAATGTCTTTTGAAAAGAAATAGCAAAGCTTTTAAGCATTGTGGTACTAACATCACAGAAATACGAGGATTTGAAAACACACAAATACAGAGGACTAAAAGATTCAGTATTTGACCTCAGTTCACCCTCCAGAAAAAGCATCCTTGCTGTGGTCGTGTGTGTTCAGGAGCAGACAGAAGTGTTCTTCTGGGCCCCTGAAGTGACTGCAGCAAAGGGTGAAGACAAGGGAATCCAGCTTGGGACAAGGCTGCTTTCGCAAGAGGACTTTTCATTACATGCTATAAGATGTTCACCAACTTCTCATGCTCATTTCTGAAAAGCTGTCATTTGAGTCAGAGTCCATATGTTTAGCAAACAAATCCGGAAAATTAGGTCAAACGAGGCCTTTCATACTAAACACTGCTGATTGCAAAGTGGGAATGTTTACAGGACTGAATAATTACCTACACTCCCTCCTCCTTAATACTAGATAAGATCAGCCAAAGGGCTGGAGAGGCAGCAGGGTGCTGGGCTGTTTGTCCAGCATATACAAGACTCCAGGTTTGATCATCATCACTGGGAAAAAACAAAACAGGAAAACACTGCTTGCTAATGGACCCCACAGCCTGTAGTGTTGGATGGATAGTTCACCTAGGTAACATGTCTGTGAGTAAAATTTCATATGATGCATCAAAGCACACCTCCTCTGCAAAGGTTTCAAAATGAATTAGAGGCTAAGTTAAGTCTTTAGCCCCCAGTATTGGTTTTAAAGACATAATTTGGGGGTAGGAGACATGGATCAGCAGGGGAAAGTGTTCCCTGTACAATCCAGACAACATGAGTTCAATCCCTGGATTCTCCAGTAGAAGGAAAGAAACAACCAGCTTTCCAAAATTGTCCTTTGACCTACAACCTACACATGTGCCACACACACACACACACACACACACACACACACACACACACACTTAGTTAGTCATTCTAATACTTTATGTTCTATGTCCATTTGTTTATGGAAAAATAACAGTCGTGCCTTAACACTAATGTTTCAATGTATGCTATCAAAATCAGCCATGTTTTACTGACTGTTAGCACAGGGCTGGGCAGCATGAATTCAAACCCTCCAGGGCTGTCAGCGCAAACTGCCAATGAACATGTGCTCCCAGGAACTTCAGACCTGTGTGGCTCTAGCATGCCAGCAGTAAGTAATCCAGGGCAGTGGAGCGGGGAGCGCAGGGGAAACCAGGGCAAACGCTGTGTTGATAGACACGTGTGGGTTATGCTGTGGTTCTGAAAGGAGGAAGAGGAGAGTGATTTTCAAAGTCACCAAACGGTCTCCAAATGTTTCTGAGAATCGCCTTGGTCCTTGAAGATATACGTGATTATAAGTCCCTAGCTGTTTGGTCAACCCAGATTCTCAGCAAAGCTCACTCTGCTCTCATTGAGATTCAGAGGACCAAATAGGCATAATGTGTAGTTCTAGGATGCTCACATGAGCCTCGTGATAAGGGAGACCCTGAGCCATTTAATCTTCCATCATAATAAAGCACTCAGTATTGACTGGAGGAAACAGAAGCAAACCTTTCTCACATTACTTACCCAAACTGAAGCAATGACCTCACTCCACCACATGAAGGCCTTCTCCCAGAACTAGTTCCAAATTCAGATAAGTAGTAGAAGTTTGGTTTCTTTAAAAACTCAGTTATGTTAGTGAACCTGTTTTTTTGTGTTAATCCCAGGTATATTGGGGTTGTTTTAATGTGTCCACAGTTGTTAACTATAAGTGGTTCATACTCTGGCAGGGGCGTGATCTTTGCCTGCTGCAGATAGTTGAATTCTGAGCACTCTGAGAGAGTATAAATACTAGAGCTAGGGGAGCTCGGGGGTGGAGGCAGTGGCTCTGAGGAAGAAGGAGGAGGCTGCTGCACCCCACTGTTGCTCCTGCTTGCTGTTGCTGCGGTTTGACGAGAAGAGGTCAAAGATATCCTGACACAAAGACTGGACCTGCCTCAAGGCACTACATCCCTAACCAGTAGGAAGTACTTAAGAGACCTACGGCCTGCCTCTCCTCACTATCCTTTATCATCTACCTAGCATCGGGAGATTGGAAGGTATGAGGAAGGATAGGGTTGGAAGAGAAGTAGAGGCATAAGGAATCGAAATAAGACAGATTAAAAACTACAGGCCATAGTTGGTCAGTGTAAACTTGACTCTGTATTCTCGGAACACCGTCCTGCAGACAGGTGATTCTCTACCTTCCTGTTCAGAATTTTTCTTCCTGTGAACTGAGAAACCAGAAGGGTGACATAGAACACATTGCCAGATACTCAAGGACTTAGCGGGAGTCAAGGATTCATCAATCCTGTTGACCCACATTTGCTCTCGTGAAGTGAGGAGCTAGATTCCCAGGTGCTGTCGTCCATCACGTCATGACATTGCTAGACCTCAGAGCTGCAGATGGAGTTTTCTATATGGCCTGCTTCCCATTGCCGCGGAGAAGTAAGGTCAGTTCTCCAAATATAAACCATAACGGCTGTCCACTTAGACCACTGTTCTCAGCCAATTCTTAACAGAAGTGAAACAACAGGAGCCAGCTTTTAACCTCGCTGCCATTCCAGGTACAGCTTGAAAACGTACCATGCCCCTCTGCGCGTGCAGCTTGGTAGGCCAGCAAGCCTCTCTAGCGATTACTTCTACTGCTCCAGAAGTAAATCGGTAGAGGTCTGAACAGGACAAGTTCAAATCACAATCATTCTCTCAGTCAGTGTCAGGGCAGCTGCTTTCATAGTGCCCACAGAATCCAACTTAAACTGAACTTTTACGTCTCTCAGAAACAACTGCTCTGTATCATTCACTCATGATGTAGCCTTTGCTCAACCCATAGTCTCTCATCTGTCTCCTAAGTGAGACCAGGCCTGCCCTTGACCAAACCTAGCCAGACTTCTCTTCTCAGAACCCCTTAGTGATGAAAATAAAAAATAAAAATCCCAACTGCTTAGGTTTTTCCCAGAATGTCCTATTTTATTTATTTTACTTGTGAGGTTGTAGTTACATTTCTTTGCTTTCCTCCCTTGAAATGCTCACATACACCCCACCATACTCTCCTTCAGCTGTATGCCACCCTCTCCCTCTTTGCCTTTTTACTGTTACAAGAGCCTTTAAATCCTGCATCAACATACCCTTCCAGGCTCCCCTCCGAGCACTCACCTTCATCCCTCCATCCCCAGAACTAGTTAAACGCGCTCAGCAGACAATCAGCATTTGTTGTAGTGATGACTGAGTCACTGAGGTCTGACACACAGGAAGGTGCAGTGATGTGTTAAGTGACTGTCGGTAGCACGTGCTACTAAGCAGTCAGTACTTTCTGTTTTCTAAACCTGTAGCACCATGAGAGAGGCTCACAATACACTGCCTTTTACATACTACACCATGAGCCCATGGTGGGGGCGGGTGGGGGCGTGTGTGTGTGTGTGTGTGTGTGTGTGTGTGTGTTTTCTTTTGAGCAGAATATCTTTGTCTTTTCCATAAGAAAAACTGCAAATCTTGATGAGGAGATTTACAGGGCCCGGGGTCTGAACTGACTCACAGAGTTGTGCCTGCATTTATATTCTCTGCTGATGCTGCCCCCTGGCTGGTCTTTCACCGCTGGGCACATCGATTCTACATGTCTGCTCTGACTTCACTTGCATATGCCTTCCCTATGGGCTATTTCAGGGAAATTGCCAGTTTTCCCATGAAGCCTGGGAGTTAAGATGAGAGCTCCAAGCAACAGCATGTTGGTTTACCCTGATCCCTTATGTCTTTGACAATTTGCAATTCTATAAATCACAACATAAACATAATTTTAAAATAATTTTATTCCTAGGTTCTAACCCTCCTGGGGAGTTGTGCTGCTTAATTCATTTAATAAATCATTAAATAAACAAAATGAAGTAGAATGTGATATAAATAGACACGAAAGGCTTTCCCAGGATGGAATTTGAGTGTATAAATGAGCCAAGGGGCTTGACTTGTGGGAAGGCAGCCCTGAATCTCAAGGGGAACATGATGCAACCTAAGGATCAAGGTTAAAGTGGCTCCTATTTACGGTGTCTCTTGATACATACAGTTCCTCTTGCTTTTGTTTACTCTGACTAGGAGAGCTTTTTCATTTCAGGTTCCTTATAGAGCAATAGTATTTCAAGTTCCTGAAAGTTCAAAACCTGGAAATATGGCTCGTTCTTTCTCAAAGCTCTGAAGGTTTTTTTGTTCTTCTGTTCTTTCCAGCATCTCCAATATGTTATGTCCTCATAGTAAATTAAATGTGATCTCTGTCCTCAACTTCACAGCTGATATGTGATAGGAATTAAGCTTGTACTGCCCTTTGAACTTCCCTCTACCCTTCAGTTTTCCAGTCTTCTTGGATAGGAATTAAAGACATCACCAATTCTGTCAACAGTGATATGAGTATCTTAAACATCACTCTTTTTTTTATCAACTAAGCAATTTTTTTTTTCTTCACAATTTATTCATTATATATCCCAATTGAAACCCCCTCCCTCAACTCCCCCAGTCCCACCCTCCCTCCCTCTCCTGCTCATCCCTTTCCCCTAGTCCACTGATAGGGGGAGTTCTCCTCTATTGCCATCTGCCCATAGCTTGTTAAGTCTCATCAGGACTGCTTGGATCCTTTTATTCCATGGCTTGGTGAGGCTGCATCATCCCAGGGATTATTATGGAAGAAGGGAGGGTGGGATTAGAGGGACATGGTCGGGGGACAGGAGCCCCACAAGGAGACCAACAAAAGTAAAAGATCTGAGCCCAGGAGGTCCTGCAGAGACTGATGCACCAATGGAGGACCATGCATGGAGAGGACCTAGATCCTCTGCTCAGATGTGGCCAACTGGCAGCTCAGTCTTCCCGTGGATCTCTAAGTGAGGGGCAGGGGCTGCCTCTATCGTGAAACTCAGTTGACTGCTCTCTGATTACTAGGCCCTAAACATCACTCTTAATTAATTTTTTAAAATATATTCTTCAGTACCTTTTGGTAAAAGCAAAGATAAAAAAAATAACTGTGAATAAAAGATAAAATCATGTTTCCTAATCATACAGACAATTAATTGTGTTCTTATATCCTTAAGTTACAGAGTGAGAGAGAGAGAGAGACTCTAAGTCAAGATTTCCCTCCTGCTCATGTATTCAAATGGAATGATTTGGTAGTAGCTCAAATATAAACTTGTCCCTAGAAAGCTGCCTCATAGCAACTAAGCTCTCATTGGGAGTCTGGGAGCTGGGAGGGTTGGGTTAGATTATTCCATTTCTAAGCAACCCCTAACCTGGATCATTCTTGGCTTCTGATGTGCTTGTTGTACAGTAAGGAACGTGTATGGAGAGATTTGCATGAGCTTCAGGGAGCACAGTGTTTTCCTCCCATCCAGAAGCAGGAGCACAGCTCCACAGTGGCCAGGCAGCTCACAAAATCCCTGCAATCGCCCTCACATTCCTTACAACCATACCTGGGAATGCAGATCTGAACCTCTTCATTCTGGTTGGCAAGAAGACTAGTTACCTAGAAAAAAAATTAACTGGGCTTTTAAAGTAATGAAAATTTACTTACTTCTAATGGTCACATTGAATATTTTATAGAATTTATAACTAAAAGGCCTGGTACTTTCAAAAGGTATAATCTTTAGCCAGGCACAGTGGCTAAAGATTATTCAAGCATTCAGCTGGCTGAGGCATGAGGATGGCTATCAGTGTAAAGCCAGCCTGGGCTAAAAATTAAAAATTAAAACATAATGCAAAGAAGCCAGGTGTGGTGGCGCACACCTGTAATCCCAGCACTCGGGGAGGCAGAGACAGGCATATTTCTGTGAGTTCGAGGCCAGTCTGGCCTACAAAGTGAGTCCAGGATAGGCAAGGCTACAGAGAAACTTTGCCCTAATAATAATAATAATGATGATGATGATGATGCAGGGTAAAACTGATTCATAGGCTTGCCTTATTTTTTATTATTCCTGAAACCCAAGAGAACAAAACTCACTTAAAAATTCTCTCTTTTGGAGCTTCAAGATGGTGGCGCCAACCACTCAGGGTACCTGAACAGCAGCTCAGAGGTGAGAGCAGGATGACTGGCAGGCTGTACTGTGAACCCCCAAATCCCAACGTCTGTGTTTCTCAGTGAGAGGAGAATCCACAGGTGTGCTCGAAGGTCCATCTTCAGGCCACGTGGATAATACCAGGCCCCTGCCTGCCACTGCTGCAGCATTCCTGGGGCAGTAAGCACAGTGCACAGGGCTCCTACCCTGCAGCCCTAGGCCACCCGCCCAAACCCACCATCTGTGGACACCTTCCTGGGACCTGTCGGCTCAGACCTTGGGCACTCTCGCTGCCTGTGGCATGAATAACTCCCTGCACTGAGGATGAGGCTTTAAACTTGGGCACCCACTCTCACAGTCCTGTGGACACTTTTGGGTACTAGAGGCTCCTGTTTCCAAATTCTGGCGACCGCACTCAACATTTTGTGGACACCCTCCTGGTTGCAGTGGCTAGTGGACTCACTTTCACTGCCCAGTGGAGGGGGTACATTCTGGTACTGTGAAGACAGCTCCATTCTGCCTGCACCCAGCAGCCTGGCTCACACAGGCAGAAACAGCGAAGCCAGCACAGATAAAGAACCCAGTGGAGCTGAGCTAGGCACCTGACCCAAGTTCCGTTGTCCTCCTCCCCGAGGAGGCCTATGGGGCGCTGCAGCAGCTGTAGCCTCGGAGAGCTTTCTGCCTGCTCCTCAGCAGCCTGGCCCACCTGGGTTGGAATCAATGAGGCCAGCACAGCCAGTGAACCCAGCCGAGCTGAGCCAGACCTGGGACCCAAATCCTATTCTCCACCGTCTTAAGCCTGTGGGACACGGGAGTAGCTCTAGACTCAGAGATTTTCCTGCCAGTGCCTCAGCTACCTGGGTCACAAACAGTGAGCCAGCAGAGACAGTGAATCCAGGGGAGACTTCTCAAGACTCCAGAGACAAGTGGATCCAATCTGCAGTTCAGGCTCCAGGAATAATCAGTCAAGGCTACAGACAACCAGGTGGCTAGAGGTCTGCGTAAAAATACAGGCAACAAAACCCAGGATACCATGGCTTCACTAGAATCTCCAAAAAATCAACAGATATTTTATTGCAGCTGAAACATAAGAAAATGATCTTAAATCTATAATTATGCGGTTATTTGAGGCACATAAAGAGGAAATGAGTTTTAGAAATGGAGGCACATATAGAGGTACATAAAGAGGAAATGAACAAAAAAATATAGATGCCATCGTGGACAGATAGGAATCTATATTCAAACAGATGAAGGAAATGGTGCAAGACATGAAAACAGAATTTGAATCAATAGAGAAAACGCTGGAGTTGGAGAACTTAGAGAAGAGATCAGGAACCACAAAGGCAAGCATCACCAACAGAATACAAGAGATGAAAGAGAGAATCCCAAGTGCATTTGCAGAAACTGATACATCTCTCAAAGCAAAAATAAAATTAGAAAAGCTCCAAACATAAAACATCCAAGAAATAAAGGATACCACAAAAAGACAAAATCTAAGAATAGGAAATCATAGAAGAAAATCTCCCCAACCTTAAGAAAGAGATGCCCATAAACATACAAGAGGCCTACAGAACACCAAATAGACTACACCAGAAAAGAAACTCCTATCACCACATAATACTCAAAATACTAAATCTGAAGAACAAAGAAAAAATATTAAAAGCAGCAAGGGGAAAGGCCAAGTAGCTTATAAAGGCAGACCTATCAGAATCACACCAGACTTCTCAACAGAGACTATGAAAGCCAGAATGGCCTGGGCGATATCATACAGATGCTTAGAGATCAAAGATGCCAACCCAGACTACTACATCCAACAAAACATTCAATCAACATAGATGAAGAAAACAAAACATTCCATGACATAACTAAATTTAAACAATATATATGCAGCAATCCAGTTCTATAGAAGATACAAGAAGAAAAACTCCAACCCGAGATTAACTACACCCAAGAAAACACAGTATAAAGACACCTTCACAATAAAAAAGCAACAAACAAACACACAATTACCACCAACTCCACAATAAAAGGAACTAAACCATTGGTCACTAATATCTGTTAATATCAATGGTCTCAACTCTCCAATAAAAAGAAACAGGTTCCTTTTGCAGAAACAGGATCCAATATTCTGCTGCATTCAAGAAACATACCTCTGCAACAAAGATAAACACCACCTCAGAGTAAAGGATTGGAAAAGGGGTTTCCAAGCAAATGGACCCAAAAAGCAAGCTGGAGTAGCCATATTATTATTGAATAAAATAGACTTTCAACCAAAACTAATCAAAAGAGATGGAGAGGAACACTACATTCTCATCAAAGGAAAAATCCACCAGGAGGACATCGCAGTCCTGAGCATCAGTACACCAAACCCAAGGGCTCCTGCATTTGTCAAAGAAACATTATTAAGGCTTAAATCACACATTGATCCCAACACCTTAATAGTGGGAGACCTCAACACTCCACTCTAGCCAAGGGACAGATCGTAGAGACAGAAGCTAAACAGAAAAATAATGACACTTACAAAGTAAATACTCTCTTTTTCGTTGTGCATGTTTTAGTAACTCAGACAGAGAAAGCCTCTGCTCTGTCGCAGGGCTCAGCCTGCACCTTGCTGGTGCAGAACTTTGGCAGAAGCTTGAGGAGCTTGAGGCCAGCTGCTGCCCCTGGACACAGGTGGGTCAGCAGATGGTCACGCAGGGATGAGGACAGCAAACAGGCTGTACCTGAGCTGACTTTTGAGGCAAGAAGGAACAATTCCTTTAGCTGATAGTTCACTAACACGCATGTGTGCTGTCTCTACCATCCTACATTAATCTGGAAGTAGACGGGCTTGCAGCTCTCTTATTCCCAGTTTAGCTAATTCAATATAACGTTCTTCTGACATCTGCTCATGGATGAGAAACAAGTAATACTTGAATCTTAATTTTCTTCTTTTGACCAGTTATCCAGAGAATTGTAATAAGAAAAATCATAACACAATCAAGCTTCAAAATATTTCTTTTCTCACCAGAACTAGTACTTTGCATAGCCGGTGCACTCATAAATATTACTGCTGCATTTTATGCCATTACATACTTCATGCCTGTAACAGGTATGTAACCAGATTCCTCCCCATGACCTTTCCTCCTGCCCCTTGGTCATTAGGTTGAGTCATTTATTGACAGGCCTCTCATGATTATTTATCTGCAATGTATGATGTAGTTCTATTAATGTTTGTTTCCCATCGCTCTTTAAATGTTCAAATTGTAAAGCAAGTGTTTGGTGACAAATAGCATGCACAGCTAAACATTCATCCAGAAGGAAATCATTTTCACTGGGGTTGTTGTATTGCAGTTGTTTGAAGGCATAAACATACTTGCTTTGTCACGTACTTCAGTTAACTGCAAAATTTTTCCTTGTGGCACAAGTCATTTGTTATGTAAGATATGTAGACATTAATGGAACCAACCCTCCTTTCTCCAACATAGTTTCTTAATGTTGGAGAAGTCTTGGCTCTCGTGAGAATGTTTGGAAAGCACTCAAAATTGAAACATAACTTGTACACAGTTTTCAAGGAGCTGAGACCTCTTCCACCCATACCCAGAGTCTGTGGATGCTGAATAATACCCCTGGGAAGACATCTATTCTTGAGTGATGACTGCCATGAGGAACAGTTAAGTCCCTATGACACTGATTCAAATGTATCATATCTCTCTAAAATCCTCCTTTGGGGTTGCAAGATGATTTTTTTTCTTTTTTAATCATGTTTTTTCTTTCTTTTATAAGAATCATAACCATCTACATGAGGCAGTGACCGTCTCTCTGACAGTGTTTCGGGGTTAAAATTGCCCTTCGTCCATACAAACTATTCATTTGTATTATAGCAGTTTGAGTGTCAAGCTAGTGCTCTGCCATAGGGCTTTTTATTTAAATGATGTCATGGCATATTTTTTTTTGTATGTTTTAAATCATCCCGGGTTATAAAAAGATTTGTTCATCTTTATTAAATGGTGTTAACTTCCCTGATCCTGTTTTCTCCCTTGAGACACAGACCCTTCACTGTGCTCATCCCCTCTTGCTGCTGATGTGCTGTGGAGGTTGAAGTGTGGGAGAAACCCTACCAAGGAAGAACGTTTTGCTGTGGCAACTGAGCAGGCTTTACATTTGCACAGTTAAGTTCCCACCATTTAGAAAGCATGTCATGCTTCAGGGAGATGTTTCTCAGCTTGCCCACATCCATAGAGACTGCCCACCATTACGCGGCCATGCCGTCCCAATTTTTAATTTGTTCTGCCGGGAAAATGAATGCAGCATCTGTTTTGCACATGTTATCATTTTTGCCCCTTTCCTCATTAGTATAGCTTTTCTACCCAAATATTTCCAACTGGAAATGTTTGAAACGGTGGTCCTTATTCTTAAAGATAAGGAAAATACTTTAAATCATATTTTGAACCCCCATAAAATGTTTTATCAGAATAAGGGATATTTACTAATACATCAAGAATGTTTAAACATCTACCTTAATGTGCCATCTCTTGAATGAAGCAATGGGAGACCTGAACACATTGCTACATCCTCTCCCACAGGG
Source organism: Meriones unguiculatus (assembly GCF_030254825.1). NCBI lineage: Eukaryota > Metazoa > Chordata > Mammalia > Rodentia > Muridae > Meriones > Meriones unguiculatus. The sequence goes on from NC_083356.1 coordinate 113,812,216, forward strand.
TCTGCTCATGGACCACAGAGGTCAAACAGAGCACACTGCACATGCTCCTTAGTGCCATATGGCTGGAGTCTAGCATCCTCAGGGAGAGCGGCTGGGGGACTCAATCTCCTGCAATGGAAAGCTGAAGACCATAAGGCGGGGAGCTGGGGAGCCGGGAACACATTCTCACACTGCTCTATACCATTTCCGTCCCCACCATCTTCCTTTCTTCTGCTCTCGTAGCTCCAGCTGCTAATCAAGTTTTAAAATCCCTTGTCTCAGAGGTTTTCAAACCTCTGCCCACTCCTTGAGATGATCCTCTGAATGCTTGAACAGAGATGAGAGAGGATGATGCCCTGGCAGGTCATGGCAGATTCCCAGGGATTGACGGCTCGGGAATGATTGTTATGTGTGCACCAGTATGTGAGGATTCCGCCCAGATTTTGATGGACTTTTGGATACCATTGTGTGACAGTCACTACCCACTGGGGTTCTAAAAGAGATGGGATTATGCCAGAAAATTGAAGGACTTGCCTTTCTTCTGCTAGTTTACAGTGTTGAAATTTATGGGTCTGGCTGTTTTTTAAGTTGGAAAAAGAAAAGATAACAAACTCTTTTAGCTTCTCCTCCCCTTAAAAAAGGGTGATTAGGAGAAGGCCAGTTGGAAATACATAATTTAGGTGCCTCAAGCTGTCTTTCTCATAATTACTGCATGAATGCATCTCTACACTATTACATGGTAACTTAAAATATACCCACACATGCAAAAAAGATTCTTGAAGGATAATCTTCTATGTAAAGTAATGCTAGACATCACAATAAAAAGTAAACGTGCTAAAATACAAGGTGAAAATTAATAACAGACTCTCAGTGTAGCCTTTTAACATGCATAATATTATGCAACCGTGTACACCTATCAAAATTTAATTTTACAATCGCTGCACATATAAATAGAAAGATCTAGTTTGGAGAGTTATCTAGACACTTTTCAAATTGTTCAATTCTTGACAAATCCCAGGAATTGAAAATATTATGCATGTGACATTAAGGCTATAACTTATAGTACAAAAAAAAAACACCAACCTACTCCTGGTTAAACAATCCTTTGTTAAGCCTCTTCCAAAATTGTGCTTTAGAATGGGCTATACTGTGTTGATAATATTTCTTTTGCAAAATAGAGAGTAACTTCAGAAAACACAAAGCTTCCTAAATCTTTCTAATTATGTCTTTAATTCTATGCACATTTATGAGAGAACTCAAAATAATTGCTGATGCCGGTGTAGTAGAGCATACAAACATATTTTGTTTTAAAAAGCATACAGCTGTCCTTTTGAGAGCATTTAGGGGGTGAAATTACATGACTCGCCCACGTGGGATGGTCCCAGAATTTACAGCTTGCACATGAAATTTTCCAGCACTTGCTCTTTACATTTAGGGGTGGATGGCTAAATTTGGAAATGCTGTCTTCCTACTACACATTCAAGGCTTCTCTTGTATTCAGCAAGGTTTTAAAACCCAGAGTGCAAAGCTACATGCTTTTTAAAAAATGCACGAGCCACCCACCAACTCTTGCACCTTCTAATATTATTGTAGTGAGCTCAGCTGTGGTTAACTCTTCATCGATAGCTAAGGGTCTTAGTTAGAATCAATTACATCATGGAGCATAATCATAAGTAGTGAGATGTCCTCCCTACCACTAACGCAAATGTTTGATAACTCAGTTATCTTACAGAACAAATAATGGCATTTTAACCTGATAATATGGGATAATAGGAAAGGCTATGAACCAAAGACCAGGCAACATCCGGGGATTACAGAGGGCTGCATCAGCCCTTTGTATACCGTGGAACAGGTAACTCACTCAGAGCTTTGCCCTCCCTCCAGGTCCACCAGTGATTAGTTAGGTCTTATCTATAACTTCCGAAAGCAACCCCTCAGCTGGGGATCTGGGATTCGAACATGAGCCCATAAGAAACATTTCAGATACCAACAGCTTCCCAGTTCTATACCAATCATACTTCCTCAGAAGTCACCTACTGACCAGCAGCTTCCTTTAAGTCTGCATAAGAAGGGGTGTATGTGGAGCTTCGCATCCTTCACTCTTGCTGACCTGGTGGGTATTAGCATCCCAGCTTCCCAGGTACCGCCCAGAGCAGCCTCTGCAGTGGATACTTCGTCTCCCTAGGGCTTGGCTCAGCCTTGCCCTGGCTTTGCCATTACCATGGTCTAGATCTTCCTAATGTTTCCTCGGTGAAATTTATCAACAAACTTTCTCCACAAACTTTTATCTGAGCACCTGAATTTAGGGAGCTGTAATAGAAGACAATGATAGAGAAAAGGGAGAGAGAAGGAAGACATATATAATGGTAACTTTCATGAATCATCCTGAATGGGCCATCAGTGCCCAGATGTTTGCCTAAGCTTTACTTCAGGCTGCAGTTTTGAAGCTGCTTCTGGAATATTAACATTTGAATTGGTGCCCTCGGGGAAGTATAGTGTCTTTCCAATATGATCAGCTTTCCTCACAAGCCTGAGTGGAACAGGAGGCTGGGCAAGAATGTCCTCATTCTCTCCTTGATGGTTTTTGAGATGAGGTCTAATGTAGGCTTTTTCCTGCCTTTGCTTTGAAGTGGTCTCTTACCCTCTTCATTTCCAGGTCTGCAAACTACAGTTCCCAGAACTTCTTAGCTTCAACAACGCCATAATTTAATGTTGATAAATCAGTATCTGCCATCTATCTCTCTTCTCTCTATCATCTATCTATATATTTCTATTCATCTGTCTATCATCTATCGATCTACCCATCTGTTATTTATCCATTTATCTATCATCACTTTCGTTTTCCTGTTACTGTGTCAAAGAGCCTGACCAAAGCAACGTGGCGGCGGTTCATTTAGCTTGTTCCAGAGTACAATGGCTCAAGGTGGCCCATGCATAACAGTGAAAGCAGCTTTGTATGTGGCGACAGGAGCATGAGGTGGGGAGCCACGTGTACACAGTCAGGAAACGGAGAGAAGTGAAATCCGACGCTCACCTCACGTTTTCTTTTCACAGAGTCGAGGATCCCTGTCTGTGGGCATGTGAGATATGATGGTTCCATCCACATTATGGTTGGGTCTTCCTTCCTTGGCTAAGCTTTCCTAGATGAAATAAATTAGACAGGGTCTTGCTATTTAGCCATGGCTAAGTTGGAACTCTTGCTTGTCACGGTTTTACCTCCTAAATGTTGAGGATTACAGGCATCAAGTCCAGTGGTGATTATTGATTTTCACATCAGAGCTCCTAAATTTCAAAGTGATATGATGAGTGTTTTTTTTAACATTTTAAAGATTTTGTCAGTCTTTATTCTCGCTCTTTCTCTCTTCCCTCCCTCCCTTCAACTCTCACCAACATACCTCAATCAGTCTTATTTGCATGATGATCTGATTGATGAAGAATATACAGACTCCGCCTGTTTAAGTTTTACATGATAACAACCCAAATACGATTTACTACATTTATTTGTGTGTGTGTGTGTGTGTGTGTGTGTGTGTGTGCACGCACTTGTGCAAGCATGTGAATCACAGAAAACATACGGAGGACAATGTGCAAACTTTATGCTTTCCTTCCATTATGTCAGTTGCAGGGATGGAACTTGTCACCCCAAAATTCTAATAGGTAGGATTTTGCATTCCTTCACTACAAAGAAACAATTAGGTATTTGGGAGATGGTTAGATTGCTCTGGTGCTTGCTGTGAAATCACGAGGACCCGATTTTAGATCCCAGTACCCAGTAAAAAGTGGATCCCCAGAACTAGAGCTCTCACACCAGCCAACATAGCTGAATTAATAAGCCCAGGTTCAGTGAGAGCATGTCTTAATGGAGGTAGAGGGTGACCACGGAAGACACAGCAGTGCTGACCTTTTACCTCCTCCTGAAAGCACAAGCGCATGTGTGCAGACACACGCTTGGAGAAACGATGATCATTTGGGTTGACGGTTGTCTTTAGCAAATTCAAGTGTTACACAGTAGCTGTCTATAGCGAAATGTTTCCTGCCGCCTTTTAAGCATGTGTAGTGTAGCTAGGTTATGTATTTTTAAAGATTTTTTTTAAAGATTAACTTCAAATAATATCCACTTCATAATGTGAAGCAGTAGAGCTGTGTGATCAGATCGTTCTTCTACAGCATACATCAACACATTGTTCAGCCTGGGTAAGTCACCTCTGCTGCAAAGCTTTACTGGGTGACGCTCTCATCTTTTCACTGTGAAAACTTTCAAATACAGAACAATAGTTCCGTAGGCATCCATATATCTTCTGCCTTTCGTCAGTAAGAGAGAGCACGTCTGTCATATTTCTTTCATGTCTGCATTTGTCATTTCATGGCATCATTGACAAGTTTGCACAAGACTCCCTGACTCTGCCAAACTTCTTTAGGAAAGATGAATGAGATTTTCCAAAACATTCCATCGTTTGCTTAACACGTGTAAAATGCACAGCTTCTCTCGTTGCTTTCACTGTGGGGCACCAATAGGTCGCCTTATAATGATGACAACTTCTGTTCTCTGAAATTCTGTATGTAGTAAAATGCTATATGAACTATTTGTGGAATTACTGCAAATCCACCTTAGAGTCTTTCTGACAGGAGCCAACTGTCATGGCCTAATGACTCACAGCAGTTGACTGTAAACAAGATGGCCCTTCTGCTCTGCTCTTGAACAGAAGCCCTCGATGTTTGGAGTATTGCAATGCCATCCCATTGGATGGTGTGTTGAATGACAGGTTTCTGCACAAGGTGGAAAAAGACAGAGAAGGAAGGGAAAGTGATCTGTCCTGGTGTGAATGTGCTCCCTCGAAGTTCATGTGCTTAAGCCCAAGTTCATCCTCACGATATTTAGAAGATGGGTCCCTGGGGGTGATGAGGGTCAGAGAGGCTGAAGAGTGGGGACTCCATGATGGCGTTGGTGGCTTTGTCAGAGGAAGTGCAGATATGACTCACCATGCTTGTGCTCTCTCATTATGTCATGCCCTCTACTACGGTTTGATGCAACAAGATGGCTCTAAACAGATGTGAATCCAGATGGTGTGGGCGTGAAAGTACATCCTACCATTTTTTTCAGCTTTTCTATGGTTAGGGAAATTTTCATAACAAAGAGTCTAAAATTAAAGTCTCATATGGCACTTGTATACTCAATAAAGAGGAAGCTGATGCCCAAAGCAGCCTAGGGACCTGGCCAAGGTTATAGCACAGACTGCTCCTCAGAGCTACCTCTCCTGGTTAACTGGGGGGGGGGGGCAACTCTCACCTCAGGGATGTCTCTTCGTTACTACAGGGAAATTAAGGTTCGACTTACATTCACCTCCTCACTTTATATGTAGCATTTCCTTTTCAACACAACAGAAATGCACAGGGATTGGAATAACAAATTAACAACAACTAAATAACCATCTTCTCTGTGTGAGGAAGGTGGCCACTCCAATGCAGTCTCCATGTGTGGGGGAGCTTTCCAGACACCACACCACAACGCTGATTACTGGGATTTGGAAGGAACAGGAAAAGAGGTGACGGATTACCTAGGTGAGTCATAAATCTACCATCAACTGACATGCTTACTTCAGCTACCTTTGTTGCTGTCTGTGGCCTCAAAGAATTTCTTGTTTCCTCTTTATCCGATAAGCATATAAATATACTTATAATGGTAACACAATAAGGCCTAACTACAAACCTATACGATGTATCTGCTTCCTTTAATGTAAATGTAGCTTAACTCAATACAACGTTGGTGGGAGAAACCCTCAGAAGCTAAATTGAAATAGAAGATATGGAATTATGATCCTGACTCTGATATAGTCCAGATTAAAGTTACTTTCAGCTTCAAATATGGCAAAGACAAAAGTACTGCAGGGTTTTAAAAACATTACTTCAGCCTTATAACATGAATTCAGTGATAAAACTTATTTTGTGTATGTGCTTATAGTGTACACATGCAGGCATGTGTTCCACGGATGCCAGAAGCTTCACCGTCATGTTCTTTGACCACTCTCTCCAAATATATTTCGAACGGGACTGTCACAGAACTTGGAGCTCACCAGCTGACAATTCTGGCTGGTCAGCACGCGCTAGGGGACCTCCTGACTCTGTCTCTCATCGCTGGGATTACAAACACACAGTCATGCCTGGAGTTTTTCAAGAGTTAAAAGGTGATCCGATTCAGGTCCTCCTGTTTGACTATCAAGTACTTCATCTACTGAGCCCCAGGGGAAAAAAACGTACTTCTGCAAACTATTTCATATCACCATCAGTTCACTGGTTTTATCTGAGCAAATAATACCGTTGACCTATCAGAAGCATGGGAGATCTTAGCTAAAAATCTTTGTTCTTTGTGAGAAATCTGAGATTCAGAAAACTGTCAGTTAGTAAAGATCACACGGGACTAAAATTCACATCGCCAGACTCTTCAAGTTTGCTTCTACTCCTCTTCCTAGGCTTTGTGGACACAGGGTCTCTCGAGGTACTCCAGACTGGAATCAAACTCCAAACCCTCCTGCATTGGCCTCCCTACTGATGGGACTGCAGGCCTACTCCATTACATTCCACACTCAGGTTTCTGTTACTTAAGCAGAAGACGTAGGTTTCTGTTTATAAAATGAAAGAGCAAACAAACAAAACCCTATGTCATCCATAAAGGTTGAGAATTGTAGTTAGAGAAACAGTTTTGTCTACATAATCCAGATTGGTGGCCCTTTCCTAAACATCTCCCTTCCCCCCTTTTAATTTCACGTTAGTGGCATAAGTATGTGTCTTCACCGTAAAACATGTGTCCAATCTTGAGTTTTACATGATCATGAGTGTAGGGACTTTCAAGTGAAGCCCACTAATGCCCTTTTACAAAGTGTCCTCAGAGGTTTGCTAACAGAACAGAGCGACCGAGTTTATCTTTAAGTGATTCATGTAATTAAAGTTTAACATAACTGGACATGAATTGTTATTGGAGTTTCATTTCTGGATCCTGAAGTACACATGGTGGGAAACTTTTAGTCAGAAGGCATTTCTCTCTCAAGGATGTAAATGCCTTTGACATTGCTGGATGGTTCTGTCACTGCGGGAATGGGCGCCATCTGTCCCTGCTTAGCTGTGCTGAGAACATTGACCTGACAGCCCTCGGAGAAACAGGAGAAGCCTGAAGGAGTACCACCATTCCTTTTTACCCCGGTAATGAGTTATCTGAAGTGTTAGAGAACCACGAGTTTCTCTGAAAGGAAGACAGTGGAATTATTGTCAGTCTGGAAAAGATTAATTATGGGAGTTCAGAGAGAGAGAGTGGGGCAGAAGCTATCTGGGTTCAGAACCCATAACCTTTTCCAGCTGTCATGCAGCAGTCAGAGGGGAGACAGATCCTCTCTACTTGCTGGGGATTTCACGGAGACAGCTGAGCTGGATGGAGGTAAGAGAATTTATTAGTACAGATGGAGGCTAAGCAGTGAGAGGGTTCGATTTCAGAGAACAATGCTGTGCCTGGTCCAAACAAATGCCGCACTTGCAATTCACTTTCCATCTTCGTCTACTACAGTCGGCGCCAAAAATGAATGCAGATGTCAGCTCCCTTGCATAGGCTTAATTTCCTCTGACCCATGCATCTAATTTTATAAGGAGTCTATTATCTCTACTTACAGTGCATATGTGTAGCTAATGAACTCGTCACCTTTCCCTGAAACATTCGCTTCCTCTTTCCTTGCTGCTTCCACTTTCTATTCTTGGAAATAGCATCACTTGGTCCAAAGCCTCAGCCCCACCATAAGCCCCACCCCTCTCAATTACTTGCCAACTGGTTCTACTTACAGAACGAGTCTCCACTTTGTTTCTTTCCCTGTGTTCAGTACCACAACCAAAATCCACAAAGTTTCTCATCGCCATTTGTGCACTCTCTGAGTATTTCCCCATGGTATTCTGTATTCTTAGTCATTCCTGGAGTCTGGTTTATATCTTTTCCCACTATAGAACACTTTAAAGCACAACAGTCCTATGTTCTGGAAATTCCACTATGCTAAAATATCCATGAAATGAAGTCTAAAATGTGCAGGCAGATACCATGATTTTGCATTCAGTGGCACAGATCTTTTGATATAGCTCTGTGCTCTGCCCTGTATTTTCTTGCCTGGGTACCTACTTTATGAGGTTTCTGGGGCCTGGGTAGCCAATCACTTTCTTTTTTTTCTTTTTTCTTTTTTTTTTTTTTTCTTTAAGACCTAAGTCAAAGCTCAAATCCTCCATAGAACTTTCTTCATTCCCAAAGCTATGAACACCATTGATAGCTGATAACGGCTGGGTTATGGTCAGGGGAATTCACCTAAGAATTGTAAGAACTATAAGGATTAAACATTGGGATCATAGAGCTCTGGACAATATACACATTGTTTCCAACCCAGAGTACCAGGTTAAAAACGATTGTTGGATGTGTATCACCAATCTGTAGCCTAAGGCACTTTCCAAAAACACATTGAAAATGAAGATGGATGAGGCCTCTTGGCACATGGAAGTCTGCATCAATGTGTAATAAAAAGAAATACTGATGGACATTTAGAATACAGGCATGTGCATGCATGCAGATCATGTTTTCAAAAGGAAACATGACTGAACAACAGGACACCTTCTTTGATAGGCTAGACGGGCATGACAGTGGCATAGAGCCCAGAGGTTTGGCTGTTCATGTTGATGGTGAAGGGACACCTGCTCTCCTCTCTCCACGCCCACACTCTGTAACAGTCACAAAGTATTCTCACCATGCCTCCCTCTTAACGCCACACCTGTGCATTCTTTTCTTTGGTCTTTGGACCAAGTTAAAACCACTTCTTTTTTGAAACCTACGAAAGGAGAAAAATAATTCAATACCTTCTTTAGTTTCTGGGCATGTTGGCTCTACTGCAGTTATGACCATCTTCCTACTACAACCTGGGTTACTTTGTTTGTTTGCTGTCTACACCACGTCCACCTACACTAGTGGATACGGTCCCATGCAAAATAAATAATTATTCAACTTGTGCATCACTGGGATCTAGTAAAATGCCTACTGAGTAGTATTTGCTGAGTATGTAGAAGTGAAAGGATGTGTGTGCATACAGCAGGCATGCAAGCTGTCAGATTCAGAAGAAAAGGAGGTTTTTAGCATTCAGCTAGTGTACTAGTAAGGAACCTAGGAGTGAAAGCCAAGACTTCTTCCTCTCAGGACAAAGAAAACTTCTCCAGCTAGAGTGACTGACATGAGGTTGCTCCCTAAATCCTTGGGTTTTGAAAGTGAGGAACATTCTGTGTGACTTAGGACTTTAAAAAGCAACGAATGACTTCAAACACAAGCTTAACTTTAACAACCTTTAAATACAACTACATTTCTTTACGTACACATTTATAACAGATTTTTTAGGTCAAGTGAGACAAGATAGAAATAATGTTTGGGAAAGGCTTATGTGTCTGTAAGTCAGCTCTTCACAAGACTGTCAGATCATTAAACTCAGTGGGTCAGGGCCTGAACTGGCATTTGACTTTACTATATTTCAGCATGAAGAAACAATGAGGAAGGTCTCCCCAGTGTTTCTGGTTCCATGGGATACTAGACGACTAAAGCAGCCCTGCTCGCCATGTCAACTGTTAGGTTAGTCAGGGAAAGGATCCATGTGCCTGGTTTTCAAAACAAATCCATTCTTTTAGGGTACTTGAGGTTCTTGGAGGTGATTATGAGCACTGTAACAGCAGTCATGTCTCAAGCCCATACTGTAAGCTGATTACCTGGATGTCCCATTTCATAACTGAGTCCAGCTGCGTCTATCTGGGGGCAGTGGTTGAGCAATTCCAAGGAATATTTCCCCTCTCAGCACTAACTTCAGAAATGACCAGGCTACTAGCAAATATTTTTTAAAAAAATGTTTTGTTTTGTTTTGTTTTGTTTTGTTTTGTTTTACAGCAACACTGAGATAAACATTCTAATTTGAACAAGGGCAGAGAACATATTGAAGGGACCATGCAGGCCTATTTGCAGACAGGATCTTTTTCACTATTGGAGTTTATATTCCGATATCCAGCCTCACTGCCCGTTGGGGAAGGAGAGGTCAGACAACGCAGGTCTTCTTGCCTCTTCGTAGGCATTCTTCTTCCATGCCAGTTTTAAAGAATCATTTGCAAGTTGCTGCCTATTTACGCAGAGCTGCTGCTGTATTATGTCATTTTAGTCAAAATTTGATTATACAAATTCAGAATGACCTCTAACCTAAGATCATTCGATTTCCCAGATAACCAGATTTGAACAGTAATAACTCTCATGCTGTTTTTCTTTTTTTCTTTCTTTCTTTCTTTCTTTTTTTTTTTTCTAGCTGTATCTGAAAACAGGATTTGTGACTTGGAGTTGTTAAAGACTATCCGGATGCACTGGCCAACTGCTTAAAGCCTGTGGCCTGGCCACACTGTCAAGGAGACACAAATCTGAAAGGCTGGGGTTCTGCAGTCACTCTGCTCCTTCCCATGGGATGGCTCTCCCTGCATTATTTAGTAGGTACTCAAACAATCCCAGCAAGCCCAATGCCAAATGATAAATACGGGAAGGTGTTTACGGCCCATTGATTAAGAATGTCATCTTTATTATATCATTTTTATTATAATGTGCAAATAAAAACAAGTAAATCCCAATATTCGCCCCTGGATTCACCTTGCCAGCTTCTATAGTTATCTGGGAATTGGGAAAGAAAAGGTAAAGTGTTGCTTATATGTGTATGTGCTGTGAGCTATGGGTGCTTCTGAAATAGCAGGGCCTTCTTTGGGGAAAAGGATGCTAGAAAGTTTTGACTCATTCAACTCATGCCTGGTCCCTTGGCTGTTGGGAGAAGGGGGAGGAAAAACGCTAGGTGACATAATGCTCAGCTCACTTTGGAGAGTTTTTATTCCCACACACATGCTTAATGACCAATTAGAGAGTTATTCCAACAGCTATAGTAGGTTGGCTTTAATTTAGAAACTCTCTTGCTTTTAGTTAACAACAAAATGAACGGGAAAAATGTTTCACACTGAAGATCTGTTTTAAGAAAGGCCTCTGCAATACTCGGCTTACTTGGGTATTGTATTGTTTAATCAAAACCCTGGAACATAGACTCCAGGCAGAATAAGGCTGAGCTGAGGAACAGGGTCAGAGATGGAAGGAACTGAAGGCGTTATATGTCTCAAAAATTTTTCCTTCTATTCCATTTTATTTTGGACATAATTTTTAAACAACTGCTCTGTGCAGGACTCCAGAAAAGCTGCTGTAAGGAGGGGCCAGCTGCAGCTCAGTTCCTGCATCTGCACCTTCTCACATGGCTGGCACTCACACAGCACAAGGGAGGAAGGGGCTGCGATAGAAGAGGAGGAGATAGCGCCGAGCAGCTCATCATTCCATCCCACCACCACGGAAAATAATGAAAGGCTTTGTGGACTGGATTTGTGTAAGCCAGACCTAAGACAGGAAACTTGTGTCAGGTTGAAGGAGGAGTATATACTAGGTAAATATAAAATAAGAGCCAGCCACGAAGAGTGGGGGAAGTGTGAGGACAGCACTTGGCTTGATTGATTTGGGGATAAAGCAAAGAGGAGGCTAGAGGGACATGTCAATATTTAGGGTCATATTAGAGGGATGTCAGAAACTCTGTGGGCTTTTAAATTTTTAACTATTTACGTTGGCCAGGAAGTCTCCAGTAGGAAATTGATTTGTATTCATTGTGGTGTTAAATAAAGATAGATTGTTTGGACATAAACCCCATTTTAAAACTACCTTCCTCGATGGACTCATTAATGCTAGATGCCTGTAGAGCTACTCAGATTTGAAGCACAGCCAGTGGTCAATTAAGTTAAGAGGAAAAAAAAATAGCAACATCAGGGCAAACCCACTTGCCCTGATTTTCCAAAATTTTTTTAACCTTCATTATTGGTCACTATTCAGGCATATTGGTCCAAACAGAGCCTTGGAAGAGCCTCAGTACACCAGTGTCCCCAGAAGCCAGTGCTGCTGCTTCTGGAGAAGGCTGCAGAATATGTTAACAGTGGTCCATGTCCCATAGCTGAGACTTCCAGAGTTGGCCTCACACCATAAATACAGAATGGGCTCTGCGGACAAGTTGTGAGGATCAAATACTCACCCTACCCTAGTCTCTATAGCCAAAGCTTCCTTGCCAGCTTGATGTAATTGTAAAACATAGATTACGAGGTACGTCCTCTTTCAAAGATTTGTTCTAGGAGTTAAATGAGGCAATGCTGGTGATGTATAGTCTTAAACTTTCCTGGGATTAGTGAGGACTCCTGGTCAATGTTAGTTGTTACTATTTTTGATCAAATATAAACACTACATTCAGCCTGCTACATTTGTAGCAGAAGCAAGGAACAGAAAACGTTGCCTTTCTTTAGGGCACTCGCACCTCTCCTGTTTCTATCTCCCTGCTTCTGTCTTTGAGCTCTGTTCTCCATTTCCACAATAAGTATACAGAAACGCTGACAGTCAGTGACTTTCCAGGATTCTCACAGAAATCCAAAGGCAAAGCATCTAAAGTATGAGTCTGTGTCTCCCGGCCAGGAGGTCATAAATCACTTTCATAATACAAAATGGAGTTCAGCTGGTTACTTGCTAGCCCTTATCTTCTAGAAGCTACCTGCATGTCGCAGAAGCCTTCCATGCTGTTTACCGTGGCTGAGACCTGCCCTTTAAGCAGATGCTCTGGTCCTGATGTCTAGAGGAGCAGCACCGTGATGTTGGCAGGATATGGGGGTGGAAGAGGATTAAGGCCATTCAGCAGCTGAAAACTCATGCTCCTCTATTTTTAGATGACCATTAAACTCACAGCTTTTAATAGCATTTAGAAGTTGCATTTCCCTCCCAGACTACAGTTACAGAGGAGGAAAAATAATTCAACATGTTATCTGTTTATCTTCCAAAAGTTCCCAGGAGACAGCTACAGAGACCTTAAAATACTGTACTCCATATTAGGTAACACATGGCAGTCTGACTGTATAAGCTTCTCCCTTCTAATGAGCAAGTGGCCTCCAGCCCTCCCTTCCCTCAGCTCCACATAGAAGGAACGTGCATTTCTCAGGCTCCCTGGGCCTCTAGAGTGGAGATAGGCTTGGCCCTTGGGAAGCAACGATGGAAGATTAGAGGAAAGGCGAGGAACAAGGTGAAGGTGTTGCTCCCTTTAACCCCTGCCTCCTGGGGCATCTTTAGTCCTGCCGACTCTCCCAATTTACAGATGGAGATATCTCTCTCTCTCTCTCTCTCTTTCTCTCTCTCTCTCTCCAGCTGCTAGGCTCTGGCCACACTGCATCTGGCCACACTCATGTGCAGTTTGAGGCTAATGTTGAGCTCTGGTTTATTCAATATCTATTTGCTTCTTGTCCCACGAATTACGCAAACTGCCAGTGTGAAAGTCCATCTGTAATGTTCATGCTGAATATTTCCCACCTGGATTTGATGCGCCATTTAACCATTTAATCCAAATGTATTGGTTGGGGTTTTCCTTAAGGACCTTACTCCAGGAGGGAAGCAGATACTATTTTCAAGTCTTCACTATTCTTGCTTTCATCTATATCTATTTCAATGCTTCTCAGGGTCCCAATGGCTTGGCAGTGGTTTCAGATTTTGTAACCTATAGTAACTTATTCTCCTTTTTCCTTTTCTAAGCTCTAAGTCTTCAAAGTGCCAACTTTCAGGGATTAGAAAGCTAACACATTATCTTAACGTTCAATAAGAAGATTATTTTCTTAAAGTACCATCTTTGTATGTATTATATACACATATCTGTGTGTTTATGGGTTGTAGGTATAAGTGTATACAGAGACGATAGGACAACCTTGAGTGTTGCTCTTTAGGTTCTATTCATCCTTAGTCTGTATTGTCTGTCTGTCTGTCTGTCTGTCTGTCTGTTTGTTTGAGACAGGCTCTCTCACTATCCTGGAGTTCATCATGTGTGCTAACTAGCTTCTCCATTTCTGGGATGACAAGCATCATACTACACCTGATTTTATAGGTGGCTTCTTGGGGTCAAGATTACAAGGCAAGAACTTCCTGACCCTATCCTGGCTTTTATGATGATAACAAAACACCTGAGACTGAACAGTTTACAATGAGCAGAAAGTTGTTGGTCTATGGCTAGCTCTACAGCCTTGGGAGACCAAGGCCACGAGGTCTGCCCCTGACAAGGGCTTGACATCTGTAGAGGTCCTTGCGACTACGTCATCCTTTGACACAAAATGAAAGCAAGAGAAAGACAATGACAGACCTGAACATACTGCTACAATAGCAACTAAGTTGCAGCATGAGCTTGGAGGGTACAAACTCAAACTATAGCATCCTCCATACCCAGAACCCTTCAAGTGTAGCCTGTATTTTTTAGTAGCATTTATGCTGTCTTAATTATCTTTGCTCAAAATGTCATACAATGCAAATCCACTGCCATCACTGTGTGAGCAACTTGTTGCCACCAATAGTCAATGTTCATGATGGGTCCTGCCACTGCTTCCTCCCCCATCAGTGGCCACACTCAGACTCACCTCGCTTACTCCTATGTAAAAAGTTAACCAACCTTAACATCTTTCTCATAGTTCTTGATCATAGCTTCCTTTTGATGATATCGCTAATATGACTGTTCAAATTTAATTTGCCTTTGTGGTGTATTGTACACAACCTCTCTCTTGTCATTCTGATGGATTCAAGTTTGATTCTATGATTTGCTTCTCCAAAATTGGCTCCCAGGGTAGATATGATACTCAATGGTTAATACAGTCAATATTTATTTATTTATTTATTTATTTATTTATTTATTTATAGTTTGCCTACCCATCAAGTGTTAACGAGTTCTACAGGTAGTTAGTTGTATTGTTCTGTATCTCTCTGAATCCTGGGTGTTTTGTCCTGCATAGTACTAATCTACTGGGTTCCTGAAAGTCTGAGTTGGGCTTAGCGAAGAAGAAAGTATACACATGTGAAAACTGAATTTGCATTAACTTATATACTCTATTGTGAATATAGTAATGCTTTCTAATTCCCTCCTGTGTATATCCTCTGAGTTCCACCTATAAAATAGACAACCTGGAGGCTTTGGGGACAAGATAGACAGACCGTAACACATCACATCTTTTGCAGAAACCCATTTTGGTTCAGAGAGAACCCAGGAAGTACTTCAGAAACAAGCAGAGACTTAGATGAGATAAAGCTCCTGGTGAAGATGGTCTGGCGGAGGTGGCTCAGATGCTCTCTGATCAGGCTACTGCTCCAGAGCTCAGAACCTAAGAATCACAGGCTTCAGGTTCACTGGTGTGTGCAAGGACTTCCTGAGGGACAAACTGGCTGGCTGATGATATTCAGGAGGCCTCTATAAAATGAGCAAGAAAGGAAATATGAACTTGCATAGTTTACTGTTGCCAATAAATACACTACTAATTTATCTGAGCTAATGAAAGCTTCAAAACAGTTCCTAAATCTTTTGCTGAACATCTGTGCTAAATGTGGGTGGTCATGATAGCAGCAAATAAACTCAGTTTTTGGTTATTTATTGGCATAAGTTAAAACTGTGTAATGCAATTTGTTTCCTAAAGATAAGGTGCTGAAATCATAGCACATTGCTTTTGATTTGAAGAAATACATGCTATTCTTTATTGAGTTTTCCAGTAAAATTTAGCACGCTAAAATTGATTTAGAACATAATTTAGATAAACATATCTTATAAACCTATATAGATAAGTGAAAACTTATAACTATTTTTCTGTATGTAACATTTGGAACCGTTAATATTTGTTCTCCTTAGTGAAGTTATGGGTTGGCATGTATCTTGTCTTCCTTTCAGGTTGGGTTGGTCTTCTAAACACTAAGCTAGAAGAGATTTCTAGAGCAGTGGAGGTCTATGTGTGTCAAACAGCTTGATCCTTTGCTTTGCTCAGGAGCTGAAAGCTGAAAGATTATAAAGTCCCACAGCTCTGATAAATGATGTTCCCATATGCCTCCCAGTCATTAATCTCTGACCTATCTCCCTTAATTCTGTACATTTGCAGAACCTGACAGGGATGACAAAGGCGGCCATTGTAGCAGCCCTGGGTGTACAAAGACAGTGTACAAGACTGCAAAATCCAGACCCCATCAAGCCCACCACCCCAGCATCCAAAAACACGCAGCCTTCATTGTCAAGTAACGTACACAGACAGTTCTTAAGTGAACGATTATGCTCCCGTGATATATAATATATAGTGTAACATATAATAAATCCACATAGTAATATGGAATTGCTTTATGAATTTAGGCCCAGACATGTAATAATTAGTGACAGGGGAAAATTCATTTTGCTTAGAGGCTAAGTAAATTTTGGCATAATCAAACATGAGAAATAGGAGTGAGGTGAGAACAACGGGAAGCAGGAAGGCATCCTCTGCAGTTTTATTAGTTGTTACGATGATTGAAAAAGCATCAGATTAAAGACTTGGAGCATCCTCATTGTAATAACAGAGCATTAGCAACTCAGAAATCAGCAAATGACAGTTGTAGGAGTCTTATCTGTGAGACTGAAATTTTATATTTCTGATATAAAAAATAGAAAGAAAAATGTGGTTTTGGTTCCCAACTACTCAAGTCGTATGTTTTTCCCCCACAGATAAGCCCGATCGCTTGACTCTGATCTGTAATTGTAAAATTGTAATTTGGCCTAAACAGAATTATAGGCAACGAGTAGAAAGAGACAATTATTTTCATGCCCTAATTCATGAATGCTAACAAGCCCTATAGACAACAATAATTAATTATTATTATTCTAAGTCTCCTGACTTAATTGAATAAAGAAAATACTAATGGATTTTGAGAGGGCAACTAGGAATTATCTGTAAATAACTAATAAGGAGACTCAAGATATGCTGAAAAATCCAACAAAAGCATGAAGGAAGGGAGCTTAAACAGAAACAAAGGCTTTGGAAAGTTAAACATGTTGTTGAACCAGTAACAGTAACATGAGTATGGGTAGGGTAAAGTACAGAAATAAAGATAATTAGCTGGATTCCATATAGAATCACTACAAATCAGTAAGAAAAAGATAATGGAGTAAAATGTTCAGAAAAGGAGCTGGTAATAGATCTTTTTCTGTGTGTATATTCATAATGAATATTTAATTAGATTGCCACAAATCTTTCCAAGGTAAAGGTTTAAAAAACTCTGAAATGCTTGGGGAAAATAGAAATAAATGTAGCTGCTCTTTTATGATAAGGTGGACATTTTTAGCTTTAACAATAAGAAAATATAAAAACATCTCAGTCATAGATTTGACAACATATAATGTTTCTAGCCACATCAATTTTATTTTTACAAAGGGGAAATAGATATTTACAGCCTACATGAAAGGCGCTACGTTTGCCTCATCTCCTAGCTCAATCTAAATGTTTTTATGTATTTATAAAACAACATTTGGGGAGCATCACAAAAATGAAGTATTGCCCTGCATAATCTCTTGTCTGAAGTTGCCATGAAAGGCTCATTTTAGCTTCCAGCAAGAATGCATTCATCTTGGTGAGTGTCTCACAATGGGAACGTACTGTGCCCAGAGGGACCAACTTACAGCATAAAGGAGAAATCAGGTGAGAGGAAAGACAAAGCTGATATCTTGCCAGAGGGGGCCTGAAGATGTGATGAAGTCAAGAATAAGAGGAATCGGGAGACAGAAGCATTCTATCCCTCTGTTCTTGAAGAAAACCCCAGATTCTAGTGGAATCTTAAGGCATAAATTTAGAGAGAAAGAGTTTAGTCGTAGAGCACCTACCTAATGTGTGCAAAGCCCTGGGAGAGAGGAGGTGGAAAAGGAGAGGAGAGAGAGAGAAGCCACAGGTGGAAGGGCTGTACCCCCCTCACAACCCGGGGACTGGAAGAGAGGAACTGGGTACACATGAGCACCTATCTCAAGGGGTTAGTAAAAGATGAGCTCCAGAGAGAAAGAGCCTCCTTGAATTCCTGGAGAGTGAATGTGGCCAACGCTTGAGCAAAGCCAACTCAGCCACAGCAAAATGACGCAGAAAGATTCTGACTGAGACGCAGCCAGAGAAGGCAGATCAGCTTCTAGCCCCGCATCAGGCCAGAACAGCAGCAGGCGTTTCCTGCCAGGCAGGTTGTTATTGTAGCATGCGGGTCAAGTATTAGGTGAGGTCACTGGTCTATTTTCTCTCCCGGCACTCAGAATAACATTTCTGGCACTATGTAAGCTGACCAAAAGGAAAAGAGAGATTGCTTTCTCTATGTCCTACATTTCAAGTGAGATATCTTCAGCAATAGAAACAAACAGCATTTATTTTTGGTGGGCAATTAGGAGCGATGGCAATAGCCTGAGCTATTTTGGGTGTCTCCAGGGCTTCCCTCATGAATGACTTGAAGATAGGTATTTCAGGACTGACACTGAGGTTTTCATTTAATAACCCAAGCACAGAGCTTGGAAGTTAAGAACATTGGCTGCTCTTCCAGAGGACCTAGGTACTATTCCCGACAACCACATGGAGGCCCACACCATCTCTAACTCCTGTCCCAGGGCATCCAACAGCCTCTTTTGACCTCTGAAGACACTGCACTCATGTGGTACACAGACATTCCTGCAGGCAAGACACACAAACATATAAAAATAAATTATTTTTGAAAGAAAACATTTCTTTTTTTGATGCTATATGTTGGTGAGAATACACAGATGCCAATTGTTATAATCTGGTAAATAGTTTTGGGGGAACTTAGTAACATTTTAAAAGACTGCAATTGCTTTGTTAAGGTTCCTTTCAGGATAATAATCTAAGAGTCAAATGACAGCCAACCAAAGAGACTTCTGTGAGGTAATTGGTCAAACACAGCTGCCTATGGAAAGATGATCAACATGAAGACATCTTGGAAGTATAAATATAGACAGTGCACAGAGTTTCATGACACACTGTTGTAGGAAGCCAGTTTTAAACTCATATGCAATTAAAACAATTATAGCTAAACAGATTTAGGTGAAGTCAAGCAGTAGCTATAAGCTAATACATTTTTATAGAATAGGAAAATCGTATTCAAAATTTGTTAGAATTTTTTTTTTACAAATATACTTATTAATGATGATATTTCTCCTTTATTCTAGAAGGAACACTTTCTAGAATATTCTCTTAATTACCATGGAACTAGTAATAGCTAACATAGATCTTGGTGTAATAGATCTAAATGTGCATTCATGCATTTAAGCTCTTAGCTTTGTGTGAGGACAGTGTGATTGCTATGAGCCCTGCGTTCCTGTAAGGAAGCTTGGTCAGGGAGCAATTAAGTAAATTTCATGAGATCACCAACCAGAAAACAACGGGTTTGTATGTGAGTGTTACGAAGCCAGAGGTAGCTTATTTCACTATTATGCTGCAGCCAAAGGTTAAAGGTTATTGCGAGGCTAGTGCCCGCACTGAGAGGGGAGGGTAGCAGTTGTACATGCCATTTGGCCTGGCGAGGGCTGTCTCTTAAGTATGCTTGGTAGGCAGGGCCAGACACCAACCCTCCCTGGGTAGTCATTTTACACTCCCAAGTTTACAGAGGACTTAAAGTGATTTCTAAAGAAATAAGCAAGACATCAATTCCCTTTAATATCCAAATGCTAAAACGGTGGACTTAAAAGAATATGGATGTGACAGAGCAGAGGGACACTGGCTGAGGCCTCACTTCAGGAAACAGCTGAAATCTGGAAAGCATGTAATAGCTCCATCCAGCAAGGACTGAGCCATGGTCCTCTCGAGACACTCAGACAGGGCCCTCAGAAGGAATAGGTTTTAAGAGTAGTTTCATGCTGATCCAGCCACACACATGAACCTAGAGGTATACCCTGAAGAAAGGAAAATCAGTCCAGAGGTTGTGGTCCAGAGGTGTAAACCCCGAACTCACTCAGGTCATAAAGGCAGGAAGATGAGAAATTCAAGGGCAAAGAAGATACAAAGCTGTGTATCCTTTGGCCCCACAGCAAGTTCAAAGGCAGCATAAGTGACATGAGACCCCATATTAAAAAGCAAAAACAAGAAAAGCATACGATAGAAGAGAATAGCCTTTGCCAAACACTGATTGCTGAGAACTCTAACTCTAGGCTCAGCGGTTCAGGTGAGTGGTTTCCACAGCTAAACCGGTACGGTGGGGAACTTTGCAACTCTTGCTAAGTTTCTCTCCGAAGACTCACTGCTGAAGTGAGAACAGTGGGGGAAAAGGGCTCGTGCAAGTTTGCTGGACCTGCGCACCGAGATGGAATGTAGAGATGTATCCCCCTTTGCCCTACTCCCGGGAGAAGCCTGGGACATGTCCCACACACCAGCACCGAGGAGCAAGCAGATGCCAGCTTCCACGGCTATCGGCATGTCGGGGTTTGGGCATGTCTTGCTTTTAACATGGGAGAAAAGGTGTTCTCGAGTGGCTTCATAGACAAGCCTATCTTAAAGGCAGGGTTCCTGTGCACACCTGTGTGTCTGTGGGGGACCGTTGCGGTACAGCAGAAAAACCCATGTGGTAAGCACTTTGAGTAGGCAGAATAACTCGTACTTTGTATTTTCTGACATCAAGTATTGAAGTTTCGACAATGACAAAGAGCAACTTTAACTTAGGAGAAATAATGTTGGCTAGTTCCATTTAGCACTGACCAGTTAATTTCTGCCAGGGCATCTAACAAAATGCAGCTTCCTGGCCTTAATCAAAGTGGTTGCATCTTCCTTTTGTTCTTTGGCAAGAGTCAAAATTGCAACAATCTTTCCTTTTTCAGCTCAGATGACTGTTTTCATTCAGTGGCTACAGAGGAAGAATTCAGAGGATTTCTCTCTAAGTGGAACATGATCAGAGATAAGATGTCAAACACTGCACTCAGGTTTTATGGTTTCGAGCTTGTATTCTAGGTCCACCTTGGTGACAAAACAAAAACAAATTATATCAGATTTGTGAGATGGTGTTATTAAATGCTGGGCTGCAAATGACCCATTGCTTTTTCAAGACATTAAACTTGCCAAACAGCCAAGCTCCTTTGCATGACTGGATGCAAGAGAGTTTTCCTTAAGATGTCATTGAGAGGTAAGACTTTTCCTCTTTCTTTCTCAAGGAACAGCGTGAGTGGCTTTATCATGAAATATGGAGAACTCCAGTCCTCTAGCTTTTCCTCCATCGTGCCCAGGAGAAAGAAAAGCCTTCCTCTACCTGTCACCTCACTCCTTCAACTCCTCAACGCCCGTCTCGCTCACCATTAAGGAGTGCCATGCCCTACCCTGGCGGCTCATTAGGAGAGCCCATCTGGACTAGTGACACACTAAGAATGTCGGGAAGGTACCTAAGGAAAGTTGTGACATTAGAACATCATGTAAGCAAAGCATGTTAAGCACCCTTGAAGGTTCATGTTTCCCATTTCACAGTGCAAGAACCCAGTAGTCAGCAGGCGCTGAGCTAGTGCCAAGACCGTAATGCAGAGCTTTTCTTCCTAATCCAGCAAGTCACTCTTAAACCAACAAGTACCACGGCTGCTTGTGAACACACGTTCAGTTTAGTACGGATTGAGGAGTATTAAGAGCCCCCCTTTGTTCCCTGAGACGTCACTATTAAAGCAAGTTTCCAAGGATACTTCCTGTGTATTGTGTAGTGTATATGTGTGCAGACATATGTGTGAGCGTGTGTGCACCTGTGTCTGGCAGCCAGCAGGTGACGGCCCATGTCTTCACTACTTGCTCTCCATGTTATGTTGGGACAGCATCTCCCCTTGATTTCGCTAGATGGGCAGGATCAGAGGAAGCCCCAGGAATGCACTCATCTCTGTCTCTCCATACTGCTGTGACAGGCGAGTGCTGCCACGCCTGGCTTTTTGTGTAGGTGTGGAGTATCCAGACTTCCACAGTAAGTGTTTTACTGCCGTTACATGTTTTTAATAATTGATTCATTTGAGCATTTTAATTTCTCCTCACGAGGTAGAGTAGACAGCAGAGTATGACAATATACTCCAGGGAGACCCAACCCGCGCCTGCACACGTGGCTGCCTGCTTGGGGGAGGGGTGGCCTTCTAAAAATTGGTTTTCCTAAGTTCATCCAATCTAAACTTCACTAGAGGTGAGCAGGCTGGAGGCTAAGGAGGAGCAACAGTCTGAGGTCACAGGCAGTCTGCCAGCAGCAATCTTTGTTGCTCAGGGAGATCAGCTTTAAGGACCTCAACCGACGAGCAAGGCCTACGACCTACAAGAGGAAGAACAGTCTACTTCACTCTAAATCCTGCCATTTCAATGGTAATCTCTTCAGAAACACTTCCACAGAAGCACTCAAACTGATGCTTGAGCAAACATCTGCTCCAGCCAAAGTGTCGTAAGCTTAGAGAGCACAAGCCAGGACACCAAGCAGATCACGGCCTCCCCTACCTCGGTCAGATTTGATTCCAAGGCCCAAGTTTCCGAACCCTCGATGACTGGCAACGTCTGACCGGATGACCTGGCCAGCTTGTCCTTGTGAGCCCACTCACCTCTCATTCTCTTTCCACAAAGGGGTCGCACAAAGCAGCCGATGTTAACGTGTGCTCCCACAGATCCCACAGGAAGCGGAGACCCATGGGAATGCTACTTGAAGCAACAGCTCTTAGGTTTCCACGCTAGGCAGCAGAGAAACAGCGTGTATGCCAGTAGGCTTGCTCACAGCACCTTCCCTGTTAGGCACCTCGGGACTCCTCAGACCCCCTGAAACCAAGCCAGCCTTCGTATGGAAATGTGTTGTTGAGGATGCCTGACGCTTGGCTGTTTATTCACCTGCAAGGTGCCTGGGAATTCCAAAACAGAGCTTTGCACATTTTTATTTTATTTATTTTTCATTATTTTATTTTAATCAGACTTTGATTAAAATCATCATCATCATCATCATCATCCTCATCATAATAAAGGCAAGGAGTCAAGGCTGTCAAGGCCAAGGTGAAGCTTTCCTTAGAGCCTGGGTTTGCTCGCCTCTGGAGGGAGACATGGACACGACCACGCCCTGTTCTAGGCCAGGAAGCAACCACAGTTAGATGGTGGACAGCCCTGAAAAAACGTATTCAAATAAGTATTTGTTTCTCTGCTCTGGGCTTTTTTACAGAAAGCCCAGGCTTTTGGCCTAATACCCAAGCCTTATTGCGCCAGGTCAAGTTACATTTCTCCAGAGCTATCTGCGCAGAACAAGAAGCTCTTACTCCTTTAACCTACCTCCAGCCAGTGCCAAGAGGAACAGGACTCCCACTGTCTTTAACACTTAAGCAACAAATTGTACTAATCACTAAAGTCTGAACTTCACTAAATGCAAATAACGAATTAGATGATAATGTATCCCGAGATGCTTCCGGACTCTTAGAACTGCCGATTAGGCACAGAGCAGTGTCTGGCGTCCTGGCCTCTCCCTGACTCTGTGGGGCACCTCAGGCCTGGTGATGAATGCCCTCTCTCAGCAGAACTGCCTTTCATCATTCCCTGTCAATGCTGCGGTTGTGTGAGTTTATCAGGACCAGGGCAGCAAGTGTCCTGTGCTCACATGGAGCACGAGCAGTGTAATAAAACAATAATTAGTCCTTCAGAGCGATGTGAGGAAATCACCGGCTTCCGTGGTGATCTCCATTCACCCATGAATGAATAGCTGAACATCTTTTAAATCCCAAAGATACAAAGATGAGAAACAAGCTAAGACTTAGAGAGGGAGAGAGAGAAACATAACTGAGGCTGACTGTATCAATGTCCAAGATTATTAGAGGGAAGTTTCTTGGTAAAAGATATGCATTTTTTGAGTATGTGATCATTTCACACTTCAAAATCAAAGCCAAAGATTGCTGATAATATAATTTGGTTTGAACGTCTTCTTATTTTACGAGCACAGACTCAATTCTAACCATATTAGATGAGTACAATGCCACAATTTATCTTTCTTAGCATGAGTATGAACTTTAAATTTTTCTTGGTCTGATATAGTATGAATTCTCAAAATTATGTTGAATTTTTTAATAGTTTATTTCTGAAAAAATAACAAGGATGCCCTAAATTAACATTTTTGATCTGAAGTTGGAATTGGTGGTGATAGTTGACACTGTGACTTGAAAAGCTCCCCTACGCTGTATGCTAGGGACCTAATCCCACGCAGCAGTATTAAGAGGTGTGGCCTGTGAGGGGTGACTGTTTTCAGGATTCTGCTCTCCTGAGCAGGTGACTGGGGTACTTATCATGGGAAGCAGGTTTCTCACATAGGGTGAGTTTACCCCTACACACATTCTTTTTGTCTCCTGATACCACAGGATGAAACACAAAGAAAGCCATTACTACATACAATCACACACACTAAGAAAGACATTTTTGCTCTGTAAGTTACTGGTTATCAAGAATCATGTTATAGTAGTAAAAAAAAAAAAAACTAAGAAAACTTCTGGTTATTTTACACTATTTTTATACATTCACTGACATAAAAAGTTCTCTTTGCATATGCTGGACGGGATGTGGAGAAAGTGGAACCCTCCTCCATTGCTGGTGGGAATGTAAACTTGTACAACCACTTTGGAAATCAATCTGGCACTTTCTCAGACAATTAGGGATAGTGCTTCCTCAAGATCTAGCTATACCACTCCCAGGCATATATCCAAAATATGCTCAAGTACACAATAAGGTCATTTGCTCAACCATGTTCATAGCAGCTTTATTCGTAATAGCCAGAAGCTGGAAAAAGCCCAGGTGTCCCTTAATGGAGGAATGGATACAGAAATTGTGGAACATTTACACAATGGAATAGCAATTAAAAACAAGGAATCACGAAATTTACAGGCAAATGGTAGGAACTAGAAAAGATCATCCTGAGTGAGACGCAGAAAGACACACATGGTATATACTCACTTATAAGTGGAAATTAGACATATAATATAGGATAAACACACTGAACTCTGTACACCTAAAGAAGCTAAGCAAGTAAGAGGACCCTGGGTAAGATGATCAATCCTCATTCAGAAAGGCAAATGGGATGGACATTGGAAGAGGGAGAAAATAAGGAACAGAACAGGAGCCTACCGTAAAGGGCCTCTGGAAGTCTTTATCCTGCAGGGTATTAAAGCAGATGCTGAGAACCAGAGCCAAACTTTGGTCAGAGTGCAGGGAATCTTATGAAAGAAGTGGAAGAGAGAAAGACCTGGAGGGGACAGGAGCTCCACAAGGAGAACAACAGAACCAGAAAATCTGGACACAGGGGTCTTTTCTGAGACTGATGCTCTAGTCAAGGACCACGCATGGAGATAACCTAGATCCCCTGCAGAGATATAGCCCATGGCAGCTCAGTGTCCAAGTGTGTTCCCTAGTAATTGCAACAGGGACTGTTTCTGACATGAACTCAGGGACTGCCTCTTTGATCACCTCCCCCTGAGGGAGAAGCAGCCTTGCCAGGCCACAGAGGAAGACAAATCAGCCAGTCCTGATGAGACCTGATAGGT
The DNA here is from genome assembly GCF_030254825.1 of Meriones unguiculatus. NCBI lineage: Eukaryota > Metazoa > Chordata > Mammalia > Rodentia > Muridae > Meriones > Meriones unguiculatus. The sequence continues at coordinate 113,837,628 of NC_083356.1, forward strand.
TAGGGTCACAAGAAAGGGAAGAAGGACCTTCACTATCAGTGGACTTGGGGAGGGGCAGGGAAGGAGATGAGGGAGGGGATGAAGGAGGGGGCTACAGGTGGAATACAAAGTGAATAAACTGTAATTTATTAATAAATAAATAAATTTTTTTAAAAAGAAAAATAATTAATTAAATAATTTAAAGTTCTGTTTGCACAAGAATCTTTTCAAGGTTTTAAAAATACTCAAAATTAAGATACCTGATAAAACAGGATCAGATGAATGGGGAGGAGGTCCTCCCTATCAGTGGACTTGGAAAGGGGCACGGTGGAGATGAGGGAGGGAGGGAGGGACTGGGAGGGAATGAGGGATCGGGACACGGCTGGGATACAGAGTTAATAAAATGTAACTGATAAAAAAAATAATAATAAAATTTAAAAAAAGAAAAAAAATACTCAAAATTCACATTTTCATGATTTGGGCTCAATGGTTAAGCAGATTATGACAAACATTTTATTCTTTCTGTTCACATCCAGATATGACTATATGGATAAAGTTACATCAATTTTCACTTTCACAAAAAATAGCTTCATGCTGTTTCTATATGAGAGTTAATTAGAAGACAGTAATTTTAGTTAAAATAAAAATATTTCAAAGCATCAACTTAAAACTATTTTTTCAGCCTCAGAAATACTGACTAGTAATTTATCATTTTTTTCATTTTGGATGTATATGTACACACACACACACACACATACACAGAAGTAGCATAAAACTTCACTTTAGCTAAAGCTATGAAAATATGAATAAGAAAAATTCTCACAAACTTCTTCACCTTTTATTATTTAAGTGGGAAAATAACTATATCAAGTTAAATGAGAAAAGCCAAGAAAAAGCTGCACATTCTGGCATATAAAATCTGGTAATGTCATCACTGTATGCTGTGAACTGAAAACAGTTTGCTTTGTGCTTCAGCAGGTGCTGAGAATCACCTGGAAACAATGTTGCCATGTGACTCGGCCAGATACATCGATAAAGAAAATCTGTTCCTTATAACCAGATAGAGTTCTCTCCATCTTAACAATGTCTACACACACACACACACACACACACACACACCCCCCACAGGATCTTGCGGGATTGCTAGCTAACCTTCTCTGGTTCACGAACTCCACTCCAGTGCTTTAATGCCAGGTTTTCTGAGAGCCCACAGCAATTTCTCCCAGTTATGGCAAACTTATTCTCCACATATTGCCCAGTTATCATCTTTATCAAACAGTCTTATAATTATCTATTTACATCTCAAAATTCCATTAGACCATTCTTGGGGCAAGCCCTGTGTGCTATTCATTGCTTTATTGATACTTACTAGATTACTAAATAAATATTTTTAATTAGTTTATATTAAATTTAGTTATATTAATGCTATGTCAATATTATATTGATGACTAGCCTGACAATACATTCTTTCTGAGTGCCAGCAGAAAGACTAAGGACATGAAAGTATTTGTTGGCAAAATAAAAAAATGAAAAAAAGAGTATGACAATCAAGTTGCATATATAATAAAAAGAAAAGCCCAGTTATAAGAGATCCAAATACTTTAAGGCTTCTATGTTTTGGTTCTGTATTAATGCTGCAAAGTTTAATGATTTCAAGGAATTATCCTGTATAGCAGCAATGATCTCCAAAATTATGCTGATACTTGAATCTTAAGATCACTTCATGCAACTTAACAAGGTGAGTACCAAACAAAGATGTCCCCTTTAACTCACAGATGACAGACGCTGAGGCAAATAATATCTTGCCTACATTACCAGGGTAAGTTGAAAGGTAAGGCCATCACCCAATTGCCTGCTGTCTACTTTTCTCCAAAATATTATTTCATAGGAACAAGAAGAAACATTGACAATGTTTAATGAAGTCCTATGGTGTATGAAAGGAAACAAATTCATTAGCACCCACATCCCCCATATTTTACCTCAGGACCCAATTTAGTAATGAAAAATATAACCACAAACACTTTAGAGGAACTGAAGACTGGGTGGGGTCAGAAGAGCCTCTCACAAGGTGTCAAAACTATGATAACCCAACCAATCATCTTGCTATCAACTCACAGCTTAACACATAGCTAATAATGCGAGTATTTAATCCTGGTCTCACTACCAAGTGACGTTTTGACACGTTTCTTATTGGTTTCAACTGCACTGTTGTGTCCATCAAAGGCAAGTTTATAGTAAACTTTTTATACCAAACTACTGAAAGTCACAAGGTGATGTACGTTCCCAACTCCCTTTGTTTGACGTACTTTTCAGTCGGCTTAAATTCTTCCTAGACCTAGGTGGAGCACAGCAACAATGGTCTGTAGGTTTTTCTTTGGCCTTTCATAATGTCTAGCTGGGAGACTTGAGTAACACATCTACAGCTTGGTCTTCATGTGGGTTCCTAGTAAGGGGAGCAGGTGCTATCCCTGACATGGGCTCACTGGCTGGCTTTTTGATGACCTTCCCCTGGTGAGGTGGCCTAACTAGGCCACAGAGAAAGAAGATCCAGACAGTCCTTATGAGACCTGATAGGCTAGGGTCAGATAGTAGGGGAGGAGGACCTCCCCTATCAGTGGACTAGGTAGGGCATGAGGAAGGGGGAAAGTGGAAGGGAAAGTTGGGGCTGGGAGGAGCTGAGGGAGGGGGCTACATTCGGGATACAAAGTGAATAAATTGTAATAAATAATAACAATAAAGAAAAATTTAATTAAAAGAATTCAATATATTTCAATTACTTTCATTATTGTTATTTGTGAATACTTAAAAGAATAATGAACTTATAATGAAGTTAATTATTGTGGGGGTTAACAGAGAGAGAGAATTTGCTGAGCTCATTTTTGCTGTTTGTGTATATGTGGCTTCAGGGATGGCCATTCAGTAAATGCTTCATCCTTGGGAGGAAGGCTAATTCTCTTTTTCCCAGCAATAATTAGTTGCTCGTAGTTGTTCTTCTAGAGATATGATCCTGAGAATTTTCCCTGTCCACATTAAAGTGTGCATTGATATCGCCATTGCTCTGCTCTTGTCTATGCAGCCATTTCTAGGAAAGTCGGCTTCCTGGAAGGCTTCCTGGTATTCTGGTGCTTACTGTCTGATCTCTTTTCTGAGATGCTGTCTGAGCCATACGTATAGGAGCTGTGGACAGATATTTCACTAGGCACTCTGTGTCCAGCTGTGGTTTTCTGCAATGGTCTCCTTTTGCTGTAAAGAGAGGTTTTCTGATGGGCATGATATCTAAACTAACCGGGTAATTTGGAGCTAGGGACTAATGATGAGAGAGAACATTCAGTTTGTCTTTCTGGGTTAGGATTACCTTACTCAAGATAATCCTTGCTATGTCCATCTTTCACCTGCAAATTTCATTGTCCCATTTTTGTAGAGCTGAAGAGTAATGGTGTTCGTTTCTCACATTTTCGTTGTGCGTTCGTCCTTTGAAGGACATTTAGCATGTTTCCATTCCCTGCCTGTTGTGAATGGGGAGAGCTAGGAACGTTGCTGAGCACGTATCTGCGGAGTAGACCTTTGAGGCCTTTGGGCATACCTGGGGGATTAATTTTTTAACTTTTTTGGATACTCTATACCGATTTCCAGAGAACTTGCAACACTTTACATTCCTACCAACAGTGATTGAGGATCCCTCTTTCTCCACAACCTCAACAGCATTTGTTGTCAGTTGTCTGGTTGATCTTAGCCATTCCTACTGGGGTAAGATGAACTCTCAAATTTGTTTTAATTTTCATTTTCCTAATTGCTAAGGATGACAAATATTTTAAAAGGTGTTTCTTCGCTATTTTTGTATTTTCTATTGAGAACTCCTTAGTCTATTTTTTTTTGAGTCTTTTGTTGTTGTTGTTGACTCCTTGTTTTTTGAGTTCCTTGTATATTCTGGATAGTAATCCTCTGTTGGGTGTTTAGCTGGCAAAGATTCTTTCCCATCCTGTGGGCTTTTTCTATAATCCACTGATTGTTTCTTTAGTTATATGGAAGCTTTCTAGTTCCATGAGGTCCCACCTGTCAAATACTGGCCTCAATTCCAAAGCAGATGGAGCCCAGTTCAAGAAAGTCTTTTCCTATTCATACATCCTGTAAGGTACTACTTATGTTTTCTTCTAGCAATTTTAGTGTTTTGGGCTCCAAAATTGATATATTTGGTCTATTTAGATCTAATTTCTAGGCAGGATGATATCCGGGTCTAATTTTCTTCTTTTGCATGTAGAGACTCAGTTTTCCCAGCATCATTACATGAAAAGGCTGTTGTGGTGTTTTTTTTTCCTCCAGCATATGTGTTTTGCTTCTCTGTCACGTATCAGATATCTGTAGTAACGAGAACTCGTTTGTACTTTTTCATGATTAAGTCTTCTACTCTTCCCATTAGCTCTACCCATCTGCTTTTGTGCTGGTACCACATGGATTTTATTACTAGAGCTCTACCACGTATCTTGAAGTCTTGAATAGCATTCTCTCCTGGGTTCTTTTTTGTTCAGGATTGCTTTGGCTATCTGGACTCTTTTCTGACCCCGTATCAATTTTAGGGTTTTATTTTGTTTTTCCTCCTTATGTGAAGAGCGTTATGGGTATTTTGATTGGAATTGTACAGAATCTGTAAATTGGTAGGATGTTCATTTGCATATTAATTCTACCAATCCCTGCACATGACATGTCTTTTCATTTTGTGGTGACTTTTTCTATCTTTTTCTTCAGAGACTTGAATTTCTTGAATTCAAGCTAAATTCTTGAATTGTAAATGTTTTTAAATTGCTCGCTTAGGTTTATTCTAAGACATTTTATTATCTTTGATATGACAGCATTTATTGAATGCTTTTAATATTGTTTTGTCTCTTTAGAAATCTTTTTTATTGTTTTTTTATTTTTTAAATTTTTATTAATTACACTTTATTCACTTTGTATCCTCCCGTAAACACCTCCCTCTCCCTTCTCTACACATGCCCCTCCCCAAGTCCACTGATAGGTGACCTCTTCCTCTGCTTCCTTCTGATCCTAGTCTATCAGGTCTCATCAGAAGTGGCTGCATTGTCTTCCTCTGTGGCCTGGTAAGGCTGCTCCCCTCTCAGGAGGAGGTGATCCAAGAGCAGGCCAATCAGTTCATGTCAGAGACAATCCCTGTCACAATTACTATGGAACCCACTTGGACACTGAACTGCCATGAGCTACATCTGTGTAGGGGTTCTAGGTTATCTCCATGCATGGTCCTTGGTTGGAGTATGAGTCTCTGGAAAGACCTCTGTACCCAGATATTTTTGGTTCTGTTGCTCTCCTTGTGGACCTCCTGTCCTCTCCAGCTCTTACTATTTCTCACTTCTTTTATAAGATTCCCTGCATTCTGCCCAAAGGTTGGCCATAAGTCTCAGCCTCTGCTTTGATACCCTGCAGGGTAGAGCCTTTCAAAGGCCCTCTGTGGCAGGCTCCTGTCCTGTTCCCCGTTTTCCCCTTCTTCTGATCCTCACCAACCCTATATCTGACAGAGGGCCAATATCCAGCATATATAAAGAGCTCAAGAAGTTAAACAGCAACAAATCAAGTAATCCAATTAAAAAATAGGGTACAGAGAATTCTCAAAAGAGGAATATCAAATGGCGGAAAAACACTTAAATGCTTAACGTCCTTAGTCATCAGAGAAATGCAAATCAAAATGACCCTGGGATTTCACCTGACAGCCATCAGAATGGCTAAAATCAAAGCTCAAGTGACAACACATTCTGAAAAGGTTATGGAGAAAGGGTAACCCTCCTCCACTGCTGGTGAGAATGTAAACTTGTACAACTACTCTGGAAATCAATCTGGCACTTTCTCCAATAATTAGGAATAGTGCTTCCTCAAGATCCAGCTATACCACTCCTAGGCATATATCCAAAAGAGGCTCAAGTACACAATAAGGACATTTGTCCAACCATATTTGTAGCAGCTTTATTTGTAATAGCCAGAAGCTGGAAACAACCCATTTGTCCCTCAACCAAGGAATGAATACAGAAATTATGGTACATCTACACAATGGAATATTACTCAGCAATAAAAAAACAAAAAACAAGGAAATCATGTTATTTGCAGGTAAATGGTGGGAATTGGGAAAGATTGTCCTGAGTGCGGTATCCCAGAAGCAGAAAGACACACAGGGTATATACTCACTCATAAGTGGATATTAGACATATAATATAGGATAAACCTACTAAAATCTGTATACCTAAAGAAAATAATCAAGAAGGAGGACTCTGGCTAAAATGCTCAATCCCCATTCAGAAAGGCTAAGAGGATAGATGTCTTTAGAAATCTTAACTAAGTCATTTGGTCTGTCATTGTACACATTTTACATAGAAATCAGGACACAGAAAGTTTCCTAGCTTGTCTGAGATTTCCAGGAAGTGAGGGTATAGAGCCAGAGCTCAAAGCCAGAATGTCTGTCTCCAAAAGCTCACTCTTATCCTGGCCGATTTCCCCACCTGTCCACCTTTCTGTAGCACCTCACAAATGTTGTCTTAACAATGGGTTGAATCTCTCCTCAATTTCTATTTGATATTTTCCTTCTTGTGAAAGGAGCAATAAAAGAGCTGGGAACCTCTAGTTTTATTACAGTGAGTTCACTAAGGTAGCAAGGACTTTCAAATTCAAGGCTGGCAATTAAGCCAGCAGGGACTTCACAGGAAATGTTTATTTGTCCCTGGGGAGTCATTACATCTCTCCTCATTTAAGTGATGCAGTGTAGGCTTTCGAGGGTTCGACAAAACCCATATGTCAGCTGCCCTAGCCAGCATTTGCAAGATAACTCCATGAAACCAAGGCCCAGTGCACATGTTTTAAAACGTACTAACAGTTGGATATTAACAGTTGGATACTGCCAAAACTCAAGTTCCAAGGAGTTAGCCCAAACACATGGCTTTTATCAGCTTCCCAAAACCCAAGAGGGGTTTCGTCAGCCACTGATCAAAGGAAGCAGCAGGAATTGGTCCAAGCATGAGGCAGGACATGTGGAAAGTCTTCCACTCAAGCACACCCTGGCACAGAGCATCTCTGGGTATGGGCACAGCCCAGCAGCACTGGCTTACGTGTTCTAGCAAAGGGACACCTTTGTAAAGACATGGCCCTGAGTCAGGCTTGGGCTGAGCTCACACAGTGACTCCCAGCCTCACCTCCCCTGTCCTATACTGCTCTCAGAGACACCTTACTCATGTGAGGGTCATGCCAGCTTATTCCTAACCCCAGATGGAGTGAAGCTGAGAACTAAAGCCTTTCCCAGGTGTGTTTAGCTCTGCACATAGAGCTGCTTTATTCGAGACATGATGAAGAAGGAAGGCATCTGCAAGCCGTGATGCTTCTTAAGCGAATTTGTTTTCTGAGTCAAGTACTTGAGGTACCCACAGTCCTAATTAATGTCTCTTGCAAATGCAGCCTCAGAGCTAACATTCGCTTCCCCTAATCCAGGCCATATGTTCCTTCTATCATGCTAATGATACAAATGGAAAGTATGAGGTTTTTAATCACTGAATATTTCTATCACGAAGAAAAATTATTTTGTGCAAACCAATGTTGTGTGCTGTGATCAATACAGCAGAAAAAATCCTCTTCAGAAAAGAGCTCCCATGTTTTCGTTTACCTACGGCCTCTGGCAGAGGAGGCCTTCCCTGTTCTAAGCATGAACTTCCACGGAAGTAGAAGTTTTCACAGCAGAAAAGGGCGAGACTAAGAAGAAGGACAGACGAACCTGGCACGCAGTTGTAGACTCAGCGGCTCATCCCTTGGAAGGCAAGAATGGTTCACACTTTACTATAAGCTTTGGAAAATTGATCGCTTTTACCCAGAGCTAATAGCTTAAGTCAGATTCCGTGACCTTCTCTAAGCACCAACATTCATCTGTTTTTGCTGGGACAAGTAGCTTTAAGTATGTGACTGTAATAAGAAAGATATGCGAATACACAAGGCTTCTGGGATGGAAGACACCTAGGGACCGCGAGACAGGATGGACCTGGTAGAACCAGCTGTGCTGTGTTTCTAAATGTCTGGACAACCCCATTGCCTGACCAGGTTTAGGAAACACTAATCCTTTCCATCTATCTCCTGGCGAGGGAAGGGGGCACAGTGGTAGTCAGTGTCCACAGATGGTTGGCTGTGGCAAGAGAGCATCACCTCAGGCTTACCCCACCACGTCTGCTAGCACTTCTCAAACATCTTCTGTAGACCTCTTAAATCCCTGGCTATCAAAAAGTAAACTAAAACTGCCAAAAATATTTCAAGAAATAATCCTAGAACACATTGCTACCATCCGCCTGCTCCAAAGGCTGAATCCCTTCAGGCTTCTGTCATTGCAATCTCCCAAAATGCCAGCTGAGTCAGTGTCACCACGAAACTCCACAATTAACAAGGGAATATTGTTATATTCCAATATATAGCCAAGCCTTCCACAATTGCCCAAATAGATTGATGTGGACAGTACATCATCCCCCCAAAGGCGAATCTTATTTGTTCCTGTGACAGAAATGAAGGCCCTGCACCCAGAACAGTGGGCTGTCCCATTCCATCCTCCTAGCTACCTACAAGGTCAGCATCTAAAGATGCCATTTCAAAGAGAAGAAATTGAGACTGGGTGTGTGTTCACACCTCATAACCCTAGCACTCAGACCCACAGCAAGTTTGAGGCCAGCTTGGGCAACATGAAATACATGAAAAGCTCTCTCTCTCTCTCTCTCTCTCTCTCTCTCTCTCTCATGCACACACACACACACACGAAAGGAGGAAATGAGTGTGAGACAATTGTTTTACTAAAATTTAGATAATTTCCTCAAGCTGAATTCCCAAATTTAAGCAATTTTACCTGGCTAGGCTCTGTTAGTTAGTTGTTCTTTTATTAGCAATAATTTTAGTTTTAAATTCATAACATGAAAATGCCATAGAAGAGTTGCTTATTACACTTACTCTGGATACACTGATATTTACCAACATGTTTGTTCGGTTTTGAAGACAGGGTATCGTGTAGCCTTCCCAACTGTCCTCTTACTCTATGTGGCCAGGATGCCCCAACTTGTTGCAATCATCCTGTCTTTGCTTCCATAATGCTGAGATCATAGATGTGTGCTTCTATGATCTGGGTACAGGTATTTTAGGAAACATATCATACTCGCTTTGCATCTGTTCTTGTGAACGTATTACAAGCTGTACTGGCCTAATCACTTAGCTGGTGAGGGACCAACACATGGGACTATTCAGTTCCCTCCTAAGGTAAGAGGCGGCCAAGCCCAACTTGGCACCTTTGTGAGCCGGTTGACAATCAGTGCTGCATTCTGTCCCATGCTGCTTTTCATCTGCAGACTGTTTCACGACTCTGTCGGGTATTGCGTATGATCAGGCCTGCCTGGAAACTGCTATAAAACCGAGAGCACACATCCAAAAATACATGCTTGTCCATACAGATTAAACTGTTGATTATACTGGGATCCATGGGTGTATTAAGAGACGATAATTATGGCAAAGCTCCCACAAGACGTCCCTGTGCAGCCTTCCATCTTTGTTCACACAGTCTGTGTTTACTGAGTTGCAGTGAAGGACGCGTGGACTGTTTTTGTTCGGCTCGGGCTGGAACAGCAGCCAAGCAGAAGGACCCATCCATGACCGGAATGCAATGGCCTTCATTATCTCCCAGCTCACTCCTACATGACGCGCAGAGTGCTGCCAGATGGTGTTTCCCTCACCCCTCGCCTTGCACTTATTTAATTATTTTTAACATAGCATTTGTTCTGCTGTCTTGATACCTAACGGGCGGATATATTAAGAGTTGGTTTCTTCTGCTATTACTGACCAGTATGTCTAGTAAGTTCTCAGCCTCTTAGTTCTCTGACAAGTGAGGGTATAGCATAATGGTGACTAATATTTGTCATAATTTTGCATCACATACAAGTTCCATAAACTACTCCAGTGATAATGAGTCAATGAACTTGCATGCATTCTCCATTTAATCATTCAACAAGTCACAAATAAGGAGGCTGGTGACTGCAGAGCTTAGGAAATCTACCCTGGGCTAACTAGCTTAGAGAGATTTGAAGGATAGAGACAGAGCCCCCAAGGGAAGCCGCTACTGTTGATCATTACGCAGTGTTCAATGGTGAAAATTCTAAGTTCAATAAGCAGCGTTCACAGAGAAAGCCACGGAGTGAACGTCCAATCGTTTGAAAACAGATCAGGTAGATGAATAGACATTAGGGGTGGTAAGACATCCGGTAGCTATGGAGGCTCTGCCTCTCCCTCCATTAGCCACAGGAAGCTCAGACACTTCCTGAACCTCTGGTTCAACCACCTTGATCATGTCTCACCCTTCCTGGAGAAATCTGCATCATATACCTGGGCTGTGTGTAAGTGTAAATGCCAGCTCCATGTAGCTCCATGGTCTGATGGACAATATTAATAAAAATATTTTATTGAATATTTGAGAATCTCTTGCACCCCTATCACACCTACTTCCCTCTCCTCCCAGGTCCACCTGCCACTCACTTTGACCGCCAAAACACACACACACAGGCACACATGCACATACACACGCAGAAGGATGGGGGAGGACTTGGTCTTTGGGGGGTGGCCACTGGGAGTTTGACCATGCTCCAGCTGTACTTGAATAGTATCCTTACAGGGTGGGCCAAGGGCAGCTGAGCTGTAACCACACTTGAGGTTCTTTCAATGAGAAGAAACTCACTCTGATACCATAGGAAATTTTTTGAGTGTTGAGAATCTGTACACATAGATACACTCCTGGATAGTTTTTAGAGGTGATCCTGGGCTGCAGAGATGGCTCAGCTGTTCCAGGAGAAGGCTCCCAAGCAAGAAGGACTACAAGTGGTCTTCATTTCTTGTTGGTGGAAAACCCTTTACTTTGTATTAGGGTTTTAATCAATTTTAATAATAATATGAACTTGAGAAAGACAGAGGGAGGCATGTAGAAAGGAAGCAGAGGGAGAACAAATGTGGTATTTAAGTTTTTGTTTACATGGAACCGTGAAGACTTTGACAGTCTGTGAGTCGGTTACAGCAGCCATAGGCAACGTTAGAAAACGTGATCAAGAATCAGTGATGAGGGAGACGTAGAGAAGGCTCAGCAGTCAAGAATACTTACTCTTCTTGTAGAGGATCCTGGTTTGGTCCAGCACCCAGATGGATGCTCATGACCATGCACAGGCCATGCACAGTGTACAAATAAACCCACATGAAGGTATATGGTAAATCTAAAACGTGGGGGCTGGAGAGATGGCTCAGAGGTTAAGAGCTCTGTCTGCTCTTCCCAGAGGTCCTGAGTTCAATTCCCACATGGTGGCTCACAACCATCTATAATGAGATCTAATTCCCTCTTCTGGCATGCAGGTGTACATGCAGATAGAGCACTCCTATATTTAAAAAATTACATAAATAAATAATTTTTAAAAATCCAAAAACGTTATAAAACATGATAAGTGATACCACCAGAAATAGAGACATACTCAGTTGCAGCGCTATGAATCAGTCATCATTTAAATTGTACATGAGCACAGTATTTGAGAACTAGGCATAGCTGGGATGGAAGAAGTGGCTCAGTAGTTAAGGGTTTGGTGCTCTGGCAGCATACCTGTGTTCACTTCTCGATGCCACATGTAGCTCCCACCTGCCCTCAGTGCCAGCTCCAGGATCTGACATCCTCTTCTGGCCTCTGAGAGCACGCACGTGTGTTGCATACATTAATCCACATGCACACATATGCATGTAAATAAACATAATAAAAATAATTTTTAAAACAGTTACAAATCATAGATATACTTGAGCAATCAGAAGAAAAGAAATAGTGATTTGAAATGGACATGATTTGTTTCCTTTAAACACAACTCTTTCATGTATCTTAAATCATGACAATTCTCCTTTAAACACAGCTTCATTTAGCTCAATCTTCCTTCTACTGAGAACTTATTAGAAGTTATTTCAGAAAGCGGAGATTTAAGTGACTCCTCCACAAAGCGGGCTCCTTTAAAGCTGCGTGCTATCACAATGTCACGACATGTTGCCTGGCTAACAGCAGCTACTTTTGTTCATGGGAAGGTCGGCAAAGTCCCTTTTTGGATGTAGGTGCTCCTGTCAAGACCAGAAGCCAAGTGGGGGCTGTCTGCATTCTGCCGTGCCCCCCCCCATCCAGGCCTGGCTTCTGCGTCTGAGCCACACCCACTCTAGTTCCTGTGGCCTCTGCCATCTGCAAGGGGGCAGGATGGCAGCCACTCTCCTGTTCTTTTCACCACTGGGCACCAACAAACTTAAGCTTCAACACGTCTTGAAGGCCTAAGGCAGGCTGCAGTTTCTCACTTCCCCTATTCTGAGGGCAGATGATGTGATGTTGCAAGTCTGAAAATTTCCAGCCCCAAACTTATTTTTGTAATTCTTTGACAATTTTCTCTATTATCATTTCTTTTATTTTAAGGCTGTATTACAGTTCTCTTTCCTCCCTCCAAAGTTTCCATTCTATGATTTCTTATTCTCCTAAACTCATAGCCTTTTTCATTATTGTTAATATATGTATAATGTATATTTCTAAATTCATAAATGCAACCTGTTCGGTCTGTATAATGTTGCTTATAAGTATGGTCTCAGAAGTGACCATTTGGTATCGGATAACCGGTTAGTGTGCTCCTCCCTGGAGAAGACTATCTCCTCTGCTTTGGTTACCTGTGGTTCTTTGTGTAGTTGCATAGGGCTGAGGCTTCCTGGGATCACTGGACCCTACATCCACATGGAAATGTTTATTATTGTTGGCTCTTTTTCAAGGTATGTTTGGGCAATCATGTTGGTTAGATAGTTTCACAGAAAACTCCATGGTTCCCTGGCTCTTAAAATCTTTCTCTCATCTCTTCCAAAATAATCCCAGAACCTTAGCTGCAGGAGTTGTATTGTAGAGATGTTCATTGGGGTTGGGCTCCAAAACTCTACATTTTGATTGGTTGTGGTTTTGTGTAATGTTCTCTGTCTATTGCAAAAAGACATTTCATTGTGCCTGGTAAAGACTACTCTTCCCCTTGGGCATAAAGACAAACATTTGGAATGTAGTTAAGGATTATATTGGTTTAGTAAAGTGGCAGTTGTATGTTGTCCTCCAGCATCCGTGACTTCACTAGACCTAGGCAGCTGACTAAAGTTCCAGTGCTAGGCACGGTCCCCCTTTTCTCGAACAGGTCTGAAGTCCAATTATGAGAGCTGTTGGTTACAGAGACTGCATGTCGCTACTGCTCAAGCCTACTTGGTTGAACGGGAAAGCACACTGGCAGACAGGTTTAATAGACCCGGAAGAGAACCATCCATTTTCTGTCATCCTGGAGACATTCAGGAGACTTTTGTCCCAAAGTATCAGAACCGCACATGGCTGATACTCACAGCTTTCTGAAGTTAATATTTGGGAGAGTAAGTGAAAACTAGTATCATTTTATGTTCTGGGTTTCAATCAGTTCTCACTTCAAAATTTTTGCATGCTTTACAGAGCATGCAAAGGGACTGTAGTTCTCTACCGAATGCTAGTGAAGCTGGTGGTGAGTGTTCGCCTTTGTTTCACAGGTCACAGGGTGCTGCCTCTGGGAGCTCACGCTAAACAACACAACAAGACTGTTTCTCCGGATGCGGGACTAGCTCAGGAGTCACTCACTCGCCTCAGCTGTGGGGGTGCCCATCATTTCAGGGCAGCTGGCTTTGGGGTACTTTTCCACTGAAAGTGACGTTTCAATAGCTTTTCTGCACTTCATTTTTTTCCCTAAGTGTAAACTTCCGGGCATGTGGGGAGCAGTTGGAAACAACTAAAAACCTAAATGTCAATTGTCAAAATGGAGGCTTGTGGTTTGATAGATGATGCCTGTGGCAGTTAGTAATCATGGTTGCAATAATCATTTAAAAGATGCATTATTTAAAATAATTCATTATGCATTATCTGTAGTTGTTTCGTGGAGGAGCTAGCTATAAAAATTTATATGATAACCACAGCCTCTACTGTAGTCAGCTACAATCACACTAGAGAGTTCTATCAAAAAGACCAGTGACTGTGGTCCCCAGCCTCATCTCCCAGAGTGAAATGTCAGAGCACATCCCAGGGACAGTGTGCTTTTTGTTTGTTTGTTTGTTTGTTTGTTTTGCCATACCTCAAGTCACGGGTGTACACAGAAGGTGGAGGCACTTCATTTGCTTAGAATTCAAAGTCCTCGTTTATTCCCAACCTTCCTGTCACCAGTAACTCCTAGCTGGACAAATTAGAATTCAGTTCCTCGAATACTTGGTCCTGCCTGGGGTTTGTTTACAACGCCCTATGTTGTAGGTACGGGGAGGAAAGCTGAGCGGTGTTTGATTTCCTCTTGAGAATCCACAGTCTAATGGGGAAAATGCTGGGATGCCGCAAGGAAGAGACTAGGAAGAGAATGGAAAGCTCAAGAGCAGCAGAGGACAACAGCAAGGAGCACCCCAGGGTGGGTTGAGACAAACAGCGCCTTCTACTGTTGTAGAAATAAAAAGTATCGGGTGAATGATGTTTATTCCTTGCCCCATAATTATTACGGTGGTATTAGCTAACCTGCTATCAAAATCAGTAAAGACACAGACACCTCTTTTAGATTAGCCTCGTGTCGGCTGGGACTGTGCAGATGCTAACCCTCTAAGTCACCTAACTCCCATCCTAGGCTGCCTCCCATCCGTAATTCCATAAATACTCCCTAATGCTCTCATGTGGGTCGCTTCTTCCATTCATGTGGAATCCGGCCATGTGCTTCTCTCTCAGACTAACCCATTCCTCCCTGCTTCTTCCTCTTCCCCTCTGCTTCCTCCTCCAATGATCCTCCTCCCCTCCAAGGCCCAAGAACTTTGGCCACACTGACTCTACTCTGCCCAGCCTAGTTTTGGGCCTTTTAATCAGCCAATGAGGAATAATTTCTTAGGCAAGGTTCCAAACATCATATTGAGGTATGTGAGTGAGTGTCTGCTCATCTGCGACCAGATCTTGAGGGCCAATAAAGAGCATCAGAATACACAGCACCAGACATTCTGCCATCTCGCTGTGTTTATATTTATGTCTATATAAATCCTTGGTCACTGCTTTAAGTGCCTTGTAAAGTATCCATTTAAAATGGAAAAATGTGGGACATTGGTTTAATGGTCATATAATGCACTATTGTGTCCTAATTTTAACAAAGGAGCTATGCTGGTCATTGGGCAGGTGTGATATCTCAATCTTCACCTGTGGGTAGGTTAAGGGTGATGCATATTGCAAATAACAGACTAATAAGAGGAAAGCATACAAATGCATTAACCTAAGTTGCATAGGATGTGGGTGTCTTAAAGAAATTAAGACTCCTCCCAAATGAAAACCCCAGCCACATGTTTATATTTTAATGGTTTGTTTTGGTGAAGGGTAGACAGTCATTTAGAAGCGTTGTTGGACAGACAGTGTGATCTAGTGCTGCTGCTGATAACTGTCTGGGCCATTGCTTAGCACAAGCTGTGTTCAGACTCTTCTCAGTGCCCGTAAAGCGTCAGAAATGAGGACATCATTTCGTCTTGGAATAGGAAAGAGCAGAGGCTCCAAAGGTAGCTGAATGTGCCCTTCTGGCCTCTGTTCTTTTCCAAATGCTTAAGTCTCGTGTTTGCAGTGCCATGTCCTGAGCCCAACCATTACTGGAATCAAGTTTGATAAGATGAAATCTCAAATTCAGTTTCTCAGATTCAATATTGAAAAGCAGAGATATAAATTTTAAGTATATACCAACACACTTCCTGAGTTTAATGGGCTGCAATCACATTAACTAAATGATAGTATAGGTGCAAAACACATGTTCTTTTCCAAGCACAAGTATGAAAAGAAAGTTTGGGAAAGCCATACAGTAGCCATTTCCATCCCTCTGGGAAGTTCTAATCAGGAAGATGCCCAGCACAAGCATGGCCTGTTCCAGAGATCCGCCCACAGGCTCCACTGTAGCCCAAGGCTCCCTTTTGTGTTAAATTTAATATATAAAATCTTACCTCTGGAAATTCTGGGAGTTAGTGCTAAATTCACTCTCAAGCAATTTACTGGCCCCACCTCAGACCAAAACTGGTAGAAAATCAAATATTTCCCCTTACTTCCTATGACATAAAGTGAGAAAAAAAAAAAAGGAGAAATCCCCTTTCATTCCACAGGCAACCTGTGATACACCAAAACCAGATTTAAAAGTATGTTAATAGTTTATACTCATCTGTAATGATGTTTTGTAATTTGGAGAGCTTGCCAACTCATTGCTGAATCTAATGCTAACCACCATCTATTTAACCTAGCCTTTTAATTATTCAAGATGCTAAAATAAATTTTATTTAAGCAAAAGAATGTACAGTTAGCATCTTCTCATAATTATGTCTAAGATAAAATACTCTAATCCTTGTAAGAGCTGTGCCAGAAGATGGGGATGCCTTATTCAAAACAGACCACATCCAGAGCACAGCATGAAGGGTGTCAGAAGGACAATGTATCATCTTAGTTTCACACATTCATCTCTGAAGAGTCCTATACAAATTATGGTGGTCACCACACCCACAGCAGTGACATGTTCCCATGGTAACTGATCTATTTTACAAAGAAACAGGAATGTTAAGGTACAAGAAAACAAAATAAAAATCAAAAGTGATTACTCTGAAAATATGATGACAGCACACAAAATCCTTCAGGACACAGCAAGAGGGAGTTTTGCCACATGGAAGGTCAGATATCTATCTTTTGTTTCCTAAGAGTAGTGTTTAAAGTCTGAAACAAAACTAAGAATAAGGTATACAAAAAAATAATTGAGAAGGAAGAAGAAAAGGAGAATGGAGGAAAGGCAGCAAAAAGGAGAGTAAGATGTCAAAGGGCGTAAAGCCCACGCCCCGTCAGACCCACCATCCAGAACACACGGAAAGAAATATCTGTGATTGCTTCACTGCGGACTCTCAGCTGTGATGACCACCTGGGAATACCCAGCAGGGGAATGGCCCTGATAGAACTGTTCACTGTAGGTGTTCACAAAGGCCCTCTCTGATTTTAGTTGTCACTGTGATTTAAAAAAAAAAGATAAAAATTTATCCAGAAGGTGAATTGCTGCAGAAGTTTGAGTTTAATTCATTTAGCCAGTTTTGAACAGGAAAACATAAGTGCCATTTCCCAGTGACATTTTCCCACTCATCAATGTCAAAAGTCTGGTAAATGAAAGTCAAGGTTGAAGACAAGCTCACGTACTCGTGGACAGCCGATAGCATGGTTCTAGCTGTTGGTTGTACAGAGCCTCTGACGTGAGCCTTAACCATTGCACTCTTAACCAAAGCATTCTCCTTTGAGTTGACCTAGTCTCAAGTTCACACTAGCAATTAAAATGTACTTGATCGTTTTCACCGTTCCCCATACTGGATTGTTGCCAAACGATCAGCAAGGAATGATGTCCGATTTACGCTATTTGAGTTGCAGAGTGGAATAGATTCATAAGCCAGGCTGTATCTACCGAGAAGTGTGCCTGTGAACACATGCGTGCTTGGTAAAACACCCCTGGTGACACATCTGGAATCCCCATGCTGCTCAAACAGTGAAGAAACTGTGCTTCAGGCCCTCACCTGTGTTCGCTTCAGTGGTTCTAGAATGAGGCCTAGGGTTCTGCACCTCCGAAGCCCTGCATTGCAGGCACCAGGGGTGGGATCACCCCTCTTTACGTAGTAAGGCTTTGGACAGTGACTATCTTTTGTTGAATGTTTTCCTTTTCTTCTAACTTCTGAGCATGTCTCCCCCTCCTCACTTTCCTGCTTTTAAGCTCTAATGAAGTCTTCCAGCCCTTTATGCCACTTATGCTAAAATAAAACTGCACAAACGGAAGTCCCTTACACAGTTGTAGGACCTGCTCCCTCACAGAAACGGCTCCTGGCTTGCCCTCCTGTCTGCTTTTGGTAGCTATGCAGAGTTTCAGTTGTCTGGAGTTTAGCTCTTATGACAACATTTACTGCAGTTATAAAACAGATTGATACAAAAACATAAAAGTGTAGTCATAGATTCAAAACACGGACCTGGGCAGCAATGATGTTTTTGACAACACAGAGAAACAGGAAATTATAATGAGTTTCTTTTAGTTCCCAACAACACACACATACACACACACACAAAATGCATTTCATACTCTTAATAGAACTGAACCAACATTCTCCTTATGGGCCAGCTACGCTGACACTGTTAAAATGTTAGTAGCCATGAATTGCCAAACAGGACACATGAACAGCATAACGGTACAAGAGGACACAGCAGGAAGCCAGTGAGTTTTCAGGGGATCTTCCATGGCCTCACATACACTAAACACACACACAGATAGACTTGGCAGTGGTTGCTCCTGCTTCTAAGTTCTAGTTTTACATTCACTCTTGTGCAAATGAGGAAAACCCTCATCAATGTCTGCAGCCCCGCAGTCATTCCTTGCAGCCCTGATGCATCAAAACACACTGATCCCCACCATCGTTTACCCCTGAGAATAAAGTCAGAGACTCTTCCTAGGTATGTGGCTCCTCAGGTGTTTGCAAGAATCGATAAACAGGAATGGAAATGTCTAGGTTATTTTCCTCTCCCTCTTTGTCCACCAGCTTTTAGGGCAAAATAAATCCATTCTATTCACCTTGTTAATGTCAGACTTTTTTTTCATGAACTATAGCTAATGAACAGATAATTTTGTAGAGCAGAGACAAGAGAACACTGTGTATTTTTTTCCGATACTAAACTAGCCTTGATTTTGCTTATCTAGAACTCAGGCTAACACATAGGTGTGACAGCAGTAGAAACTGCAAGTAGTTTTCAATGGCCACGTGTTCTGTCACTTCAGTGCAGACACACTTATGTGAAGATCAACAAGGTCAAACTTCACCTTGTAAAAGCGAGGAGAAGAGAACAGTGGCCACTGGGAACTGAGGGAGGAGAGCAGAGATGTCAGCCGGAAGCTTCGAAATGTCAGTGGCGCGGAAAAATTTTTAGAGTTTATCTGTATAGTCATAGCGACTATGTTCATCATAATACATATATTGTATGTGTCAAAATTGTCAAGGGGTTCTTGGTTGTCCTCGATTCACATGCAAATTAAACATGCATGGGAGGTGATATATTAGTCTGGTTTAGTCACTGCACAGTGCGTAAATGAACACATAAAAGTAACACATGGTCAAGTGTACTCCCAGACAAGCTAGTAGGTAAGTCATGGAGATGGATCAGCATTGAAGCCAGCTGATATTGCAACAAGTTATTATAAATTAGAAGTGGAATGTGTGTTTCAATATACTATAAAATACTATAGTGCCAATGAATAGATCACAATAGTTCAGGGTAAGACTGACTGTCTCATTCAAGCAGTAATTAATAGGGTGGTTGGCAAGCTTAGAATAACTGCAAGATATCAAAGAAAATGAAAACATATTCTCAGCATATCAGATCACAAAGGCCTCCTAGCCACTAGAGAGCCAAAACAAGCAGCTTCAGGCCACATGCACTGTCTTCAAGTCGCAGTCCCTGAACCGAGACAGGCTTCACAGTCCTGTTTTGATGTTGAACGGCAAATCGGTCTCCTTCATTTTCTTTGGAGCCAAAGGTATAAGCAAAAAATCTCTAACCCATAAGGTTATACAACCTCTGCCTAAAATTGCTAGCTACAGAGACACTTGGGAGGAAAATGTTTCTTTTGCATTTATCCACAGTTTTTCACGTGCTCACACCCTTATTGGGAAACCCCGCACTCCAGCCAGTAAAGCATCTGCTACATTCAGAATGAAACTGTAAATTTCAACAGCTTAGAGAAGAGCCTACACAGGTCAACACTTTCAGTTTTGCCGGACGCATTTGTGCTTAGAGAATTCTGACCATATATTGAATACATTCTCAAGAATCATAGTGTTTTACCTATTTTCTTACCATGTAAATAACAAGGAAATATTTACTGAATTTGTGCCCTTTTTAATGCATCCCATGAGCCAATTTTTCAAGAATTAAAGACGTCACTATATATGAATATATCCTATCATATATCTTATATTTTATATACATATGTGTGTGTGTGTGCGCGCGTGCATGCGTGTGTGTGGAAAATCCAGTTCTGACCCACAGTGACACTTTTTGTTTGTTTATTCTTTATTCACTTAACATCTTGATCCTTCCCTCCTCTCCTCCTGGTCCCATTGTCCCACTCTCTATCGCCAACCCCTTCTCCTACTTCTCAGAAAAGGGGAGCTCCACCCCCTCATCCCAGCATATCAAGTCGCATCAGTACTGAGTTCCTTCTCTTCCTTGTGGCCTGGCTAAGCAGCTTTGCCAGATGAAAAGCTGGCAACAGAGTCCATGTCAGAGATAGCCCCTGTTCCCCTGACTAGGAAACCCACAGATAGACTGAGCTGCCATGGGTTACATCTGTGTAGGGGCCTGGGTCTTCTTGTGGAGCAATGAAGTCTTATTCTACCCCATTACTGCCCAATGCTATAACACACTACCTTTCCACTTGCCTCACAGCTTTCTCTACCTCTAACCCAGAAGACTGCCGACAAAGGGTCCAGATCACACACAAAGCTGCATATGGACTGAACAGCATTATAGCTGGTTTATTTTGGCACTCTTTAAAAGCAGTGTTTAGCCTGCTTTTGTAATTTGATATTCTGAGAATGTGTTTTAATTTTCTTTAAAATTTCCAATCATTTTATTGGATTCTAAGCTTGCCACTCACCCTATTTATTTGTCCATAGTTTTATCATCTCAGCCCCTGTACTCATTTCTGTTAGCTATGTGTTCTTAGGGACTTCTATAAAACATGTAAATTTCACTGTGTGTAACACACACACACACACACACACACACACACACACACACACTATGACATCCCCAGATGCAAGAAGAATGAACCTTCCCCTTCCTGTACACCTATCTGCCTTTCCACTTTATTGGACAGTGAACCGCACTTCTCAGTGCTAGGGAATACTCAGCACAAAGCAGTTTGGACAGCATCTTAGCAACTCCTGTGCCCCTGGGCATCCTGGACCACTGCCTCCGATCTGTGTGCTGTTCAGCTGTGGGTCTGAGCTCCCTGCAACGTTACCTTCTTCCTCTGCATGAAAAGCTCAAGTCTCCTGTCTCCCTCCTCATTCTCTTCAACTCTCAGACAACGGAATTTTCTATTACACGAGCGAGCACAGCTCTTGGAGAGAGAAAATCGGGTATTTGTTCTCCTTCTTCTGTCCACTATCATACAAAGGCTTTTTCCTCCTCTCGGGAGAACAGGAGGCTGGCTGGCAGTCAGTTTGACAGAAGGAGAGCAGTGCAGCGGAAAATTGGATAACAGGATAAAAATCTACGGGGCCACAGGAATCCCATCAAAACTGGCTCCTCCTGTCAAAACCAAGACAGGAGACAAGGACGAATATAGAATGTTATTTATATTTAAATATTTCTAATGATATCATAATTATTCTGCTGCCTCTGTTAGGCAGCCATTTTCCTGTGAGCCACAATTCTGCAAACCAAATGTTGTATGTTGGAGAAAATCTACATAAGAATCAGACAGCTTTAATCAGACATCTGGAAAACCCTATAAACTCCTCAAATAGCTTTTTCTCAAGGACAAAGCACAAAAGCTTTTTTTTTTTTCCAAAGACATTTTCCTTAGAGCACAACAGTCACATTAAGAAATATGGGTTACTCCTGATTCTTAAGAATGAAAAAATCAACATATTAAGCAAGTAATTAAAATTTAATTTCACTTAAAATTAAATTGGAAGAATGTCCCATATACTTTTTTCACAATACATTATACTGGATTATTCTAAAGTTCAAATTACTGACTGATTCTTCCTATGAACTAAACTTAATACTAAGTTCCCCAAGCTGGCATTTTAATTGCTTGAAGATAGAAACTTTTTTTTGTTGTTATTTATGAACTTGGACCAAAGTTTTGATATAGATATGCTAAATCAATATGTATTATAACTAATTCTGAGTATCTTCACGGTATTTTCTTCCGAGAATACATCACTGTAAGTGACGTCATTGTTTACGCCATAACGAAAGACCAAAATGGATGACTTAGAATGTATAGTGCTCATCAAGATACTGCAATGTCAGCAAGCAAAAATCAACTGCATGTTCCGTCTCATATGTGAAATCCAGCCAATAACTGATTTATACGTAAACAAATGTGCACATAGATACAGTACAAAGTAGAGAAGAACAAGAAAGCCTAAATATCAGGGTGAGGGGGGCCGAGCGCAGGCAATGAGTGTGAGTTATTAAAGGGGGTAGAGCGAGTTGTTTCTAAACCTCTTGAACTTTTTTTTTATACTTTTGGTGGCAGACAACTGCGTCAAATATATTCAATAGTAAGATCCAATGTAAAGGCACACAGCGTCCATTCCAAATGAGTTCAATGAGATCCGTAGACTCTGGATCTGGTTCATTTCAGTCTGTGATTTTTTTTTTAAATTTTTTTTCAGATTGTTCTTAAAATAAAGTTATGATTTAAAATAAAGTTTTAGTTTTTAAAATAAAGTTAATTCTAAAAGAAAAAAAAATACTTCTAAAATATGCTACATGTTGCTTTTCTGTGGAATTTTAATCCTAAAAGTTCGTGAGGACTCACTGGCTATCTTTCTTCATCATATACTGGTTCTTATTTACAGAGGATGACTACATACAAACAGATATGAACACAAACCTGTACAGCAGAAAACAAAGGAGAGGCCCGATGTGAGATCATTGGTTTACATAAGGGTCAACATAGTCTCTGCTTACAGCATTCAAGACCTTGTGGCTACAGGATGAAGACCTCGCATCCCTGGGCACTCCGTTCCCAGCAACCTGACACTCAGAACTTACGCTTGAGCGCATGCACAGAGGGTGAGGCAAATGAGGATTCTCCACTGCCCAAACACTTTGGCTCACAAAGCTCTGGACACCTGAACCTGTTCTATGGTACAAATCTAATCTCCTGCAGCTGCCAGCTTGCCCTGGCTACCTGGATCGGAAGCTCTCTCTCGCTCACAGGTGTCATTCTGATTCTCTCTCTCTCTCTCTCTCTCTCTCTCTCTCTCTCTCTCTCTTGCTCATTCATTATCTACCCAAAAAGCTTCTGGCCTGCCCCCTTTTCATCCAAAATATCCTCTCCTGAAACTTTTCTTTCATCATTTTATTTTCTTAAAAAGAAAGAAAAGCTGAGACAGGGTCTCATGTAGGCCGGGCTGGGCCCAGAACATATTATGTGGTCAAGGATAACCTTGAACCACCGATCCTCCTGTCTCTCTCCCCTAAGTTCTCAGCCCACAGTGAGTAACACCACGCCCAGTCCGTGGAGTGCTAGGGATCAAAGGCAGAGCTTGATGATGCCGAGAGCATGCCCTTTACTACCTCTTCCACCATCACTCGTGAAGCCTTTTGCTTGCAAAAACCAATGGGTTAGATCTTTTGAACGAGGTACTGTTTTAAATCATTAACCATATGACCTTGCTTAATCTTTATAAAGCCACTAAGAGGTGATAAAGCAGAAAAAGCCTAGGGCAGTTAAAAGCAAGGGTGTCGCAAACTTTAGCAACAGCAGAGGCTACATTCAAGCCTCTTGGGCATGACTGGGAAGCCTGCGGCCATCTTTCCGGTGTGCTTCCTTCTCTAACCTGAATCCACTGAATTCACTCTATCCTCGATGCTGCTGTCTAAGCTATGTGTGTGTTCTGATGTTTGGGCACACTGGTCTAGACTCTCCCATTGGACTAGAATTGTGTAGGTGTTTATTGATCTTGGCCCCAGTCCGATACAGACATTTAACTCACTCATGACTTGAACATGACTAGTCAACGGCATTTTAATAAGTCAGAAGGAAGCTAAGATTCTTAGATTCTTGTTTACCGCTAGCTGAGGCCATTCATAGTTCTATGAACCCTTAAGGAGCTATTTTTTTTTCCTTTGGTGCACTGTAAAACAGTTCACAAAAAAAAAAACATTTTAATTTTCACTCACTAAGTCTCTCTTACATGAATATCACTTTCCCAGGCAAGTGAAAAAATTAAAGTGGTCTAGATATAATCCTTCCTTCTTCTGAGATCTGTATTAACAGGTTGCAGAGAGGTTTCAGATATATCAAATCACATATAACACTAAGCATATGATATATAGATACACAAAACACAAATTTGTATGTAAGTTATACTTTGTGCAATGTCTAGCTTGTATTAAGAGCTTAATACATAAAAATATTCACAAGATCTAATGGAGAGTGTGATGATAATGATAACATTGTATCCTAGAGATTTCCTAAAGGCAAAGCTCACCTGTTCTTGCCATGCACTGTCAAGCCAACATAAATGTGAGGAGACTGGTATGCTCATTGACTTGAATGCAACGCTCAACCCACTACGAATGCGTACATAAAATCGCATTGTAAAGCACAAACAAAAATAACCCATGCAGTCAGTCACGGCTTCTCAGCCTTGGGCTGTCACACTGGAGATCTGCAATGACCTAGCAAGCACTATGGTTTCAATCTACTGTTCAAAGCATCTCCAGCTGATAATCTTTACACCTATCCAGTGCGGTCCAGAACCTGCAGACCAGCAAAGCCCACATTGAGAAGAAACTATGGAAATCCTAAGACACTGTCTTTTGTCTTTATTTCTTTATCTCTCTGTTTGGGAACACTCTTGTCATTGTCCATATCATCACGCGCGTGTGCAGTGTGACAGCCAAGTGTGACAACGTGGGTGTGGGTTCTCGCCTCTCACCCTCTGTGGGACAGGATGTCTCAGAGCTTCCGGGCACTCTCCTGTCTCTGAATCACCTTCTAGCTGTAGCAGTGGGGAGGTGACTGCCCCACGTTGCCTCCTCTGGCTTTGTGTAGGTGCTGGAGATCTGAACTCAGGGCCTCATATTGCACATCACTACTGAGCCATCCGCCAGGCTTGTGTTGTGTTTTCTGTTGTGTTTGTTTTTGGTTTTTTTCTGTCTTATGGTGAGCTCTTCTGAAAAACACCAAGTGAAACCAGTCTCTGGCACAAGCTCACTTTACCCACTATCTTTTTCTTCGAAGAGAACCAAGATGTTTTTTTAATATATCTAGGTTGGATCAACTCTGGCTATGGTTTTCATTTGGCTATTAATGTAAATGTATAAATGCCCTCTGTTGTGTTTGCTTTTCTTCCATGAATTTGGATTCATTAGCCTAGGGTTAAGTAAATTAAATGAAAACTATCCCCCATAGTTCTAGCATCCAAACAAAGTGTGGTTCCTTGGTTCTGTGACTTATTTAATAGACCACAATCAGACATCAACTGAAGCTTTGTAATGTAAACTATGAGTAGAGGGGTTTGGAGCTGGAGCTAATGCGTTACCCACAGCCCTAGCTGAGGTAGCAATTTAGAGTTATGTGTGTCACATTAATTGTAATCTTGTTTCCAAATGACAAGACAAATATCTGGAGGAACATAATATATTATGGTCATAGGTCAGCCCAAATGAATGTCTAAAACAGATTAGCACTAAGTGTATGCAATATGTCAGGTCTAGAAAGTTATAAAAGGATAAATTGTACTAACATTCAGCAGATTGTTCATTGTGACACCATCAATGTTTAGCTTTAAGCAAATTAATACTCCATTTAGTTATAACATTCTCTGAAAATGCCACACACAGGGAAGCACAAAAATCTCTGACTCAAATACTTGAGTTTAAACAGATAATCATAAATTTTACTCTCCCCCACGAGAGTATGTGCATTGATCCACACGCATGTGAAATATATATGCTTGGCTCACAGTGACTTGATTTTCATTAAAGTTTGCATGTCTTTAAAGCAGAGATAGCTACCTCTAGTCGGTGGAGAGCTGGTTCTGCTCCAGATGCAATCACACGAGGCCCAAACTCACAACAACATTCCCTGCACACAATGGAACCTATTAAAGCAGCCATGGTGTGTGTGTGTGTGTGTGTGTGTGTGTGTGTGTGTGCGGGGGTGGGAGGGTTCTTAGGATCTATGTAAGGAGATTTTTTTTTTTTAAGATAGCTTTTCAGGTTAACAAGAGAGAACAAAGGAGAAATTTTTCAGATGAACAAGAAACTCTTTAGTGGCCAGTTCCCCTACGCTTCCTCTGGGCATTCCCATTCTTTTACACAATATTTTACTGGGACAAAAATGTGCCATGAACCTGCAGTGTTCTGGGGGACTGAGGCAGTATTGGGTGTCTCAGTGTAA
This sequence comes from Meriones unguiculatus, assembly GCF_030254825.1. Classification (NCBI taxonomy): domain Eukaryota; kingdom Metazoa; phylum Chordata; class Mammalia; order Rodentia; family Muridae; genus Meriones; species Meriones unguiculatus. Next base: position 113,863,859 of record NC_083356.1, read on the forward strand.
GACAGGACCATCCTGGGCCACATATGGAAGGCACCAGCACAAAGGAGGAAATGGGTGCACTGACGATATTTTTTTACTGTGTGTAAGTGTTCATTGGGAGTTGTGTCCCACACAGCTAAGGATGCTGACCTTGAGTGGCAGCTAGGAACTGGGCTCAGTCAATCTGATGCTCATTTCGACTGAAGAGAGTAAAAAAAAGTGTGTGTGGGGGGGAAGCGTTGCAGAGAGGCACTAAGAGATTTTACAGCTTGGCCTTTCTGGGGCAAACATTGCAGCAGTTCTAGAGAGAAAATTGTCAACCTTCCAGGACATCCAGAATAGGTCTTTCAGTCAATCTGTTCCACTGAGGATCAAAACAGCTTTTGAAACTTTGCTGGGAACTGTGTAACAGCTTTGGTTTACACAGGATCGAATGTTCTCAAGGCAAGGGCAGCTTCAGAATCTCCCTGCCAGGCTCTGGACTTAGCAGAGACACTTAGAACCTTTGAATCCCAATTTTCTTCTCTGAAGCTATTCAAAATTAACATTCCTCCACCTGGAATCCCTTATCGAGGTGCTCAGGTATCAAAGACCAGGTGGAGGTGATTAGCATAATGACTAGCAGGGCCAAGCCAATAACCAGAGCAGCGTGACTCCTGCCTGCCTATGGTGGTGGCTAGAATTAGTCACCCAAGGCTGTCATAACAAAGTGCCACAGAGTGAGCGGCCTAATAAGAGAAATTTATTTTTTTCCATAATCCTAGGGAGGAGAAGCCAAAGATCACGTCCTTGGCACATCTGGCTTCCCTCGAGGGCCCTCTCCGTGGCCGGCAGATGGCTGTCTTCTTGCTGTGTCCCATTGTGGTCGCTTCTCCTACATCCATCCATCTCCAGCTTCTCTTCCTCTCCTTAGAGGGAAATTGGTCTTACGGGATTGAGACCCAGATTTGATGATGTTTAACCTTAAGTGTACCGTACAGGACCTGTCTTCAAGAGTGAGGCCTTGAACATGTGCATCTGGTGACACCACGCGTTGATGACAGGCACTGAGTCGTGGGGTCACTGTGAGGGCCCAGTGAGTCAGTGCTCATAAAGCATTTAGCACTGTGGGTAACATGAGGCACCACCATGCAAATACTTGTTAATGGGTTCTGAAAATTAATTAACATGCATGCTGTTACACACACACACACCATTACATATACATATACAACAATAACGAGTAAAATGTATATTTTTTAATTAGACAGGGACTCACTATGTAACTTTGACTGTCACTAAACCCACAACCTTCCTGTCTCTACCAGGAGGGATAGAATAAGTTATTGATGCTTACATTTTTTAACCTTTATTAATTTAGTCTTAATTAAATTAAAGGGCCTTCCTTTTCCTGAGAAGCAGGAGTCGGACCTGGGCATTTATTATCCCTGCACAACAAGTTATCTTAACATTTAGTGTATGGCGGTTATCCTTGTCAACGTGAGTGGATCAAGAGCTGCCTAGACAAGTAAAGCACACTGCTTGCTGTTTCCAGAGAGCAGTAGGTCATGAGGGCGATGAGGACTGTGAGCAGCGTGTGCAATTGAGAGACTGAAATCTTAGAGCATGGACTGTTGGAAGCATAGGAACTGCAAGGTGCAGGCCGGCTGAGGAAGTAGGTCTCCGAAAGTCTGTGACTCCAAAGTTGTAACCTGGCCTGGCTTCTCCTGTCTTTACTCTGCTTCCTGGATGCCATAAGCCAATGTCTGTGCCTCCCCACCCCCTCCTCACTATGTTGGACAGAAACCTATGAAGCCATAAACTGAGACAAATGTCCCCCACTTCCATTGTTCTCTCAGGCCACAGCACTAAATTCCGCAAGCACACCTAGCACTTAAACAAATATCAGGCACTATTGTTTAATGCACGTCTTATAGATGGCTGGTTGGAATATTCCATCCTAACCGTAAGATGCAGGACATCATTGGAAGGCTTGGTGGGGCGGATTGCACAATTCCAAGATGGGTGAGTTGTTGTCGGTACTTGGAGGCAGCCTCAGTTCCTCACTGTTTGGATTTCTTCAAAGTGAAGCTTAATGCCTCTAAAATCTGGCCACTGAGAGGAAGGGTTCTGAGAGAGATGAAGGCAGAAATGACAATGTCTTTGATGAGCTGGACTCAGAAGGTACCAGTCACAACTTAGGCTACACTCTTGCGAGCAGATCTGCTCTGCTGCCCTATAGGGCGGGTCTACAAAGGGGACTGGAGACAAACACAGCAGACAGCCACAGGAGCTATCCGCTGAGCAGCTACCACATCTGGCCAGCCAGATCTTCTGGCCAGGACTGTGTGACCATGTGCTGTGATAGAACAACATGGAAACAGTAAACACTGCAGTACTGACCACACCTCAGAAGGACACGCACATTCTGGACCGCCCATCCCATTGCTTTGCAGTTTCTGAAATCGTTGTCATGCCATACTTTTACTTCTCCATCTCTCAGTTCCGGGGCAACACCCCTTGCGCTTTCACCAGTGTGTTTTTTGCTTTCCGGTTAGTCCCTTAGCTTCCATTGTTTGAAACCAAGAGCCTTAAGGGAGTCAGTCCTTAACTTTTCCCATCTTTACTCTGCTGCAGTTCATTTCCCCCCTTCTCCTAAGCTTCCTGTCCCAGGAACCAGGGTATGTCCTGGGGAAAGCCTTCTCTGATCCCTAAGTCTAGGACCCCACACTCCATGTTTCAGTTGTCTCCTGTTCTCGCCTCTGCTAATATAATATATACCACAATCACCAATCTAGCTACCATTGCAGTGCCAGTTTCCCTCCAGTAGAATTTTGCTTTCAAGAGTAACAAGAAAGGTGGAGAGACCACGGGAGTCTTGTTCATCTCTTAAATTCCTAGAACCTCACATATCAGGTCTTTCCCAAAGTCAATAAAAGTAAAACATTGTTTTGCTTTGGGTTTTTTTTTTTTTTTTTTGCAGTTTTTTTCATATCTTTGTGAGAGAGCTGACACCCTTTAAATGCCAACATTAGTCAGAACAGTTCACGTGTCTTCATTTTCCATGTTTTATGCTTCCCAATGTATTTTTTGCTGTGAATTCTAAATCAACATTTTTCAAAGATGTTGGCTGTTGTTACCCTTTGATACAATGGATTTCCTCTAAACATATTCTTCTTTCCCTATAGAAAAGCTCAAAATTAATTAGAAAAGCTCAAATATAATTATAAATACCCTTCGATACAATGGATTTCCTCTAAACATATTCTTCTTTCCCTATAGAAAAGCTCAAATATAATTAGAAGTTTGCTTCGTAAGCATCACATTGTAAAAGGGAGTTGTTGTCTGGTTTGATAGTCAAGGGTCATCTGAAGAAGGAAGTGTGTCCGAGAGCTGAGTAAGGCACCTCCAGCTTTCCCTCTGTAAATATGACCAGCCACCTCCCCTCTGCCAATTGCCTCATTTACTTTTTGACATGCTATCACTTTCCAAACCCACATGCGGTGATCCAAAAACAATTTGTTTTAAAGACGAAAGAAGCCAAAAAAGGAAACACCATTAAAAAAAACAAAACAAAACAAAAACTCATGTTTGGGTCTTTAAAACTCAAGGGCTTTAAACAACAACAACAAAAACCTAAGGCTTGTATCACCAGCCTGAGATATTATGAAGTTCACAAATCTCTGTAATATTCCAATTAAAGAACTTCATACCTAAAACAAACACAAAGAAATTCAGAGGCAACCTCTTGAACCCCACTCTTCCTTAAAGAAACAAAGAAAATTAATGGACAAGGGAGTTGGCTTGATGTCTCCTTTAATATTTAGCAAAATTAAAGCTGGAAGGTCTAGTATACATTGGGGAAACAGGCACTAGGACCTCAGACTAAACCCAGTCCCAGCTGCTGCCGTCCACACCCCCCACGCCTAATTGACTTTTCAGAGCATCCCTCCAGTCCTTTGTCCTGCTACATCTGGCACACACTGCAGAGAGTACCATGCCATGGCTTCCACAGCTGCCGTCCCTGCACTGTTCCTAGCAGGCCACTGTCCCGTTAAATGTGTGTTGTGGCAGGCTGGCTCTCCAGGGAGTCCAGGACACTCTCCTTCATGACGTCCTATAGGTCAGGAGTCAATGCCCGCTTTCCTCCCTGCATGGGCTTCTCCAGCCAACACACTTAAAGCCATTTTATCCAATGTGATGCTCTGATAAACTTGGGGAAAAAAGGTAATAGCGAAGAGATTGTAGTCTCTCCTAGAAACCCCTGATAATGCACATTTACTTATATAAATAGCAAAATTGACATGGGGAAAAAAACCAAATCATAAAATATCATGCACTCTCCTGCGTCCATAGGTCCCGCCTCCATTTGCATGATATAGATGGCTTTCAAGCCCTCTTTCTCTCTAAATTATGACGATCTAGTCCAGACAGGATTCAGCTAGCTAGAAATGCAGCATAGGTCTAAGATTTTCAATTCCCTTTCTTCTGGAGCAATGCAAAGGTAATACAAACCTATAACTATTGAAGACATTTTGAAAAAAAAAAAAAAAAACTGTGAACATAATACAGTAAATGACTGAGCCAGTTACCATAGGTTGAACAGCAACCCAAGAGGCGCAGGCAGCAATCCTTCTTAGATACAGCCTGTGTACATGGAAAAAGCTCAGAACTCAGACATTTAAAGGCATTTATCTCAGACCTTATCCCAGCCCATTTTTGAGCAAATAGCAGTTGATTCCAGTTGTGACTCAGTGTCAGCTATGAGAACCAAGGTTTTGCTCCGATCTTGAAGGGCAGAATGTTTCTTTCCTGTTAGCTGAGCTGTGCAACCACTAAACAGCCCGCTTTAAAGTGGAATCAACAGAGAGGAAGTGAAACTAGCAATAAATCCTGGGCCTGTGAGAGGCAGAGTTCTCCACAAAGCACTCAACTTCCCTTTGGGTTGTTATTTTGGAGGGTGATTTTTGCTAATTTCCATCGAAAGGTTTTCATGGTGCTCGCTAGCTGGGTGCTTACTAGAAGGTTTAATCAGTGTGCTAGCGCATGGGTGGGAAGCACGCTTGGTTTAAACCCGTGCCTACCGTCACCATCCTCAGAACAGGAAGCAGAGTTTAATTGGAAGTAGACGCCATGGCTCTAGGAACAATCATCCAAGGCTAACTGCCTGAGTGGTTTTGATGTCAGATAAATTGGCTCCCTTGTTATAAAGTGCATCTCTCCTGATTAGTACTTGATTAAACAACAACAACAAAAATAACCTCTTCAAGCCGAAATATCAACAGCCTTCTGGGTTCCACTCTCCTCAGCAAGATAATGAGCGTAGCACATTGCTTAGCATCTTTTAATTGGATGAATATTTGATACACAGTGGTTTTTCTATCACCTCTTGAGCTAAAGTTTCCATTACCACATGAAGAATGTTCCTGTTTTTTTTTCTACCCCTATATAGAAAGACCCCTATATAGAAAGTTGTTGCACCTTGACAGTTAACGAATTTAAGTTTTCTTTTAATTTACTCACTTGTGTTCATATAGCAATGGCTGAAAGGGCCTCTGCTTTTGACTATAATGTCTTTCCAAAGTAGACTTTTTTCAAGAGTTAAAACTGGAGTGGATTTTTGTTGCACCATTACATTCTAGGAAGTTCCTCTGTGTTCTTTGTTCTGTAAAAAAATATATAATGATAAAACAAAGAACCAGAAAATGTGATCCTGGCCCTCAAAATTTGTAAGCTAGCTCAAGCTAACAAAATGTGCAGGCTAATACATTGTTTTAGTGTCAGCCATGTAGCAAACTACAAATTGGTGTAAAATGAATCATAAGCAGGAGGAAAATAATTGGTCGAGAGAGTCCCAGAAATCATGATTTGACTCATCAGAAAGAAATGAGCCAATCAAGAAAAGGCATGTCAAACTCACAAAGCCACATGATACTCTAAGAATAGTACTTTTTAATTATTCATTTGTTCCAAGATTCTTAAAATTTTCCCACTTAAGTGACCCCTTTTTGTCTGAGAAATAGTTACCTTGCCTGGGTATAGGCATATCAGATAGGCAAATAATCAAACATTTACTGATATTAGATCATGAGGAAATATAGTGAAGAGTAGTTTTTTATATATAAAATTTCATAATTTATTAAAGCCAAAAGTAAATTAACATACTGATGACTTAGATATCCTTGCTCATTTTTACATAAGAGAAATGTTGGCTAAATACTTGACATTTCAGGACACACAACATCCTCAACATGTTTCAGTGTTATTTTGATTTGATAATTGTCTATACTGAGAACACTTCACAAAAATACATATTAAAATATGGCAGAAGTATATTCAAGGCCCCTTCAGAAACTTAGGATGTACATCTCTACATACCTTTTGGTAATATATGCTTAATTCTCTATTTTTTGGCTCTTTGATATGTTTAGTGTTATAGCTATTAATCACTGGTCCTCAAACTTCCCAATGCTTCGACCCTTTAACACAGTTCCTCACGTTGTGGTGACAGCAACCACAATTTTTTTCTGCTACTTCATAACTGTAATTTTGCTGCTGTTATAAATTGTAATGTAAACATCTGTGTTTTCTGATGGTCTTAAATGATCCCTGTGAAAATTTGGCCCCAAGTGATCATGACCCATGACCCGCATGTAGAGAGACACTGCTATAGATCTCTATGGACTAGATAGTACATAATTCTAGCCAAATTAATGGGACATGGAAAATCACAGAAGAGTTCACAGCTTCTGGAAAACTTCTCTTCTTGATAGACCATGACAGCAACTTGACACTGGGCATTAAAGAAAGCCTTAACCCCTGCTTCACCTTTTATGGCATAGGTCAGTTTGTATCAGATCCCTCAAGAGCTTACATCAACTCCAAAGCTCAAATAATTCTAATAGCACCAAGAGCAGAAAATCAGAAAAACAAAAAGCTGGCCTACCAGAACACAGACTCCCCGGGTCACACAGAAACCACTCCTGCTAGCCACATCAGGATTATCTGTACTTCAGGACTACAGAAAACACTACCAACAAAAGCAGAATTAGAATGTTCGCTGCAGACAAAAGAACAAGAAATATTTATGTTAGGCACATGGCTGAACACCAGTGAAAGTCGTTGCATTTATTTCTTAAATTTCCATAAGCGGAAGCTGAAAAGAAAATGACAACAAAGAACTTCATCTGCAGCATATCTCATGAATTCTTGCTAACAATGAGAGAGTCTGGAGATTTAGGGTGTTGTAATAGCAAATGAAAACAATATCAAAATTAGCGAGTGTTTTAAAAGATTTTGAAAGGTTTACAAAAATTTCCTTTAAAAAAAAAAGATTAAAAGCTCTTCTCCCTTATATGAAAGCAAGAAATTGCAAAGGTTTTACTTTCGAAAGCTTCCAAAATACAATGGCTTTTGTTTACAAACATAAATTCTGGCGTATTTTCTTCCTCAGGCTTGCAATGTACCTACATACATTTTGCCAGCAGACAGCTGAAGCAAAGCCATGCAGACAGTCCCTACTCGGGGCTGGTCTACCCAAACATACCCGGAAATCCTATCTCCTAAACTCTAGTGCCACACCTAGGTTGTCATGATCTGTAGGTTGAGAGAGGGCACAGCTCCATTATTTTGCATACGCTGGAGGCTTCTTCTTTAAGCAGAATGCGACGGGAAGTGTGGTCTGCTGCTTTAATCTGCGTGTGTTTAAAGAATCCGCTGGAAGCTGGTAGTGGGTACTGGTCACCAACCCACTGAACCTTCCCAGATGCCACAGTCAACACACACGCTCGTTAAATCGGAGAAACTCTTGAACCACAGCAAACAGTTGCTAAAACAGAAGGAAATTTTCTTTCGGAGCTGAAAGAAGGAAATTTCCAATTAAGAAATGCCTGGGCGCTTTCATCTCCTGATTTCATCTCGTTGATTAAACTATGAGATTTCCTTATGTCACACTTGAGAATTTAAAAAAAAAAAAATCTATATCTATTTTTCATGCACACAAGCATTAGTTTAAAATAAGCTCACTTTTGTGTCCTTTTAAAATTATGTTGGCATTTTCGAAAAAAAATGTAAAGAAATGTTTTCACGTGGCGGTTGTAGTTACTTCTTTTAACTTTATCCATCTGGTGTGAACTTCGCCTCTTAAATTTCTCTCCATTCGGTTGTCAAGTTACACAGGACTTATCATCTGCACCACTCCTCAGTGATCTGTCATTCATCTACTCAGAGACAGTCACTGCAACTTGCAAAGTAGATAGAACCTCTGCGCAAGCGCGGAACAGATGTCACCACTCCAGCATCTGGAGCCGCCTGTGACCAAGAGCACTCCCAGCAGTTGGATCCTGCAGCCCCCCTCTAGAGAGAAGCACCTGGCAGTTGCTCTCACCGTCCCCAGCGTTCCTGATATCCCCAACCACCCCACAAAGCTTTCCAAGCTGTTTGTTCTCCCACTAGCTGGAGGAGACAGAGCAAACATCACAAGACCCAAGACACTGGAGAGGGGTCCGCGTGAACTCAAAAGCTAGCGCGCATCTACTTAAGTTCTTGCTTTTGTTCTCTAAACGTCCTCGGCCATTGTGCGCATAGGCTATTTCCTTAGACAGGTTCAGAGACTTCCCATACATAGCCGACATCTCCATATGCCATGACTTTCCACATTCACCCTCCTGCAGCCAAGAGGCAAGTGATCCAACCAGTGGTTCAGCACGTCCACCCAACCCTTACAGTTTACACGTGCGTCCTCTTCATTCTATGAGCGCTGACGAGTGTACACGACAAGGTTCCGCTATTGCAGCATTCTGCAGTGCATTTTCCCTCTCCCCAAATTCCTTCCTTCATGTTCACCATTCTTTCACTTATTTATGCTTGCAATAATTAACCACTGGTATTTTTATTGTCCATGATTATGCCTTTTCCAAATTGTTCTACAGCAACTGTGTGACACTCTAGAAAAAGCAAAGCCATAGATAATACCCAAGTCATCACACTGGTATCTCCCAATGAATCCCGGTTTATTTATCCGCTCACTTGCTAAATATCTTGATTGCTTCCAAGTTGGGCCAATAGTGGATGATGCGGCTATCAATTTTCATGTGCAGGTTTCTGTGTGAAAACAAATTATAACTCACTTAGATAAATACTAAGGAACATGAGTACTGGGTTGTATAACGAGAGTGCAGTTCATTAAAAACAAAACAAAACAAAACAAAACGAAAAACCTGTCAAACTCTTTCCAAAATGCTGGTCCACTTCCATTGCTCACACCTCTCCAGCATTGACAGTCAGTGTTTTGGTTGTAGACCGTCCTAACAAGTGTTCCAGTACTGTGTCATTGTTTTAATCGTCACTCATTCGATGATGTGGTAGTGTTATTTTTTTTTATTTGAATTGCACAGTAAACTTACGCCTACGTAGTAGGCAACATCTTTTACAGGAGAAGCTTGCTGAAGAGCCCGCGCTGCATGCCTCCTTTAATGCTCCTCTGGTACAGAGACTCCGGTGGTAAGAGTGCCCACTCCAGGCCGGCCAATCGCTGTGGACATGCGTGGTTCACCTACATTAAAGCAGTTGCCAATCCTGAAATCACCCCCGGGGCAGCGTCTCTATCTCCCCTCTGCTCTTTACAGCCCACGGACATGGTGGTAATGGTGGCAATCTTCCTACATGCTCTTTTGCTATCTCTGTATAGTATTCAGGAAGGTCTGTTCAGGCCTCGTCCACATCTTAACCAGCCTATTTCTTTGCCTATCTTTAGATTTGGTAAGTTCTCTATATAGTGTAGATAACGGTTCTTGGGCTGGTGCTGGGTGGGAGTTTTCTCCCAGCCTGACTTTCTCATCTCATTGATCCTTGTAGCAAATGTCACATGGGTGCTCTTCATTTTCATCCCCTCCACTTTATCAGTCCCTTCTTTCATGAATGGTGACTCTGGTGTTGCATCCAAAAGGTCTTTGCCACAATGACGGTCTTTTAAATGATCTCCTACCCTATATTCTAAGACCTTCCTAGTTTCATGGTTTACATCTATACCAATGATCCATCTTGAGCCAGTTTTTGTGAATGGTTTAAGGTCTGTATTCAGATTGTTTTATCTCATCTTTTGGAACACAGAGCTACCTTTTCCAGTAACTGAGATTCCACATCCCTGGACTCTCCAAGTTCCTGATTTTTTTTTTTAATGTGAAATATCTTTTCTATCTTCATCTCATGATGTCATCTTCATTGTTCAAAAGGGCATCACTATAATAACTAAATTCATTGATCACATCATACCTACATATTTTAAAAGCACCCAGCTGCATGTCCTCTACTAGAACGTAACAGTGAGCATCTCAGGAAAAGAGTGGTCACTGAATTTGCCATAGTTTTATTACAGCCACAAATAAAAAACCCTGATTACCACCATGTGTGAAAAAGTAAGAAATCATTTTGCTTGCCATCTTTCTGGGTTGTGTGTTGTGTTTTTCCACTTCTAACCTGTCTTTCTCTCTTTTCTTTTTCAATGTTTTGTGAAAGGTGACCACAAAAAAAAAAAAAAAGGCTTACTGATTAAATTATGCCTGAAGAATTTTATACAAGAGATTTCTTGTGTTATGTAGGGTGTATAGGCTTTACATTAAAAAATCTATTTGTCACTGTATGACAGAACTAAATGACAGCTTTCTTTGCACTTCTCTCAGAATGCATGCTACACAAATAGGTTGGTAGGTCAGGGGAAAAACTCTTTTTGATACCCATTTCCAACTTAGAAGAGGCCTTGTAAAGAACAACTATTTCATTCCCAATACTACTGCAGTTAAAGGGATCAATTGTTGACATTTGTAAGATGAAACAAAATAAGTGTCTTGTTTTAAAGGTTTATTTAAAGGTGCGCGTGTGTGTCTATGTGTGTGTGTGTCCGTTTCCCCATGTGTATGTGTGTGAACATGTGTGCAGGTACATGGAGAAGCCAGATGCTCCTATCATATACTTTGGAGCTGGAATTACAGGTGTCCTGGAATGGATACTGAGATCTGAACTCAGTTCTCACAATTGAGCAAGTGTTCTTAACTGTGGAGACCCTGTCCAACCCTAGAAAAGCTTCTTAAGAAATTACCTTATAACCTCCATTCTCAATGAAGTCAGAGAAAGTATAAGAAAAGATGAAATACTAAGGGAGAGTAAGAAATGACTATTGGGATACAATTGAACCCTGAGAAGTGTAAAGAGGACAGTAAAACAAAAAGGCCCTGTGATTAAAGAACCACAATATTACATCATGGACTGTAGTTCTTGAAATTTCAACATCACGGCCCATTAGTTTTGAGTAAATGAAGTTCGACTGATGTTCCTCAGAGTCTTGAGCTTTAAGCTTCTATAAAAATACACTTTAATTGACTTTGAAGATTTAGGAATATTTTTACAGACACTTGCTTCAAAGGCAATGGGAATAATCACCATCCATTTGTTCTGGCATCAACTGCTCAAGCTTCCAGCAACGGTATCCAACAGTTTTTCTAACTATGCAGTTAGAAGGCACTTCTTTTGCTCTTGGTTAGAGTTACAAGGTTTCTTACAGTGTATAAAGGCAAGTACACAAAGCCATGGGTCCTCAAGTGGGTTTTCACACAAGGACGAACATGCAGTGACCATCAATGTGAACTAGCTTTGCTGGAAATGCTCTTCTTTGTGAAGTCTTCTAACTCATCAGTGTTTCCCAGTAAAGAAAAGAAGAGTAACATACAAACACCAACACATTATTTTCTCCTGACGACTAAGACTGGTCTAACTTGAGCTTTGGTACCAATACAAATGGCTGAAGTATGTGATCTCAACCTTGTTACAGAATGGGGCTTTGGTTACACTTTTCCTCTTAAATTGTAATTTCAAGAACAGTACAAATATTGCTGTTTTCTAATAATGCCTTTTGCCTTTTTTGTTGTTGTTTTACCCAGATAAAAGAAACGACGACCCCAGAGTTCTTGCCAAGCGAACGCTGTACAGTAGGGCTGCCATTGATTCCTTAGGTTTGTTCTTTGCTCTGTTTAAAAATAAGATCTGCAGGCTAACTGCTTCCATTACAAGCCAACAAAGTAAGATCATGTCTGAAGCGTCTGCCCAGACCTCCATTTGGGTCTGCTTTTCAAGGGTGAGATTACATTTTTCGTGCCACTGAAGCAATAAATTCCTCCTCCACAGACCTTTGTGTTCCTGCAGCCACGTCGCAGATAGTACGCAGAGACAATGGCTGCTGAAGTGGGGAGGCGATATCAGATTTGGAACTCTGGCTGCTTTAACATGAAATGAGGTCCTGTTCGTGTCCTTTTATTCTCTGTGAACATAGAACCCTGGGCTGTTTCACAGCAACAAGGAGAAATAGCGAGAAAAATGAGGAGTGGTCCACATCATCAGCCCAGCTAGGAATGGGCTCCTCAGAGTTGGGCTGATGAAGACCCACAGGAGCCGAACGGAGCGACACCTCACCATTTTCACCGGTCCACCGGGAATTGCTGCAGGGAAAGGTGTCCAGACAGCTGTGTGTTACTGGAAATACCCCGGAAATGAGCATGGGGCCTTTCCAGAGGCATTGCTATTTTTACAGTGTTCACTGAAGTCTCCTGGTGGTGAGGCAGCACAGTGGGAACAATACGTCGGCACTATTTGAGGCTGACATAAACTGTAGAGTGTTTTCAATTCTGTGTATAGCGAGAAAATAATTTTATAGTCTCTGCTGAGACTAATAAATGTGTTGTTTTGTAAAACACATTTGGCTTGTAAAACTGTTGAGATCTTACCATAACCTTATGAAGCAGATTTTTGTTTGAATTATACTCTCCCTTTTTTTAAATGAATGTAAGGTGTCTCTAAAGAGTTTTAGAAAGTCTCATGTGAATTATCAAATAAAATTAACATTTACAGGGAACTTTGTATTTTAAAATGATAGTTTGAGTAGATAAAACTCCATTTCTCTCTCCCTCCCTTTCTCTCTCTCCCCTCTCCCTTCTCTTACATACACACCTTACATTTGAAGGTGCATTACCCCTGAATTATTTTAATATTGCTAATGGTAGGTTTAAAATACATTGTTTATTAGTAAAACTCAATCATTATGTAAAAAAAATGTTTTGAAGCTAAATCTAAACTTACATTTTTACAGTAGAGAAGAAGCCTGTATATTTCCCATTTGAATTTCAAGAATGCCAATATTTAGAAAAATGTTGTAATAAAATGTGGATTAACAGTGCAGCCTAGAAATAGCCAATGACTACTGTTCCTTAACGAGCCAGCACTTAGTAAGCACCTGTTGTGTGCAACAGGCTGGCTTCCGAGATCCATTGCTGTGGGTGGTTTAAGAGCTCCTAATTTGAGGGGTGTGATTGCACAGGCGTGGAGGGAAGAGTCACGAGGACTGTGAATTCCACACCCGCCAAGACTATATAGTAAGATCCTGTTTAAAAAAACAAACAGGTGCCTTTCTCTATCCTGGGATTGCAGTGTTTCTATGACTACTTGAGAGAAAATGGACAGTGCCTGTATGTTTCCACATTCTAAAAAAAGAAAGAAAGAAAAAAACAAACAAACAAAATGAACATCCTTAAAACAAAACAAAACAAAACAAAACAAAAAAAACCAGAATCCGCCACTACTTTAAAAATGATCAAATCCTTAGAAGATTTTGCTCTCTATACGATGGAGAGCCAGGCAGCCACATACCTTAGGTGTGGCCTCCAGTTCAGATGGCAGCCCCTCTTATCTTCATGTGCCCCGACAGTTTGTGGGTGGGTTCACAGGGCTGTTGCAAGAACTGTAGGCAGGAATATCAGTGAGGCACTTCTACCAGGTACTTTGCAACAGCTAAGAAAGACTGAGTTATGATATATCAGTGAATGCTACTAGGTTTATACATTTTATATTAGTGTGTGTGTGTGTGTGTGTGTGTGTCTCGCGCGCGTGCTCGGGCGTGCACATGAGGGTTTTGTATGTAATATTTACATGTCTGGTACTCATGAAGGCCAGGAGAGAACTCTGGATTCCCTGGACATGGACTTATACAGAGCATGAGTCCTCTGGAAGAGCAGTCAGTGCTCTTCACCTTTGAGCCATCACTCTAGCCTCTGGGTTTATATATTTTAATTCATTATTATCTGCCTTCCTATAAATATGTAAGAAAAAAAATAAAGATGCATACATGTCTACAGAAGATACACACTCACCATGTCCAGTGTGTGCATATGGGCCTGAAGTGAAGTCAGTTGCTTCTTTAAATCAGGATTTTGTTTAGAATAAAGAAGCATAAAATATAATGACTATGCAATACTAAACTGCAAGTTTTCTTTCAAGAAGTTTTAATTGGGCGGGATATATGACTCACATTAGGAGAGAACACTTTCTTGAAGAGGACCAATTCTGTGGACAGAGCCACGCCAGGTGGCCCCTGAGTGCCTGTAGTTCAAGCCGCAGGGTTTGGTGCCTCGGCCCTCTGCATGCACTTCCATTCACTGCACATGCCCCACACAAACGCAGACACATACACATGATTTAAAATAGCAAAACAAACCTTTAAAACACACATCTCTTGCAATTAATAGCTATGTTTTAATATCCCAATCCAATAACTTGTTTTTGAATCAAGATTTAGAATTATAAATAAGAATAATATTTGAGATATCCATATACACAAGAATACAGATATGGGTTGGAGAGATGGCTCAGTGCTTAAGAGCACTGTCTACTTTTTCAGATGGTCCTGAGCTCAATTCCCAGCAACCACATGTGGCTCACAACCATCTATAGTAAGATATGATGCCTTTTCTGGTGTGCAGGTGTACCTGCAGAGGTGAACACAAATACATAAAATAAATAAATAAATCTTTTTTAAAAAAAGACCTTAGTTAAAAACAAAGAATACAGATGTATGCTAACTACAATCTCTCCCCACATCTGTGTACACGGTACCTTAATTCACAAGAGAAGCATTGATGGAGCTGGGGAGGTGGCTCTGTCAGTAGTGTATGCTCAAGTATGATCCACGTCCAGACCCCAGGACCCATGTCACGGCCAGGCATGGTGGTACCAGCACTTATAATCCTAGAGCAGGGGAGGTAGAGACAAGGACTCCCTGAAGCTCACTGGCCAGTTTTCTCAAACAGGTGACTTCCAGGTTCTGTGAAAGACCGTGTCTCAAAAACTAAGGTAGTGAGTGATAAGGAAAGACACCTGAGGCCTACCTCCAGCCTCCAAGCACAGGAGCGCACACACACACACACACACACACACATCACACATCACACTAAAAGGGGAAGATGTTGATAAACTGACCACATTAAAACAAAGCCGCATCATAAAGAAAATAGAAAATGCCCTTCCGGCCCCAGCAGCCATTTTCCTATAACTTGCCAACATGACCGGCACAAGGGAAGCACGTTCTCTAGACATTTAGGGAAGTTGAAGTTGTTGTCGTGACTGCATGCGTGCAAATGTTCAAGAATTATGACGTGGTAGGCATCAGGCAAATGGGCACTCTTAAAAAAGGAAGGGCTCATAACTGTTGCCACGGCAAACTGTTAGAGTCCACAACATCGCATCGCTCAGCCCGGCGTGGGCATCACTGTAAACAAGCAAGTTAAGGGCAACGTCATTAACAGGAGACTTGACGTGTGCACCGAGCCTCGACGACATCCTCCGTGCGGCGAGAGCTTCCTGAAGTGCATGAAGGAAAACAACCAGAGAAAAAGGCCAAACAGAGGTGACAGGGTTGAAGTAAGCTCCAGCCTGCTGCACCAGGAGAAACACAGGGATGAGGACTTAGGGAAGGACTGGGGGCTGCCGGAGCCCATGCCCTGATTTTAGTGCTTAATGTACAAAAAGAAATTTACAACAGTAAAAGCGTTTTCCTTTAAAGAGAAAGAAAATGGCAAAGGCAACCACAAAGCAATGAACACCTGGCGCATATTTACTAAAGATATAAATATGAATAGGTGGATGTACAACTCACAAAATGAATAATAAAAAACAACAAATATAAGAAAACATTATTTTACTCAAAAGAATTATGTTTGTCCAGCAACTAAATTAAAAATTGATCAATCCCTTGAAAATGTCATTGTGCTGTGATTGGAATATCATCTATAAATTATCGGCATTACAGAAACCTGGAAATACAAATAAGTTCCTTTTGCACATGTATGAAATTGAATCCAGTTTCGAAAGTAATTTCTTAGGTAATGAACCTGAAGGAGTCTCTGAGCTGCACAGCCTTGTGGCTGGGTAACCCCCTTCGGTATACACACAAGGCAAACATTTGCATGCACCAAGAATACACAGGCTAAGCCTCTTCATCGCGATCTAAAATGAAGTGCACATTGAACATTTCAAATATGCTGACAGCCACCATTCGCAGGTCATCCGGGCGCAGCTCTCTCCGGGTCAGAGAAACTAGGAAGTGCAGGAAGGAGGAAAGGGGACATATCCACACACTGATTTTACACTCCTTTAGTGAAAAGTTATACTTTTTGTACAGAAAGTCTGATACCTGATGCTGGGGGATGACATCATACAATGTGACAAGACTCCTCCCTTCAGGCAGCTGACAGTCTCGTGGGGACCGCGCACCCATGGACAGAGAACTGGGTGGCTGGGGAGAGTGTATGGTGACAGGAGAAGCTCAGGGTGCTGGAATACCTTGAGCTTCCAGCACTCAGGGAGCACTCAGGGAGCACCCAGCACTCAGGGAGGCAGAGGCAGGAGGATCTCTGTGAGTTCGAGGCCAGCCTGGTCTACAAAGTGAGCCCAGGACAGCCAAAGCTACCCACAGAAACCCTGCTTCAAAAACAAGAAAAAAAAAAAAAAAAAAAACAGATAGGGAGATAAACTTGGTTGATAAAGCCAAGAATAAGGACCTACGCTTGGTCAAAACATGTATCAAAATGATAGCTCTTAATGCCAGTTCTGGGAGGCAGAGACAGGGTGAGCCCTGAGGCACATGTGCTAGCCCTTCTAGCCTAACTGGTGAGCGTCAGGCCATTGAGAGACCATGTCTCAAGGGAGCTGTATGTGTTCCTGAGAGTCACACTTGAGGTTGTCCTTTCAGTTCTACAAGCACCATCGTGGGCTTGCTTCTACCCACACATGCCGCTCGTCCTCACACACAGAGGGTCCACAGGCGCGGCTGTGTGTGGGCAAAAACAGAGAGAGAGAGAGAGAGGCTAGATGATAAATAGGTAGATGACAGACAGACAGATAGACCCCCACATCAGGATACTTATGCAAGAGGATTCCAAAGTCAGGGGAAAAGGAGAACCCGAAGATGGGGTGAAGTGGGGACAAAGCAGGCTGGCCAGAGTTTGCCTGAGAAACTGTGGTTACAGCACTGAGACACTTAAAAGACCCATTAAGACATTTAGATGGTATCTCAAGGACTGTGGGAACCTGGACTTCACTAGCATCTGGAATGAAGATTGCATTCTTATTCCATGAAGATCACTCTAGCAGTCTGAGATCACTCTAGCAGTCTGAGGGAGTTCAGACTGGTTTGTCTAAACTTGAGTAATGAGGTAGAATCGGCTGGATGGGGCTGCTGGTGAGAGGAACCAGGATAAAAGGTGTCTCGCTATGTTGCTTGGCTTACTATGAAAACAGGCTCTGGCTAGGAGAGACACTTAAACATCACTCTACTTAGCTTGTACTTACAGGGAATATGGGAAAAGATATATTTTTCTGTCTAGAAATGTAGATATACTTTTATACATTTGTATATATGTACTTCTAATTATATATAATCCACCAATCGATGTCTATTCAGTGTAACAAGAAAACATTTAACAGAAGGCTGTTGGTTATAAGACGACAGGAAATTTATTAAACAGAGTTGATTTGGCTTTTTGTCTGTTTTTAAAATATAATTATTCCATGATACAAAGTTATCAGTTCAGAATTGTATTTTTACTTTTTCAGTTCAAAACTGACATGTCAGTGGTCACAGAAATGAGCCATACCTTGACAGACCCTTGGAACATTCCAGAACAGTGATTCTGACATGATGCTGCAAATTATGATCACCTAGAGAAGTCACAAGTCCAGGCCTCATTGCAGAGCTCTTGAAATGACAACCTCAGGAGATGAGATGCAAGGCTGGGACAGGCCTCTCTGTGCTTCCGGTGGTTCTGCATGCAGACAAGTTTGGGAACCAGTGATCTAGAACAGGAACACGAAAGTGAACTGAAACTCACTGTGTGCCGGGGCTGCTCTAATCAGAGGCCACAGAATCAGGTGTGCAAGACAGTTTCTGTGCTCAGCAAGAGTTCCACAGCCCAGAGAAAGTAACTCTGGGTCCACGCAGGTCTTGTCTCCTCTTCTCTCCTGTACTGTTTCCTCCCTGCAGCTGGTACGGTCCATCCAGTGAGAGGCACAGAGTGTCAGGAGAGAAGAGCGAGCTGAGTGGGGACCAGCAGACACGGACTCTCCAGCTGGGATCAACCGTGTTCCTGTGATGACTCACTCAACACTCGCCTTCTCTGCCGGTTTCTGAGGCCCTTAGTCCGTCTGCCTCCTCCCATGCACACGGTGGCTGCGGTCCATAGGTTTCTGTTCACATCCTCACTGCTCATAGCCTCAATGCTGCAGGAAGCAACAGGAATCCTGCAACTTGCTACTTTGCATGAACGACAAGGGACAGAGGAGACTTGAGATAATAGTATAAAAAGGAATTGTTGAGAATGAGAAACACCACCTAATAAATAACATATCAAAATAAAAATTGTGATGGCTCTTTGCATTATATGGCTGATTGTGCAAAGGAATTATTATGTTTGTTAAATTGTTTGGCTTGTGGTTCTAGCATTCTCTTAATTAGCTTCATGAGTTCTTCTTAAGCTGCGTGTCCATTTTGTGAAGGTAATTGTTTTATTAAAAACACATTATCTATCAACTTCCTCAACTGAATCACAAAGCCACAATACTGTGGCAGCTAAGAAGCACGGAAGATGCTCCTACCCTTGTAGGCTGCCCAGCATTCACCCAGGAAATCACACAGACCAGAGGCAACTCAAGGCTGGCTTGTAGGAAGCAGTAAAAAGTCTTTTATGAGTTTTCAAACTGTTCTAGAGCATAGGTCAGTGTACTGAGGATATGGTTCTGTACGTACAGGGCACAACTGTCACTTTAGAAGAGTTTTTCTACATTTGAAAGTTCATGAGTAATCTACCTCAGGGAACATGTATACGTCAGAGCATTTGCCAGGCTGGATGCTAAATTCCTGCACATTTGGTCGTCTTGGGATTCAGTAGCCTGCTGGTGGACTGTTACCTAAAAAATGGTTCAGTACCTCACATGGTCTAACAGAACAAGTTCAGGTTCGACACGGAACTGTGTACATGGAATGCTATGACATGGTGTGTGGAAGATGGCATAACTGGGCTATAAATGAGACCATGAATATGCAAATTTATACATTTGTTGCCTTTACCAGCAAAAGAACAGTATTCCACCCTGACTCAGATTAGCTTTCTACCCTTTTACTTTATTCATTTATTCAATATTTTAAAAAGCATTTTGCTATGTTATCCTGACTGCCCTGCTTCTCATCATGTAGTGCAGGCTAGTATCTGACTCTGGCTGAATGCCTCCTGCCTCAGCCTTCGCTACTAAGGAGGACCAGCCTCTGCCTGGCAATGGCCAACTGCTACCCTGATGATTTTCTTGCTTATAGTAAACAGATGGCATGTGACATTTTGTAACACCAGAGAATTCTTTCAGACCCAGTGGAAACTGCATTGGGCTCTGAGGAGGAAGAAAGAGCCAGCGTAAACTCATCTACTTTGATGAGAATCGGAAGGGGTGGACATTTATAAATAAAACAAACAAAAATACCCAAAACAGTTTCCTTTCCTTCTCACAAGCGCAGGCCTGCTAGGTGATGAACTCTTGGTTCTCGGGTGCTCGTGGGAGCTACTTACAAAAGCAAGAGTTCCCAGGGACAGTTTTACCTAAAAATATTGTTCAAATAAGATCATCTAAAGAATTAATTTGTGAGGCAGAGCTAAGGAATGGACCATAAAAGAGATGACTCAATGTCTGTAAGAAAATGGGATGTCTTGCCGAGAGCTTTATGGGGTACATGGTTTTGAGTAGATGGGGATTAAAAGCAGGATTTCAATTGGCTGAGTGTGATAAGATTTGCCTGAGGGTAATTAGGACAAGAGCCAAGGCAAGAGGTCATGGGAGAAGGGTTCTGGGTCATGCATGAAGTCAAGAGACATTACCACAGACAGGGCGAGTGACAGTCAGACTGTCCCACAGCTAAGCAAGCTGATGAGCTGTTTGGCCTGCCCAATGTTTAGTTTTCTAACTGCAGAAACAGTTTTATTTGAATTAGCAGCCAACATTTAAGCATTGGGAGATTGCCCACACAGTTTCTAAAGGATTGGCTTCCGTTGGATTTTCCAGTTCTGATGATAATGCTGGACTTGCAGTTCCATGTCAGCAATCAGTAGTGGTCATCAAAAGCAGAAGACCAGGACAGGGCACAAGCTCTGTCAACAACCTGCTAACCCGCTCTTTGCCTCTGGGGATGTCGGTTGCCTTTTGTCGCCATGCCTACACTGACTGTATTACTGATACTCTGTTGCATGTTCTCCATATAACGTGGTCCACATAAGGAAAGATCAGGGGACAGTCAACCTCAGCCAGATGCATTCATTCGCCAGGTGGTGAACAACCACAATGCTTTGGAGTAATCAAGGGACCTCTGCAGCTGGCTAGAGATGTACTTGTGAAAATGTAACATGGCAAAGGGACATAAAACCAATTAAAGGAGAAAGGAGAGGTGGAAAACGCAACTGGACATTCCCTCACCATTCAGGTAAGAGGTAGAGGGTGGCAGTCATGGTGGCATAGGTGGCAATGGGAATACAAAGAATCTACCCAAGAAACTACCTGAATAGAAGCGGGTGACTTCCAGCACTGAAAGCGGAGATGGATGGAGAGCCGAGTGATTGACTCGAACAAGGCCTTAGAGCACGGCCATTCAGTCCATCAGAGGAAACTGAAGCAAGTCTGGGAGAAATGTCGGTTTTCTTAAAGATCATCTCTTGCTTTGGGGCATCTTTCTTTGGGAGGCCTCCTGAACACGTGGGTAGAGAGATTCATCAACAGACAAGGATAGTCCTATAGATCAGTACAGCCTGGACAAAAACTAAGGGCAGAGACTGTGGTAGTAGGGAGTGCTCAGAGTTCTCATGTGCATAATTGGGGAACAGCAGGTCCTATTTCCCTTGAGAAAAAGCATGGTGAGTCAATAAAAATGGCTTATTAGATACATACAAAAATTTCATGGAAACCATGGATGTCGAAAAGTAACAACTAAATGGATTGAAAAAAAAATCCAACATGGGTAAAAAGTAAGTAGAAACTGAGTGACAACTGGCCTTTTGGATATTCTAGGTTCAAAAAAGTATAGCAGGCATTGGATTCAAAACTGAGGACTAATGGACCCAGAGACAGCATATACCTGCTCTAAAATCCCAGGTCATCTCCCACGACACTGGCCTGACAGCTCCAGCATGGGTGTTGACAGTCTTCCTGCTGATGAGGACGACTGAACTCAAGACAAGTCACTCCAGGGAAAGTCTGATGAATCAAAGAAGTCTCCGTGTCTTGATGAACAGATGAGTAAATGGGTAGAGACAAAATAGTCCTGTCTGAAGTTAAGAACGATGTGGATCTCTATGTCTTATTTTAAAGAAAAAGTCATTTCGATATTTAACCTCCTCCCCCAACATGTTCGGAGCTGGAACTAGAAATCAGGAAGCCAAGGAGAGCAGAGGCTGCTGGTGAGATGGAAGCCCTCCAATCAGGGGCAACTTAGGCCAAAACGAGCAGTGAGCAACAGGAGCAAACAATCGCAGGCAGATGCACCCTCCTGGTCCACTGGGAAAGCCCTCACTTGGTGATGCAGGACACATTCTTATTAAAATGTAGGGACTTGCACAAATACTCTGCGTGGTGCTTTAGGAATTCATAAGCTCTCACAGTCAAGAGTCTGAGCTGTCTACAGGGTTAGGGTTTTTTACTGCATTTATTCATTCATTTGTTTGTTTGTATATGGGTGTGTAACTGTGCTTGTGTGTATGTGTACATGTGCTCAGACCAATGCCAAGGTATATGTTTGGAGATCAGAGGACAGCTTGCAAGATAGGTTCTGCCTGTCTATCATGTGAGTCCCAGGAATCAAACTCCTGTGCCATCTCTCAGCCCAGGGCTACATTTGCATAGAACCTTTTTTGGAAAAATAACTACTGATCATTCAACAACAACAGAAAACAACAGGCGTTTACATCTCATTGCTTTTCAGCCTCTCACTCCTGTACTTTGCCATTTATGTGTTTATGTACTGAGCCCCAAGTTTACTTAACACACAAAAAATGAGGTGACTAATTTGAACTAACATCAAGCTTAGAAGACTTTTCCTCTTTGGACATTTTTACCTGCTCCATATTCAGACTCCACAGTACGTACTCCACTAATACCCCGTTCTTCGACACCCTCTAAACTGTATGCTTGGTCTTAACAAAAGCACTCCAGAGTGCTCCAAGGGATGGTTCCATACCCTTAAGGATTTAGGCAATGCAAATTGGATTTGATAGTTTTTTTTTTCTCTTTTTGAAACATGGAGCCAATTTTCTAAGGTATCATCTCATTAGCATAAGGCTAGAGATTGGCTCCCAAGAAAAACACGTAACTGTAAATTAACCAGTCGGGTAAACCACAGAGGAGACTTTGGGGTCTGCACATACAGCCTCTTGGAGACCTTTTTACGACTGCCAGTTCCTCAGCAGAACCAGCCCCAAACTAGGGTATGGTGTTTGTCAAAATTCTGTCATTGAAACAAGCCATAGCAGGGGAACTGGTCTCTAAAACACTGCAACCTCAGGAGTAAGAAGGCCTAGCTTGGCTCCTAGGGTCGGCATGATCCCTCACCATTCATTGCCTAGTTGGGGCAGAACCTGCTATGAACCCAGTCTTTGATTTCTCACTGGGCTGCCATCAGATTTAACAAATGTAAAAATAAAATAATTATTCAAATGGAACTTTCTCTCCAAAGACTTGATCAAGTAAGTTCTGGTCATATGGAGATCCTGCAAAACAACTTGTAATAAGGGGGAGAAAGATGCTTTCTCAACAGTGCCATAGTTTTATCATTTTAAACATTTAAATATTAGGGATTTAGAATGTAGTTTTGAAATGCTTGGGCTGAATTAAACTATGGCGTATTTCCATAAGGTTGAGGTCCTCTTTGACTTCCATCCTAAAAATGTTCACAATTCTCTAAGCTCCAAATTGACATCATTCAATTTTAAACTCAGAAGTCTATTCAGCTGGTTGGCTGTGACTGTGAACAAAGAAATATGTTCAGAACACAAACCACTTTATGGGTTCAGGATGATCAGGGAACCCTTGGAGACAAGGCATGCCAAATGGATTTTAGGCAGTTATGACTTAGCAGTAAGAGGTGCATTCAAAATATTAAGACTTCACAAGGAAACATTTTTTTCTGACAAATGTATGGCATATACCTGTCATAGTTTCAGATATTTCTGTCTTGAGTACGGCTTTCACAATAAAATTAGGCAATCAGAATTATTCTTAGTGACTTTTCCTGGGTCCCATAGTACACATCTGAACTTTTGGAGTAGTGTTGGGAAATATAAATCTTATTAAATATTCCCTTCATGATCAGCACCCTTTAAATTTAATATGCTATTCAAAGAAAATCATTTGAAAGCCCCCTGCTTTCTCTTGCTTCTGCAGCTTGTTCTATTCACTGCCTCACTTCAGTAAGGTTCTGGATGGCTTGTTTCTATTCTAGGTGGCATTTACGTAAGAATGGTTTAATCACATTAATGATTAATGCTGCTCAATACACCCATCCCTGTGGCCATGTAACTTCCATAAAGTTAGATCCCTTCTAAAGTATGCTAACCCTGCAAAGGCATGTGCTGTCCACATGGGAGTCCCTGACATGTGAAAGATGATTGCTTCTTTGTTGCTCTTATTATCATCTTCTTGGAAGAGAACAAACAGTGCAAACATAACATATTGCTGAGAGAAGAAATCTCTAGAAAGCACTTAATGATCCAACTGGAATATGTTCTAACAGTATGGTCTTCCCTGATTTTTCAATTTACTACAGGTGCAAAATCCCTGACAGACTCAGGACAGTGAACAGATTGAATCACTTTTTCACAATTTGAATCTTGAATGAATTCCAAAGTGCTCAGAGTCAAGCTGGTTTTCCATTTCTTTAATATTTCAAGTTAAACCATTTTCTTTGAAAGTTGGCCCATAGTACTCATAAATTATGGGGTTTGGAAAACCACATTCTTTATCAAATAAGAATTTAGGCATTAGAGGTAGACTGATAATTTTAATCAATGTTGCCATAAATATTAGAGCAGGAACAGTGCCTTCAAATCTTCCTTTGTTATGCATGCTGGCATTCGGTGAATGATATAAAAGTTCCAATATTTCAGAAATTAAAACATGACTGAGACATTTCGCTCTGTAATTGTTATAATGGGGAAAAAATAGAAGGCTTGGTGTAGCCCTGGATACAATAAGGGTGTTTGGAATAATCTTCCATGGAATATGCTATACAAATCAGACGGTTTTAAGCTAAAATTTCCAACAATTAAAGCAAGGGACAACTGTGCAGCAGATTTTTAAAGATAGTCGATGTTCTAGAAAATCAAAATGCAAGCCAGAAATGGTGGCTCAGGCACATAACACTAACACTTAGGAAGCTAAAGGAGAACTGTCATGAGTTCAAGGCCATCCTAGACTGTGTTGGTGACCTCTTGTCTTCAAAATGATGATGCACATGACAAAAAATAAAATCTTGTTAGCCTGCTAGCAAGCATTGAGTTTTCAATATACCCAATGATTCCCCTCTCTTCACTGGCTCAAATGAGCGGTTGCTCTGGAGAGAGAGCTATAGGACTGACTCTATAGTGGAGGGGGCCTAAGTGGTAGCAAGATTCTGAGAAGACTTTCACCGTGAGGAGAAGAGATTCCTGAGGGTCATCTTGTGATGACAAAGCCCCTGCAGGTGAGCCATCTCATCCCATGATATGCACCGGAAACACCGTCATCATCACTGAGGCCACTGAACATTCTAGAAATGACATTGTGAGGTGAAATGAGCCCCCACTCTGCTCTCACTGTTGAGGTGGTTAGCCATAGATAAGCTGACATTCATTCACAAAGAACGTGAATTGCTGGGGGACAGGAAGAAACACATCATCAAGATCATCTGTCTTAACCATTGCTTTGGAATTTAAACATTTTAAAAATTCAAAACTGACACCTGTGTTGTGCAAAATGTGCAGCTACCTCAGAGAGCTTCTTTTTATGGGGTGCGGACAGCCCAAAACTTCTGTTTTCCCAGTTGCGCTGTTTGAAAGTGAGTCTGTGTACCAGAAGGTTGCTCAGGATTATGAAACTTAATGCATTTTATCTCAAGCAAATATAAACACTGTCAGGGAAGGCCCAAGGCAGGAGACAGGGAAGGCCATATGTTTCTGATGCTCTCCATGTCACAACAGTGCCTCTCTCCAGAAAGGAGCTGCTGGCTGTGCTGAACTGCATTGCCAGCTAGCTTCCAAAAGTTAGCTGGAAGAAAGTGCAGCGTGCTCCATGTACCATGTAATGGATAAAAATAGATTTCCCCAGACCAAACACATTACATTCATGAGTTATTTTATAGGCCATAATACTTTATAAGATTTCTGAGTTTTATTGCTCTTGGGTTAGTAGCAAAGGTAAAAATGAGATAAGAGAGAATAAAGGCGTAATTTTCTGGAAAATTTTTCTTAACAAGCTGTGGAAACTCCTTTTACTTAAACTGGTATTTTGACTGCATAAACAAGGCAAGGTAGTTTCCCTTCCCAGGGGCTGAGAGTTCTCTCTCCCTTCTTCTGGTAAGAGCCTTTAAACACTCACAGTTTCTCTCTCCTCGCGTCTCTCCCTGTCTGTGACACAGAACAGAACTGACTGAGAAAGGCCACACAGAGCTTAGGCCAGCCAAGCTGCTAGTTGTACCATGCTCCAGGCTCACCCTGGAGGTCTGGGGCCACACTGTGTGCAGATGGTTACAGGGTTTGCTCAATGGATAATCTCCTCAGACTGCTCCTTCAGAAGGCCTCCTGAGCCGCCAACTAGCCAAGAACAGCAAGACGGAAAAAACATCTCCAGTTTCTGGTAGGATTATTTGGCCTTACCAGAATTTTCTTCCTAATTATTTTTTATTCTGGTGGCCCCTAATTTACTTCCTATATTCATATTCTCTGTGTATGTGTGTGTGTTTGCTTCTCTCTTTCTGTGTGCCTATCTGTCTCTCTGTCTCTGTGTCTCTGTCACTCCCTTTCTCTTTCTGTCTCTCTCTTCCCCCTCTCCCTTCCCCTTATTACCTATCTACTAAAAACCTATTATATACTTGATAGACCCTTAGCTAAGTACATAATTTGTCCTTTCAGCAACTAAATGAATATCTTGACACAGAACAGGCTAAATAATTTTCAAATCTCAAAAAAAAAAAAAAAAAACATAATAGGGATCCATGATCCAAAAAGCAAGTAGAAAGTATCACTTTCTGGAATATAAAGCATTTCCTTGTCTTGCTCAGCTTATCTTCCAGAATGCTCTTTACCGGGTAGGCATCTATGCTGTGCTCCCTCAGGCACGAGAAAAAATACTCAGTGTGGCTCCTGTGGCCTGGCCTCATTAAGTGATGAGTTCATGGTGTGCTACAGCTCATCAGAAAGACCTAGAAAGGGTGAGCTTATTCAGCATTAAGTCTCACAGGTGAAAATATTCTAAGCCTAGGTTAGCAGACAAAGGCTGGAGCTAAAGCTTCAAGGCCCGGGCTTGCAGAAGATTAGACTGTATGGAGACTAGAAGCATCCAGGCCTAGAGATATTAAGACAGAAATGCTCTGGACTCAGCCCAAGCCATGAATTAGTAAAACTTGGGTATGGCTTTCGTCTCATCCCATCATCTGAGGATATGAAAACAACATTTACATTTTCAGCAATGAGTTTCTAACAACTTAGTCCGTTTTCATCTCTAGGAATAACTATTAAAATCCATTCTTTCACAATATTAAAGTTACTGATCTGTTAAATTACATACATTAAAGTTGCCATTGTGTTAAATTACAGACATATGCCTTAATTTCTAAACAAATATATATGACATATCTTTGTATCCAAGTTAATTTTGTTACTCTTATTCAAGGCCTGTTGGACATTATTAACATTTTCTTTGTTTTGGTTCCTTTAGATTCTGATCATTCAATTTCTCAAATGCTCATAGGAAATGAAAATGGAGTAACAAACTCATCCCTGAACCTTAACGATAATTTAATAAAGGTTTCGGTGGCAGTTTGTTTACCAGAGACCTCATGTCAAGCTGTTTTGCAAAGGCGCTCTGAATAAGTCAACAGCATGGGAACCTCAAAACAAATGATTTTTAGGAAATGAAAACACAAACCGCATGTCAACCCTGACCTGCAGCTTTAAAGGCAGGGCGGGTCCTGCAGCGAGGCACACTGTTTACAAAATAAAGCAATGCTCAGAAACTTAGAGCACATGAACACGTCCAGATGCCTTTGCTTCTCCGAGCGCCGGCCGGGTCCTCCCAGGGGCCCGGGGAGGCACGCCTATGTTTGAGGACAGTAAGAAGCCATTTAATTGCGAGGGGAAAAAATCATTTGATGAGCCAGAAAGAAATCATCGCATTGCTACTGAATTATTTGTTTACATCCTATTTTGTTTTCAGTCCAACTAATGGTTTATCTTGCTACTGACTTGCTAAGAGACGTGTTGAAAATAATAAACTCGTAGCTTAGCGGAAAATGCCAACCTCTTGGCTATCCGTTTCTCAACAATGGCATGTCGGACCACAAAGGACTCCCAGCAATCCCTGTCACCAGTGATCCACTGTATCCTATGAACAATCTTACGCTAACATGAGAAAGGACAAGCCAGGCCCTTCCTGGTTAATGGATCCACTTTGAAGTTTTACAGGATCTGTCCTTCACCTTATCCTCTCAGTGTCACAGCGTGCTAGGATCTGTGATTGGCTGTCTAGTTTTCAAAAGAGCTGAGAGGAGAAGGAGGTAAAACAAAACGAAGCAAAACCAGGGAATCTCTGTCTGTCAGTTCCTCACCCAAGGTTCAGTGACGCCTAAGGGCCAGCATCACACTAAGGTCTGGACCTGGTGAAGTGGGGGCAGAACTGTCGTCAGACCCTGGGCTGACACAGGCTGAGAAGCATCGAGTCAACATTCTCTCTGTCTGTGCAGATCCCGTGACACAGAAACCAAAGAAACGGCTGTGTTATGTTGTCACATCTCTGACAATTTCATCTCCTTCTGAGAGAATCGGGTTTCAGTCACTTGGTCTGGATACATTTGCTCAAATAATCTTTTATGTGTATGTTTTAGATTTAGGGGCTAGCCTGACTGGAGTTAAGATCTTTGCTTTCTAGAAATCAAACAGAGGTGTCAGTTGGAAATAAAAATCATTTCACTTTTCCATTATAATCAACAGGTTTTTTTTCCATGTCTCCATATGAAGATAAAATATTCAAATTGTTAGATAAATAAACACAAAAATCTTACTGCGAGCATATCTAGAGCGGGCCAATAGGGAAGCACACACTCGGTATCACTCTGTATCCCACAGACATTTTCTGCAGAGAAATTATGGAGTTAAAAATCTTCCAGTTTCCACCAGGCCACAGAGGAAGACACTGCAGCCACTCCTGATGAGACCTGACAGACTAGGATCAGAGGTTAGGGGAGGAGGACCTCCCCTATCAGTGGACTGGGGGAGGGGCACTGCTGGGGAAGACAGAGGGAGGGGAGGAGGGAGGGAGGGACGGGGGGGATACAAAGTGAATAAACTGAAATTAATAAAAATAATTTAAAAAATCTTCCAGTTTCTAGGTATTGCAAAATATGTTTATTGTTGTTTTGTGGATTTTTTGTTGTGTTTTGTTTTGCTTTGTTTTTGTTTTTTGACACGGTTTCTCTGTGTATGTAGCCTTAGGTGTCCTGGACTTATTTTGTAGACCAGGCTGGCCTGGAACCCACAGAGACCTGCCTGCCTCTGCCTCTGTGGGTGCTGGGATCACAGGCGTCCACCACCGCACTGGGCTGCAAAATATCATTAATGGAAGAAAAACTGTGAAGGTTGTCGTTTTCTCCTACACTGTTCCCTTTACGGTGTAACAGAGTAAACTGTGACTTTCACGTTTGTATTGAACGTGTCCATAGCAGAACGCTTTAAGCCCCCAGCTGTTCCTACCTGTAGTTTCACTTTAGCTATGACGGTAGCGTAGAGCCTTTTATATGTGGTCATAGTGCATGCGCTACAGCTGTGTGTAGTGTGCAAGCTATCTGGCAAGCACCCCCGGCTTACCACTCACAAGTGCGTCCGCTCTCGCCAGTGAGCCTCAGCGCTTGGAGCAGAAATCACTGGTAGAAGAGAGGAGAGTCTAACTTGGTGGAAAGTGCAGACGGAATCACGGCTTGTACACAGACATACAAGCCGTGATTCTGTCTGCGTGCTCATCAGGAGAGAGGGGAGCGAGAGGAATAGTCCCCTACCCCACTTCCTGTTAGTGTATCTTTTTCAGGCAGGGGGTTATTCGTTCGTTTTCAGCCTGGGTCCCGCTATGTATCCCCAGCTGCTCATAAGCCTGGAATTACTAATCCAATATGAGTTTCTGGGCAATGATATTGTTTTTGTACTGTGTGTGTGTGTGTGTGTGTGTGTGTGCTTGCATGTGTCTGAAGGCCAGAGCACTGGGATTCTTGGCACATAAAACCAAGCCCTGCAAAAACTTTTGAGAAAGCTCTGACTGTGAAGTCCAGACTGCTGAGAAAGCCATCCCGAAACCTAGGCCAGCCTAGGTCTGTGCCGGCCCTCCCGTCCCGAGTGTCACTAACGTCACAGCACTCCTAGAAACTTTGCTTTCAATCGAGAAAATAAACATCCTGAACAACAACGTATATTTACAATTTACAGGAAAGACAAAACAAAGTTACACGTTCCTGCAATATTTTGGAAATTTTACTTGATTTTCATAATCTTTAAAGGGTATTTTGTAATTGTGTAATGAAAAGAAGAGAAAAGCCAGTGCCCTTTTTGTCTGTTAACTGTTCGTTGAGACAAGGCCTTCGCATTTTGCAGCTCAAACTTTCGGGAACCCTCCTGACTCAGCCTTCCAAATGCTGGAATGACAGGTATGAGCTGCTAGGCCTGATTTTCAAGATTCTTAGTAGAGAAGAGACTGTTACATTATAATCGAAAAATAATAATTCATAACAATATATACTAAATAATACCAACATACTATTCACTAAAACCTGCTTTTAGTGGTCTGCAAATCATTACTACTTTCAGCTTTGAACCAGGACCTAGAGGGTCTACTAAATAATACAAATAAAACTATGTGCAGTATTGAATCAATAATCACAGGATAAAGATATTTACCCTTAAGTGATGGGAACTGTTCTGAGAAGGACTTTCTCGGGTGATTTAATCATTATGAAGACATCATAGAGTGCACTCACATCAGCCTACACAGGTAGGACCAACCATTCCATACGACCTTGATGTAGTTAAGAGAAACTGTAAACAGAAGATGAATGTCTGGACTCTGGTTTGTTCAGCATGTCACACATCTCTGCTGTGGACACACTTTCATAAGAAGAAAGAGCACATTATAAAACAACAAAAAATATAATACATAAATTTGTGTGCTCTTGATAATCATTTACTATCACCCAAATGTGTGTGCATGCTGTGTGTATGCTGCCTGAATTGTAGCATAGGAGGGTTGTTGCAGTAGCCTCACCTCAAACATTTCATTAATGTATTGTACCGCAGTGATACGATGACTATAAAGTTACTGTATAACAGGAATTTTTCAGATCCACTACAGTCTTATAGGACCCTATCATATGTCAGTGAGGCCTAGAGATATTTATGGAGTATAAAAACACATGTAATAGATGGCCCCCAAAGATGCACTTCCATTAGGAATTGCATAATCTGACATCTATAGGAGCCACACAATGAACATTTTTCTTAATGTTCCAGGTAGAGGACAATAGTTTTAAAACATACTTGTCCTAAACAAGTATAACTCTTGCCATGGGATACTGCAATGTATTCAGAGGTAATCAGAGAGCTATCTGATGCTAATAGACCCTTCTATTCCATCCTTGTTCATAATGCTTCTCCTTTTCCTTCGTTTGTTTCCCCACAGTCTGAAAAGTAAAATCTAGTACCATTGTTATGACATGTGGCAGTTCATCCTGAGCATGTCATTCTGCTTTCATCTCTCATTGCCCTTCGTTTACCATCTAGAATATAGATAAATTCATGTTGACTTACATATTTTCCACTAGTAAAGGTGTGATAGTAATAAAATTAAATTGAATAACTTTTCACTAAAGATTGGAAACCATATTTTGTTGCAGGATATTTGGTTCCATTGTGAATCGGAGACTGTGAACTGTAAAAACCTATTTCTAGTTACGGTGTGGCTCAGCCCTAGCACATACCTTTAATTCAAGAGCTTTCTGTAATCGGGATTTCATAAAGTTAACCCTAGGTCAAGAGGCAGAGCAAGAAACTAGCTTGACAAGGATTAACCAGAAAGGAGGGGCATTGAGTTGAAGGGTATTTAAGACAGTGCAGAGAAGGAGAAAGTCCAGGCCTTCAGCTTCCCACTGGCTACAACATTGCTCTCCTTGGTGCTGAGGCCTCCGGTTCTGGTACTAAGCAGCTTACAGGTTTCAGGCTCTCCAGCATACAGAGGTGCCTACAGTCTCCAATCCACCAGACATTGCAAAGAAAAATGAGTCCACTTATACTGTCATATACACATATACATATATATATACACATATATCACACACACAGACACGGTGCATGTTCGTGAATGTGCCTGCATTTATCTTGCTTCTGTTCCCCTAAAGGACCTTGGCACGGCTGTGTTTGTGAAGAGAGCTGAAAATATCGTCATCCTCAGATGCAGCTACAGCCCCAGGCTCCTGTTCGCTTCGTCCCTGCAGGCCCCTGTCAGCCGATCCAAACAGATGGCCCTTAAGAGCAGTCACCATCTGAAGTGACCACTTGAGCTGCTAGAGTCACTGGGACCTCGTTGTTATTAATCTGTAGAAATAATTTCCAACATTTTCCTCTCTACGCTTAATGATGTAACAACTTCTGTTCCACATCTTCCGAAATGTATCATCCATGTGCCATAAATAAAAGACAAAATCTGTGAAGACATTTTAACTTCGTCGGTAGTTCTTATCACTATTGGCTGAGTCTTGGACAACCATACTGTCAAGAGACCATAACCTATTCCTTTGGTATATAACAAACAAAGATTCACATTCCCACAGTGGTGGTAGTTTTTTCTGAATTCTAGCCTGAGTCAAGGTCAAAAGCGAGATCCTGAAGACTCAGCTTTCTTCCCCCTCTTTCCTCCTGCCACAACAAGGGCTACCAT
This sequence comes from Meriones unguiculatus, assembly GCF_030254825.1. Taxonomy (NCBI): domain Eukaryota; kingdom Metazoa; phylum Chordata; class Mammalia; order Rodentia; family Muridae; genus Meriones; species Meriones unguiculatus. The sequence goes on from NC_083356.1 coordinate 113,896,382, forward strand.
GTCATTATTTCCTACAGTCCTTTCTTTGACTATCACCTGGAGTCCATAGTTACACTAGAAGAAAACAACCCCAAGGTGTGATTAGGTATCTAACATCTGAGAAAGGAAAATAAAATTATGCTTTGAGGTCTATCCCGTAAGATATGGAGGCAGTTACACGGAAACCTGCAAAGGCGACAACCTGAGCAGGCTCCCATCCCACTGTGACTGGCAAACCCGGCTCAAGCCTCCCTGGCTGACACTTCCAAGCGTACCTCCTCATAAGCATTTCCTTTTCTCTGTAACTGTGTCATAGACACACCAGCTCCGTAATGATTAGTGTGTGGGTGGAGTTTTCAACTTCCTGGGTCTTCCAAAGCGAGGCATGAGGTATCTAAAGAGGTTATGCCACCCAGCATAGCCCATTCCCTGTGGCACTGCAAATGTTGCTGTAAATCCTTTACAGTTTCACATCCTTCCTGTAACCTCTGCTAAAGAACTCAAGAACACTGTCTAAGAACCGGGGAGCAGCGCAAAGCTCAGAAGGTCTTTGGGAAATCAGTATGGACAGGTTCTTGCTTTCAAGTCAATTTGCATAGGGCCCATCTCAGAAACTGCCCTGTTTTTAAAGACTATCACAGAAATATTTTCCAGTCTTCTTGAATACCATAGTAGAAGCATATGAGTCTTTCATGCAAATAAAGCATTTTTTCTTCTCCCTTGTATTGCCTATTTCCTTTGCAGCCTAAGCAGTTTTTTTTTCTGTCCAATCCTTTGTTAACTTGCTATCTTTCCTGTAAACATGCATTACTGTTGCCCACACTATTTTTTCAGTTACCAGTGCTCTTACATGAGCATCTCTTTTTCTATAATTATTAATCCTTGGTGGAATGAAAATGCTATATGTTTAATGCCCAATTTATGTTTCAAGTACTTGATGAGATTCCCGAAGTCTGGCTTGACTGTCTGGATGTGAAACCAAGCATGCTCACTGACTTCTGTGTTTAGGAATCACAGCAAGCACGGCTTCTGTGCCACCACTGTTTGGAGTGTCGGCCAGTCACGTGGAGAACTCCACACCGACTGACAGGGTTTCCGGCAAACAGCATTTGAGGAGCTTGGATGTTCTGGCTTGGTTCATTCACCAACCCTCCCATGCTAGACTCGTTGGTCTCCACCCCCGGGCTGAACTCTTAAAAGATGAAGAGGAATTCTAAAAGAGTATTCTCCCACCATTCAGAGTATTCACTAAAAGCCAGGCAATCACAAACCACAACTCCACTCTCTTATAGAGAGAGCGTTTTTAGTCTCTTAAGTCTCACCTCCCTGACTTTATCCCAGGAGTGATCAAAGCAGTGCTTGCTTATAAAACTCAGGCTGTTTTAGAGTGTCTTATTCACTGTTTGCCTTCGAAACTCATTATCTTTTTTAAGAAGTTACAATGTGACCACTCTGGGGCCATGTTAGGGACTCCCCACACTCACGAGTGCCCTTATTGCTGCTGTTCATTGCCCTCGGTCTCCTCCTCTGGCACACAGTATACACAGCCTTTTATTTCATTCTCAACCCCACCACCCGCCAGAAGGATGTTACTCTCCCTCCGGAGTAAGGCTGAGATGATTGAGACTTTCGAGCACCAAGTAAAATGCGTTCTGAACCACGCAGCGCCGACTGCCATGGCTGTGCCACAATTCTTCCCTGTCTGTTTCTATAAGGCCTGGTAACACATTACATTTCACCTAATGACACAAACTGGTAAGCCTCCGTTGAAGTTGGCTTCTGCGTTTTCAGCTCTGTAATGGTGGAAAAGGGATATCCATTCCACAGACATCACGCTTTGTGTTTTGCGTTTTGACCTTTCCTGGCTAGCAGGATGGAGCATGATACGTTCTCATGGTGCTGGCCACAGCTCTGAGCTGTAGCATCTAGTCACTAGGCAATGCTGCTACTCCCCAGTTCGCTGTGCTTCGGAGTGCTGGGGTCTAAATACAGTCACCGTACTGAGATCCTTTTCAGCTCACAATGAGCTTATCAGACTAGATCCCCATTATAAGCATTTGTGTTACATAAAAATGTGCATATTAAAAGTGCTATACAATTATATATTGTTCGGCTGCAAATCATATACACAATACAAATATGTTTTATTAGAAAAGTATATGACTGTATTAGCCAGACTTTTAGTTGATTTTAAAAATATTTTACATTAAAAATATGAAAGGAAGAACTATCTACCATGGTCACTGCTTCACAGTGTTCAGTGCAGAGCGAGTTACCCCTGTAACTCTAGTAAAACACCATGCTAGTTGAAGCATGAACTGAAGAAATGTTTTCCATGGATAACAGAGACAAGAGATGGAAAGGGGACCCTGGGAGCAAGTCAAACCTTCACAAGCTCACTTCCTTCCTACTCCAAGTAAGCCCCACCCCAGGAAGGTTCCACCACCTCCCAAATATCTTCACTGGCCTGGAACCAAGAATGTAATTGCAGCCTGTGGCGAACATTTCATACACAAACCATATCAGTATCATAACTGAGCATATATGTAATCCATACACAATACAGTAGATCCCACATTCTGAACAATACACATATTTGTAAGGACTTGAGATTCAAACTGATTTTATGACTATAATTGCAACTCAATGTAGTTTAATCACAAATTCTATATTCAAACAAACTTGGCAGGAAAACCATGGAGAGCCTCCGGTGAGAACAGTCTAATGAGGACAGTCATTTTAAGGCTTCTCCACAGTCAGTCTAATGGTGACCTTGACAGTTAGGCTATCATATAGGAGTTGTGACTGTTCATTTCACTCAACAGCGGGTGTAAAAATACTTTGTTAACTCAGATTGTCATGTGTACAATGAAAGCTCTAAAAAGACAGTATTTACCAATGAATCCTTTGTTGTAAATGATGTGGCAATGCTTTAATACCATGAAAGCACAATGGTAAAACAAATACATTGTTGCTTATTGATTCTAATGGAGAGTTAATGGAATGCTGGCTAGCACCCAGGGAAGTAGCTTATGTCCCAGTGATTGGTTGCTGCCTGTGTGACATTAGGTATTAAATATTTTATACTGCCCCCAGCTACATAAATGTATATGGCTTGAATTACCCTGTGATTATATTAAAGTATAAACCACAAGTCTTTAATAAGTAACCTTCACACTCCTAATTTGATACATTATAAACATGCGGCCTATAAATAGAAGTATATAGTTTCTTCATGGACCATTGAATTCATTTTCAAAGCAAATGAGCTTAACTTAATATTTTGCCTGGATAAGCTTGCTTATGTTGGATAAAAGTTGATTGTGCTGAGAGTGTATCTCAGGGCTAGAGCACTTGCTTAGCATTCACAAGACTCTGGGTTCGATCCCCAGCATCACAAAATTATAAAACATATATAGTTTAAGATGCAGAAATAAACCAATAAAGGTTGTTCTTAGAATGCAGGTAGTCTAGGAGCAGGGACAGTGTCTTAGCTGATGATGACTTACAGAAGCATGAGCCCCTGAGGTCAGATCACCAGTTGCAGACATTTGTTGACGAAGCATTGGAGGATGAGGAAGGCAGGTGGATTTCTGGAGTTAGCTAGCCAGTTACCCTAGCCAAATAAATGTGCTCCTGTAGAAGACCCTCTGTTAAAAATAAGGTGGATAAATGACCATGAGTGGTAGAGCTGGATCTTGAGCTAGATCAGCTTCCAAATTTCTGAGGAACTGCCATATTGACTTCCATAGCAATCGCACATATTTTCACTCTCAGCAGCAATGCGTGAGTGCCCCCTTATTCCACTCCTGGACATATTCCCAAAGGAGGCTACCACAAGGACACTTGCTCAGCCATGTTCACTGCCGCCCTATTGTTAATAGCCAGAAACTGTAAACAAGGCCCCACCTCGTTCCCTGTCAAGTAGAACTACTCCCTAATGACCAAACATTCAAGTATATGAGCCTATGGGGCCATTCTTATTCAATGCCCGCCCCCCAGTGTGTATTCATGTACATGTGGATATTAGCCATTAAATGCATGATAGTCAACCTACATTCTGTAGACCCTGAGAAGTAAGGTAGAGAGGAAGGCACTAGGGATAACACTTGGATAGAATACATTGTATGGTAGCTCTGGGGTAGGTGATGGGAACAAAAGGATTAGGTGGAGAAGGAGAAGGGAAATAGGGTTAAGGAAAAGAATGCAGGAGAGACAGCTGGAATTTAGGGGCATTTGAGGGACTTTATGGAAACTCAGTGCAGTGAAAAGTTCCTGAAATATTCTAGTGAGGTCTCTTAATACTGGTGGAGACCGTCCCAACTGGCCATCTCTTGTTACCTTATGAGGTTTCCAGTACCAGGACTGAGTTGCATTCAATTGACTTGTTGGCCATGGAAATACCCACATAACCCAGGCTGTTACTGAGAGAATAGGTGGCTCCCTGAAAACTGAGAGCAGGGCCCCTTCGATGGAGATAATACACACACACAACTCATTAAACATAGAGTAGTCAAGCAGGTATGTACATGAAGCCTTCACTCCTGTGTTCTGGGGTCTTTGGTGTAAGGAGACACTCTTCAGGCTACCAAAAGAGAAACATAAATGCCAACCTAGCCACAACCCTTTGACCTATAATTTATCCTGCAGGCTAGGTTTCTAGGGCAATGGTGGCAACCAATGTCTGATTTGATTTATAACCCACTCCGTGAGAAAGAGCACATAACTGATACTGCTTGTGTGACTCGGAACCAGAGACAAGATAGGGCAGAGACCAAACACTACTGTTCCTTTTAAAAAACAAAATGGTAGCCATAAGGTGACCTCTAATGATACTCTGTTAAACTAGTAGATCAGTGCTGTATCAGTCATCACCAGAGAAGATTCCTCCTGCGGCAGATGGGAGCAGATGCAGAGATCCACACCCAGAGATTATGGAGAAAGAAAGAGAGAGAGAGGGTTCTTGGAACCCAGAGCTCGGAGTGGGATGTCTCCCATTAGGTGTTCCCCTCAGAGCTCAGGTGCTCCTCAGAGGAGGAAATGGAAAGAATAAGATCCAGAGGGGATGGCGGACACCAGGAGAGCAAGCCCCTCTGGATGAACTGAGCGAGGCTCGCATGACCTCACAGAGACTGAAGCATCAAGCACAGGGCTGGCAGGGGTCTGCACCACGTCCTCTGCATATATGCTATAGATTTTAGCTTAGTATTTTTATGGGGCTCCTGAGTGTGTGAACGAGTGGGTCTCTAATTCTTGTGCCTGCTCTTGGGGCTCTTTTTCTTTGTTGGCTGCCTTGTCTTGCCTTGGTGTGATTGTTTTTGTTTTATATTATTATATTTTATTTTGTCATGTTTGGTTGTTATTTCTTAGAAGCCTAAATGGAGTGGATTCAGATGGAAGGGGGGTGGGGAGGAGTGGAGGGAAAGTAGATTATAATCAGGACATATTATATGAGAAAAGAATCTATTCTTGATAAAAAGAAAAAACAGGTGGCAACTGATGGAGAAGTAGCTAGTGTTGACCTCTGGCCTCTCCATGCACATACACTCACACAACAAACTCCTCAACTTGTTCACACATGCACACACAGTGCATAGTTCAATGAAATGTTACAGTGAAATAAGGAAGACTGGAAAATTTTCTGGTTACAACAAAAAATCATTCTGTTGTCAACATAAATCTATAATCCTGTCACCCAGAAGCTAAACAGAAGGGTCATCCTGAGTTCCAGGGTAGCCTGGACTATGCAGCAAGTCTCTCTCATTTAAGAAAGAAAAGAGGAAAGGGAGGAAGGAAGAAAGGAAGATAGAAAAATGGAAGGAAGAAAAAGAAAGGAGAAAAATAACATTTTATGTACTTAAATAATCTTTTCTTAAGTTTAATCAGGTATGCCACCAGCACATCTGTGCTGAAAAACTATGTGTTTATTTTCTACAGCAAAAGATAAAGACACACACTCTAGAGCTTGAAATGGCCCCTGCAGAAGCTGCAGCCCTGATATTCCTCTTTAAGCTGATACCACAACTTGCCAAAAATGAACTTTTTTTTTTTCCTTCTCTGTATCATTCCTCTATGGTCTGGTATGTCTAGCAGTGATTTCAAACAGAAATGCCATTGTTTTTTTGCACGGCCTTTTGGCAAAGCAGCAGTTTCCCTGGTCCAACCAACAAGTGATACAGGGCAGAAAGTCTGAGGAGAAAACTGAAGGGCTTGGCGGGGATGGGAAGGGGAAGGGGAGGGGGGAGGGGGCGGGCTCGGTTGCAGGATGCAAAGCCCATTGTGAGGCCAAGTCAGCAGTGGGTGAGAAAAAATATGTATATGACACAAGGGTGGAAATGGGAAGATATGCAGTTTACTAATAGGTGTGAATGTAACTTAGATGTTTGAAGAGAGAGGTGTAAAGTAGAGTGAATGACAAATTAGTCATGCTCACAGCTGCGGCTCCTGGAAGGACTCTCACCAAGAAGGCTAAGAAAAAATAACCCAGCACACCTCAAAATGAAAGAATCCCCACAACAATCTCAAGTAATAAAGACCTAAGATGGCAAGGCCTATGTGGCCTCTGGGTTAGAGCTGAGGACAGCTTGGAATTCAAGTGAAACAGTTTTGACAACTTAAACTTCTGCTGTTTGACTTAGAATTGAACCAGGAAAAATGACAGTATGCTTTTCATTCCAAAGGCCAGACAGTATGTCTAAAAGGGATGAGAAAGCATAGTTTGTCATCTGAAAGCAGTGTGGGGTACAGGGAGAAAACTGGTGATGAATACTTCAAATATTTGGTGATTTTCTTTTCCCTAGTGTAGAACTGCCTTTAATTTTCAGATTAATTTTCAGAACCCATCCACTCTGTTCTTCTCCATCAGCTTCTCTTTCTGTACAGATCAGAATTATCACACCTTCCCATTAGTGAGCTGAAGATTCTGAGGAAGCTCTAGAATATTCTAAAACAGAACTGGTCTGCTGAAGGTTCATGCCCTTCCACTTCATGGCACTATAAAAAAAAATAGGAGACCATATAATACCAGATAACCATATTACAAACCACATACCAAATGATGCTAAATAACACGGAGGACCCTAGGGAAGAGGCTTAATTCTCATTCAGAAGGGCAAATAGCATAGACACTAGATGTGGTTGAAGAGAGGGAACAGGAGAGAAACTTACCATAGATGTCCTCTGAAAGACTCCATCCAGTTTAAAAATAAAACAGCTGCTAAGAGTCACATCCAAATATAAGGAATATAAGGATCCAGAACAGACAGGAGCTCCAGAAGAAGGCCAACAGCCAACATATCTGGGCCCATAGAGGCCTGCAGAGACAAAGAAGGCCTAGGCCCCCTGCTCACATGTAGCAAAGAGGCAGCTCAGTCTCCATGTGGGTTTCCTAGTAAGGAGAGTAGGGGCTGCCTCTGACAGGGACTCTGTCGCCCACCCTTTGATCACTTCCCCCTGGTGAGGGGGCCTTGCCAGGCCACAGAGGAAGAAGATACAGGCAGTTTTGATGAAACTTGATGGGCTGGGGTCAGATGGTAGGGGAGAAGGACTTCCCCTTTCTGAGGAATAGGGGAGGGGAAGAGGGGGAAGACAGAGGAAGGGTGAGACTGGGAGGAGATGAGGGAGGGGGCTATAATCAAGATATAAAGGGAATAAATTATAAAAAACAAAGTTTAATTAATTAATTAAAAAATTAGGAGGCAGAGACATGTTAATTGGAAAGCAAGGGTTTAAAATTCCCAAATTATTTTGTTCTCTTCAGAATAAAGTCCAGATTTCCCCACAAGGCTGTGATCTGGCCACTGCCTACACTGTTCAGGCTTCCCACCTCCAAGACAGTATACCAACAATGTGGAAAGGACACTCTGTGGGGCATGCTGCTCTGAGAGCGAGACCTGATCATCTGCATGCGCACTCTGCTGAAGCAAACACCTCACAGCAAGCAATTCAGTGTCTGCTCCCTAGGACCCCCTTTCGGATTCTGTGCTTTCCCTCTCAGTCAGTGGGGTGGGGAGGGACATGAGGCAACTGTTTTGCCTGTTTCCCAGATGTCTATCACCTGAGTGTAATATCACCACTTCATGTTTGTTATTTGCATACATATCCGTCTTCACCATGACATGGTGAGAGGAGAGCAGGACTTCCGGGACCTTCTATTGTTAGAGCCAAAGACTTAGCAGCTGGGCTAAGGTATATTATTTAATGAATATTTCCTCAATGAAAAAACTAAATATGTTGCATGCAGGCTCAGGTGAAATCCGTATGTGAGCTCTAATTCTGTGTTGCTAAGGGCTTCTCTATATGTCTGTGCACCTCAATCTGATTCCCTTAGTTTCCTTGTCTGAATGTCTACGGCCATGTTTTGTGGGAATTTGCTCTGGTTTGCTTTCGCACGTTTGCTTCTGTTTAGGGATTTTTTTTGTTGTTGTCCTTGTCTTCTGAATTTTATTCAGGCTTTGTCTATTTATACTTTTCATGCTTTTATTTTGGTTTTTGAAACTTGATATAGATATAATATGAGTAGTTAAAGAGCAGGCTGACTAGCAATGGCCTTGGTTTTAGAACATAACGATCCAGGGAGTGTCAAACGTCTATGCCTTTTAAAGCTAAGTGTTTGTCAGCCTCTTTCCCTCAACAGCAGATGACCCGGTCTTTTTCTCTTGACATTAGGCACAGGGACAAAGGACAAATCCGAGGAGAGGACCTGTCGAGTGTTTACACGGAGCTTCTCTGAACAGCACTGACTCTGGTTATAGGCTGTGCAATATGGAGATCTGTAGGGTAGGTTTAAGTCTCCCAGAGCATGGCCCTTCACCATCCCAAAGCACAATGCAGAGCCTATGTGTGGTGTGTGGGAGCGTCGAGGTGAGCCTGTCAGAGGCCCATGGGGACCAGCAAGTCAAGTGACCATGGCTCTACGGCTCCTCCAAAGGTCCCCACCCACTGCACACAGTGTTGAGCCTCTAGGGACCCCCAGCACACCAGTGAAGTCTCAAAATGGATCCGAGGCTAGAGTGGAGACCGCTGCCCCTTCTTTTTTTCAATTTTTTATTTTTCTTCACAATTTATTCATTATATATCCCCGATTGCAGCCCCTCCCTCAACTCCCCCAGTCCCGCCCTTCCTCTCTCTTCCCCTCATCCCTTTCCCCTAGCCCACTGAAAGGGGGAGTTCTCCATTGACATCTGCCCAGAGCTTGTTCAGTCCCATCAGGACTGCTTGGATCCTCTTCTTCCATGGTCTAGCAAGGCTGCATCATCAGGAGCAAGTGATCAGAGCAGTCAACCGAGTTCATGATAGAGGCAGCCCCTGCTCCCCTCACTCAGAGACCCACATGGAGACTGAGCTGCCAATCAGACACATCTGAGCAGGGGGTCTAGGTCCTCTCCATGCATGGTCCCGCATTGGTGCATCAGTCTCTGCAGGACCCCCACGTCCCAGATCCTTTAGTTTTCTTGGCCTGCTTTACATGGCGGGGCAGGAGTCCCACAAGGAGACCAACAAAGCTTCCCCCTTCTCCTAAGGTGACCTTGCCCCCACCCACATCTCCCTCTAGTTGTACCAACCTGATTGATTGTGCTGGAGGCCAGCACGGGGTGGTCTGATTGGCCTTTGAATCATTTAAAGGCTGTTACATCGGACAGTAAAGTTAGATCTGCACCTTTGTGTCTGGTCTCCCGAGTCTGATTCCTGGGATTCTGCGTGGGCTCTGCCGCCACTCCCCCTCCCCCCTTCCCCGTCCCCCTGTTTCCTGATCCCCACAATAGAGTACACTATACTGCAAGGCAAAAAACAGCAGAGCAATCAAGTGCAAGCAAGCACTGAGGCACAGGTCACATAATCATGTCACACACTGTGGTGTATGTGTGTGACATAGTTCTGTATGTGTGTATGTGGCATCTTTGTGGTGTGTGTGTCTGCATGTGTGTATTTGTGTGTGTGTGTGTGTGTAGCAGAAGTAGTCTGAAAAACAGACTTTTTAGAAGTCTTCTCATCCTAAGCCCACAAAGGGAACAGTTCGCCTTCACCTTTACTAGACTTTGCTGAAAACAGATGTTCATCTGCTCTCTTATGCCATTCATTAAATTTAAAAAATGGTTTTGTACAATTTTTAATTATGTATGACCGAATTTGAATTTGATCATTTATTCATTCCAGAGTATATTCCCCTGTTTTACTGGATGGAAACCAAATGAATATAAATGATGCTATGATAATTAGTTTTATGCTGTGGTGTGTGTGTGTGTGTGTGTGTGTGTGTGTGTGTGTGTGTGTGACCAGGTTTTGCTGTGTATCCCAGAGTAGCCTTGAACTCACTATGTATCCAGGACTGGCCTTGAATTCCCCATGGCACTCCCACTTTGGCACACTTAGTGCTGGGGATTACAGTATGTACCATCTGCTCACTGATAAATGCTTATTTCAATCACACTTAAAGATGGTATAGTCACAAATACAGGGTGATGCCTGGCTTGGAATGGGAAGAGGGAGGCCCAGGTGTGGGGCCTTTCCTTTCTGCTTTCTTGAAGAGCGCAGTGAGTCTCTTCCCAATGTTAATGTTGCCTTTGGCCCACCATTCTCTCTGCTGTGGTCTTGCATCTTCTTTTCCTTTGTCTGTGCCGGGTTTACACAGAGATATGATATAATTGCCTGGATAGAGTTTAAAAACTTTACCTTTAGACATTTTCTGTTTTATTCTTTTTATTGATTTAAATCCCTGCAAATTTAGACGCTATAGAAAACTATTATTTGCCTCATAATGGCCTCTTCAGTGTGTTTCACAGTCTTTTGTGGAAAATAATGACATAATGATAGTGTTCACAGACCTATATTTTCTACTTGATAAACTAGCAATTATATGATTATAGCATTTTTTAGAAGCCCACATTAAGTATATGATATTCTAGAAATCAGTCCATCATGTAATTACACAGTCAGGAGAGAAATAATTTACATGACTAAAACCCAGCTGAAACAGTGTCTGGGACCAGGATCTGACTTTTTAAGTGGGTAAAGAATTAAGAAATATCAAATGTTTCTATATGTAATGAACTTTTAATGTTAGGGCTATAACTTCTGTATTTTTTAAATTAGGTTTCAGTTTCTATTTTACTGTCATTAGTAACAGGAAGCTATAACAAACTCTGCTGGAAACATGCTGGATACATTACAACAAAACACATAAATTTGATAATTTCTCTCTCAAAAAATAAAAAAAAAAAAAACAAGAAACAAAAAAACGAAAACCCAAGCACTGAGAAACAACAGAGAGAAGCCGACAAGGCCTGGGCACCTAAGCTTTTGTAACACACACTGTCTTTGCAGTGACTTTCCTTCAACATAAGCAGAGCTGATGACTAGTACTTGAAGAATTTCTTGAAAGTCAAATCATAGATCAGAGCACCAATACCGTGATCGGTTGGGAGAGATTAGAAATGTTCCCTACATACCACTTTTACTAAAATGGACATTAGCAGGATGTACAATGGGTCCAACCAGGAAATAGTTTGAGGACCCAGCTTCATTGATTTCTTCAACTCTTTAAAGCCAGCTTTCCATACTGCTCTTTGAGAAACACTCTAGAACAATCCATAAGTCTGAACTTAGAATTCACAGTTCAAAGGAATAATCCTGCAAAGTCTGGTAGATTAATATTACCTAAAAAGGAAGCTTAGCTCGAGTAAGAATCATCAGTGCGCCAATCTGTGCATGTTATTTTACCATTGACGGGGATTTTGAAGAATGAAACGTTTAGACTCAGACTGGGTTGCAGTTATGAAACATAAATCTCTTTAAACAGACAGAGGAGGGGCTGGAGCGATGCCTCAGTGGAAAAAGACACTCACTGTTCTGTCAGAGGATCCAGGTTTGGTTCCCTGTACCCTGTCAGGCCACTCATAACTACAGCAGTTACAGAGAATCAGATGCCTTGTCTGGCTTCTACAGGGTCCACGCACGACGTCTGAACATACACTCACACAGGCACATAGACATGAATAGTTTTTGTTGCTCTTGTTGCTGTTTTAAGAACACATAGGAAACCTGTAAGAAGGGTCACTTAAGCAGGGTCACTCTTTGGCCAGCACTGGGAAGGATGCTGTGAATTAGACACTGGGCCAGGGAAGGGAAAGAGACTTCTACAGAGATCTGTAGGCTTCCTGGTTATTGAGTCATTTGCGTGCTCTACCGAAATACTGTGTCATTTTTAAAACATGCAAGGCAGAAGAGTAAATGTCTTGAGCCATGAAGAGCTTTAAGAATGAAAGTCACGTCTGGGTTCAAACCTCTAGTACCACAAACCAATGAGAAGAGTAAAAGCTAACAAATTTGTGTGCCTCTTATGACAGGCTCATTCTGTTACTACAACAACCTCGCCAGTGTCACTGCCTTCGATGCTAACCAAAAGAAGTTAAAAAGCACAACACACTTTGTGTTATAGTGATGGGAGGACAACAGAACAAAGCTAGCATGGGATGCTCAGGTGGCCTTGCCTAGTGGCTAGTAAACACATCCCACTCTCTTGAAAGATCCTGAGAGAAAGACAGTCACCATACACTCCAAGTAAACCTTCTCTTAGCCTCAGTAACGTCCCCTGAGACAGACTTCCTCAAAAGTCCTGCCATTCAAGCCCTACAAGTTGCTAAGAATGAAATCCCAGGAAGACAGAACACGCCCATCCTTATCATAAAAATCCTAGCTGACAGGAAGAAAGGTATTTGTTGTCATCCAGTTCTTGTTGTGACAAAAAAAAAAAGGAAAAAAAATCACTCAATTTGTCCTTTAGGAAACAATGTAGGAACTGTTGATCTGTCAATCCTCGTATAAAGAATTAAAGTGACAGAAATGCTCTGAGCCACCTGATAAGCTCGCAGACCAACATCACACATCAAGCAGCAGTGAGGGGCAGGGGGCCGGGACATGCGTGCCTTCCCCTCAATTAGGAGGGAAAGGCCTACTTGAAGGTGATCAGGACACCATTTCAGGCCCTGCAGCCCTGTGTCACTGTCTATACCAGGGTCTTGATTTTCTGGTCACGTGAGCAGTAAGCAAAGTCCACACCAGAAGTGAGGCATGAGCTACTTAAAAAATGTCTGCATCAGGCAAAAGGACAGCAAGCATGTTTCTAAGTGTTTGTATGAAAGGGTGTTTATTATTTGCTTCTTTATTTTATCTGTAATGAAAAATTTAAAGGTCAAGAGTAAAAGAAAGAACTAGTGCACCTTGCAAAACAACACATACACATTTATGACAACTTTTGAGCACCTCTCTGAAAATGTAGGAACATGACCTCCTCGAATTTTGATCTTAGACGGCCAACTTCCAAGATGATCTCAGCAGTTTACTGATCTCAGCAGCTTACATTTGAAATAACTAAACGAAAAGTACTGTTTTCTTCCCCTCTGTGTTGCTGTGTCCAACTGTATGTTTCCCATCCTCCTAACCATGATGGAGACAGTATGTTTGCATGTCAATAAAACACACTGTGAGAAAAAATGAAGGCCTGACAGGAACTACAAAGCACACTGTACCTTGGCCTACTCAAGTGGGGGAAGAAGGGAGTCTTCTCTGGTTTTATTTTTATCGCATATTGGTTATGGAGAAAAAAATCTCAACATACATCATCAGCATTGGGGCTTTTGAAGTGAAAATGGGGGGGGGTCTCAAAGTCATTTATTTTCTCTGTAACAAAACTCCATCTAATTGTAATGCTGAGGGAAAGGCAGAGGGATGACTACCCTGAAGAGAAATTTCTAGTAGAAACTGTAAGGTACCATATTATAAGCACAAACAGGTAGACAGGAGGGAACATGGAGCCTTGTTTGGAGTGAAAGAGTGAAAGAGACTGGAGCCCAGTGGGAGAGCATGGAATGGGGATGGAAGAGCAAGCCAAGCTCCCAGGGAAGGGAGGTGTCAGCATAGACACCTGCCCACTTCTGAGGAAACAGTTTGGAGGCGGTAGGGTAGTTTGAGTGAAGATGGCCCCATGCGCTCACCGGGGCTGGTGGAAATGCGGGGGCATGGAGGAAGTGCAGCTCAGTCACTCCCGAGTGTCTGCGGATCCAGATGTTGAACTCTCAGCTACCTCTGCAGAACCAAGTCTGTCTGCATGCTGGCATGCCAACGTGATGATAGTGGACCGTCCCCTGAAAATGTCAGCCAGCCCCAATTAAGGGTTTTCCTTTATAAGGGCTGCCGTGGTCACAGTGTCTCTTCACAGCAGAACAATGACTAAAACGGGGTTAAGAGCGACAGACAAGCCAGTTCGGCTGCCTGTCTTCCACAGGCCAGGACTGGAGCTCTAAGCGGGCCAGCTGAGCCAGAGGTTTCGCAGGTGCAGGAGAAACAGCTGCGAGCTCATCAAGTACACCACTCCCCCCTTTGGTGCGCAGCACATCACTCACGTAAAGGCATTTTCCTTTTGGAATGTTCTAAAGAGTCCCATGAAAGGCTAATGGTGGGTAAATGGTGGATTCCACACGCACTTAAATTCATGAGGGAACAGCCAAAATGCCAATTCCTAAAACAATTGGGATTATTTCCCTCCAACTGAAAGTCCTTGTTTGGTACTGCTGTAAAACAGCACTGGAAAATTTTTCATTCAAACACATTTTTACTTTTAAAAAATGGTACAGATAAACACAATGTATAAGGAATTTAAGAAGTGGCAAAACTATGGAACTCAACCAAAAAGAAAAGAAAATGCAGACATGAACTTCAGAGGGTCATTTAAAACCCATCCAATAATAACTCTAAAATCTCCAAAGAGCCTTTGATCTGCTGGACCAACGCGCCGCCTTGGGGGCCCTGGCTCCTATGCTTTGACCACTAAACAACTGTGATTTCATGTCTGATGGCCAAGGCACTGCCTCATGACATCACGACAACCGAGCAAATGGACATGTGTGTACACACAGGCCCAGATACCAACAGCCCTAAGACAGGCTAAGTCCGTACATCTTACAGAACCAGGCATACAAGTAAAAGGAATGCCTCCCTGCCGCAAACGGGCACACAAGACATCCCTTGGAACATTTCTAACGTAAATCTTTTCTAAAAGAAAAAAAAAATCACTGGCAGCCCTACTCTTCCCGAGTAGAAGTGAGACATTAATTTCAATCGTGTGCACTGAGAAGTTACTGCCCGGCAGGGTGCTCCAATTACATAACGCAGAACCAGAACTCCGGCGTGTCATTTGGCTGCCAGCATCAGTGGGTGAGCTGTGCACCCTCCTCTGTCGTGGAGCTCATGTGAGAAGAGAACTCTGCTGTTCCAAGAAATGACGCTCGTCTTGGAGGCCTTCCCAGTCACACAAAAGAGCATAATTTCCACATTGTCCCCGGGCACGGTGTCTGGGCTGATGAGTGTGTGGTGGCGTTACACGTAAATTATCAATGCGATGCTACTGACGAAGGACACGCCGGCTGCTCTTGGGTGGTGGCAGTAGAGATAAACATGATCAATTTGTCCTTTAATTTCTATAGAATGATAGCTAAGCCTCCTGTGAGGCTTAGCAGACATCTCAGGCCTTGATGGCAGATAAGGTAATTGCATGGTGATTATCTACAGAGCATGGCTAGAGCTAAAAAGCCGCGGGCAAATGATGCAGGCTTAGTAACTACCTTGTCAGAGACTATTACATTATTTGAATTTTAAGTCCTTCACAGTTTGAACTCAATATTTATCTGTTTTTCCTCGGGGACTAGATATATTATTTGCAAACGGTATCCGTACACACCACACACTTGCATACACAAATATGCTCTCACTTGCAAAAGACAGAGGAAGCATATAAGATATATGTTCCTTATTTGGCGGCAAAGCTCCGTATGTAATATAAACTGTGTTCCTGACTTGGATAAGCTGCAAGAATCATGTGCTTTTCTCCTAAAGGTCCACCAGCCTTTTGATAAGAGTAAAAAACGTGTTTTTTTCCATGCTGGTTGTCAGTATCATTTGGAGGATTTCTCCTAAGTTGATTAAGCTCAACCATATTTTAAACAGAAGAAGATGGAAGTGGAAAACAGATAGAATGGTTCTTATTTTTCAGGCATTTACTTTATTCCAGTATTGCTCATGTCCAACCCTTATGAGATTTCAGTCTCTACATTTCAAGTAAAGCAAAGAAAACTGGGGCTTCTGGAACAGATCCTACAGTTAAAGAAAAAGACTTTTTCTTCCTGTCTCCTTCCCTTCCTTAGACTGCTTCAGAGTCCGGGGACGGGAGAGCCCATAGCAGGTAAGGGATACAGTGTGTGCAGGAACGGCACAGTGCCACCCTAGAATGTAGGCTTAGTCTAAGGGAGCGTGTAAGTGTATCTGAAACTCTAGCCAAGAGATTGTGCCTACAGCAGCCGTCCAGCCCAGAGCCTACACACAGCTTCTGATTTATGGCTTTTCCATTTAGAATTTCCTACTTTACAGTGGGGCTAGAGGAGCACATGTTTTGTAGAAAGCATGCGTCAGATTTTGAACTTGGGTCTCTTCTGGTGGCATGTGATACGGTATTCTAATCCAGAGCTGGGCAATAGCAGCACTGAGCTGCACTTCAGAGCTGAGCCTGAGTTCGTGAGGATAAACATCTCTGCAGAGTCCTGAACCAGTTAGCGAGGGTGCTCACTCAGTTATTTGAGAAAAGAATCCACTCTTCAGACACTTTCAGTTTGCGATGGTTTTTGTGGGGATGTGGCCCCATCCTAAATTGGTAACTGATTGAATTTCTTATACTAACGCCAGGATGATCTGTCAGATCACCACTCCTGTGCTTAAAACCTTCCAACACACTTGTATTGACTAGTCTTATGTCAACTTGACACAAGGTAGCGCCATCTTGGACAAAGGAACCAGGGTTAAGAAGGTGCCCCCACCAGACTGGCCTGTGGGAAAGCCTGTGTGCTTTTGCACAGATCGCTGCAGGTGGTAAAAGCCTGGGCTGGCAGTCCTGGGTGCTCTAATAAAACTGGCTGAGCAAGGCTTGATGATCAAAGCAGTGAACAGCACTCAGCCTCTGCATCAGCTCCTGCCTTCAGACTCCTGCCCTGCTTAAGCTTTTGTCCAGACTCCCTTCAGTGAGGGACTGTGTTCTGGAACTGAACTCTGAAATAAACCCTTCCCTCTTAAGTTGAGT
The DNA here is from genome assembly GCF_030254825.1 of Meriones unguiculatus. NCBI lineage: Eukaryota > Metazoa > Chordata > Mammalia > Rodentia > Muridae > Meriones > Meriones unguiculatus. The sequence goes on from NC_083356.1 coordinate 113,913,483, forward strand.
TGGTCAGGGTGTTTTGTTTTTGTTTTTGTTTTTGTTTTTGTTTTCACAGCACTAGAAACCTGAGACAACAACCTATGTCAAAGAGTAAAAGCCCAAACACGTACAGTGCTGCATGAAGCCTGCACAGTGGTGTTAACTGGTGTTTTTGTTTCTAACTTCAAACTGTAAATCCCACAAGCAGATACTTACCTTTTTATCTTCCTACTAGGCCGCCATCACGAGATTAGCGCCATGCATTTATAACTGCAGGAAACTTCACGGAAAGCAGTGAACTAAGGGAACGCAAGCAGAAACCCGAGCCCCAGGAACGAACAGTGCAGCAGGGGAGGATAAGAGGAACAGAAAACCCGCACTGGGTATTGTGAAGCTGTCTCACCTCTCACGGTCTCTGTTAGGATCATCTGATTCAAGGTGGCTGGGCAAAGTTAATTAGGATTAGTCCCTAGCTACCTAGTTACAGATAGTGGAACCTGGTCTGCTGAAAAAAGGAAAGGGGTAGATTATAAACTCTGATAAATGCAGAAGTACAGACACCAAAACTGGACTGACACTTTCAGTGTAATCGTTTTAGAAGAGTTCATCTCTGAATCTATATCTCAACAAGACAGGAGACCGTTACTGGAAAACAAAGAACAGCACAGAGGGCACATATTAATTTAATAGTTGTACTTTGATCAATTCTAAATATTACATAAGAACTGAATAATATTGGTTACTAGATGTTTGGCAAGTCCCAGAATCTTGGCACTTTTATGTATGAAGACAGCATTTTCTGCTTTTAAATATTTATTTCCGAATATTTATAGGATGCAGAATGAACTTTAATACACGTGTAATGATCAACTCAAGTGTCTTGAGAGACCATTATCTAACTTCCCGCTACTCCCTCTCCTCCCCCCCTTCCCAGCTTCTGTTAATCACTACTAAACCTTTTGAATGAATTTTTAAACATCCACATGTGAGATTCTGTAGCTGTCTATGTCTGATTTGTTTCATTTACCATAATGTCTGCTAGTTCCATCCATTTTTGCTGCAGACGATAGTATGACATCACATTGTTATCCTTCTCTCACTCTTCCTCCTCCTTTTTTTTTTTAATTTCAATTGAGACAGGGCAGTCTAGCCTGGGCACAGAACATCAATCTCCCCACACATGCCTTCTGAATTATACTTATGTACTACTGTGTATTAGTTATTTTTAATCATTTTAATAACAATTCTTTAAAATACTCTCTCTTTGTGGCTTTGGTTTAATAGTCTTCCCCTATATTTAATGGACTATCTAAGGGTTTACAGATTTTGTAAATTTTCTGGATATTTTGGATATTAGTTACCTGAACAGCCTGTGAAGTGTGTCCACTGTGAAAATTGGCTTTCTCCTGTTTTGTTTTGTTTTTTCTGCTGAATAAACGTGCTGTAGTTTGATATAATTTCCTTTGTCTAGTTCTACTTTTGTTTCCTGTACTTTGAGGTATTAGGAAAGTCTGCTGCCTATAATGATGTATCGAATTATTATGAATTTTTTTATCTTACTAGTTTCATAGTTTAAGGTCTTAGGTTTGGATATATTTATTTATTTATGGTTGATTTTTACAATGTGAGAGATGAAAATAAAATATGGATTATCTGCAGATACGTATGTGAATATCAAGTTTGCCTGGTACCATTTATTGAAGAAGCTACATTCTCACGCTCTGCCTGTCTCTCCAGTAGTTTTTTTTTTTTTCTATCTTTGTCAAACACGAGTCAGACAGGGCTATTTCTGGACATTCTATCTTGTCACAGTGGCGTGACTTTTTGCACCAATACCACTGCATTTTGATAACTTTCCCCTTGTAGTTTATTTTGAAAGGTCCTTAAAAATAGAAGCCAAAAGTCCAACTCTTCTCCAGAGTAATAGCTCTTAAAACAAATGGATTTCTCTCCACCCATGGAGGTTTGGTGTTTACAAGGAAGTTACGGTGCCAGTTTTCTAGCACTAGGAAAATCATACCAAATGTGGTTTTGTTTTTATTTTTATTACATTTAAGTGTGTGTGCATTTGTGTGTGAGCATCTGTGTGTGTGCATCTGTGTACACACATGTGTGCACATTAGTATGCACATGTGTATGTGTGCCCGTGTGTGTGTGTGTGTGTGTGTGTGTGCGTGTGTGCGTGCACACGCACACGCACATGCACAGAGGTACATACTACAGTACAAGGGTAGAACTCAGGTTGTAGAAGTTGGCTCACTGGTTCCCTACTTCCCCCATGCAGATGCTGGTCACGAGGTGTCGTGGCAAGCACTTCGGAGCCGTCTCGCTGGCCACAAAATGCGATCTTAACTCAAACATACCCTTCTTTTGTGTGGGAGCGTATTTAGCGTCTGAACGTGGCAGGCTACCTCAAGGGCTAGGCAGATGGTTGTGAGTAAAAATACAGTGGCCACCATGCAACGTTTTCCACGATGAAGCTGTAAAGTGAGCAGACTTGAGGAACATAACAAGCAGGCAGCAGGAGAGGGAAGTGAAGGGTTTCCTGACATGGGACAGCTAATGGCTGCTCATCTTGTTATTTAGGCCCAGATTTAGAAGAGGAGAGAGGATGGGCTGTAGCACAAAGTCGAGGAAGAACAATTTATGTGGTGACAAGATTTTGATGCTGGGAAGTTTGGAATTTCCTTTCTTGAAAATAGTGATGCCTGGGTAAGAGGAGCATAGTCAAAAAATACATAAACTGCCCAACATAGGCGTGGCCAGCTCTTTCGTACCTTGTAAGACATTGTTGGGAGTTCAGATTTTAATTATGTGAAACAGGAAGTATTTTTACAGACTTTCAAGGAGGAACCAATTTAATCTGCTTTCCACACATAGGAGAGCTCACAGATGCTCAGTGTGACAGATCACTATGGTAGGAAACAGCAGAAAGCAAAGGGGCAAAGAGGAAAAGAGTTGGGAGATTGTTGTAATAATTCCCGTGAATGAGGACTGTTCTCTTCATTGACTGGGATCACAGAAATGAGAAGAAGCCAAGGAAATGGATTGAAGGTTTAACCCGTTATTTAGAGAAAGGTGGGTTTTAGTTCATGATGGAGAAGGAGAAAAAAATCCAAATGTCAAATTTAAGCAAGTATGTGGTTGGTGATGCCATAACTGAGAGGGTGAAGAAAGAGAAAAATTTTGAGACAGGAAGTTAAAGACCTTTGGGTGTGGAACTTGGAGGTTGATTCTGAGTAACCAAATGGAGACTTCATGAGACTAATGAGAAAATTAGTTCACAGCCCCCAAAGAAGCCCCACGAGGTAGCACAGGGTAAAGGAAGTTTCCAGGTCATCGGGTTGAAGAGATGAATCCTAGAGTCTAGATAGATTGTGCAGTCCATGCTGGGCTGGAGCTCCTGATCTCGTGCCTTACTGCCTAGCATGCAGGAAGCCTCAGCTCCCATCCCCCGTACCATAGGGCAGCATGGGAGCACACTTGGAAAACAGCTCAAGGAAATCATTAGCTATCCAAGGAGTCCAGGGCACCTGTTTTCCTACTAAGCAATGCTCTGATCATCACATGCATCTCAAGAGGAAAAAAAAATCTGCAGAAAATAGAGAGCATAGTTCTTGGAACACATCCATGGTGGAAATAAAACTATTTGCAACATCTAGACAGCAAAAAAATAAATAAATAAAAGAAAAACAAAACAAAACAAAACACTAACATAGAACTCCTAGCAAGTAAGCTCAAGGACCTTTTGATTTTTTTCCCCTTCTTGCTCGTGACCTATAAGCCATCTCTCTGTAGACAACAGGTACTGGGGACTGCTGTAGGTTAACACTTCCCTGATGTCACCTGACATTTTGAAAATAAGATCTGAGATGATCGCATCGCTTTTCAACAACTTCATTTTAGAGTGAGGCTCACAAGTATCCATATGAATAAAAAAATACCCAGTAAGGTAAAATTTATACTGTCTGTCATTCAATCGAAATTATAAGACACATAAAGAAAAAGGAAAATGTGACTCATTTAAAGAAAAATAAAATAAAATGAATCAACTGAAAGCAATCAAGAAATGACAGTGTTGTTAGGGCTAGCACACAAGGGTAATTTCCACATTCTAAATACCGAAAAAGAGATGTGAAAGATGGCTAAGGTGTTCAAGTACAGCAAGTTCGGGGAAAACTTATTAGATATTAAAGAAAAAGATTTAATGGACTGGAAAACACACCAAAAGAGCTATCAAAATGAAACACTGAAGAGAAGATAATTGAAAACTAAATAGCATTCCACTAAGATTATTTTAAACTTGACATGGAAATGAACAGATTTAAAATAATCAAAATATCTTATAAAAATTGAAGATTGGTGCTACCTCATTTCAAAATAAATATCACTAAGGAGATGAGTTTGGGCATGAAAATAAACAAATGGATCACTAGAACAGGATGAAAAGCATACATATCACCTACCCGTATAGAGAACCATTCTTTCCCTCAATGTGAAGACATGGTTCAATTGAGAGAGGTCACCATCAAAAATTAATGGCTCATATTTTCAAATTTTAACATTAAGAGAGAAAATTACCCAGCTCAAAAGTGACAGACTATTTCAACAAACATGACTCATAAAATGAATACAGACAAAATTTAAAACATCACTTGTTACACAGAACTACTGGATAGTTTAAGTCAGAACTACTGGATAGAACAGTACACACGTACTTTTATAATTAAAATTAAAATACTGACCATGCTAAGGGTTTGCGGGATGGGTAACAGAGCTTTCCTATACATCCGGCAGGAATGAAAATGGTAAAGCCACACTGGAAGTGAAATGTTGGGGAAATCCTTCAAAATTAAAGTCTCAGGAGTTAGGGTCGTTACATGATCTAGCCCTTCCAGGAATTTGCTCTAGCCCTTCCTAGCTGTTTACCTAGTGCAGATCAAAACATACAGCCCCAGAAAAGCTTGGACACCAGTGGCCATGCTAGCTGTATGTATTACAGTCCCAAACTAGAAACAGCACAAACGCCCCCGCCCCCAGCTGGCAGGTGGATGTCTGAGGAGTTACAGAGTCCTGTCACTCAGCAATCGCTGGGGTGGATTACTGACAAATGCAGCAGTGTGAAGACCCTCAAAATTGTTTGGCTGTGTTAAAAAAAAAAAAGCCAGGCAAAAATGTGTTATTCATGAGGGGGTGGAAAGAGCCTGGAAAAGGCAGAAGATTGAGGAGACTTTTAGTGCTCACTGTGCCTGCTGTTCTGCTATGAGGTGATAGTCTCCCTTGAGACACCTACGCCAAGGCCTACCGGAGTGTGTGTTTTATATATGCACAGGGCGCTGTATGTCCATCATTCTCTACTCTGCTAGAGATAAAAGCAGGTTGAGAAGCAGGATGAGGCGAAAGAAGTAAGCACGTCAGTTTTGAGGAGTTTAGAGGATCACATCTGAACCATCAGCATTAGAGAGAGGGCACTTGGAACTCTGGAATGAATGAAACCCACTGGAGAAAGGTTATCATGAAGATAACACAGATAAAGATCGAGGGTGTGCCCCAAATCACCCTGAAAACAAGCTTTAAGACAGTTGTGATAAACAGTGTGGTTTCTAGATGCTGACTAAATCTAAAATCAGATCTGAAGCGCTTGATGACCACTTAGGTCAAGCAGTATTCATGCAAATTATCTAAGATCTTCTGTGACTGATGTTTTATATTTGTTCCCAGCGCTAAGTACACTGCTACCGATTCTAACCTACAAATGCTGTCTTTTTGTCCCACGTTAATATTTATAAAAATCCCATTCAAAATGGTCTGCCAGAGTGACAAAGCGATAACACTTACCAACTTGCCTGATGTTCAACTAAGTAAGCACGTTAGTTTTGAGGAGTTTAGAAGTAGACATACCTGGAAGTGTTTTTGAATGCTCCATGTCATCCGCTAAATAGCCACAGAGAGGAGAATGCAAAACCTCTCATTTGAACAGGTGATTATGAGACATACACCAGCATCTCCTAACTTAAACATGCGAAAGCTAAAAACTAAAATTTTGCCTTCCTTTGCTTAAGGTAAAGATTCCAAGTGACTGAGTTAACTCGCTGATGTACTGAGCAATTTTCTCTTTTTATTTGTGGTTCACCTTTGTGAAACAATAGGCAAGAAACCTTCTCAATGTTACAGAATCATTTCAGGTTAAAAAAAAGACTGCCTGTGTCTTTTCCCTGACTCAGACCACCTGCTCGACCCCAGCCCTTTGCCAAAGGCTAGCCCAGTATGTTTAGTGCTCTCTCCTTGCTCTTCAGCCCCAACCATGCAGCTTTCCCAGAAGGCCTCCCCAAAGCCCACCATGAAATCTCAGAGCTCCCCCATTTCCTAGGACTTGAGTATGCACAACAGTTGGTATTGCCTAGGAGTCTGGTTTTTTCCAATAGTCTCCCCCTTGCTTCCCTCTTCCCTTTCTTTCTTCCCTTATCTTTCCTTTTTCTGGATATTATAGAAATACTGGATAGGATACTATCTCCTTTGTTTACTGCCTATGTGCCTTCTGGCGCAATTGTGAATTTGGAAGTTTTTATTTTCTACCAACTTCTTTCTCACACTGTTTCCTGAACGGCCCCATGTTTTTAGGTCCATGCTCCCAAACTGTTTGCATTTATAGGAAATAAAGACAACTCTGGGAGCAAACCTCACTGTCCATCTACCTCACCCCATTTATCGGGTAGTTTCTGTTGGACCTTCGTGGCCAGGGTCATCTCATGCTTAGGAGGCATGTTTGTTCAACAATAAACAAATACATTGAAAAAGCATAAACCTTCCAAATAAAATCATGACCGATGATCAGTTCCAGCTTGTAACAAACATATTTGAGGCACACTTTTCATAAAAACATACATCAGCTTGTGATTGTCAGTCATGGGCCAGTGTGGAAAAGCTGGGGGAAATGACATTTGAGAATGGAATCTCAGCAAATATGAACTCACTTGGCCTGAAGCCATGGCCTCTCATATTAACTTCCTGTACAGCTTAAAGTAAATTAAAGTAAAATGTGTGACCAAAGACACAGGATCCCTAATGTTTGTGACACTTCACTGCTGCAGAGGAGAGCAACTTAAAATGCCAACCATCGAGTTACAGTCTGCTTGGGCTAGATCAAAGGTTTGCCTACAGCTAGGTCCAGTTTAGTGGCTGGGGAACTGGACGGGGTTAGAAATGCTTTGTCCATGTAAATGATTCTTATGGAAGAATATGTCTTCTCTTTTCAGAGCATCAAGTTCTTCATCTAGATCAGTTTATAACAAATAAGACATGTATCCTTGATAGCCATCAATTATTAATTAGTAAACTCAGCCTTCACAAAGCAACTGCCTTTAAAGAAATGTACAAACACTTTCTTTGCATTTTCTATACAAAAACGTTAACACATGTAGCTGTAGTGATCTGAAATTGTATGGAAACCTCAGTTTTTCAATTTCTGTCAAGATATTCTGTACTTGCATTCATTAAAGAAAAGGATATGTCTGAGCATAGACAGAGACAGAAAAATACAAAAGAGACTAAGATTAGGTGATGGTAGAGAAATGGAACTTTTTTTTTCCAAACAGCTTTATTGTGTTATGTAACGAATATACAGGTCATACAATAAAAGAGCAAAAGGTTTTGTACACATAGTAGGTTTCAAGCTATACATTTTTATTTTTTATAAGTTTATTTATTTATTCACTTTACATCCTGATTGTAGCTCCCTCCCAAGCTTTTAAATATTTAGTTTTAGAAAATTTGCATACTCAAGTATAAAGAATATTTCCAGTGACGTGAATATTTTTCTTAATCTTTGAGGTCAATGATGACTTCCATAACTAAAAGCACTTAGTGGGCACTCTCAAGGAAACTGAACCTGTCACCCTTTGTTACAATCCCCTTAGCACCTTCTTGCATTTATCACGTAGCACATACCATCAGTACACATCAGGGTTTAAAGAGAAACCCGTTCTCTTCAGCATTCAACAAAGCCTCGCTTGAAAGGAATCCACATTCCCGGAGTTTCGTCATGTGAATAGAATATGATGAGTCTCAAGGGAGTGACTACAAGCACAAGGGTGGTAGGTCGACATCTTAATCAACTGTCCATCAATAAGCCTCCTAGAGCACTGTGCCAGACACTCTTAATGCAGGATAAAATTAAAATTAAACATCTCTAGCTGTGACCTGAGGAGGATAGGATGAAAGGTCCTTTTAGATGCTCAATAGATTCTCAACTAATTTTCTCTACTAATGAGATGCAGAATTGAGGTGCACAATTTGTGTTTAAAGTTTGAGGATACTGTAAAAGAGTAAACATATTAGATTTTGCTATTAAGCAAAAAACTGTGGTACTGGAGTAAAGCCCTAGACTCTCTAAAACTCTAAAAATCAAATTTGCTTTTCAAAAAAACATGTATCCTCAAGAGTTATAGGGTTGAGGTCTAATATCTATACTGACTTTTCGGAACACATTCTAGTTACAATCACAAATTCATAGTGAAAGCAAGTTTCACCTCTGCCTAACAGGCCCAAACTTTCCCCTCCAGTCTTAGTAGTGTAGGTTGTCAGCATGCTGATATGATTCCAGAACTCTAGCTTTGAAACACTGCTGCCCTGCATGCATGCAAACACAACCTACTACAGGCCCTGGACTTAGAGAAAAGCACCAGCTGGCAGAAGGGCCGCCATGCTGCTGCTGCTCCCTTCAGTTCTACTGAAAACAAATTAAAGGATTGTGGTATATTTACACAATGGAAATAGTACTCAGCAATTAAACACAAGGAAATCATGAAATTTGCAGGAAAATGGTGATAATTAGAAAAGACCATCCTGAGTATCCCAGAAGCAGAAAGACACACAGGGTATATACTCACTTATAAGTGGATATTAGAGATATAATATAGGATAAACATACTAAAATCTGTATACCTAAAGAAGCTAAGCAAGAAGAAGGACCCTGGGTAAGATGCTCAATCCTCATTTAAAAAGGCAAACGGGATGGACATCAGAAGAAGGAGAAAACAGGAAACAGGACAGGATCCTACCACAGAGGATCTGAAAGACTCTACCCAGCAGTGTATCAAAACATATGCTGAGACTCATAGCCAAACTTTGGGCAGAGTGCAGGGAATCTTATGAAAGAAAGGAGAGATGAAAGAGCTGGAGGGGACAGGAGCTCCACAAGGAGAGCAACAGAACCAAAAAATTGAAACATAGGGGTCTTTTCTGATACTGATACTCCAACCAAGGACCATGCATGGAGATAACCTAGAACCCCTGCACAGATGTAGCCCATGGCAGCTCAGGGTCCAAGTGGGTTCCCTAGTAATGGGAAAAGTGGGCTGTCTTAGACATGAACTCAGGGGTTGCCTCTTTAATCACTTCTCCCTGAAGGGGTTACAGCCTTATCAGGCCACAGAGGAAGACAATGCAGCCAGTCCTGATGAGTCCTGATAGGTTAGGGTCAGATGGAAGGGGAGAAGGACCACTCCTATCATTGGATTTGTGGAGGATTATGGGAGAAGAAGAAGGAGAGAAAGAAGGTGGAGCTGGAAGGTTATGAGGGAGGGGGTTACAGCTGGGATATAAAAGGAATAAATTATTATTAATAAAAAATTAAATTAATTTTTAAAAAATAGGATAATAAAGAACTGGGGTTTCTATACACACATTTCTTGAGCTGTCCCAGTTCACATAATCAAAAGACTTCTCCCCTAAACAAATGAATATCACAGCCCAGCATTTATCATGGAAAAAATTACAAGCCACTACAATTTGATGCTGCTTGATAATTAGCACTTATACATGTTAGAAAAGCAAAATTCTTTTATTGCTTTAATTTTAACTACCTCCCATGTCCCTTGTGCACTTTCTATATATTTTGGGGAAAATGATAAAGCTTGGATTTATAATTATTTTGATGGGGAAATTATTTTTTTAAAAAACATACAACAACCCTAATTCTCAAAAAATGAACTTGGGATTTATTTTGAACAATTTCAGGGCTCAAAAATCTTTTCTTCTAGAAAAAAAATAATGTTAAACTATTTTTATAAAACCCCAAATGGATCATGACATGAATGGTGCTAGTTTAGTGTTCTTTGCAAGTTATGACATTGATATTCCCCTTTAAAGTAGTAATCCTACAGCATCTGCATTGTATAGCAAAAACACTGTGTCTTTCCAAATCAACGTCACTGAAATATTTATCCATGCCACTTTGCATTCAGAAGTGTGTGGAGCGCAGTCCCACTGAATAGGTTTTCTTCCTCTCAGGCACAATTTCCCGTCTCAAGAATCCCATGTGTGGAATCCCTTTGGTAGTCTCAAATGCCCCAGAAGGAGCAAGTGGTAACAGTAAGAGAACTAAGAACTCATGACATTATAGTAAGAATCAAATAAAACAGTTTAAAAACAAACATATTTGCAGAGAGACTCCAAATGATACAAACAAGAACTGAAAACACTATCAGGAACCTGACCTTTAGCATGCCAGAGATGCACATGAAATTCCAGATAAATAATAATAGTGAACCAACGCACAGTAGGTCAGAGCTGAACGTTCAGTCATGGGAACAGTGGGGAAGGAGCAATGTCAGAACAAAGTTGTCATAAAGCTGTGCATCAGCCAGACCTATTATATCCACTTCTGCCTCCATGCTTCTTCCTTACTAAGCTTTGGGGGTAACCAGGTAATTGAGGGTCATCACAGCCTCCCAACTGAACATGTCATTGGTAGTCAAACTTTGTCTAAGTATCCTTCGATGCTTGTTCTCTCTCTCTCTCTCTCTCTCTCTCTCTCTCTCTCTCTCTCTCTCCCTCCCTCCCTCCCATCCTTCCTTTGTTTTGTCTATTTGTTTTATTTTGCTTTGTTTTCTGTTGTTGTTGTTGTTCATTTGCTACCAAAAACTATTCACATAAAAAGTCCTTGTTTAATGTCCTTTTCTTGCCTGTTTAACTCTAGAGCAGCCCAAAGTTCTTACATTCTTGGAGTCTAGTGAAGGTGACAGGAAACACTTTAATAGGCAACAGGATGTTACAGTTCTATGAAGTGAGATGACAGGAGGGTAAGTTATGGGAAATTTGTTGCTTTAGATGGTGTGATAAGGAAAGTTGTGTTTGAGATAATATGTGATCAGAACCCTGAAAAGAGAGAGAGAGAGAGAGAGAGAGAGAGAGAGAAGCCATGGGGTGCTTTAAAGGATTAACAATACAGTTTTAAGGAGAGGGCATATATTTAGGGTGATTATTGACCAGTGGGGACGCCATGATGATTGATGCACCATGAAATAGAGGCTGAAAGGGTCAGGTGCTGGCCAGGGGCCAGGTGATGCAGCTTAGGAAGGGCTTTAGAAAATGCTACAGCAGCATGCACAGGTATTGCTAGGGCTGTCTCTCACAGGTGCTCTCTCTTATCAGGTCCAACTGAGCCGGCGTCCATGCTCAGTTGGACCTATGAGGTCTATGAGCATCTATGAGGCTGTTTGCCAGCCATTCACGTTCGCTTTTGAAAATCTACTTGTGATTGGAAATGGTATGACGAGAATAATCATTATAAAAGCTGTATGAACGCAAATATTCCCTAGAGCCTGGCATATTTGTCAAGCCCAGCATATCTAGCTATTAGCTCTACTGGCAGGAGACAGAAAAGTGTCACAGGGTGAAAAATTCTATTATAATCTCAAATCCAGTAAGCTCTGGAATAACAATTGCCAGGGCTAGAGCAGGAACTTCTGATTAGGGTTGTCAGCACAAAATTGTTGGGCAGAATAAGTTGCCAAAAGGCCCAATATGAATCAATAAGACAGAATTTTCTAGGTTTAGGTTAGATGGAAATATTCTTGCAATTACCATTCTCCTCAGCTTACAATGGAGTTACTTCCTCATGGCCGTGATCAGAAATGTTGAATATATTTATGGAAAGTTTCTTAGAAGGAAAGGGAGTGGCAAATGATAGTTATTTATATATGATACATATTCAATGTACATTAGAAGCCTCTCAGATTACTTCATGGATATTGGAAAGGTATTTAGCTCACACACCCACCCCTCCAAGCACCTCAGAACAACAGAGTGCCCTATTTAGATCAATACACAGCTCAACTTTTCTCACATCTGTCTGTTCACTGTAGCTCTGGCCACTGCCAGCACCAGAACAGCCTGCCACAAGTCACTGTGCTATGAAAGGCAAAACATCGCAATCCTAAATAAAGCTGACGAATAGGCATTGCTTTTGTAAACCTTCCTGCTGACTTGTTGATTTTTAAATATAATTGTTACAAAGCAATTAAAATCAATACATCTACTCATGATGAGTAAAAAGAGAAGAAGGAGAAGGAGGAGGTAGTGGTAGAGAAAGAGGAGGAGGAGAAGAGGGAAAAGGAGGAGGAAGTGTTTGTGCTAGTAGTGGCTAGGCAAACATGCCACAAAACTTCTAGTTTCTACTTTTTTATTTGAGTTCTTTCATTCTAGGAAGGAGGCAGAAGAGGAAAATAGGAAGTGCATGGGGAAAAAATACTGATGGCCCAACAATCCATCCAGAGGCAAAGTTAGAAGAGTAACAGCCACAAATACCTACTCAAGTCTAGGTGGCCTCTCATGGAGAAAAGAAAAAAGATTTAGAAAAAAAGCCATAGAAACTGACCTCTGCCATTATTTTATTATAGTGTTTGTAAACCACACCTAGTATTAAAGTGTCCTCTAAACGTGACTCTCATCCTTCAAAGAACTCTTTTTGTGTAGTAGACAGTGATTGAACCAGAAACAACTGGTCAAAGAGCAGAGAATGTGTCTGTGGACCTCAGCTGCACACGGGACAGCATATGAGACAACTAGATCATACATCTTCACTGTAAGCGTCAGGAACAATTGCCAAAGACAGGGCAGACAGAGTGTAGGAGCCAGAGGTTGGGAAGGACCAGCCCGAATCATGGACATTCCATCAAGAGAGACGACAGGGCTCTCTGCCAATCTAGCTGAGAAGCTTTAACAACTGCTGGCTTCCGGGGAGAGGGAGTCAGTTTTCTGAGGCGGCCCCTGATTGGCTGACCACACTCTGGTAGATGCCCCCACACCTGTGAGTATTCCGGCAGCACCAACTGGACTCAACGAGCTTTAAAAAACAAGCAACAGCGACAAAAGGGACATGAAGCTGGAAGCGATGGGTGTCGTAGAGTGTATTTGAGGGGAGTTAAGGGCAGGAATCAGGGATGGATATGAACAAAGGACATTGTATGTATAAAACGCTCAAAATGCTAAAATATTATATTACAAATGAGTAAAAAAAAAAAAGCAGTTATGTCCATGGTATTTGACAAAATATTTAAAAGTTTTGACTGTGTGTGTGGTGGGGATCTATAGAAAGGCCTGTTTCTCTTCCGACTTTCTGTGTCTCAGGCTTAAAGATGCATTTTAAAAATGGAGCAATAGGAAGCGTGGGTGGGGTGATGAAAACTCAGCAGTCAGGAAAGCCAGGTGCCATCGCTGAGCTTCTATCATTCTGACAGTTCCTTCGAAACACAGACACTTCCTCCCATCTAGACAGAAGACCCTCCTCTGTCTTACACACTTGAAAATCCTAGGAACTGTCTCAGGGCGCCCACACCCTGAGTGATGCCACAAGCCAGGCCTGCATGCCCCTTCCACCCCGCACAGAGCGCTTCACACGCGCATGCGCGCACACACACACGTGCTTCCTATCATGAGCCAATGCCTTCACCAGACTCCATTTGAAGAGACCTTCTGTGCCGTTTTCTTTTTCGCTTACCTTGTGAAGTCTCACCCCCATGGCACTGGCGGCAGCTTTGGGTGTTGGCTGGAGGGAGAGCGGCAGCAGTTAGGAAGGTGGTTTCCTGTAGAGCGGGCAATGAAACACAGTCACCTAACAGTCAGAGCGAGAAGTCAGCTCCAGGGCAAGGCCGGGCTGATGAACTTCTTCGGCGAGTCTTCACTCACAGTGGAACATATGACAGCGTGCCCCGCTACTCACATTTCAAAAACTATTTTCCAACTGCACAGTCTTTCCTGGCAACCTTCTATCTGTAAGTTATCCAGGAACTGTTATGTGCACCTCTCACAACCAAATGGACACTTGAATGAAAGGATGGTTTTAACTATGAAAGATATCTAGATTTTTGACCTGGAGACTCCAGAAATACCCAGGAAAAGGTAGGCACATTCTTTGGTCTTTACTTGCGCTTGATAATTAAATCAAGAAGGCATGGGTGGCATTTACCTTATACACATGAGAAAAATATGGTGAGTTTAACATGTCAGAAAGCTCCACCCAGTTCCGAAATTCTGTGTGCCAATCTCATTGACAGGATTTGGGGCACTAAGATTTAGGTTTTCGGTCCTTCCTAGAGTCACACTGAAAACCTAAACAAGTGATCTTATGCCTCAGGACTCTGCCTGGTGAGCCTGGTAATCCTGAGGAAATATGAACCATTGTAGTGTAACGTGTGGGTTTGGGTTTGGGTTTGGGTTTGTCAAGACTGGTGCCTAAAGCGAGTGTATTGCAGGGAATTCATTTGAAACTCAGAAAAGTGTTTGTACCACTCATTAATAAATTCTCTCTAGTCAAGCTAGATGCAGACATACCTACTCCCGTCTCAGTTCTATACATTATAAATTTGCACATCACATTCCAGAACTCGGAGCTGCAAACAAGCATTTGAAAGAAAACCTGGTTCACTCGAGACTGCTTGCAGCCACTTTATCTAGCAAGATCAATACTTTTTAACTTGTTTGTACTTGTAGCTACATCTTTGAACGTATCTGTAGTCTTATTTTCCTGAGTCCCACAAGAAATAACAGAGTTTGATTAGTATCAGTTCAAAACTTCTCTACGAGTTGCCTCTATTTCCTTAGGAAGAAATACACCGATATACCACTAAGTGCAACTTGGCACAAATTTCACACCTACATGGACACATGTACATGTTCAAGCATTATTTGTAATGTCAACTTTAGTTATTTATAATTATTTTTAAATTGGTATTAAAACTCTTCATTTACCTTACTGTAAGCTGGATCATCTTATCTGGAAAGAATCATGCAATTTCTTAAAGTTTAGGACGTTCATCTTAACTCTAATTATATGTTTTCTGAAGCTTTTCTGGGAAGCTGCTCACAAATACTTCTTCACAACAGATATGGGCACCAAGGACAGACCAAAGTCCAGCTAGGCAAACGAGCGCTTTTCTTGGGCTTGCCTACAGAAGGCATGCCAGTTTGCTCACAGGAGCGTGGGTGAGCCCAAAGCACTCGACTACATCCCCCCACCTTCCAGCCTGGAAACAGGGCGTGAAACATCCTCCCTCCACCTTCTATTTGCACCCCACCCTCTTTCTATGCCAGTGCTCACTTGCTTGTTTGTTTACAGTTACGCTAACCCGTTTAATGAAAATCTTTACATCGTCTCTGTTTAGATGGCTTGTTGGTAAATGGAATTTATATTAAACACACAGCACATAAAGAGGAGAACAAAAGGGGGCGTGGTTCAGTTTGACTATAAAACATTGACCCAAACTATTCTCATTTCTTTGTTTCAGACAAAGAAAGGTTTAGTTCTCAAACAGGAAATAAAAACTTCCCTTTTAAAAATGTAGAACCATATAAACCCTGCAATCTGAAAAGTCTGACGACGTAACTAGTAAATGACCCCCTCCCCCCCACACACAGTGGCTTATTTCCACCCCAGATCACAGCGTCTCGATCTCCGCGTAGAAGGGTGATGTGAATGTGCATCCCTCTGAATTTCGCTTCATCACTGGCCTGAGTGAATGGGAAGAGAAGCACTTCAGCCCTTTTGCCTGCTATTCCTGCTGGCCGGCTCAGACACAATTAGTGTAGACTATTAGGTAGGACACAGAGTGGGTGACCTGCCAACCACATTTCCTATGGAAACAGTAGATATTGCAACTTCTTGCTGCTTCTGACAGTACTGTGAGGAGTTAAGCTGTGTCATTAGCGGAACACTATTAGACTGTGGAGACCTAGTCGGTCACCACTTTAAGCCTCCACACTCCAAAAAGTGGCAGGTAGGGATGCCCCAGCCACTGCTAACAACATGAGGGAGTTGGAGGCTCTGGCCAGTGGATAAGCATTTACAGGGCTTTGTTTTTTCTTTAATTCATCAGGCCATATGCTGCCAGGCTTTCATGCAAATAGACAAAATTGGAAATAATAAAAAAGAACCAACTGTTTCGGCGGTCGGCTGTTTCTGTCCTCACTGCTAGCCATGTGAGAGGCCAGTTAATGAAGGGGGGAGTCTTGGACTCCCAGTGACACCCACCTGAAGGGATAGATGCTTCAAAAGCCAAGCCTCATTCGCACCATGTTAAACCTCTGCCCTGGAGGACAGCCGTGCCAAGTGTCTATTTGGCTGGGAAGCAGAGATCTCAGCCCTCCAGCTGGCCTGGACACTGGGCACGAGGCTCCAGTGTTCCCTGCAGCTGAGGCCCATTGTCCACTGACATGAGGAGGGATAAGAGGTTAAGTTTCATTTAGGCAGGGTTAAGTTGAGGCTCAACGGTTCATCAGATTTGCGCACTTCAAACACTCATCTTTAGAAACGGAAAGTATTAGTAATGCAATCTCCAGCTCTAAAACTTAAAGAAAATTAGCAATTATGGGCTGTTTAGAAATCACTAACTCTTTAATAGCAGAGGCTGCAAGAAAATCTCTCAAGCAGACTCGAAACCCTGAAACACTTGCATTTAAAACTAAAATGTTGTTAAACTTCTGAATAATTTCTGCCATCTCTCTCCTTATTACCAAGTCTCCCAGTCTGTACAAATGGAGAATTTCACACCCTTGATGGAATTCACACATTTGTTTCCCATTTTAAAGCAGTAAACCTCCAACCAAAAAAGCCGAAGCAGACCAACCGAATTCATATCTACGTGTTTATTTAAAATAGAACCATTCTAGAGATGTTATGCTAGCGTTCATTTTCACCTCTATCGGCTCATTTTGAGACAATAATTTACACCTTTTTAAAGATGATTCAAAACCAGTTGTAGTCAATTAGTGTGCAACATGTTGCAGTTTGAGAATTGTCAAAATAAAGGTATCACAGAAATACACTCAGATGCGTGTGGGTCTGTCTACTCGCAGCAATAAGAGGGCGTGATGAAGAGAGCCCAGGCCTGCAGACAATTTGCTGTCCGTGCTGTCCACCATGCCACCAAACCTTAGTGTTTGGATGCTCCCTGGCTTGGATGCACTCTGCTGGCTGATCATAGTCTAACAAGGAAGCACAGCTGGGCTTTGCCCGAGTGTCAGGACTGGGTTACTAACCCCACAGGAACACACCATCACAGTGATTGGAACGGTGCCCTCACCTGCTCCTCATCCACACACACCATCAACACAACGATTTCAATGAAGAAAATTTGTCAGTACGTAGAGGAAGCTAATGTTCCAGAAGAAAACGAATTCACATTGTAGATGAAATACAGACAGAATGTGTTTCCGAGAAACCTGCTCCTAGAATCTCCCACAACCGGAAGGAGTGGCTTCCAATTGTCACTAACACTCATGATTCTGTTTTCCAAATCAGTTGAAATGTTTTTTTTTTCTAACGTGCAAGTGATTGCCTGGCTGGGAACTGGGGTTCCTCAGTGAGGACTGATTCACAAGGTCTTTTGAGGAATGGTCCACCTTTGCAATTTAAAGCTGAGAGAAACACAACCCAG
Source organism: Meriones unguiculatus (assembly GCF_030254825.1). Classification (NCBI taxonomy): domain Eukaryota; kingdom Metazoa; phylum Chordata; class Mammalia; order Rodentia; family Muridae; genus Meriones; species Meriones unguiculatus. The sequence continues at coordinate 113,931,170 of NC_083356.1, forward strand.
ATTGATTCTAACTGAAATGGACATGAAAGCCAAAAGCAGTTCACAAGGATAAGACAAAAATCTCAGACATTTTAATGTTATGGGAAACCATGCAAGTGAGCCTTGGGAGAGCAAACCAGCAGTGATCTCTGTGGCACTGGGGTGCTTTGAAGTCTAGCACTTTTGACACCCAGAATTTACAATTTTTATTTAAAGAGGTAGACATCCTTCTGTTATAGGAAATGCATTCCATAATATACAAGTTTATTTAGATGGTGCAAACTAGATATTGTTTTCTGCTCAAGTACAAAGTGGTTTATCAAACAGTGCTAAAAACTAGGCACATAAACAACATATCAGTAAACCCTAGTCTTCATCAGGTAGAGTACTGAAGCCATACATCAATAAAATGTAGATACTCTGGTACATACAAAGCAAAGATTTTATTACCTTAATCATTTCTTATATCCTTGTTTAGCATTAGCAATACTGTGTTCTGGGGTTTTGGCTTTAAGATAGGCTCTCTTGTATCTCTCTAAAGATGACCTTGAACTTGAGATCGTGGTTCCTCTTCTTCCTGCTGACTCTGGGGATTATGAGCCTGTGCCAACACCCACAGGTTAAGCGGTTCTTCTGACAGACCCACAGTTTTGTACATGCTAGGAAGGCGCTCTACCAACTGTACCACATCTCCAGCCCTAGAATTATTATTTTACATTTTAATTTACATTGATTTTCAACAACTACATTACAAATGTTAAAATTATATAGATTAAGAGGGCAGTGTAATATTGTGATACATGTGTATGTTATACACTGTTTGAGTCTGGTTCAATGCTCCTCTTCAGTTATTTACCATTGCTTTACAGTGTTGACTTGGAGACAATACAGGTCTTGTTCAGTCTGGAGTCACCCTACCACTTCTCACCGCTACACAACCTCAGCTCAGCACGTTCTGATCAAGCCCCTCATCCATGCCATACCACTCTTTCCACCTCTGCTAACACCATTCTACTTTCAGTTTCTGAGACCGGCTTTAGTGGATCGCACATACTGGTGAGCTCACATGGAACTTGTCCCTCCGTGCCCGGCTTACTTCACGTAGCATCATGCCCTCTGTTCCCGTCGGTCTTGTGGCAACTGCTGGAATTTCATCTCTTCTAATGACCGGATAGTATTTCCACTGCATGTAAGTGCCACATTGTCTCCAGCCACTCATCCGCTGATAGACGCTAAGATTGCTTCTGTCTTGGTTACTGTACACAGATGCAATGGACACTGTATTGCAGGCATATCTCTGAAATACCGATTTTGTTTCTTTTAGCTACGAATCTAGGAATGGGATTGCTGAATGGGAATCACGCAGTAGGTCTACTTTTAACTGTCTGGGGCCCTCCATACTGGTCCTCTATTGGTAATGTTACATGGCTGGTGAATGCAACCAATGAATTCCTAGCAAAGGTATATCAAAGATTAGAGACTGCACTCTGGAGAGAAATGAGTCCTTCCGCCCCTCCACCCAACATGAAAAATAAGGTGGGGTCTAGTGAGATGGCACAGATGGCAAAACCCCTTCCCTGCCAAACCTGACACTTAGTTTGACTCCTGTGATGCACAGGGTAAAAGCAAAGAACTGATGCCTCGGAATTGTCCTCTGGCCTCTGCATACATCCCATGTGTGCCTGTACACACACACACACAGATACAGTAAGGAATGATTTTAAACTACAGTGTGGAAATTGATTGAGGAATACATCCAACATCTCTGGCATCTACATGGCATCTACACACACATGCATACATGTTCATGTGTAGCAATACTCATACATGGACACATGAGTGTCCACCAAGACATACACAGACTAACTGCTTGAGAAGACACGAATTATCTTAGATGGCTGAAGCTGATACTACAGAGTCATTCACTTCTGAAATACTCCCAGACCACACACTTGCCCCACCGCCAAATGAGGCCCTTAGAAACCTCTCAACGCTATTGCCTCGTTTTTTTGTGTGATGGAGCTGAAGTTTGAGAGGATTAAGTGGCTTATCTGTTCTGCCACAGCTCACGAGACAAACAGCTTTCCCAACTGAAAAGCAGAAAACATGGTGTATATCAATTTGATTTTCACTCCACGTAAGTGGGAAACGCATCTAAGTGCCACAAGGAAGTCTTTGAATCCACTTCAAAGAGGCAGAATATCTGTAAACAACGGCCTATTTGATGACATTGCTCATAACTCCACATGGCCCTGAGTACCTGGCTTCAAGTTACCACTCTCAAAAGAGTTTTTCCTTTCCAGATCCACTTGAGAAACTTCTGTCCCTGGGGTGCTACACATACCTGCACCTGCATAGAAAACACTGGTACCAGTGCTTTCAACATTGCAAGGTGGACCACCGTGACCTTATGGATCTAGACAACTAAGTTCTACATTTGACTAGCCACACTGGAGGAAGAAAGCCACGAAATACCTATAAAGCAGCTCAGACTGTTTACAGTTGTTCTTCAAACAAGTTGAGCAGTATGAGTAGAAGAGACAGCATAGCTCCTCTAGAGGTAGAAAACAGATCTGGAAGCTGTAAGTGACCTTGTCTAAGGTGACAAAGGAAGCACAGTGACAACTCAGGCCAGGGCTTCTCATCCCAGCCTCTGTATGTTTTTACAAGCACGTCCATCGCTCCGCAAACGTGTGGTACAGGGTCCTCAGCTACTGTGGCGATCCCGCGAGATTATGAAGAAAGAGACTCCTCCGTTGTTCTCTGGGAACGCCTCACACAAAGGTGAGTATGACGGCGTTCTTCCACACGCACACCCAAATGGAGGACTCACGCGGGAATGAAAGGAGCATCCCTCTTTGTCCCTCTGTAGCTGGTCTTTCTCCACAGTGTCTCATTCACGCATGTCTCCCCCTCAAAATGCTGCGTTAGTATACGCTCAGCCATTTCAGTCCCCAGTGCTGGAGCACTGGCCGGCTGGCTTGTCCTCTTGCCTCCTAAGGATACTCCAAAGAAGCAGATGTGAGTAGTTACAACAGAACAATTTTTCTTCTAGCAGAAACCTAAACGTAATGTGTTTAAAGTATTACAGGGCATCAGAGGCAATAGGAGATAGGAAAATGCCTTGGGCATCTGAACTGCTTCATTAACCGGAAAAACGTGACCTACTATGGTACACAATTTTATGGCTTACAGCCAACACCCTTTATTTGTGGGTCCAGGTCAAGCCCCTAACACAAACAGCTTTACCTTGGGATTCCCAATGGCTTATTCACAGACGTGTACACAAAGCTTCACGCTAGCCTGTTAAATCAGGTGGTTCAAGAGCAATTGATGATCTCGGCTTCTAGAAGAAGCTCGGCTAATGAGGAGGCCAATAGGCCCTGTTTATTTTACACTAGCTGCAGCACGCTTTCAGGCAGAGGCCGTGTGAGGTGGCCCACCGTTCCCACTGACCAGCATTTCCTCAGCTCCGCTCCCACACCCTTCTCTTCCGTGGGCTTGACTCCAGTGAGCAGTCACTGGCCCGCCGCTGCATCGGCCCTCAGGTCTCTGTTTGTTTTTCCTTGACTGGGAAAGCTATTTGTAGTCATTCTCACTGGTGGTGTGCTCTGGTGTGGTGGGAAAGGAGCTAGGGAAGGAAAGAAAATGTTAGCAGGAAGGAGACAAGATACGGTGGGACACTCTCCATGCCCAAGGGTGTTGAGGATGCGGAGGAGGAAGGCTGATCTGACGGAAGGGAGAATAGCAATTTTCACTCTATCCCTTGTCTTCCACACTGCTGTTGACTGGCCATCAGACAGCTTCCCTTTTGGAGAAGAATGAAAAGCATTCTTCATTGACCTCTACTTTCTTATTAATTGATTTGTACATTCTCATTTTTATACATTGAAAAAGCCAAGCTTACAACTTCTGTTGTGAGCAGTGCGCAGTAATGACGCAATCTCTCTCCTGAAAGAACGACTGAAAGTAGTTGTTCACTTTAAGGAACTTGCAAGCATAAAACCTATAGAACAATGAACTGTATTTGGGACAAACTCCTTGAGAGTATGTTTTCGTTATTTGACATTATTAGAGTTTTTGGGAGAAAGCATAAAGACAGTGATTGTGGCCATTTGCAACTTAAATACATTATTTGGCACTCAAATTTATATTTGCAAAAACCTTTTCCTATGAAACTAAACATAAAAACAAAAGAAAACCTTGCCCCTTTAGTGCGTTCTATTTGTCAGTTCCAGGACAGCTAATAACTCGTTGTCTGAGAGACCATTTCTGTTGCCATGTAGAAAAAGTTAGTTCACCCCAAGTTATAGTCGATCTAAATTACACTGAAGTAATTCAGTTTTGAAAAACGTCATTCTACTGACTAGATGACTCACTTTCTAATGCAAAGAGCAAATGCCTCTTTCAATTCTCTACATTGTCCTACTTCTTGAGTTTCCTATGATGCTTATTTACAAATTCATATAAATCCAGGGTTTGCCAATAGAATTCCTCTGTGCTACTAAGTGTGGCATACCGCCACTGAAAATGTCTGATGATTTTCTCTGATCTTTTTAAGGCAACTGCCCAAGACACCGCTTGCTCTAGGGTCTGTCTTGCTGATTAACTCTGTCGTTTATTGGAAAGCCGCAGGCTTCCCCCTGTCAGGTCAGGTTTCTGTACAGAGAAGTCATGTGTTGAAAGCACACTGCATGCCACCCTAACAGATGTCCAGAAAACCTAAAATATAGAGGTCAGTTTTTAAAGCATCCCCGGAATGAAATCATTTGCAGAGACAGTCTTAAGGGCCTATTGAGGAATGCAAACTTCCCATGGTTGTTGCAGAGCTGAGTTTGTCAGAAGAACTGGACTCCCAAATTAGTCAAATGTATGAATGGAAGAATCTTATCATAGAGGGATGACCTATAGTAGACAACAGAAACCACGTGACATAGTGGCATAAGGAGATTCAGGGGAGGTCACCCATCACTCAAGATTGCTGTCATTGGCGTAGAGCACAATGATAGAGTCGGCAAAATGCAGAAACCATCAGCATGTAACAGAGAGGATTATGAAGCAAGGATGGTGCCAGACACAAGCTTCACTTTAATCATTTTATCAGGGCCGGGCCTTGCCATAAACAGAAAGCTCTGTAGATTAAGATATAAACATTTTCCCCACATGAACATTCTTGAATTTTAAAGCAAGATTTCTGGTCCATATCACCTGAAACGCCCCTTTTCTCCCCTCAGATCCACGTTCTCACATATTAGATGCACTTGGAAAATATCAGTATACATAAGAATATTGTACCTTGGTCTGCATTTTCTATGGACTTTCATTTTTGTTTTAAAATGTAAAAAATAAGCCCTGATTCTTCATTTAAAGGTCACCTGGAAAATTAATGTCGGCCTCCTCATGCCTGGGATACGAAATTCTAGTCTCTAGCTATGGTGGTATCACCGCGACCAATGGCTGCTCTGAGCCTTGACTGTGCTGTCCTCTGCCCTCCAGGCTTTGACCTCAATCCTATCACAGTCCAGGCCCATCCAGACCCCAGCCTGAGATCCACCCGATGCTTCTTTCTGCCTCTGCTGCTGTTTTAAAGAAATGTTCCCAGTTAGATTTCCCAGCTGCTGTATTCTGAATCAGATCTTAAGTTCTTTCCAATTCCCCTCTCTAACTTGCTTAAATATACCTTCTTTCCCCTTTTAATAAAACTTGGTGATTTTCATTTGCTTGTGCTGCCTGTAAAGCATTCCCTGATCCACTGGTACTCTTCAAACTTCACTTGAGTCATTTGAATGCCTTGTTAGAAGTACTCGGTAACCCTGGATGGATGAAAAACCACGCGTATCTATTAAGCTTCTACATGATGCTCAAGTTCTTTAGGCAGGTCCACTATGCCCTGGTACCTACTCGCTCTAACCACATCCGGCTCAGGTATCATGCATGGTTTCCTCAAATATCTCTCTCCATGAGCCTCAGACTGATGAACATATACAACACTCAACAAATGCTTTCTGGATGATTAGCTGGATGAATAAATATGTTATTAATCTACCCTGGCATTTAGAAATTTCTACTTAAAACAGACTATTCTTGGACCCCAGCGCTCAGTTTTTCATTTGAACTGAAATTGAGTTGAAGACAGATATCACATTGTTTTTTTCCCTCCTCAAAGAACTGTATGTGCCCTTTGTGTCCACAGAAAATAGACACTGAATAAAAGCCATAAATAAAATCAATAAATATGTTGATTGACTAAACCACTAGAAAAAGAGGTGTAACTTGTACCTAGAAAACAAGAGTTGTTTATCAAACTGACCACATTTTTGGATAGAAAGCCTCAAGTCTAGTGACGGTAGACAGAGAAGACAGGAATATTCAAATAAGCAACCAGGAAAAGCAGCATGTTGTAGACACAGACACAGTCTAATGAGAAAAGTGCTTCAGTTATTTGAAATGCCAAGCCAGTGGTTGATGTGCTTGGGAATAAAACCAAGCCTCATCACAGGGGTAGGCAGATGGCACATTTTCCCTTAATTCAAAGCTTCACTTTTGTAAATAACAATGGAAATTGAACAACTGGCACATTCCGAGCTTTGCAGGCTATATTAAGAGTTCTCAAAATAAGGAAATAAATAAAAAACCACCACCACCACCAAACCTTCTCAGGCGTGTGTTTCTGCCTTGGAACATGTAAATATGCACTGGCTTGCAGGAGTACTGACTCGATGTTGTCACCTGGAGCTGCCTCCATGCAGGCTGGAGCCGGGGGTAGAGACTGTCTATAGACGTGCTCCATGTAGAGAGGTGCTCGTTACATACATTAATAATTCAGTAGATCTTAGAGAGCATACAGCGCTGGTTCCTGGCCGGCAGTTGAACTGAGCAGAGAAGAGCAGAGATGGGCCAGGAGACAGGAGAGGCTTAGCACACGAATGGGTTCTCAGGCTAGAGATGGAAAGGAGAGGCTTAGCACATGAATGGGTTCTCAGGCTAGAGATGGAAAGGAGAGGCTTAGCACATGAATGGATTCTCGGACTAGAGATGGAAAGGAGAGGCTTAGCACACGAATGGGTTCTCGGGCTAGAGATGGAAAGCTGCAGATGACAGCTATGAATTCCTTTCTTTCCAGTGTTTTCCTTTGTTTCACTATATCTCCTGAAGGTAAACTAGCTTTGGCTGCCTCTTTAAAATACCATCATGGAAATAGATGAAAACTGTGCTGTTCCTGAAGTTTTCATAACCACTTCACGAAGTACTGAGTCTATCAACAGATTGTTAATAAGTAAGCTAGGTTCAAATACTTTATCAACAGATGCAATAAGCTTTTGTTTTTGACTATATTTGTCAAGAAAGTAACAAAGGCATATATAATCTGTTTATAGAGCGTCATACACATATGAATGGTACAGATAACTGTACAGTTTGAAATGGACCGGTAATGTGATGATGTTAAGCTCATGTTTTAATCTATTAGCTACCTACCTATAATATAATTACTGAAAGAATTATGATTTGATTCTGTCCAAAGCAGGGTTTCTTTTTTTTTTTAAATAAAATTGCCTATCTTTATTTTAATAATGGTGTGTCTTGTTCCTACAATATTTATTGAATTACAGAATATGTATTGTTTGGGGAAGTAATTATTATACTTGTTGAAGAAAGCCAGAGGAAAAGTATCCCAGAACAATTTGGATGAGGGCTTTTGGTGTGGAAGATGAACTATCCAATTTCTCCTGTCTATAATGAAAGTTCACAAAGCACCGTAGAAAGATACAGAACAGGAGGAGATTTAAAGTCAGCTTGTTGAGTTTTAATTACAACATGAAGTAGCTTACATTCAATTTGAACATTAGCAGAGAGAGATTTAAATCTCTTCAGTTCATAAAATTCAGGAAAGGCCCACATGATGTGATGATAAAATTCAAGAGGCCAGAGAGCCTGGGTTTATACCCTCACCCTGTTGCTTCCTGGCTGTGTGGCCTTGAAATTACTTCACCACTCTGTGCTTCATTCTCTTCATATATAAAATGTCAGAAGAGCCTAGAAGTCATTGGCACAGGAGACAACTTCCTCAGCAGAACACCAATAGCACAGGCTCTAAGAGCAACAATCAATAAATGGGACCTCATGAAACTAGAAAGCTTCTGTAAAGCAAAGGACACTGTCATCAGAACAAAACGACAGCCTACAGATTGGAAAAGGATCTTTAAAACCCTATATTTGACAGAGGGCTAATATTCAGTATATATAAAGAACTGAAGAAGTTAAACATCAAATAATCCAATTAAAAAATGGGGTATAGAGCTAAACATAGAATTTTGAAGAGGAATATCGAATGGCTGAAAAACACTTAAAGAAATGCTCAACATCCTTAGTCATCAGGGAAATGTAAATCAGACAACCCTGAGATTTCACCTTATACCCATCAGAATGGCTAAGATCAAAAACTCAAGTGACAACACATGCTGGAGAGGTTGTGGAGAAAGGGGAACCCTCCTCCACTGCTGGTGGGAATGTAAACTTGTACAAGCACTTTGGAAATCAATCTGGTGCTTTCTCAGACAATTAGGAATAGCGCTTCTTCAGGATCCAGCTATACCAGTCCTAGGCATATATCCAAAAGATACTCAGTACACAATAAGGACATTTGCTCAACCATGTTTGTAGCAGATTTATTTGTAATAGCCAGAAGCTGGAAACAACCCATTTGTCCCTCAACCGAGGAATGACTACAGAAATTATGGTACATCTACTCAATGGAATATTACTCAGCAATAAAAAAAAAAAAAAAAGGAAATCATGATATTTGCAGGTAAATGATGGGAATCAGAAAAGATCATCCTGAATGAGGTATCTCAGAAGCAAAAGACACACAGGGTATATACTCACTCATAAGTGGATATTAGACATATAATATAGGATAAACCTACTAAAATCTGTACACCTAAAGAAACTAATCAAGAAGGAGGACTCTGGCTAAACGCTCAAACCTCATACAGCAAGGCAAAGAGGATGAACATCAGAAGAAGGAGAAAACGGGGAACAGTACAGGAGCCTGCCACAGAGGGCCTCTGAAAGGCTCTACCCTGCAGGGTATCAAAGCAGATGCTGAGACTTATGGGCAACGTTTGGGCAGAGTGCAGGGAATTTCATTAAAGAAGTAGGAAATAATAAGACCTGTAGAGGACAGGAGCTCCATAAGGAGATAAACAGAACCAAAAAATCTGGGCCCAGGGGTCTTTTCTGAGACTGATACTCCAACCAAAGACCATTCATGGAGATAAACTAGAACCCCTGCACAGATGTAGCCCATGGCAGTTCAGTGTCCAAGTGGGTTCCATAGTAATGGGAAGAGGGACTGTCTCTGACATGAACTGTTTGGCCTGCTCTTTCATCACCTCCCCCTGAAGGGGCAGCATCCTTACCAGGACACAGAGGAAGACAGTGTAGCTACTCCTGATGAGACCTTATAGACTAGGATCAGAAGGAAGGAGAAGAAGACCTCCTTTATCAGTGGACTTGGGGAGGGGCATGTGTGGAGAAGGGGGATAGAGGGTGGGATTGGGAGGGGAGGAGGGAAGAGGTCACAGTGGGATACAAAGTGGATAAAGTGTAATTAATTAAAATTAAAATTAAAAATGGAAAATGGTATAATGCTCTAATATCTCAAAGATTTTATAAAGTTTTGATTATATGCACAAATTATATAAGTTTTAACTCATCCATATTAGATAGGTGCATAAAAATAGACTCATTTCACATTAAATCAAAGGCAGGATATTTATGTACTTTGTCTGTATTTTCAAAAGTATCCAAAAGGAGATACAGATTGAAATAGCAGAGAAAGAATTCACCTGGCCAACTATAGTACCTTACAGTTGTAAGATTTCTTTTAAATTGAAAATAATCTGTAAGAACTTGGTCAAAGCAGGGATTCTTGCAGGAGCAGAAAAAAAAAAAGCTTATGTGTAGAGTATTTAAAACAGAATGAAATTAGCAATCTGTAACTTAAAATTATACATAACATTTAGCTTCATTTAAAATTAAAGCAGTGGAAGGAACAGATTTTCATGGCATTTCCATTATGCAGCGAGGTAAACAACAAATAAATATGCCACACATGAATATGAAATTCACAGCACGGTAATTGCTGTACTCTGTCGGCGTGTGCAATATTAAATCCTCAAATAAACACTTACTTAACCTCATTCGCACACACATCTATTGCTTTTATCAGACGCAAAACCTCCTGAAACACTCCAACTAACACAGCATCCGGCAGTGAGGTACAAAGTTGACAAGAGTCACTGCTTAGAAAATTCAGACAGATTTCGCCACAGGCTCCGAAGTGCCAGTATTTCTAAGAATCGGGGGCAGGAGAAGGAATGTGGAAGCCAGTTTGAAAAAATCTGCATCTCTCCTGTGATTGTTTCTCCTGTCACATCATCCTTAATTCTTCTATTGATTCTTAAAAGTCTTGGGCAGATCAGCAACCTTACAGCCAGGCCAGCATCCTCTCTCTGCCTTCCTGCTGAGACCACGTGCCAACTCCCTCTTTTTCTAGCACTCCTTTCTGTGCTGAAAACTGTTAAACCTTGTTTTCTGCAGAGAGCAGACATTCTTTTTGCACGCTCGTAATAACAGCTAATGTCAGTCTCCTGCTCTGGGCCCAAGCTTGCCCTAAATTTAACCCTAAGCAATGGTTCTCTGTTTTACTCATAGCCTTGAACTGACTCATTTATGAAGAGGCCCCTCCTAACTCGGGAGGCTTTCAACAGGCAGGGGTTAAAAGGTCAACAGTGGTGTCACTTCTGTCTTTATGGGCAGAAAACTGGCAGAATTCAATTCTGTGGAGGGCACACGGGGAAGGGGAAGCTGTCTTATCGTTTTCCACAGTATGACCAAACGGTCCAGAGAAGATGCATTGGTTTGTGTACAGGTGGGACCCTGTCTGCTACTAGGGACTCCAGTGGCTTTGTCAGAAGCTAGGAACAAGAACAAAAACTGATTAAATTTAATTTTAAAACAGAAGCCAAAGAAGTATGAAGTCCAAAGAAAGGAAAACTGCGTTGTTCCAAATAAATACCTTCAAAGTGAACCAATTTTCATTGTCCTGGTGATGAAATTAATACATCTTTGCTGATCTAAACTTAAATTTGCCTCGATGGGTAAATTCCAGCCTGAGGCTTTCCTGCCATTATCAGAGGCTCTGTCAGTGAGTGCTTTAACCTAATTACATTTGATGCAGCAAATCAAGAAAACCACGGCTGGTTATGACCTCTGCCAAGAGCACTCACGAGCTAGACAAATGGAGCTTAAGATGTTATTAGTTGTTCAATGCAAAGTTCCAGATACAGCCCGACGGGAGGCTGCTGCCTGATGTGGGCATGCGCCCTCCAGATGGCATTCTGCATTGGCTTGTGGCAAGGCTCTCAGGGATGCTGGCACATTTTCTCCATCAAAATGAAAGTTTTCCAATTACAAGGAGATAATGTGAGGAGATGCAAACTTAATCTCTTGAACAAAAGGTTGCAAGCTGTGTAATAGCCATTTCAGGGGAGAGATTTCACTATAGTTCAATTGATTTAAACGTTGCAGATCACAAAATGTGCTATCTTTCCTAATAAAACCCAGGGCCCAGCTGCAGTGGAGTCTACTTCATGGAGCAGGGCGCCAACGGGCTCATCATCTTTAGGGGTTGCTTCTCCTCACTCAGCGCTCTTCTGAAGTCAGTGATTATTTTTGTCTTCCCTTATGTGTGAAGGAATAACAAGAAGCCCTTTCCTTTCAGTTAAGCAGCACATGTCTTAGATGAAGGGGTCCATGTGTAACAGTGTGACATTGCTACTAGAGAGCAGATCAAAGTTTCAGCAGGCATTATTACGTGTTAAGACAGCCTTCTTGTTATCAAGATCCCATCAGACAATTTAGCTAAAATGTTGGTCTTTTTCTTCCCCCTGAATTAGGCAGCCCTGACGCTTATGGGGTGATATGCCTCAACACTTGTCCCCAAATAACTGACTCATCAAAGCTAGTGAGTATGAGCTTGCTTGTAAGAATACCTCTCATTGGGGACAAGCACACTTGACAATAGGCAAAAACACATTGTCACAAAACAGGAAAGAATCCTACACCCACTCCCACAAACTAGATAGGGACACATGAACAGGAGAATGAATGTGTGCCTTGTCTGCAGAGAGCATTTACAGCATGGGGGGTGGGGTGGGGAGGAGCCGGCTGAGAGTACAGTCCTCTGGCGAACCCGTTGATGTGGTTTTCAAGAGCTTAAGTGCTAAGCGCACTGTGAAGAAAAGACCCGTCAACCTCACTGGATTCCGCTCATCTGTGAGTTAAGCACAGATCCCCATATATTGCCATAGGGAAAACAGACACTGGCAGAAACGAAGGCAATTTGCACGTAGAAAAGTGCTTCTGTAATAAACTCTAAAATACTGAAAATTCCATCTTAGACACTGAGATGATAGCGGATGATACATGTTGGTATACATCTCCGCACTGCAGCTGATTGAGTAACCACAGCGAGGGGCTGCCTTCTGTCGTTGCAGGCAATAGCTAGGGAACTGCCACGTCTTCATGAAATTCAGTCAACTAAATGGAGCAGGCTCATAAATTCTAAGCAGCCTCAACCGCAATGCTGTAGGATATGCAAATCAGTCACGAAGGTAAGCAAGTCCTCCACATCACTCCGCACACCTAGCAGATTTCTGCTGAACAGCCAACGCACGCAAGCAACGCGCAGGTCGAAATGTCTAACATCATCCTGAAGTGGTCCGCAGCAGCTGCGTAAAGCTCAGCGTCAGTGCTATGCTGGCTCAGCTACCAAACTGCCAGAACAGTGACGTCCCTTAGGAGGCATTCAAGGGCCCAAGTGTACAGCAATTTAAAAACTAAGCAGGAAATCAAAACTAATACCTGGTCTGTTTACAAAATATTTCTGCCTGTGTGCCTGTACCACCATCTAGTGGCTACGTCGCTCTCCGTCTGATCATGAATAGGAAAGTAATCTGGAAGACGGGGAGAGGAAAGAAGGAAGAAAGAGGGATGAAAGAAAAGAGGAGAGAGATTAAAGAGAAACAGGAGAGAAAAGAAGAAAGAAAAAAAACACAAAACTACAGGTACATATAATTTCCAAATCTTAAAATCTAATTCATAAAACTCATAAGGTCTTACCAATTAAAATTAAGATGTCATTTGTTTTATGTATATATCTAGATATGAAAATTCCACAATTGACATAACAAATGCCTGGTTTTTGGTTTTTTTGGTTATTTTTTTTACAAATATAGCTGAGATTTTGAAGACTTATCCCACAACATAGAACCTACAGGAATGTTTGCCTATATGTCAACAGATACGAATACAAGATCATATGATTCTCTGAACAGTCTCAATGTTGGTAAGCAGAACTCTTTACATAAAGCATGGTGCATCTGGAGAGTAAAGCAGGAAAGTCAGTCTTTACGGTCACTACAGAACCATCTCTATTGTAGCTAATGGAGCAGAAGCAACTATATGAAGTCATGTTTCACATTTTATGCCTTCTCTAAAGCTTATGTAATTTACGTGAGTACAGTGACAAGAAAGACTACTTACACAGGACAGAACTGAATGAATTGGCCAAGGATGAAAGGAGATCTGCTATAGTTTAAATCATATGAATGCATTATGTGTTCAAAACTAAATGTATTTAACTCTAGAGTATTCACATGATTAAAAGAAACTGCCACCTATGGGTATGTTAAACCATAAAACATCCCTGGCAATTTTCCATAGGAAGAATCGTATGAAACAGTTTACATAAGTGTACATTTATTACAAAATGACAAAGGCTGAAGCTTCACTTTTGCTATGCAAAAAGAAGTTCAGGGGGCTGGAGAGAGGGCTACACAGCCAAAGCACTTGCAGACGATTGGGATTCAGTTCCTAGCACCCCATAGCAAGCAGCCGGCGCACAGCTATCAGTAACGCCAATTGCCAGGGACCAGATGACCTCTTCTGGCCTCTTCAGGCATGCATGTGATGCACACACATGCATGTAGGTAAAACTCTTACACACATAAGTAAAACAAATAACTTTTAAAAAAGACGTTGTCCAAACGCAAAAGATTGCATGTAAGTGCCATAAACACCAAGGGAAGAAAATTTGAAGCTATTTTGCCTGCAGCTTTGATGTGCTATGGAAAGCCGGGCAAGAGTACATTGTTGTGAGAAGATTGGAGACGTTCACGACCTGTAGTTCCTAGCGCGAATGTTTACAATAAGGAAGGAACGTTGGGACAGCGCTAGTTAGCAAGCAGGTGACTAAAAGTAGAATTGGACTCAGTGAGTTAAAAGATAAATAAGAGGCCATGGAGATAGATAGGTGGGGGGGGGGGTGTTGGAGGGAGACCTGTTTGGGAGAGGAAAGGTAAATGGGGAGTTGGATGAAGACATGGAGTGGAAATGATCACACACATTGTGAATGGGGACTTGAAAGATGGCCAGCGGTTCAGAGCACTTGCTGCATTTGCAGAACCTCAGTTCAGTTCCCAGAACCCACAGGGAAGCTCAGAAGTGTGGGTAAAGCAAGTGACAAGGGCTCCGACACTTCCTTTCTAGCCTGATGTGCACAAGGCACACCTGTGTTGTGCATCCATATGCACTCGCGCACACACCAAGGAAATAAATATAAAATAATATAAATAATAATGCTAGTAAGTAGAAAGGGTGGGATACATTATGAGAGAGAAGAAGCAGAGCGCGTGTAGGAGGTGTTCAGTGGTGCAGGAACCTGATCAAGATGGACGTAGTTTGTCTTTCACAAAGGAGTTTAGCTCAGATCTTCCAAAGGCTTCTGCTTTCACAGCCACAGTAAAAACTATAAACACTGGAAAGATGGCAGCCACTGAAGACTGTTACACATTCTTCATTCATGAAATAGAAATACTTAATCATATATACTATTTTTATTTACTATTTAGGCACGCCTTGTCATCTTGGTCATGAAAACTCTTTTACTTGAACATTGTGAGAAGTCCCAGAGAAGACTGGAGAGCTTGGAGGATGGGCAAGTAGGTTTGGAGAGAAGAAAAAGAACAGTTCACCAAGTTTCAGCTCCTGGGCTTGTGGGAAGCTCAAGTAATGGTTCTAGAGAGAGTTCACAAAAACCGCTGAGCACCTGCTAACCTGTTCATTGTTATTAAGATTTTGTCACTGCAAGAGTGTTGCATACATGGAGTCATTTAGTGTGTAGACTTTGGGGTGAGCTCTTTTCACTCAGTGTCAGTCTCTGGAGAGAATTAGCTTCAGCCAAGTGGCTGCCAGACACTCTTTCACTTTCTGAAGAAAGAAATGCTTGGTGTATCTGAGTTTAATTTACTAATCAGATTAAGAAGAACATTCTACAGCCAATAGACCCATTTTCTCCTTTTATTTCTTTCTGTAGTTTATTATATCTTCAAGGTGATATATACTACACAGTTTTCCAGGTGTTAATTTCTGTAAACTATCTCTCAAGTAAATAATCTCAGAACCTACAAAAAGAGAATTGTTGGAGACTCGGCATGAGAGGTAAAAGTATCCATGGTCAGTACAGGCTACAAATCTAATATTTGGAATATTGAAAACTAACTTCAAACCACTAAAGACTTTAGAATGTGTCAGAATAGGTTCTCTTTGGGCAAAGCAGAAAGGAAGAGCATGCAAGGGCAGCAGAGTGAGGTCTTTGCTTGAGGAGGTTGGTCCAGCTGCCCAGTAGGGCTCAGCACCTCATTGGCACTCGCTAGCAGAAGAGCTGACCCATTTCTGCATCAAACTTATACTCTGTGTTCAGCAGGATTTTTTTTTTCAATCAAATCTTTCGCTTTTCAAGAGCTTTTAATGCATTTGCCTGCATCTGTAAGAAATTAGATTCTGTAAATACCACACCCACTTTCTCTCAAAAAGCAGCATCTTAACAAAATTATAATGCAACCTCACCACTAGAGTGCTGGCAGAGGACAAGATACAGATGTTCAGAGTGACAACCATCACTCAAGGTGCCCTTTTAAAGCTTCACTCAGCTCTCACCCATCCCCCTACTGTGTAAAACTCACAGACCATGAATTTTACCAATACAATATGAATCCCAATACAATACAAATGAGTTTGCCAATACAATAACTTCCGAACTTTAAGAGCATTGTATAGACTGAGGGGTGTAGATACAACCCACCTTGGGTTTGCTTACGTTCACTCACAGCATAATTCCCGGGAGAGGTGTTTGCCTGAACCTTTAGTTCATTCCTTCTCCCTGGGAGGTAGCGATGCCTCTCCATCACACGAACCACACAATGCAATGTCGTTTCTTTCAACCCTTACACATTGCTTTCACCCTGGGGAGGATGTGATTACTTCAAAAAGGCTTTGGGGGCTGCAGAGATGGCTCAGAGGTTAAGAGCACTGTCTGCTCTTCCAGAGGTCCTGAGTTCAATTCCCACCAACCACATGGTGGCTCACAACCATCTATAATGAGATTTGGTGCCCTCTTTTGTCATGCAGATGTACACACAAAATAGAGCACTCATATGTAAAATAAAGAAATTAAAAAAAAAAAGGCTTTTGAAGGAAGGTAATTTTCACTTTTCTGGGTTCTGGACGCTCTGTTGCTGTGCCATACAGTAGCTGGAGAGCGTTTGTTTCTGTTTGTTTGGCCTGTCATGTAACTGAGATGAGTATGGAGCCTTTCAGATTGGACTCTTTCACATGGCTATGGGCATCTAAGTTCCCTTCATGCCTCCCACAGTTGGCAGCTCATTTCTTTTTAGGGATGAATGATAGTTTCTTGTCTGGCTATACCAGTTCATTCATCCTTTCTCCTACTGAATGACATCTTGGTTGGTCCCAAGGCTTGGCGATTATGCGTGAAGTTTCTATAAACATTTGTGTGTACATTTCTGCGTGGCAGTAAGTTTTCAACTCCTCTGAGTAAATACCAAGGAGTGTCCTTGCAAGGATACACGGTAAGTGCAGGCTTAGTTTTGAAGCTTCTGCCAAACTGCTTTCCAGAGAGGCGGAACCATTTTACATTACTACCAGCAACGATGACAATTTGGCTCCTCCGAACCCTTGCCATCACTTGCTATTGTCATGTTTGATTGTTTGTTTTATTTTTTAATAAGAATGTAGTAACATTTAGGGTCTTAATTTGCATTTTCTAAATGGCTCCATTGTTGAGATGCTCTGAGTCTTTTGTCCATTTTCTTATACATTTCTTTTATAGCATTTTACTGTTTAGCCTAGGAGTGCTAAGATAACAGGTATATGTCACGTTCCTGGCTACTGAAATCTACTTTAAAATATTGACGTTTAGGGTTCTTCATATATGGTTATGTGAAGAACACGTAAGTATTGGATATGTTTGTAACTGCTTTCTCCATGTCTGTAGATTGTCTCCAGCTTATACTTTTTCTTCCTTCAGTTTAATATAAGAGGTCACATTTTTTTCATTTTCTTTATGAGAGCAGACTTGAGAAATACTTTTGGTTAGTATTTTATTGCCATTTTGAGGCTATGATTTATATATTTGCACATTTTTGTTATGTCTTTGGTTTTATTATCGGATTTATACTAATGACTTAAAATTATTTTTCACCTCTTTTCTAAAAGAGATTATGTATACTCTACATTAACTGTTCTTCAAAGTTTTAAAGTTTTCTTGTGAAAATATCTGTATCTGGAGATATTTTTGGGAGTTTTATATAGTGAATTCATTTTGTTGAGAATCACGGGGCTATTAACATCTGGAGAGCTGAGATAGCTTAAACATGTTACTTCTTTGAGCACTTCATACATGTAGACAGTGTATTTTGGTCGTATTCACTGCTTCCCTTCCCCTTAACTCATCCCAACTACACCTCAAACAACCACATCCTTCCAACTTCACACCCTCTCTTCTTAATGACCCACAGAGTTCAATTTGCGTGGCCTATGTATTCAGGGGGATGGGGCTTTCCACTGGAGCATGACCAGCCTAGAGGGGACCACACTCTTACAGAAAACTGACTCTCCTTCCTCCAGAAGCCATCAATTGTCACTAGCTCCGCAACTAGGCATGGGCTTTCATGAGGCTCTCCTCTAGCCATATTTTGAGAATTGATCTTGTACTGGCAACCAACCACCCCTGCTGTGATCCTATCCTGTCCAGGTGATGCTATTTTGGTCTGGTCCTCCCTGACTTCTGACTCTTACAATCTTTCTGTCTTCTCTTCTGAAATGGTTTCCGAGCCTTGCAGGGAATCGGTATGATAAAGATGTTCTGTTTATGGCTGATCACTTCGCTGACACTTATTCTCTGCACTTTGACCAGTTTTGAATTTCCGAGTTAACCACCATTCACTGCACAAAGAAATGCCTCTGCCGCGTCTGAGCACTGCGCTAATCTACGTGGATAAAGACACAGATTTCGAAGGTAGTTCAATACTATGTCCATTTAGCAAAATAATGGTAGTAGGTTCACTCCTGGCTCTGTGAACTCTCCAGCCATGGGTACTTGGCAGTATTTACAGTAACAGGTATGTGCTTCCTCCTGTGGAGGGGTCGTTAAGTCCAGTCAGGGAATAGTTGGTTACTCTAATAACATTCATGGCACTATGGCACCCAGGGGCATAGCCATAGCCATTATTATAGTTCCTGGCAGTACTATGTGGGTAAGAGTGCTGACTTCTCTCCCACCTCAGCATCCTTCTGGTGCTATGAAAGGTGGCAAGCAGGAAAGAGACATCTAAGTCAGCACTAACTTGAGTTTTCCATGTTCTGTGACAAAAGTGTGTGGTGTCATCAGGAAAAGGGCCTTACCTGAAATGGCCGCTTTTATTTCTGGAACACCCTGACTAACAACTTGAGAGGAGATAGCTACACCCAACACTGTCAACCTACGCTTTCTGGAAGGAGCATTATCCAATGTGCAGGGAAAATGCAACTGATCTCTTTTATAAGTTTTTTGGTAACTCTTTCCCATCTTTCAAAGTTCAGGTTATGTGCCTGCTATGTCTACTGAGATTATAATGCCTCTTATTGGAAGGAGTGGTCTTATATATGGCTTTTCAAACAATACTGTTGGTTACCATTCTCTCCACCCCCACCTTTGCCCTTCCCTCCCATGGCTCCCCACCTAAACCTTCCCACTATCTCCCCTTTCTCCTTCACATCACATTCTCTACCATCTACCATTAAGGTCTTTCTCTCCTGTCTCCACCAATGGCTCCTTTCTAGCTTCCTGATAGAGAAGAATAAAAATTGTAGAAAGATGAGAGGCAAAGAGAACATTTTAAAGAGAAGATGCTATATTCCTGAGTGGTAGATAAAAACACTCACAAACGGGTCCTCGTGTGCGTGCAGCAGAAACGTTACTGGCAGAGTTATCTGTAACCTAAGTGCTGGGGTGGATGTGCTGAGACAGGATGGTTCCTGAGCTCATTGGTCAAGCAGCCTAGCTGAATCACTGAACCCCAGGTTTAGTCAGAGGCGGGGGCATGCATGAATGTGCATACATATCTGTGTGTACACCACACAAGAACATGCATGTCACACACCTACACACACACACACACACACACACACACGCCAGAGGTTTACACTTCTCTGTAAACCTACAAGTTTAGAGCGCTAACAAATAGCTTGGAAACGTGTTCACAATAAGAACATAGGAAACTAAACAAAATCAGCAAATTTTAGAAGGATGAAGTTGAAAAGGAAAAGAAATGCAACTAGTTATTCTATGTTGCTTTGCTTTAGAAGATTTTTAAAGTATCATAATAATGCAACATTGAGTGCATTTCTTTCACCAAATGTTACCTGATTTGCGGGGAATGTGATGAGGGAAAAAGGAAGAAGGCTGGGTAAGGGCACAGCAGAGGCCTGGGAAGTCTGATAAGCTTGGTAGTTCTGTTTTATGATAACCAAACAGCTCTATGGTGTTATATATAGGCACTAATCACATATATAGTGCTACACAGACACTAACTTGAAAATAATAATGGGGATTACAATTCTTTCTGAAGATGTTTGATCAATGATACTCAAAATGCAAGTGTCTCCTGCTTCCTCACAACTAAGGGGACCACTACCTCCTCCCCAGTCAAGAGTCTAACGTGTAAACTTGCAAGCGTTTGTCTGCACACACAGGTGGATATTTAAGGACAAGAAGAAGCTTGACCAGAAGAAGCTGTGATTGCTGAATTCATGGAGCTAATAAGGTTAGATTAGTCTTCCCAGAAATCCAATCACATTCAAGCTTAGATGTGCTGTGAAGATACTTTGTGATGGGCTTGACATTTTAAATCAGAAGACGCTGAGTGAGACAGATTACCCTGCATCACTAGCCTCTCTGATCAGCTCAACACAGTAAGAAACAACAGACTGATGTGTTCCCAGGGAAGAAGGAATTAGGTTTCCAAAGCGCCCTCAAGCTCAAGCCGGAACTCTTCTTTGATATCCAGCCAGCCAGTATGTGCCACAATTGTGCCAGCCACGTAGTCACACAAGACAGTGTCTTAAAATTAAGTTATAAGACATACACACATGAGTGTGGAAGAAGAAGAGGAAAAAGAGAGAGGGTAAGGTTCGATTTTTCTTTCACACCTTGTAAGGACATACAGAGATCGGACTGGGACTTTCAAAGTAAAGTAACATAACGTAAAGTAAGCAAAACAGAGTATGCTGGTAAGGCCTTAGGAAATGAAAGTCAACTGGCAAGGTGGTTTCCGTGAGCACAGATGTGTAAGGGTTAATTAACAAGGCATGCTTGTTGACAAATTTAAATTTCAATTTGATCATGAGAGGTGTCATACGTGTAAAATTGTCACAATAATCTGGTGGTAAATCTTTTTTTAGTTGAATCAAAAACCAAAAACAAAATCTCAAGAAGAAGTTTTATCTGTAGAAAATACAAAGGAATCAGAGTAACCTACTTGCAAATACTGGAAAACACAGGTTCAGATCCCTAGTGTCTTGAGATTGCTGTCTTGTCTTGGATGTGTTATTTCATTTCTCTAATCTTGTATTCCTACACCTATCACGATGGGGACAATTGTGCCTCTCATATGACTATGAGGATAATTAAAGAAGAGGATGTGTGTGAATATAAAACCCGCATTACTCTGGACAAGAAGCCATTAAAGTGTAATGAGTATTAGTTGCTTCCAGGGAGCAGTTTAAAGGACATCAGATTTTCAAGTGACTCTTCCTGACAGTGTGAGTTTAATATTCTCTCACTATCTCAGAGGGGGAAAGGGAGGAAGGAGGAAGAAAGAGAAGGTGCTGATCTCTGAGAAATAAAGCAACCACCATGGTGGGGGAGACGGTAGCTGGAGGGTTTCTTTACTGCAAACTCCATCTACAGGAGGGAGATGAGGAAAACTGGAAACATGCATTTGTTCCTCATTGAATTGGTAATGGAGTTAAATGTTTAAGAGTTTGATACTTGGCACTAGAATTTCTCTTAGGAAGAGAATTATCTTTATTGAAGAACACACTTTGGTCACTTTCCCCATCATGGTGCAGAGCATAGAGGTCAGTGACAAACACGCCATCCTAACGGCAATAGCTGCTTTGTACCATGGAGAAATTTCTTGTCTGCCTTCTCTCTCGCTCTAACTTACTGGACAAAAGAGGCAAAAATGAGTAAAGGTAGAAGGAAAAAGAGAAAAAAGAGGAAGAAAACAGAAAAAAAATCCAAAAGCTACCTGGAGAGAGGTCATATGGAGAAGCGGCCAACTGCGGGTCTCCGGGCAATGACAGGGCAGGGTGCTGGTGCTCTGAAATGTCATCCAAGTGACCGAGCCTGTGGGATGGCTCTCCTGTGTACACATGGCTTTTCTTTCTTAGGAACATGTGTTTTGTTTTCTTGCGGGGGGGGGGGGAGTTGTCGAAACAGGGTTTTCCTGTATAGCCCTGGGTGTCCTGGCTCTGTAGACCAGGCTGGCCTAGAACTCAGAGATCCACCTGCCTCTGCCTCCTGAGTGCTGGGCTTAAAGGTGTGTGCCACATTGTCAAGATAAGAACTTTTTTTTTAAGTCCCTAGGATAGAGGTGTCCTCTACAAGTCCCAAGGAATCTACAATGTTTTTACTCACCAATCACATTTCTTCTTAAACACTCCCGATCACCATTTTCAGCACGTCTACCAAATACACTCATCACTATCATCAGAGGCACCACTGCTATCTGATTCCATCTCCTGCTTCTTAATTAAATCATATACCAGGCTTGGCTCAGGGCACCTTGTTTAGGAAGTCATCTTTGAGTACTCCAGCCCAAAGCTACTCTTCCAATCTCAAATGTTAATGTTGAGGATATACATATACCATTCATTTGATGACATTTTAATCTTCTCATGTGGATCTATTTTACTGATTGTTACGAGACAACTTTACACATGTAAACAATTGATTCTGATTGCCCTCTCCCCAACACCCTCCCATCCCTGTCCCATCTCTGTCAACCCACAGCCATCTTGACCCCTACCAATTCCTTTTTCAGATTTATAACTCCTGGTTTTGTTTTGTGATCCATTTAGTTTAACCAGGGCTATCTGTGTGACACTCATTGAAACTATCTACCAGAGCCCAATAGAGTCACACAACTAATGGCAACGACTTCCTGCTCTATGAAACTATGAGTAGCAAGTAGTTCATTGGTGAGGGAGGGGCCCAATGAGTTTCTCTTTCATGCATATCTGAATAGTCTAGACCAGAGCCATGGCAGACAGCAACATAAATAGGGCTAGGACATAATATATGCAACTTTTGATCTCTGAAAAGAGCCCAAGCTTTTCTAGGGAAGGGAATAATTAATTCAGTAATTTGATAGTTAATAAAAAATGAGAATTGCTGCTTGGTATCATAGAGATAAACAGCAAGGACTGTGTCTAGGGGTTTCACCTTTCTGTATTTAGAGCAGAGGAATTTTCACTAAAAATTGTAAGATGTGGTCATTTCTTTGAGACAGTACACTAATTGTGAGCCACAGCATATAATGAAGACTAATGTGACTTCATTACAAACTACAAACGATTTAACACTAGAGAGAGAAGGTGGCCTCCACCAAGGAGTACAACTAGCCATTGTGCTTATTTATCAGAGGCCATGGCTAGCTTTTCCCAAGGATTCCTTGCTTTCCCCTTTTCCTATTTCTTTAATAGGATCTCCAATTAACAACAGCCGACGTTTTAACCCCATAAAATGGATCAATTCTCATGGTGATGTCTTCAAACAGTAAGTACACTGGACCCAACAGACCATCCCTACCAAGGACGTGTTCTGTCTTGCATTGACCACTCAGTTTCCGCTTCCTATAATGCTGGTCAAGGAACGGGAGTGTCCACTGTGCGCGCACTTCCTAAGACACTCTCGCTTTCTCTAAGCAGTGTACTGGGCGACACTAACCAACACTAGAGCAGTGCTCTGCTTGGGAGAAAAACACTTCTGGCTAACTCCGTCCGGAATTCCTGCAGACTAGCCCTACAAAAGTTCAAAAAGAACAAGCCATAAAGATTTGAACCTTGGTGTTTTGTGAAATAACTCTTACTGACCTCTACCCCCCACCAGGAGGAATCCATTTACAAGGCTGTCACTATAACATAGGTGTGTTCACTACAGCTGGATTCCTACTACATGAAAATGATGATTTTCTTCTTTTTGCATCTTGATGGTAAAATACAAAGAATTATAAATATACCATTAATTGTAGGAGAAAACCAGGGAGGGTGGTTCTGGTCTGTAACCCTGGAAGGAAATCCTCCAATGTTGAGTAGCACTGTAGCGAAGAAAATGTTTTGGCTGTATGTTAGCCAATTGTTTTAAACATTGGTGTGTATGGAAATCATATTGGGTGTTTATTAAAAGTGTATTCCTAAGCTTGGAGAGAAGGCTCTGGGGAAAAAAAAATACTTGCCAAGCAGGAGTGAGGGTCTGAATGTGGCTCCTCAGAACTCATATATAAGGACACACAGTCTGATGACAGAACTCCTCTGGGAGATAGGAGATGGAGGCAGGAGACTCCTGGAACTCATGGGCCCGCTAGCCCGGTGCATGTACCAGCAGAACAACAAAGAGACTGTTTGAGACAAGGTGGAAGACGAGGACTGACATCCGAGGAAATCCTCTGGCCTCCTCACACCATCGCATCTGCACACCGGCATCCACTCAGATGACTGTGCGTATGCAGGCACAGCCGCACACACAAGCACTCTCCCACGTCATTTTGCTGTTACAATGTACTTTGAGTAGGGCCCAGACATTCACATGTTAGTCAGCAACTCAAATGGGTTGTTGGAACACGTTGTAAGAGATACTGCTTTTGGTCTTACATGATGTAGGTTCCATTGTCCCTGCACTGAGTAGAAAAGATGAGCTTTCTCCCATAGGACCTGAGCCGATCTGGTCTCAAAGGCAGTTAATCACATCCAAAACTGACTAAATAAGTCCCTAAAGGGGACTTGTAATTTACAAATTCCAACAAGGTGGGGTACTGGCACTACCACAGTATTAGGAAAGCTTGCTCTTTGGCTTCTACATGATCAAACTTAAAATTAACAAGACAGCAAATCACTTCAAGGCTGTGTCCTCAGCGTGGAGTGAAAGATGCGCCTAAGTACCTCTTTAAATACTCAGCATTTGGTCAAAGGTGCCTGTAGGTTGCTGCAGACACGGCATCCTTATAGTAATTGTTCCGTTTTGGTGCACTCGGATTTAGGAGATTCCACCTGGTTTTACCCTCAGGGCCCAGCAATGGCAGCATAAACTGTGTCCCTAGAGGGTGCTCATTATGAGCCTGCTTACCAGAAGGCTGTAACAAAAGGCTTCTGGCCTTTGCCTTTATGGTCCAGGTGGTAAATTCCAGTTTTGTCACTTCAGCTTTATAACTTACTGTGTCTGTCTGAACTTTCTGGAGTGTGGTTGCCACACATGTAGACGGTAAGACATGGTGGCACCGTTTCTCCCTGTCTCTGTTTCTTGGTCACCTCTCAGTGATGCATCCTCATGCTGAGACTCATCCCCATCTTTATGTCCCTTGTTTCACTAAATCCCAAGTCTACATGTTCTGTCCCTGCAAGCCACTCATGCTGCCTCTGACCTTATCAGGCCTCTGTGCCTGGTGCACCTCTGAATAATGAAAATGTCCTCTCCTAGTCCTCCACAGCTCTGACAGGGTATCCTGGGTCAGAATGCCACAAAGCCCCGGGTTCTGCACACTTCCCTGTGGGAACAAACTAGCTGACTGACATATGTGGAAATCCAGGAAGTGACCATGATCCTTCATGTTTCTTGTGCTCTAGGATGGGGATCATTAACCCTTTCCCCCACCAAGACCACACAAATCCTTAAAAAAGAAAGACGAAAGCCCACTGCTAACTGGTCCTCGGAGATCACAATTATCTCTTTTCCAGACAGTGTGCATAGATGGAGTCGTTGTTTTAATGAATTTCAACACATTTAGAAATGTAACCCAGCTAGAAGGAGGAGCTCTGTTAGCTAGCAGTGTGGCCAATGATTCAGTCACTGAACATTTGCAAGGAAAAATGTGTGGACAGAAGGGTGCACTGTGGGGCACGCTGTGACACGCTGCAGATTCCATGGCAAGATTTTATTTTTACCTTTTCATTCTATCGTATTTTATTTTCTCTTGCAGGGGAGGTTGCAAGGGCAAAGGGCAGAGATGAAGGGGTGAAGAGATGAGCGGGACTAGAGTGTGGGATGTGCAATTCACAAAGAATGAATAAAAAATTCTTAAAAAGAAAGAAAGAAATGTGGCTGGGGCAGGGGTGGTGGTGGGGTGCTGGGGTTGGTGGCAGCAGCGGTGACTCATTGAGTAAAATGCTTGACACGTATGCATAAAGACAAGTTTGATCGCAAAAAAACCATAAACAACAAACAAACAAACAAAGGACAGAGGTGGTAAAGCGTGTTTCCTAGTCCAGTCCTGGGAGGCAGACAGGCAGATCTGTAATACTCATTGGCCAACCAGTTTATTTCATTTGGGGAATTCCAGGCCAGAGAGAGAGCCTGTCTCAAGATGCTTAGCACTCAGAAGGCAGAGGCAGGCAAGTGTCTTTTGAGTTTGTGGCCAGCCTGGTCTACTTAGAGAGTTCTAGGCCAACCAAGGTTAGAGAGGGAAAAAAAGAAAGAAAGGGAAGAAAGGAAGAAAGAAAGAAAGAAAGAAAGAAAGAAAGAAAGAAAGAAAGAAGAGAGAGAGAGAGAGAGAGAGAGAGAGAGAGAGAGAAGGAAGGAAGGAAGGAAGGAAGGAAGGAAGGAAGGAAGAAAGAAAGAAAGAAAGAAAGAAAGAAAGAAAGAAAGAAAGAAAGAAAGAGAAAGAGAGAAAGAGAGAGAGAGAGAGAGAGAGAAAAGAAAAATCAAACACTCCAAGGTGGGTGGCAGCTGAGAAATAAGACCCAAAGCCCTAGGAGAGAAAAAATTAAAAGATATCTCCACAAAAAAAAAAAGTTTCTCAGAAACATTTTCAAATTATAAATGTTTTTCAAAATATATACCTTTAAGAACAGCTACATTGGGGCTGGAAGACGACTCTGTGGTTAAGACCACTTGCTGCTGTCACAGAGGGCCTGAGTTTGGTTCCCAGAACCCACATGCTGCCATCTACCACCTGTAACTCCAGGTTCTGAGGGGCTCATGCACCAGGAACACATGAAGTACACATACACACGCAGGCAGGCACACACTTATACACATTTTTGAAAAGGAACAGCTGCCTTTTCTTCTCACATCAATTCATCCAAATTATTTTTGAAACCTAAGCAAAGATTATGCATTAGGAAATTAGTAATGCTTATTAAATAATTTTCATAAATTGCATTACCTGTTGTAAATGGTAGCCCTAAAATTAGAGTCAATTATGCAAAATATAAAATGATCATAAGCACGAATCTTGTTGCCTTATTTTTCTGTCGCTAGGTCCAAAAATAATGCTCAAAGGTTCCGTCATTACTACTATGGATACAGTACAAACTAGGGAAAATAAGGCTCCTGCTGGTGGCAAAGAAAAAGCTGGCTCGGGTCCCTGTTTAAGGTACAGAAGCCTGTTCTCAAAGAGTGATGGGGGGAGGTGATGCCCAGCATTCAGTATTTTCTTACATTAAAAAATACTCACGTAACTCAATCACAATAAATTCATATAACCATTTTTAAAAAGGAGTTAACATCTGAAACAAAGGTCGTATGTGTTTAGGACTTAATATTGATTTACTAGATATGAACTCTGAGTGATCTCAGAGGTCTGCTTGAAGAACAGCAAGGGGCCATCTCACTACCACCAGCTTCAGCAACCTTTGTGAATATTTTGTAAAGAAAAACCTAAAATATTTAGCATCAATGCTGTCTTTTGCTGACGCCCCTTAAGTGTGGGCTTCTAACAATACAACCCACTACAGCAAGGAAATGAAGATCCAAATAATTTTAAGGCCCTGTGCCTTCTTAATTTTATTTAATTTATTTTTATGCTTTTGACAGTATTTGAGGTGATGGACACCAAGCCTGGACTTCTAAGCTGCAAAGACGAGAAGCCACCTTGGGAGGCTGAATGCAGAGCTTGTCTGGCCAAAAGGGAAAT
The DNA here is from genome assembly GCF_030254825.1 of Meriones unguiculatus. Classification (NCBI taxonomy): domain Eukaryota; kingdom Metazoa; phylum Chordata; class Mammalia; order Rodentia; family Muridae; genus Meriones; species Meriones unguiculatus. The sequence continues at coordinate 113,958,745 of NC_083356.1, forward strand.
GCTGGCTTAACCTTTGCAGCTTGTCAGGAGACTCTAAACTCAAATCACAGGCATCTGCAGTTCTCTAGGCTGTGCTGTTTAAAGCGTTGTTACCCAGTCAGGCCCTAGCATCTTTAGGGATACAAATTCGCAAGCCTTTCCAATGACACCGAGAGTTAGTACCTGCTTTTACAAGTCAATCTAATGCACATCCCTTCTGATGATGCCTAGGTACTGAGTACAGGACTTGCCATAGATAAGGATATCTGCCACAAGTCAATCTAATGCACATCCCACACCTTCTGATGATGCCTAGGTACTGAGTACAGGACTTGCCATAGATAAGGATATCTGCCTCTGCACAGCAGAGCTATGGAGTCACGAGGTAGCTGATTGGACAGGCAGACTTCCCTGTCCAAGCCCCACAGATCAACGTATGCTTTACAAAGCGCCCCAGGGGATTCCTTCACAAGTTCATGCCCGGAGCTGAAAGAGGCTGACATCCCCTGTTCTCCTGAAGGATTCTTCCACGCACAGTCAGCTCCTTGGGGACTTGTAGTATCAGGAAGCAGCTGGAATGCTTCGGGCATCTTTTTACACTCTGTCAAAATCCCTACTACTTGCTTCAAAGCGGATGTGAGCAGGGAGGTTTTGAGCTAATGAGCTGGACGGTCACTAATAAAACTCAAGTGTGGCCAGTTCCTGTCACAGCCACAGTAAGACTTGGGCAACGACTGTTTCTGAAGCTATGGGATCTCTAATGATGAAATTCTAGGAACAGCGATGGGAGTAAACAGAGGTTTGTCAAGGTTTGGGGTTAAGAGTGGAAACAAATCAGAATCAGAAATGCCACTGACTGGTTTTGTCTGGTCTTGCAAAGAATTCCTTTCCTTCAGATTTAACAAGAATTGACTGGATAAAGAACCCACCTAGGATGACCTGTCGCTTAGATTTCCTTCAGCCAGGAGCTGCAGACTACCAAGAGTTTGGGTTTCTGCACTGAGGCCAGTAATATCTCAGTGGCTTGCGTTGTGTAAGAATTCTCTTCAACTGAGTATATATCTGGTGGGTTAGGGTTAGGAGTTGATATCAAAGGGTCTTATGTATACCTCACAGCCCCTAACACTCCTGGAATCTTACCATTCTAACTCCAACACCCACATTTACAGGCCTGGGAACCCAGGATTTAAAACATTACAGGATAGAGGAGCTGGTTAAGAACCACAGAGATATAGTTATAAATTTTTCTGACTAGTTCTGATTCACGTACCCAACATCAACTGGCAGACATGAACCACTTGATAAGTTTATTTATTGGCTATGAAGATTTTACACACAATCCAATGGTTGCTACACTATCATTACCGGAATGAGACATACTATCAAAGTTTTTATGCATATAAGATATATGAATCAATTTGATTAATGCTGTATCTGCCACATACACCTTCTGAATAAACATCTATCTATATGTGAAAGTCAATAGTGATTTCAATTTTAATCACTCATCTCTTTCAGCCATACATCATTTTACACTTTAAACACTTCCTCAACAGTATTTACATAATGCTAAGAAGACACTGAATATTACCAAAATGTTTTTCTGGATTTCGACAAGCTTGAAAACCTGACCCTGTACTTATGAGTGCATGACCTTGATTACAATTAAAGTAGACAAATTACATTAATCCAGTCTCCTTGAACAACATATTCAATGCAACTGTGTATGAATAAAACTTTCCAAGGATGAGGTTGTGCCAAATTTCTATGACATGCACAAAAAGGAGCATGTTTTTGTCTGGTTATAAGACATTATTAATACATAAAAGGGAAATAAATTTTCCAATCACCTTTTCAACCTAATTTCATCCTTATGTGTATTTTTTACAAGCAAAATTTAACATAGACACAAGCTATGTTATTCAAACAAGGAAAAATTGCTATGTAAATTTAATATTAGACTTAGACCTGAGTTCTCAGGAAGCTAGTGTAAACATACAATAAAAACTAAGCACAATAATCCATCAAAGACCTGCCAGTTTAAGCCTTCATCCCAAGTTACAACCCCCTTTCCCATTCCTACTAGCTAAATGAAATAAGATCAGACTCTTGTTGGTCTGAGTTTACCACCAGCTACGAAACACTTTACAGAAGTTTTCATGGCTGTTTTGCATTGTCTGTGTGGTCATAGTTAAAATATTAAGTTTTTGGTATAAACATGTCCGTATCGTCTTCTGATTGTTCTTATGCCAGTCTCATTGAACATTTATAGAGAAGTTAGTTCAAAGGACTAAGCATGAATGCAATACAGACACGGCAAAATAGAGGACTTAGGGGACCAGCCTTGTTCTACACAGGCAACTCTGTAGCCTCAGGCCAGGCAGGCAGTGTCTCCCTGAAACTTTAGCTAGTTACTCTACTGTTACCTGAACATCACACTTACGGTTTCTATGGTATTATTATGGAAAAGCATATAGAAGCATCTGAAGTTTTCGGAAGAAAAGCAGAGGATTCCTTTGAAAATAGAATAACAATCCTTAGAAAAACAGCACTTCTTATTAAGCAGCCCCAGCAAAATGCCTCTGTATCATTGTGAGTACAGGGATTCACCCCTCCTCACACAGGTGTCCCCAGCAGTCTAGAAGGCTGCACTGGCTTCACTTAGTCAAACACTGACATCTAGTGGAGAGTTATAGTGAGCTGTGAGATACCTTACACCCAGGAACGGTGGTCCTCAACCTTCCCCATGCTCCAACCCTCTAATACAATTCCCCAGGTTGTGGTGATTCCCAACCATAAAATTATGTTCATTGCTACTTCCTAACTGTATTACAGCTGCTCTACATTGTGATGTAAATATCTGATATGCAGGATATCTGATTTGTGACCCCTGTGAAAGAGTCACCGGCGCACAGGTATAGAACCGTTGTCCTGAAAGGACCCATTCTGATAGGGCAGACAAAAGCAAAACCACCACTCTCAAAGCATCAAGAACAGGTGGAAAAAGATTCATCCAAGGTGCATCTTCTGTAAGTCTTGCTTTTAGTATTGGCCAGTGCACAAGGCAGGAAGTGGAAGGGTAGACGTGTGAGTGGGTGAAAACTGTATGGTACTGTGGTGTTGGAGATCTCCCCCAAACATCTCTTTAACTTGCCATTCTAAAGGACAGATGACTGCCCAGCTGTTCTTTCCAAGAGTGAACACATTAAATAAATGCTCTTCAAACACAATTAAAGGGAGTGCAGGTGGAGAAGCACCTCCCAGTTTTCCTCTCACATACCCTCGGCTGAGTATTCTCTGCCGTCAGAATTTTATTAATCCCAGACAAGAATATGTTATGTGTATATTCATGTCATATCACTAAGCATTTATCTATTTATTCAACACACTCGGAAATAAAATGTGTAAAATGTTCTATTTTCCCAAGCTTTCCGAAGTGTGTAGCACCAGCATTTTTCCTAAGAAATGGAACCAAGTATCCAGGAGCAAGTCAACATAACATCTTCATATTTTATTTAATATACAAGTATTCAAATCAAGTAAAATTAATATTTGAAGACTGGTGTAATCACATTTTGTTCTCTACAAAATGAATTTAAAGCATCTCCCCGCCACCACTTTAGTGAAGCTGGGAAGGACAGATGATCTGCTCTACCACATCAGGCTACTCCCTTGTTCTCCATTAGTTTCAGCCACAGGATGGGCTTCGTTGTTGCAAAGGGCAGGAAATGTTGAAGAGGACTTTTGGAAGCTGGAATAAAGAATACATATAGCTGTGTGCTTAGTTTCTGCTCATGACAGACTTTCCATCACACCACTTCTGGGGAAAAAAAGTAAAAGCAAAATAACAGCAACAAAAAAACAAAACTAAGAAACAGAAAAGTGAAAACCTCTTATTCTTCTGGAAGAAGCAGTGCTAAACAAAGGAAATGCTCCAAAACAAGGCACAGCATCATCTCCCCAGGGGAAGAGAGTTTGTTAATACTACATCCTAAATAATTCTAATTTCTAAAATGCTTCCCCTCTTTCATTGCTTCTGGGGATCTGAATTATCTAGAAATGCTTGGCAAGACCAGCCCTGGAGTGTAAATCTCGTAAGATAGCCACATTGCTTATACAAGCTACCTATCCTTAAATAGACATAATTGCTCGCATTCTTAAATGGAAAAGAAATAACACTCCCGTCTGCCCTCAGCAAGTAGTACTGAATTCCAGTCTCCAGAGCTGAGACAAAAACAAGCAAACCAAAAACAACAAACAACACAGGACACAGTTGGAGAGCAAGCAAAACCATGTTCTACATTGAGGTGTCATGCTGCTTACAACTTAATGGTATTTTCTTACATTTGCTCTCAAATAACTTACAATGCCATTGTTTTGCCACTAAATAATTTCCTCCCTCACATTTTTTGCAGTGCTGTTCACTGGCTTTAGTTCAATTATATAATTGAAAAGCATTCAGGACATTCAGAATCCAAGTGCGGGGGGAGGGGGGATACTTACAGAACAAGATAGTAAATAATGCCTGTGGTGAAACCATTTTGCCCTTGAAGTTCAGTTTACTAAAGACCCAGAACTCAGAATTTAAATATCAACTATCGTTAGAATATTTTTGTCACTACCTTTATGATACATTACTTCCCTGGTTTACTGAGCACACACTGAAACTTAAAAGTTGTGCTCTCCATGTCTGTTCCTTCAGAAGGAACAGTCAGGAGTGTGACAGGATGCAACTTTCATCATGTTTTCATAAATGTGTACTCTGATTTTACTGGGCAGTAGGTTTGGACAGCAATATAGGTCACGGGCAGGATGGCAGTTTTGGAAAATAAGCGGATTCTGGTCATTTGCAGAAGTCAGCTGTCATCCCCGTGGGGAGTGTGTGTACATGTCCTACTAAGTTGCTCTTCGGGCTCCATCCTCTGAGGATACCTTATTATAGAATAGTTTTCCAGATGTGTTCAAGCTGTAAATGCTAAAAGACCAGTCCATGGGATGTTATTTGAGATAGATCTACATGTGATCTGCATACCCATGTACAATGCATTTAACCTCAGAACAAGAACTTGCAGTAATACCACAGAACCAATAACCAACATTTTACCATGAAAACCCACCCACCACCCTTTGTGACCCTCGCTTCTCTTGAACATGAAGAAAATACAGACAAGTCTGATTTAGAGAAGCAGAGGAAACTTTATTGATCTCTTTATGCTTCCAGCAACAAGAGCAAGCAAGACAGTATTTTTAACCCAAGCTCCAAAGAGTACATCTTTTCCAGAATTTAAATGGGTTGGATGGATTTTCCAGTGGAGTGCTTCCCTAAATCACATCTCCTGGTCCACAGGCACCAGCACAGGCCACGCCCACACCTCAGTGTCAAAGGGAATGTGCTGTATAAGGGAATACACTTTCCCTGCCGGTGTACCGCTGGGGCGCTGGATCTTCCTATGGGCTTCTGGGCTCCCATGATAATTTATAGCTACTCTTCCTGAATGACAAACGGGGTTACGTTAATCCTACTTTGAAAATACATGAGGGCAAAAAATACATTGATATAACAAGCTGCAAGTCAAAATACAAAATGATTTTTCAATTTTAGTTACCAAGTTACAGGATTCAGAAATGCTAATGGATTTGTGACATGCCTTTCTATAAACACAGACTTGGGAGACTCTATCAGGTGCAATCCTCCAGCTTAGGCATATATGGAAAAAGCAATTTTAAGTAGTGTCTGAGAGGTATGAAATAGAGGGATGAGCTCTCCGTTCCTTGAAATCACTTCAGTAGTGTCTGAACATTTTAGCTTACCGTGAGCTTAAGGAATGGCTGACTTTAAGCCTGGGAGGTTTTCTGTGCACAATTAACTATAACCAAGTGCTAGCTAGTCGCACTAGAAACATCCTTATGATGACAAGTGACACATGCCAAACTGATACATAGGACTTACCAATGACTAGGTACATGCCTACTCATGAAGTCCAGCTTTATGAAGGTGCTTACACACAGTTAAATACGGTTATATATAGTTTGAGTCTCTGGAAGCTAACACTTCCAAATACTCAAATTCTGAAAGAAGAAAAGTACAAAGCAGCCCACTCATCACTGAATTATTTTAAACTAAACAGAAAGCCTAATTTTAGCACTGCCAAATGCTCTTAGGTACAGACAGTAACATGCCACCTCACCATCTGTCTCGAAGCACCAAATCCACATTTAAACTATGAATGTGCCTAGCAAAGAATCTTAACGCATGTGTTGGTGCTTTACCGAATCTTAAACATGTTTGGGTCCACAGGGTTACATGTATCAACTTTTAACTAGCCCAAGGAGACTATATGGATGTCAGAGCATCTGAGAAGTGTAGTGTTACAAACAGAAAAGAGCCGTGAAGAAGAGCTGGGAGATCAGGAAATACTCAGTCTCACTACCAACTGAGCAAGAATCTGCAACAGATACACGGAAATTTTGCAGGTACCAAGAGCGACCCTTGAATTTCACTGCAAAGTGAACCTCTGGAGCTGCTGTTGACATGGATGCTGTTTCACTACACAACTGTACAGTGTCAGAAAGCGAGACTTCTGCAGAATGTCGACTTCATGTGTTCACCGACAGGTAACTGCTGAAGTCATATGGGCAGCAACTGCAAGACGGAGCCTGCATGGGGAAGAGCTATGCGCTAGTGGCGCAAAGAATGGACTGGGGGCTGCGGAGACAAGGCGTCCTTTTAGCAAGGTTCTTGTAGATAAGGGGTAAATCAAACACTGGCCTTAAAGAGGGCTAGAAAGGAAAATAAATTAAAGACCCAAAGACCTCCAAAAATAAGAAAAATACAGCAATTAGCAAGTTGCCTCTACATGAAATATGCTGAAAATATTACAATTAATTTAACTTAGGAAAACAGGCAGAGCCCATTTAATATTTAAGTTCAGACATTTACATGAGCTTAAACACTAACAATCATAGCAAAGAGTATCTTTCTTTCTTTTTCCTTTGGTGTCATTTACAATTAAGCTTGGACCAAACCATAGACTTGAACAAAGCCACATTTGTAAGTCATCAATGCAAAGCAGCCCTAGGTTGCTGGTGAAAATGGGCATTTGAGTCCTGTCTTGGTTCCTGAATGCCATGTGATGCAAGGAGCCCATTCTGGCATCCCTAAAGCTCTTCGCTTCCTTTCCAGGCCCTTCCTTCCTCCTCTGAACTTCTTTGTAGAGCTGAGCCCTCTTGCCCTAGTAGCACTCGCTTGGCAGGTAGGTGTGAGCATTTTCATAGTGTAGATGCTGCATCTTCACGCTCAAGGCCCCAATGCACATACCTAGTCCAGATCTGACTGCAACCCCAAACAGTATATCCACTGTCCTGACACACCCGCTACAATGTCTGGTCAGGCACTTCAAACCTAGTCTGTCAAAATAAAGCTCTTAGCCTTCCTCCCTCCCCCGTCCCCCGATTCCCTCACAACTATATCTTCTGATCTGCTCAAGTCCCAAGCTCTGGCTCCTTTCCACAGCACACGGCCAACTTTATCAAATATTTTCGGCTCTATTTTCAATCCGGACCCTGGATCGAGGCCTGGTATCACTTATCTGGATTGCTATTAGTCTCCTAACTAATCACCCTGTTCAACTTTCGGTTCATGTGTCCTCTCCCTTTTTCACATCCTCACTGTTCGTTTCTAAAGGAACAGTTTTATTGGGAAAATAAAGATATCACACAATCTTAAACTAAGTTAGTCAAGGATCTGAAAAGTCCTATCTTTACGTCTTTGAAAACTTGGCACCCTGATTTATATACTACCCGTTTCATAAGTGAATAACGATTTCCCTTCTCCCTCCTACCACCCATTCCTTGATTCCTTTTCCTGCTACATACCATTTACAATCTAACAAAACCCGTTGTTAGGCCACGCCATGTTTAAAGTATTTCAGAACAGGGCTTTTTTTTCTCTCTTTCTCTCTTTCTTTTCTTTCCTTTTTTTTTTTTTTTTTTTTTTTTTTTTTTTTTTTTTTTAGCTCTATTCTCTACTACTAAGAACCCAGGACAGCACTAATACCCCCAAGTACAGATAACAAAATATTGAGTAAAATACATGTGTTATTTCTAGACATTGCACTAATGAAGATGATACACACGCAAGCAAAGTGTAATGAGCATTTTTAAATGTGTCATTTAAAAACCTATAGAAAACTTTCTCATACACAGTGTATGTGTATAATGTATATATATTATAACCTTCAACACTGCTTGGAGATATATACATTATAACCTTCACTGTTCGGTCAGGGTAAGTTCAGAAAGCTAGCATTCCACTAACGACGATGGGGGAAGCAGATACGGTAACCAGCAGATCACTCTCTTTACTCCCTTAGTCCTCATACTCCACACAATACTTTTCATCACTTCACAGAGAGTAACGTGAAGCGTGACAGAACTCTTACACTCTCAAGTCACTTGAAAATGCTAAACTTCCCTTACATTTTTGCCTTGTCTGTCTTGCTCCTGCCAGCACTGCTCAACCACCCACTTCTCAGTGGGTTTAGTTCCTACCCTTATTGAACAAGGTGGGCCCAGCTTACTCAGTGGACTTAATACTCTGTTACAATGTGATAACTATCATTAGAGAGCCACAGGTAAGTTAGAGCATTGGCAACAGTGTAAAAAGCAGCCCTCTGATTGGCATGTCGTTCCTTTCCCTTCTCAGACTGTGTACATAGGAAATTTCACTAGCGACTTTAAACCTTCAAGGCTAGCTCCCTAACGCACAGCAACACACAGAGTATCATATACTGCTATGTAGTTCTTTGATAAAGTATTTCTCTCAAAGATCATCCTTTCCATTTTCCTACTTTCCTAAAATCCGGGTAGAGTCACAAGCCTCTTAAAAAAGGCAGCACTGTGTGAGAATGGGGGGACAGCTCTCCAGCACTGTAAAAACACCAGAACACTTGCACACAAACTTGCGCAGCTACGCTACACTACAGATAACACAAGAAACCCCACCTGTGTAATCCACTCCTCGAAGTGCTGCAGGACACACGTCTGCATCTGTTTTTGTCAGTAAGAGTGTACTAAGAAGTTGCCAACGACAATGGGAAACTGCAGTCATCAGATTGATTTCTAGTGTACTGATGAACTTTTAAGAGTATAGAATTCATTCATTCTTCATTTTAAGAACCAGACAGCGTTATTACTTCCCAACTTTTAACAGGAATAATCCAAGCAGCACCTACTATGTTCAATGCACCACCATCAGTGTGCTGAGGAACTGAGGAAGACAGGCTTCTTTTTGCAGACAAACGTCATGTGGTGTGGGACAGCCTTAAGCTTACGCTGAATGTTTACTGCCATGGGAATCATGTTTGCAGCTACAGAGAAGGAGATGAACTATCTTCCCACGGCTCACTGGCCAAACAGGGGCATGATGTTAAACTGAACAAAGAAAAGTGCCAAAATATGAGGCACGGACATAAAATATTAAGAGTAATATTAATTTTTTTCTCATTTCATGTGTGCATGCAATGTCTAGGAGGAAGGCAAGGATATGGAGTGTGTTTTCTCCTTCTACATTTACGTGGCTTCTGGGCCGACTCGGCTCATCATGCTTGCATGGCAAGCTCCTTTCTCTAGCGAGTCTTCTTCCTAGCCCAAGAGTAATTTTAAAATGTCAGTTAGTATTAAGTATATTGAACCTTATGTGGATTGAGCAAATTTACTAAACATTATACCAATGTTTTTATTGTTATATTGGCAGAGACATCTGTTCAACTTGCCATTCAGCAGAAAATGAATACATCTTACCAAAGATGTATTTTCTTTTGCTAGGAAGAAAAATCTATCTGGATAGGAAAGTGATGAACTACCTAACAAGGATGTGAAACGGCATTATCTCTGTATGTTTCATACTCTCTAAATAAGCCAATCAATTAGCAAGCACTTAAACTCAGCAGAACAAACGCACAGTGCAGACCAGTTAAGGGTTATGTAGCACCCACATCCACCACAACCCGCCCATCCACCCACTTCCCATCATTGCCAATAAGAAAAAGACAGAAAGGAGTTCTTGACTTACAGGCTTGTTGCTGAGAAAGGAAAAGAAAACACATGCTTGATTCTCTGCGATGCTTGTGTAGATGGTATCAGGAAAAGACCGACACAGTAACAGGTAAATGAGAGCTGTGACAGAATGCTCATCAAAGCGGTGGGCTGGAGACAAGCTGAGGGTACATGATGGGAAACCTTTCGTGACCTGTGCAAGGCAGACCTCCATAGATGAGGTAGTCGCCATGCCTACAGCCAAGCTGTTTGTTTTGCTATGAACTGCTCTGCTCATTTTAGAACATACCCAGGACTAAGCTTCAGAGCTTGGCTGTGTAACCTACACTTAGTGACCAAGGCTACTCAAGGATGTCTGTAACTACTCTTGGACACAAATGTGGGTCAGACACAGTTTAAAGTTCTTCCCCTATAAAGCCTAGCTTCTTAGAATTAATGTATGCTGACACTGAAGGCTCTTACTGAAAATTTGCTCTGAACTTCCAGTCCAAACACAAGTGGTTACAAGCACAGTAGGTGACAAGCTGAGTTCAGCAGCTTCAGGAAGGAAAGAAGAGGAAGCAGCAAGAGCACAAGTACACGTGCCTGTCAGGAGCATCTCCTAGTCCTAGATTAACAAGGAGGATGCTGTCTGACAGTGAGCAAGGCCATAACACTCATTACCATTGGTAAAGCACTGCATAAGCAATGCATGCTATGACCATCTTGAAAGCACTATCAGTCCACCATGCAGAAATGCTCTATTGCACACTGCAGACAGATACTGAAAACATTAAAGAACGTCCCCAAGGGAAGAATGAAGAGCTAGTGAGATCTGACTCAAATAACGTATATCTACTAAAATGTAATTATTTTTATTTCAGTGTTACTTGAAAAAACTAAAGTGAGTAGATATAACAGAAAAAGGCTTATACATTTACTTACTCTCAATAAGGAACACTCACTGAAATATAACCATGATGTAATTATTTTAAGATTAGTTTAGATAAGCCATTTGACAAAAATAACTGATGTTTCAGCTCATACTTAAATGATCTGTTCAAAGTCCACAATCTGCACTGTGACTAACAGTGTGATAATGTATGCATTAATGTATGTATCAGTGATAACTGAAGCTGACTCACACTTAGACCAGTCATTCTTATAATACCTGAATACCCCTGAATAGCAGGGGACTGGCTCAAGTGCTTTGTGTATCAGAAAGGAAAGGTAGTGTGGGCCAAAACTATACATTTTTATGCCTAAAATTAGGTAAGACTCCCTAGTTCAAAAGAAAAGGCTATGTCCACATAATTAAAATAATATATTTGGTATGTTAGCAATTCAAACTTTTTAATATAGTTATGCAAAATGTTTTTGTTTTTAGTATTACTTGTCTCACTGTGAAGTTTTTAAACAAAAGGAACTATGCTAAGTGTTTTTGTTATACACATTATCAAACTACCCAATAATCACTAGAAATAGTCTGAAACTAAAGCAGATCTTACAGATTTACTCAAACATTTTTTGTCTAGTTGGAGAAGTTACAATTAATCTATGAATAATTATTTTACAGGCAATAACCATAGCTGGTATGTATACTCAACACTATTTTGTGCACTGGCCAACTCCTCAGAAGGTACGTGATCACAAAAGTACCACAGGCCTGACGACCTGTGTGGTGGCTTGGCCATTTTCACACACTTAAAAGTTACAATTGGACTGGCAATGCAACAACACCCTAGTTTTCAAAACGAAAGTTGCCTGGCACCGAGAGACGCTGATTACTTTAGGGTAGAGAATGGCCAGCCTCAGCAGTGGGCAGAAGTCCTTTCCAGAGCTCACCATGGTTCACTAGATTGTTTTGGTTTACACACAAGGCCTCCACTCTCATCGCACTGACTTCAACTGTACATTTTTAATTTCTATTTAAAACAAGATTCACAAGTTTTCAGACATAAAGCTTAAATCTTCTAAACATGTTGTTAGCTGTTCTCTTATAAGTCAGTGGGTGTGTTGCAGGAAAAAGTTAAGCGCTAAATTTAAGCTTTCTTCTGATTTAAGACTTCTATCGTCAAACACTTGAACAGAAACTCCCTAATTTACAGTGGCAGTCTATGTAACTACACGATTCACTTTCCTGAAATGTCTTTGTGTGTGTGTGTGTGTGTGTGTGTGTTTGTGTGTGTGTGGTGTTGGTAACTCTAGGACTGAGCTAGCATTCTTCAGCCCAAAACAATGCTTGCTTTTATCCTAGTAATTAATTTTCATAAATTTTATTATGGTACTATATTTCCATATTTAGGACCAGAAAAGACACTGACCACAGATAATTTATTCCAGGCACAGGGAAAAAAATAGTACAATTATACTGTTTACAATTCTCTTAAGAAAGCTTAGTAATTACAATCTTAAAAGTATACTTAGTAATTATACTGAGAAGTAATTTAACCTCTAGATCCTTACAACTGAGAGTGCCACATCTGCACACTAGCACACCCTCACCTTCAGGGAGAACAGGGTTGTGGGCCTCTGGCTACACCCGCTGGTCATGTAGCACAGTAACAGTAATGCACCAGAAAAGTTCAAGATCAGGATTGAAGGGAAAAGCACCATAAAAAGCAATCACGGCTAGCAATTGTATGACAACATTACCCAACTCTAAACAGAAATCACCAATTTGGAAACAAAATGTCTGTAAGACATGGAGAGTCCTGAACGGCCCAGGACTTCAATTTCAATTCAAATGCTACGTCAATGTAGAACTCAGGTGTTGCTGTTTTCTTAAGACCAATGGTTTAAATGCAGGTTCATATATAGGCCCACTGTATTCTCTCCTTAAAGGAAAAAACTCTACAGACTTAGGATTTTTAAATGTTTTCAATTTAATTAATTCATTCATTTGTACTAGTCCTTAATAATCAATCTCTTGCCGCATCTTTATTTCATCAACAATCATCTCAGACACACCTTCTGACAAGACTTTCAACATTACGACAAGAAACTATGCCTTCAGGAGCATGTTTATTGTGTTTGAGATGATACATCAGTGCTCTCTGAGCTACAAAGGGTAGAAGGAAATCCTCTCATTACAAACTGACAAAGGTAAAACATTTTCACAACAGCATGAACCACATACTCAGAAATAGATCTGGGCTTAATACAAATGACATAATTCCTAGTCATCTACAGCTACTTTTATAACTTCATACAGATAATGAATTAGGCTAAAATGCACTATAATATTTGGTAGACTTCAGGACCAGTATCCTTAGTACATCACAAAATACATTTTGATATCCCAAAGAAGCAAGACTTGCAAGTAGGCATTTTAAACGTAACTAATCTACAGCTACAAAGTTCTACTCTTGATAGCATTTACCTTTTGGGGAGTCTCCCAGGCTCCAAAGGATAAAGGCAGAGAGTAGAATCAGTATAACATATACACAGAAGTCCGTATTGTAAAGGCTATAAAGATCCGCAGCACAGTGGGAAGAGGCCTCCTGCTCCTCCCCACTGCATACAAATTGTGTGAATTATGTTGCGTATCTCTTGGTCCACTGTCTGGCTATCCTGTCATGTTCTGCTCTGTTGGTCAAATACTGAGTGGCTATGCTTCCAACCAGAGGGTCCGCTGGAAAAGTGAAAACGACAGTAAGACATCAGGTGTGTTCTAGACACACGCTTCCAACAAGGCACTAATTAAAACAATTACATTTTAGCAGCATTTTTAATTCAGAATGTTTTGATTTTTCCAAAGAAAATAGTCGAGAAACCTGCTATATAGTTTAATATTCAAAAAAAGAAAGCCCCTTTCAAAGATATCAGCAATTGTAATGGAAGTTTTGGTTTCTTTGTATGTTATATAAAAATGCTTTTGTTTTAATCCAAAGTGTGGGACTTTAGTTTGTCCACACCTGTTAATCATCACATGCAGGGCGTGATGTTTGCCAGGTGATAACAGCCTTCCCTGTGCTCCACGGAGAGGGGTGTGGTCTAGGACTCAGAGTGTAACGAGACAGTGGGGTGTTTGATGGAGCCTGCTGGCTGCATCTGTGGTTGGCGGAGATTGGTACAGAGCCTAAAAGAACCCCTTGATCCTAACTAGCCGGGAGAAGTAAAGGGGTCTGGGTCCCTCTCCCCACCAACTTTTTCTCTCTTCTACTTAAGGTTGGGGGTTTGGTAGAAGGAAGACAGAGGCCTACACACCCCAGATAAAGTAAAGTTTTAAACAAGAGCACCACTTACAGTGGTTTTCCACTATAAGCAGCACATTAATAAATAATGTGTAAGAAATGTACCCCACTCAATAGTTTAAACTTAGTTTTGAGAGTCATACAGGACTACTACATTTGCATTACTCTGACTTCTGTCTCTCCCTGAATTCATGACGGCTTTTGTTATCATTGCTACATACGTGTCTACTCCTCCTTCTGTCCCTCTATCTTCAGTCAATGTGTTTAGTTAGGGCTGATCACTTAAGTACATAACCTATCAGGGACTCGTCACTATAAAATGTGTGTGTGTGTGTGTGTGTGTGTGTGTGTGTTAACTGTCACAATCAATGCAGAACATGATGTGTATATATGTCTATATATATGTGTGTGTGTGTGTGTGTGTGTGTATGTATGTATATATGTTTGTGTGCGCAAACACAAACACTCTTGCTCCCTCAGCAGCCACCGATTGTCTGTAGCTCTTCATTCATGGGCAGGGACTTGTCGAAGGCCTACCCCTTCCCCCCCTCTCACACTGGCATCCAATTACTGACACCTCTGTGCAGGTCTTGCTTAGGCGGCCTCAGATACTCTTTGAGATAGCATGGATGCAGCTTCCCTGTCATGTCATTCTTGACATTTTATTCAACTATGACAGTGTGGTACAAAGAGGCTACATGTTTGTTTTGTTTTGCATCATCTGTGTTAACCTAAGTTTTACATAAAGCTTCCATCTTACAATGCTATTCAGAATGAAATGTTCCCTGCTGGTTAAGCAGTAATGTCTATAATTGTAAACATAAACCACTAAAAACCTTGTCATTTCATTTTAAATAGAATTTTGAGTAAAAGTGGAATCTGAAATTAAAACTTTTATAAGCAAAGTATGTGTACATGGTAGAGAAGTTGTTCCAAACAAAGCCAACACAGACACAGTAAGAGCTTTCCCTTCTGGACACCAAAGACTCAGGATCCTCTCCCTGGCAACAAATGCTTACACCGTCAAGTCATCAGTTATCTATATATATACCTCATATTTAGGACTTAGTCCTGCTGTGTGTATGTGTCTTTTCCAGGCCCTTGTATCCTGACATACTAGAGCTTAGACTGTTGCCATGTGAGTTCATGTGTTTCATTCTATAACAGCTTATCTCTTACTAGGCATTCTGGTTATTTCTAATTTTCTGCTTAAACAGATGCATAATTATCTCTTCCTTCTTGAACCCTCTCTCATATCTAATAGCCAAGCCTGCACAGTAACATGTGAAACTCTAGGTCTAAACATGACTCTAACAAGTCTGCTACCCATGTCCAACTTCTTACTGCATTTCAGAAATTTAGTAATTTATATCATATACTAATAACTTGGACTTATACAGTAACTATCTAGACTGATTCATGAGCTACCACTGTGACGTCCATCACCACTCTATTTAATACCAAAAGGGAGAAACCCTCAGTTACTAGGTAAGTATAATAAAGAACATGGCAGCACAGAAGCAGGAAAGCGAAATCAGAGACACTGCATATCTCTAACAGGAATAGTCTACACAGCCCTACAGCTTGAAAGTTTCATAGCTAAGAGGACAAAAACAATCACAGAGGGCTATGACCTAGTAAACGAAATGAATATTGAGAAACTTTTGGTAATTGTAATGGCATGGGTTCTTCACAATTGGCCTTTGTTTTTGTTTTGTTTTTTTTTTTTTTGAGGGAAGATGTCACCAAGTAGCCTCAGCTAATTACGAAGTCTACAAGTCAACCTCCATACTATCCCTCAACAAATCTTATACTGATCTTCCTAATAATAACATTTACTTCTTATATGCATTAAGCAGAGAAGCCTTATTTGTAGATCTGTAAAGCTCTGCTTACCAGGGTTGCAGTCCGTCAAAAGGGAGCAAATGGAGAGCAAAACCTTGGAAATGGTCAGAGCCGGGCTCCAGTTGTCCTTCAGGATATCCAGGCAGATGACGCCCTGGCTGTTGATGTTGCAGTGATAGATTCTGGTGCGGAAGGTAACCTGCACACATAGACACAGGAGAGAATAAGGCTGTGCCACCAAGTCATCTGAGCAGTAACACACCGCAGGCGATGCTGTCAGCAAACACTTAGCAGTGAGTGCTACTCCTACACTGGGCGTAACAACAAAGTCAAACACTTTTATTGAAAACTATTTGTAAAATATTTTTAAAATCTGAAAAACTACTTTAAAAGTTAAGTAGTTTTATTTTAGTTAAAAGTATTATTTTTTTTGTTTTGTTTTGACTTAACATGGAAAGAACTATAACTGGCTTTATTTAGTTAATGTTTTGTTTTCTTGTGGTTGCTGTTGTTTTGTTTTTGACACCAAGTCCTTAGGCATGTAGGTCTGGCTGACCTGAACTTGCTGTGCAGACCACACTGGATTCAAATTTAAAGTAATCCTTCTGCCTCTGCGTCCTGAGTACTGGAACTATAGGTAACAATGCATACAATGCCAGGCGCTACCCTGGTTTAAGAATGAAGTGAATAGGTGAATAACTGATCAATTAGATTTGCATAAATGACATTATATATGCATGCATATGTGTAGCCATATATCACACACATCTTTGTACATACATGAAGATGGACATACATGAAGATGGAAAGTGGAGAAATGTTTAGGCTTCAAAGGTAATAAAAGATGAACAATTCTTTAAAGGTCAGGTCAGCCTCTAGTGAAAATATTACTATCACCAACTGAGGCAAACGTCATGCTATGTCAGAACACAATGAAGGAGGAGGGCCACAGCAGCATCTGTTACCTTCCTTTCTCTTAGTCACGCTCCTACAGTTGCTTCAGTGTCTAGCTAGACCCTGACAGAAAAAGGCAAGGGTTTTAGCTACTGGATCATAGAAACTGATATATTTTTCTCAGGAACATATACTGCATGTTTCTAAGGAAATGCAAAAAGTAGTGGAGAGGTAAATTCATCATTTGAACATGTAGAGGAAAAAAGAAATCACTATCTTAAAATTAGCAGTGTATTGTGAGCTTCAAAGAAGAATCTGGGAATAGGAAGAATATTCCAAAAGTGCCGTTGGGTAGGAAGAGTGTAGGAGCACACAAACATACTACCCAGTGATGGCCTAGTCAGGGCTACAGAGAAAACTATGATAACTGCAAGAAGTTATATATGAATGCAGAGATCTGAATTATAACTAGTCAACACACCAGGTTTCAAAACCAGAATGTAAAAGAGCTTATTAATAATATTTCTAAGAATATTACTTATTACATGCTGAAATAGTAACACTCTGGCTATACAGGGTTAAATGTACCATTAAAATTAATTCATGGTTAGTTCCATTTACTTTTTTACTTAATATGGCTATGGAAACTGAAAATTGGACATGTACTTAGTACTGTGCCACTGTGCCACTATGCTTCTATTAGACACTGTTGTTCAAGAATATAGAAGCAACACATGCCTGTCTAGATGACTGATAGCTGATTACTTAAGAAATAGAAATTATTTTCAAATACAATGGATTATTAAATTCTTCCAGCTACCAATAGTAACTAAACAAATTAGTATCCATTAACAGATTTTCTGTTGCTCTTTAGGAAGTTTAATACTTTATGTGAACTTCAAAAATGATATAGAGAAGCCGGGCGGTGGTAGTGTAATGTAAATCTTTAATCCCAGCCCTTGGGTGGCAGAGACAAGTGATCTCTCTGAGTTCGGGGTCGGCCTGGTACACAGAGCACATTCCAGGGTAGCCAGAGATACAGAGAAACCCTGTCCAAACCAAAACCACCCCCCCAAAAAAAAAACTAAAAAGAAATAGCCACTTTTAATACCAACAAACCACAAATTTTATATATGTTTCATTTAGGCATAGGATTTATGAATAAAAAGAAATCTATCTTAACATTAGCAATTTACATATGCAACACACTGGAACTTCATAGCATTCTAAATCTATAAACAGCTATATATTAATAAAAATGTCAAGTTATATACAGGACTATAGTTCAAAGCCCTTCTGCCAGACAATTCCACTAATGGAGCTATGAAAAATGTAGGCATCTTTTAAATTACATTATTTTCTCCTTTCAATAAAATACCATACAAATATATCCTGATAACTTTCTTCCTCTATCTCGCTAAAATGTTAAAACTAATTTCCAATAAGAAAAATCTCACATGTGGAAATCTCACATAAGTAGACATAAAATTTGCTAAAGGTTTATTATACAGAAAACAACCAAAGGATGAAAACTGAGCAGCTGATAATAAGCTGTCATTAAAAATATACCTATCTCTCAATGAGGATCCAAATTGTGGCACTATATCATGAGGGCTCTGACCCTTTGACTTAGCAAGCACTGTAGACCTTAAGAGCTTCTAAAGATAACTTTCAGGATCTTGAATTCAAATCGACCAAACACTCCATGCTGATGCAGGAACAGAGAGTCACTCTGCAAACTGACAGAGGGAGGGGTTGTCGAGGACATCCACATTGCTCACTGAATGTAGAGTCCAACCTGGTATCTGCTTGGTGCCTTCACCCCTACATTCTAGTCAGTCTCTTTGGCACAGGAAGATTCTCTATAGGCTACAAAAAACAAAACAAAACAAAACAAAAAACAAACAAACAAACAAAAAAAAACCTGGACACCAACCCAACCCCAAAAGGTCGACCTACAATTCATCCTGCCTGCAAGATGTGCTGGGGCAAAGGTGGCACAGAACACATGGGAGTGGCCAAGCAATGCCCAGCCGAACTTCAGGCCCACAGAGGAAGCCTATGCCCCATATTGCCTGGATGGCCAGGACCCAGAGTGGACAGCCCGAGACCTAGGCAGGGTAGAACCAAACACAACCAGCAAACCAAAAACAAACACAAACCAATGAAATGACTCCCGATGGTACTCTGCTATGCTCACAGATTAGTGCCCTGTCCACTTGTCATCAAAGGCTTCCTCCAGCAGCAGATGGGAGCAGGTGCAGAGATCCACAGCCAGGAATGTGGAAAGAGTCTACACTGGAGGCCTCCATAAGGTCCTTCCCCTCTCCCAGAGACTGAAACAGCAAGCAAGGGGCCAGAAGAGGTTTGCACCAAGTCCTCTGTGTGTGTTTGGCTGTAGTATTTTTGGGAGACTCCTAACAGTGTGAGTGGCTGTATGTGACTCTTTTTGTTCTTGGGACTCTTCTCCTCCAACTGGGTTGCCTTGTCCAGCCTCAATATGAAGGCTTTCACCTTGTTTTATTGTACCTGGTTTTGTCCTACTGCGCTCTCTTCTCTTGGAGGCCTGCTCTTTTCTGATGAGGAAATGGAGAGGGAATAGATGGGGGAAGGAGAAGTGTATGTGTATGGGGCTGTAGGCTGGGAGAAGTGGAGGGAGGAGAAACTGAACAGGATGTATACGACAGAAGATGCTATTTTCAAAAGAGAAAAGACAGAGAGACCAAGCCACCACCTTGTCTGTAATTTAAGGTAACCACCACTAGGTGGGACTACTGTTACAGTGTTAGAGAGTAATTTCCAGAGATGTCCTTTCTAAAAATTAAGACACATGGATGTGCATGCACACACATGCACACACATGCACAGAATTGAAAATGACAAGACAGATATGATGTATGGACATATAGGTAAGGTAAATATATAGATACACACATACAGATATACATTGAATCATTACATATATTTGAAAAGTTTTAGGATTTAAGAAGAAGCATTTCACACGTATAAAAGTCAGAAACTTTGTCTCTTTTTCTTGTATTTGTTTGTTTTGCCCTAGTTTGTTTTGTTTTTACTTTATCTAGTTTTATTCTTATTTTATTTTTAGATACCCACTTATATACGAAGAAAAGCATTTTACTAGCTTGTGGCTATCGCTTTGACAGCCTTCCTGATTCCTCTGTAACAAACTCAGCCACACAGACTAAAAGCTCTAGGGTCTTTACTTGACTTTGGTAAAATGAGCAGTCAGAAGAAGTCCATCCAATAAGCATCAAGTTTAAGCTCTGCAGAGGCACAGCTTTCTGTTACTCAGCTGACACTCCACTTAAATGAATTAAGAAGGAAGAAGTGAGCCTGCCACTCTTTCATTTTGTATTACAATCACAGAGGACACAAAACAAGTATGTAAGTATTGGTTTTTTTTTTTTCTATAGTATTCTAGTTTTTGCTTATCTATGCATAAAGACAAAATTTTTGTTAACCTATTTCTGAAAGCTGTCAATCAGGTTTATTTCACAGAGGAAGTTTCGGTTAAGTTTACATTTATGTTTTACTCACTTTTAGTTTTACTTACTAAGAACAAAGCATATTGAATATAAAATTATTTTTAAAAGGCAGATGTCAGTGTCTTTTGGCTTTAAAATAATTGGTTCTGAGTTTCCATATTAGTTCATAAACCACAATGAAATAAAAATTATTACATTAATATATATATAAATTCTAGAATATGTGGGTTTGGAGAAGGATAAATATGAATCAATGCACATCTAGATTCTTACCTTTGGTGGCTTAAATGGATAATCTGAAGAAAATGTGATATCCAGAAAAAAAACACCACCTTCATATACAGAACCTGGTGGACCAAGTATAGTTGACCTCCATTCATAAATGTTATCTCCTTTAGGCCCAGCACTATTTGAAAGAAATTAAAAATCAATATACAGATCTATAATAATGTATGTTAATACCTTAAGATAAATGCAAAACTAGAGGTTAAATAAGCAATAAGCAATCTACAGCAACACAACTAACCAGATGTGCACATGCACACATGCATAAACTTTTAAGTATTCCAAATAAACAGAAATTTTACAATGAAAATACAAAGACCATATAAATTTAATGGATAACTCTTGCCAGTGTTTTGCTATTTGCCTAATCTCCCTCTTTCACCAACCCCTCCACATACACATATGAACACTTACTAATGTAAGTTGCTTATATTGTTATCCTTTCCATGTAAAAACTTATATGTACTCTTCCAAAACATAATTTACAAGTCAATAGATTTAATCTCAACAATGTCACCCACACTAATCCATAATTTGCATGATGAAACTGTCAACTAATTTTTAATATACTTAATTTTCTTCCCACATAAAAGATGCAGTCTTGGGGTCAAGACAAATCTTATCTTACTCTTACACTTTTAATCTATTCCAAGACAAGATTTTACTATGTAAACCCAAACTGGCCTAGAACTTGCAATCATCTTGCCTTGCATCTGAAGTGCTGTAACTGCAGGCACAACCGATCATGTACACCTCACCACACCCACTTATGCCTTCTTTCCTCTAGCGTGGGTCCTATCAGAATTTCATTTTTCTGACTTTAGGTGGGGGGAGGCAGAATATAGTCCCTCAAAAAATGTGCAGCATCACCTGATTTTGTCTGTACTTCTCTCATAATTAGACTCAAGCAATATACTCCTAAGGAAAGAAGTAAATAAGAGACATGCATTTTTGTAGTCATGACATTTTAAAGCACATAATTTGGTATCCTATCCCTCACTGGTGATATTAAGCTTCACCCACTAAAGATGCTTTCCAAATTTCACACTATTTAGTTACTATCTGTTCTGCAACCAATAGGTACTCTTTGGTTAGATTACAACTATGCAAGTACCTTTGTCTTCATTCAAATTTCTCCTCTAGATTTAACATTCATGTGGAATTCTCGGACATTGGCATTATGATTTTCTACTCCAGTTCTTCTTCCACATTTAACAACTGCCTTGAGCCCTGACCTTACGCTTATTTAAATGGTATGTTACTGATATGGTCTCATAAAGCATTATCTTTCCAGTGCTTTATAATTATTATTGCATTTAATTATTTTGGTGCTTGAATCATCATAGATTTGCCCAGTGGGAGAGTCTACAAAACAGCTCCAACATGCTTTGAACATGCTGGCATCATTTTAGAGTATACTCCAACATGCTTCTAAAATGTCAGTGTCATTTTAAAGCACAATTTTTTTTTCCCTCCAGGCACAAGAAAATGTTTTAGCCTTTCAGCCCTGGAATCAGCTTCAGAAACCATGGGTCCTTGGTAGGGGAATGTTAAGAAATTAAGACTTGAATTCTAATGAACCATACAAACATCTTAATGGAATGTGCTCAACATCAGTATCATTTATGAAATAAAAATGTAAAAGGACAATATAATCTAAAATCATAATTTTTGGTTAGTAACCTAACTCTGAGTCCTGTAAACACTGTTCAAACACACCTTAGAAATTGTCATTTTCCTCCATTTGTTTAAAGTTTCATTTTCTCCTTAGTCATGTGCATATGTGAGTGGGGTGGGCAGGGAGGCCATGCACCCATGAGTGAAGGAACCACAGAGTCTAGGAGACTATGTTATTCTCTCTGAAGTTCTGGGCCACTTGATATGGGTGCTGGGAGTCAGGCTCGGTCCTCTGCAAAGGCGGCAGGTGTCCTTAATAACCAAGACATCTCACACCTAGTTTTCTCAAGGTTTCTACATTGCAAATTATCCTGGCTTTCTAAACATGTATGTATGTATTTTTTGTTCTTTTAAACTACCTTTCAATTTAGAAATGATCTGGAGGTCCTATTGAAGTACTGCAACCATATTAATAATAAGGCACCAGTTTAACTACATGTTATTAATTCCACAAAAGTGATGCTGCAAAAACTAGGAAACTTCAAATGACAAGATCTCAACGTAGGTTAGTCTACAGTCCTCAAGTGCTTTCCATTTGCACCTCTAATTTCACTGTGGCTTCTCTGTTCTCCAAACAGACTTTGCAAATACTTGTTTAAGTACCCAAAGATAAGCAACTTCCAAATAACCAAATTGCCTCAGATGACTGAACAGAGGTCAGTTGATGTCAGTCTTTTTAATGGACTGCAGAAGTGAAGACAGAAAAGATGGTGCTTTGGACAAATCTACCAGCCCTTGAAGAAGGATCCATCTTAAATCCCATTACCTGGTAGAAAAGCTAAGATTCCCACCATGAAATTGAATTAATTCTAAAGTTTGCTTTTTCCCCTCTTATGCTGCATGAAAAAGGGTTCCTTTAACACTATTACATGAGGATATTAACATAACAGAAGCACCTAGCCTAAGGAGTCTATTTTCATTTCCTTTAAGGCATCTTTTGGAATAGAGAGAGGCTGGGACAGACCCACCAAGAGGTTTGAAGATGAAGAGCATCAGGACTGAGTCCATTAACTCAGAGCATGTCACAAGCTAGCAGCACCCCTGCCAATGGGGTCTCACAGCTGAGTGGAAAAAAAAAGGGGGGGGGTGAAAACGGCCAACCATTTCCCTTTATTATGACCTCTGTGCTTTCTATTTCTCTCCCTTCCACAGGACAGATGCACACAACCTTCCTTCCACTTTGCCTTACATCATCTACCTTTGTCTTTAAGGTGAACAACATCCACATGAATCCAGCAATGCCATTTCCCCACACCA
This sequence comes from Meriones unguiculatus, assembly GCF_030254825.1. Lineage (NCBI taxonomy): Eukaryota > Metazoa > Chordata > Mammalia > Rodentia > Muridae > Meriones > Meriones unguiculatus. Next base: position 113,982,419 of record NC_083356.1, read on the forward strand.
AACTAAGAGACAAACTGTTTCTTTATTCTTTCCAGCTTTTAACTCAATCAGCGTTCCTTTAATAGAACAGTCCTTGAAAGTGTCTTGTCACCTCCAATTTCTCTACTTCTGTTTCTAAAGTAGTTTCAAACTGAATATCTTTCCTCATTTTTCTATAGAAACAACTCTCATCTAAGGTCAACAATGACATCACTGATGGGCTCAATGGTAATTTCTCATGCATCAACTAACTAACATTTAAAGCACTAAGTCAACTGAGTGATGAGCCAGCAGCTGAGAGCGCTGGCTACCCCGCAGAAGACTAGGTTCAGTTCTCAGCACCTACATGGTGACTCATCACCATTTGTAGCTCCAGTTTCACAAAGTGTCAATGCCTTCTTTTACCCTCAGCAGGCACTGCATGCACTCAGTGCATATACATATATGAAGGAGAAACACTTGCCCATAAGATAAAAATAAATGTTTAAAAAGATAAGACCATAAAACTAGTTAAACCAGATACTCTGCATATCAAATTAGGTAGACTAGTGTCAAATGTCAATTCTTCTAACTTTCACCTCTGTATCAGTGATGTTCAAAGAAAAAAAAATGACAATAAACTCTTGTATGGATATCAACAAATTGATTCTAAAGTTTATGTGGAGAAAAACACAGAATATTTACTCACGAAGGAAGGAACAAAGACAGGCACTACCCCAATTTGAAGACTTACAATACAACTACAAATAAAGCATATCAGTGTGTATAAGTGAAAGAGAGAGCAAAAGAACAGAATGGAAATCAGAGGGTCACCAAAGATAGTTAATCTTTGTCGGTGCACACATAACAACAGAAAAAAAGTAGCTTTTCAACAAAGGGTACAGAACTACTTACTGTAGTAAAGTAAAATGAAAGCGGCAATGCAAAATGTCTAGACTCCCCTGTTTTTGCCTGTGGAGAATTCACTTCGGAGGATAATCTGGCAGTTTCATAGAGACTAAGCACAACTTGCCATATGACCAGCAATCACATTTATTGCTGTTTAGCCCGGAAACTGGAAACTCAACACAAAAACCTATATATAGCAGGAATATTCACAATCGTGTAAACTGGAAAGCAACCAAGACATATTAATAGAACTAGAAGCTGCTACATCTAGATGATGAAATATTAGTGCAAAAGAGCTCAACCACACAAAGACACAGATGTACCTTAAATCCACATTACTTGATCAAAAAAAGATAACTTGAAAATCTATATACTACTACATACTGCAAGATTTCAAACATATCCCATCCTGAAACAGGCAAAACTATGGAGGGAGTACAAATATGTCAGCAGGTACCAAAGGGTAGCTAGACACTGACGTGACAGCTGGATAAATGTATCACTATATATGTGTGAAAATCCATAAACTGTACAGCATCAAGAATAAGGTACCTTGTAAACTAGGAACTATGTGTGGCAATGCATGTTTGAAGCAGGTTCACAGACTGTAACATACAGCACCCACACCACTGGTGTGGCGAATGCCAACAAAGGCAGTTTAACGGAGGCAGGAGGCAAAGAGGGAGATGTTAATGCTGTAGTTTCTACTGAACTTTGCTATGAATCTAAAACTGCTGTAAGAATAAAGTAAAATATTTATTTAAAATAAAAATTGTAGAACTTATAAAAATTTCTATGCTGATGCAAAAAGTACTAAATATTTTTCAAGTCTTGGTTTATAAAAGGAGTTTCTGAATTACAAACAGATGCACTCCAAAGTTATGTCTTAAAACTAGGTGTTTTGGACTCTGGAAGCATTCTAACCATCATACTATAAATGAAAGTTTCTATACCTGCTTTCCCCCATAACAGTAAGTGAATAAATGCATGTAAATTTTTTTAGTTAGCAATACTAAAAACAAGGTTTTTCATGCTACCTGGTTAAGCATTTAGAACCACATTGTCCACACTACCTCAGTTTAACCAGCATGGCTTCAAGTTCACATAGTTGGCAAATATTCACTCTGGCCTCTGAGCTTTCCTACTCTTCCAAATACAACTTTATAGCTCAGGACAAACGAGACAAAAAGAAAGATTCTAATCAAAGAACAGAAGGCCAAAAGAAAAGATTCTTGCTTAACGATTAGAAGATGAAAGATAGAGGACACGGGCCTGTCCAAGTGATGAATGTGGGCCATGAACAGGGAGGGAAATGGACAGCTGATCAATCAACCTGAGGCAGGAAAGAAGTCAGGACAGGGGACAGAAAGTTAGGGCACTGCTCAGCAAACATGTCACAGCAAGGATGAAAGGGAAAAAGTTTCTTCTGTGACAGAAGAGACAAAGGAAGCAGGACGAGGACAGTAGAGAAGGGATAGACCTACATGAGGGCACATCCCTGCAGCCATGGGGAGAACTGGGCCCAGGGATGGCTTGGAAACCAAGATCTGGGCTAGACACAGGAAAACATCTATAGCTATTAGCCAACCAGTAAAAAAGACAAGCCAATGGACGTGTTAGTGTTAATAATATGCGTGGAAATAAAATATATTCTCATTGGTGACTATTTCTAAAAGCACTCAGGCCATTTCCAGAAATAAGTTAGTAAGTCAATGCCTCAAACTTCCAGCAACCCCGGCCTTTACTTCTAAGTGCTAAGACTGCAGGAGTGTACCACCACACCAGCCTACACTGGCCTCAAATCTACAGCAGTTTTGCTTCAGCTTTGTGACAGGACTGTAATCAGGTGCCACCACTTCTAGCTTAATCTGTTCTTGACATCACCAAGATCCTATTCATATCATGTTAAAGGTCAGGTTTCTTTTTTTTAATTTATTTTTATTTTTTTACAATATATTAATTTTATATCCGGATTGAAGCCCTATCCCTCAACTCCTCCTGGTCCGACCCTCCCTCCCCCTTCCCCCCATCCTATTATCTATCCCCTTCCCCTAGTCCACTGAAAGGGGGAGTTCTCGATTCCCTGCCATCTAACCCCAGTCCATCAAGTCTCATCAGGACTTGGGTCCTCTTCCTCTGTGGGCTGGCAAGGCCCTATCGCCAAAGGAAAGTGATCACAGAGCAGGCAACCAAGTTCATGGTTGCCCTGCTCTCCTTACTAGGGAATCCACATGGTGAGCTGCCTATGGGTTACATCTGAGCAGGGGGTCTAGGTCCTCTCCATGCAACAGTCCTTGGTTGGTGCATCAGTCTCTGCAGTCACCACTGGGCCCCGATTTTTTTAGCTTTGTTAGTCTCCTTATGGAGCTCCTGTCTGCTCCGGGTCCCTCTATTCCCCCCTTTTTCCATAAGACTCCCCACACTCTGGCTGTGAGTCTCAGCATATGCGTCGATCCCTTATCAGGTCAAGCCTTTCAGAGGACCTCTATGATCCTCCTAACAGGCTCCCATCCTGTCCCCTCTCTTCCAACCACTTCTGCTATCTAACCTGTTTTCCCTTCTGAATGAGATTTAAGCATCCTCCCTAGCTTCCTCCTTGTTTAGCTTCTTCATGTCTGTAGATTTTAGTATGTTTATCCCATATTATATAGCTAATATCCACTTATAAGTGGATATATACCATATGTGTCTTTCTGGTTCTGAGTTACCTCCCTCACTTTTTTAGTTCCATCCATAAAGATCAAGTTTCAACAAGGCATTTCCACTTCAGACTAAGTTATCTCAATGGTTAATTTATACTTTTGAGTATCTCCTTCATTTTCATGCGCAATGTGTCTGGTCCTCGATTACCTTTCCTTTCTACATCTTAATAACATTTTAGTAATAATCCTAAATAGCAGAGAAACAAACATTTCACAATTATAAATCAGCCTTAATTAGGTTTTTTAAAAAAATCACATTATTTGTACACTGCCTACAATTACAGAGAAATACATTATGTGGAAATATAGCTAATGCCTGTAAAATTACTGCAAAAATATTTTTACTTAGAAGACGTATAAGCTTCAAAATAAATTGAACATGACGCTGACCCCTAAAACTGAAACGAGTTTAGAAGGAACAGTATTAAAGGCTAGCTCATCTATTCACTTAAATAAACACTTCAAAAAAGTTCTCTATATAATATATCAGAATTTATATGTATCTGTCCTTAAAGGACACTTCAGAATTGGTTATTTCATTTAAAATGAATCATCCTGGAATAAACACTGATCACTATTAACATCCCTAAACTAGGCAGTAACTCCTAACACTGCCACATTCCACAAGGAAGCAATTACTACAACCTTTGTGTGAAGTTATGGAAGAGAAGGAAGATATCAGAAGGAGGAAGGAAACTTAAATTAGATAAATATTTAGGGATTTATATAGTAAAATAAAAGTTTTCTATTTTATAGTAAAACAAAAAGTTCTCCGAAGTCTTCCAGTCAGTGGCATACATTTCAGCGATTAAGGTAATGTTCAAGAAATAAATGGTTTCGCCTTTATACGTAACTCTCTTCTGTAATGTGTTTTCTCAGTTCCAGAACCAATGACTCACTCTACTGTCCTGCCACAGGAGTGGGCTCCGAACTATGTCAGAGACCACCTAAATGTGCTTCGATGTCAGCGCACAAGCACAGGTCTTCTCAAACTACGAACTGCCCTGTACCAGCAACATGCTTTATACAAATTACTGTGAAATGCCATGTAACCTCCTGGCTCTTTCGTAAATGTGACACATAAAAAGCAGTTATATTTTTTTGGGGACCTAGTCTTTTTGGCACATATCAAGAGTGAGGCATATACACTGCTGTTATCTTTCTTCCCAATCCCGACAATGTTGTATGGCGGTTTACAAGAAGAAAAGTGGTACTGATTTTCATAGGGATTAGAATCAACATGTTTTAAATTTGCACTCAACACACACACATGCATGCTCGCACATGCTGCTTGCAAGGTCATTTTCATGAAGGAACTAATACTTCTGGCAGCTAGGTGTACACATAAAGACGAATAGACTCAAAATGTACTTATGGAACCTGCCTAAAGATGCACCAAAAAATGCAAAGCTTTCTTCTTGGGCCAGTATTACCATATCATCTTTGATCTAAACCATGCAAAGCTCACACTTTGTCTACCTTGACATTCATCATACATATACAGTTGTACATAGTAATGAGAAATGCTTTAGAAAATAGTTTAGAATCCCAGCCCTGATACAAGTCACTACAGACTACATTTGTATAAGTCAGGTGAAATACTTGTAGAAACAGTCTTTCAAAAGACATGAAACAATTTTTCAAGCCTAACCCCAATTAGTTCAACAACATTTCAGTGTCTAGGAAATAATGCTCAAAGGACAAATTAAAAAGACAGAAAGTCAAATTATCAGCATCTGTAACTATACTCAAGTCTCTCACACTCACTGCAGCTTGTGGTATTAAACTTAAAATACTTTCCTGCAAGAATAACTACTCTTTGATAACCCTAGATTTTCTCACTAAAGGAGATATCAAAACTCCCTTCCTGCATTTAAGTTTCCCTCTGTCCATCACTCTCCTATTTATAAGGTGAAGCCTATACAGTTCTAACTTTACCAAAACACAGGACCAAAAAATGAGAAAAGAACTTTGTTTATCAATGAGTTGTTCACTTTTGTAAATGATTACTGACAGCTGGGATTTGGAACATCCCTAACATAAAAGACAGATTGCATTAACTACATCCAATGCTTACATGGACATGAGTGACCTCTACTGGAAACCTAAGAAAATTCCTCCCAAATTTCCTAAGGAAAAACCACATGTCTCTACTTCTTCCCAAACCTCAAAGTTTTAGGTGAACAGCTGCTACTGTAAAGAACTGTAGGAAAAGCTGTCTTTCTCTATGTTGACAATGAATTATATCTTCATTATTTATTAAGAATAGATAACGTGAAGACAACTGCAGAGGCGATGGTTAGATAAATGACATAGGAAAATAAGCCGAATACAGAGGAAGACCTAGAGATTTGCTGGTTGTTTCTAATTACTTTCTATTCCTACTCTCCTCCTACGCAGAATGTCTTTTTTAAAAATGAACTTGTAAATGTTGGTGAAAAGTTATCAGTTTTTACTACAACTAAGCAGCCAGAGTACAGCTTATTCATCCATATTGTGGTTTGCAAAAATGAATCCACAATGAATTTAATCTTTATAATTATAAATGACACAAAGGCCCCGGTGTCAAGACTATAGCCTACCTGAGAATAAAGACCCTAGTTAAATAAACCCACAACACACAAAGCAGAAATGTGACATGTATTAGAAAGGAGAAGTTTGCTTGCTTAGTGCCAGGGCATATGAACCTGTTAGGAAGATGAGAAATGACTAGCTTAGGAGCAAACAGTGGGTAGGAAGGATGCTTGAGACCAACAAGAGTTAGTTGGTGAGAAGTAAAGACTTAGAAAGACTGAGTGGCATATGCAAATACACAGCAGCAACAGGGAGGCCAAGTGAACAACAGCAGAACCTGGAAATCAAGACCATGCGGCAGAATTCATTGAAGCATGGTCTCTGGTGGAATGCCAGAGGGCTATGGCAGAGAGCACACGGCACAGTAAGTGGCTCACCTAAGCAGACAGGAACAGAAGCAAGACAAAGACAAGACAATGACCACACAACCTCCTTATGAAGCACACTCCTGATTGCAGTGTCATCCAAGGACTGAGCCACAGTTCTGTCGAGGGTCGGCACTAACTTTCTTCTACTTGCTGTGTATTATTGCAATAATAATAAGTTAAAGATAGACTATGAGGAAAGAAATTATCACACCTACATAAAAAATGCCAGGCATGGCCCTGTGTACTTGTAACCCCAGATTCTGGGGTGGTGTGTGTCAGGGCAGGGACAGGCAAATTTATCCCAAGAACTCAGCAAAGGCCAGCCTAGCCCAAAACTGCAAGCTTCAGGGGTGGTGTCAAAGAAAGGAAGGGGAAGAGCCACAGAAAAAAGACACACCGTAGACCCCATAAGCTCCACTTGTACACAGGCGCGTATGAACACACCACCAATCAACTGAACTTTGCAGATGGCGACAGTGAAAGGAATAGTTTATAACTTTGTGAATTATGCAACTGAGAAGACAAAGATGCCACTCACCATAATGTAGAAGTTAGTTTTGATATGTGGTATAAAAAGCCTTTGAAATATCCAAGAAATCCATGCATCAAAGAGACATACACAGATAACTAAGTAATGTGTGTGTGTGTTGTGTGTGTAGCCTGCACTGCAGCACACAACAAAATTTTTGAGACCCTGGCACCTGGGTAGCGAAATAGAAATCCTAATGGTGGAATAAGACAGCCTTGAGAAACATCACAGAGAAATAAGAGATGACACAGCAGGTCCATGACGGATATGTAATAGAAAGGGATCACTGTCACCATCCTAAAAAGATGAGAGCAAATCAAAGGAAATTTCAATTGCATAAAGGTTAGAAAGGGCTGTTATGTATTAAGAGGAGCTAAGTGAAGAAATAAAGTACTCCGGTGCAACCCTTTAGACACAGGTTAAGAAGGAGGAAACGTCCATGCACGGTCTCTTTACAGAGAACCAGGTGTTCTACAGTAAAAAGGAAATCCACTTTTTCCTGCTCATCTACCCTGAATTGTCTGATGGTTAGTTAGAACATTCGGTGGTAAAGAAGCACTGCAGAAGAAAAGACTAAGCCATAAAAATATCAAACAGAATTAACTTCTACAGCATACGTTAAAATCCTGAGTCCTAAATCCAAGGAAAGATTCCCTAATGATAAATTACACAGGCTGCTAGGAGATTTTAGGCATCTTGGCTACCAAAGACATCTTATCTTCCTTCTATCCATTTATTGCACTAAGGGTCCATCCCAAAGTTTATCTTATTTTTAACACAAGTCAATTATACTTGACAGGTGTGTCATCTACACTTTCCAGATTCTATTCTGAGACAAGCTCTGTTGAGTAAAATACAGGCAGCTGCTGGTGAACATGCCAAGCTCAAGCGCTGCTTATAGTGAAAGTCAGTGGTGGTATGAATAAGATGTCTCCATTGTTTGAGCATCTCATCACCTGGTCTAGCAGGTGTGGCCTTGTTGGAGAAAGTAAGTCATTTGTTTTGAGAGTTTAAAGACTCGAGCCATTTCAAGTTTGTTCTTTTTACTTCCCGCTCTGCAGTGGGCGTGACCCCTCAGGCTGTGCTCCAGCGGCCATGCTGCCCCATGCTGCCACAATCACCCTCACGGGCAAGTCCTATCAATCTGAAACCTTAAGTCAAAGCAACCCTTAATCATGCTGTGTTATCAAAGCAACAGAAAAGAACTAGAATAAAAGCCTAAACACACTCTAATAGCACCTATTTGTGGAGCACTGTTTTCATTTTTAACCTGTTTGATTCATGAAGACTAAGTCTGAAAATATAGCTTTAACCAAAAACTGTGCCATATACTAACTTTTGTCTAAAATATGATGCTTAAATAAAAATGAAATACAAAAGACTTTCAAAATTTAACACATTTCTTATTTACTGTATGCTTTATTGGGGATTATCTTCCTCCATGGGAAGTTATACTGACATAATAAAACTAATTTGTAATAACATGCAATTATAAAGCTTCAGCAATGGTACTCAGAAAACTCAGTGTTAATGATTCTCAGTAACATTTATTAAGTATCTACCATGTGACAGATACCTTTCAAGTTTAGATAACTTAAAAAAATGGTGATGACTATAAGAGACAATGCATGTCTATTCTCATGGGGACTATATACACAGTCTAAACAAAATTATCAACATAAAAAAATTCAAGGTAAGTTCAAAGCCAAAGCCATGTTAATAAACAGAGCATCTCCCCAAGTAAGAGGACACTAAAAACAGTACTAGCAAATTGATTCTGTATTTTTCCCCCAGAACATGTCCAAAGCACAGCTATATTGTCATCATCAACATTATTTCATTCAAGTAACACAAGGGTATAACAGTGAAAAAAAGTCAACACAGGAAATACCCCAGAACTAAGTTCACTGATGGTGCTACTATTATGGCCACAACCTTGGCTATGAGGTGGAATCAAGTGGAGAATGCTGCAATTCATTACTCCCAATCCCTGCCACCCGAGTTCCAGAAGTTCTGACTTAAGGATCTGAGTTACAGAAAGATTTCATCAGGCGTTATAAAGTGAAGCAATATGATTCAACATTAAGAAGAGGAGACCTAATACACATGATGAATAGAAATGAACTAAATCCAAGTATTCACTGCTCAGAAGAGCTTACCTACTCAAGCTTTGTAATTGCTCCTCCTACTGTGCAGATAGATGTAACATGCTATGGTAACTTTTTGCCAAAACTCATTACATCTGTGAACTGTGGTGCACTTACCAAGGTAATATTGTTAATTCTCAGCCAGAGGCATGATAGCTGTCCTAGAAAACTTCCCTGTCATCACCTCAAAAGCTCTGGTGACAACTAGCTTAGGAACTCTTCTTTAAAGAGATAAGATGTGAAAATGTTCACAATGTTCTTGCTTACACAATACACAGTGATGTTACATGCATTTGTCTCTAAAGCACAATGTTACAACATTTCAGGGTCCTTGCTTTTTCTGCTTTCATACATTCTTTTCCTCTCTATTCTTTAAGTACAAAACAGACTTAAAAGCCTGTTACACTAGGTATAACTAGGTATAACTGCTAGTTGATGCATGTAAGCACTTCAACAAAAGGCCTTTAACACCTGACCTTAAATTTTAATATTTAGAAAACTCACAGTGGGGGACCATAGTATACCTTAATCATGTGTAACTAATTCTAAAACATTCAGCAATACACACCAGGAGATAACACACTCACTAATAGATTAGAAATACTTTAAATGGAACATAACAAAGACTTGAAGGGTGGAGCAAAGTAGCATCAGAATCTGAGGGGGAATGAATATCTCCCATGCTGGGTAAGATAAAACTGTTAAAGTGCTTCAGTGGCATGTCATCATCTATAAGCATATAATAAAAAGTTCATTAAAAAAATCCAACAGTAGCCCATGTGACATAAAAACTTCTACTGCCATAATAGTGAAATTAGGGCAGAAAATGCAAAATTGTAAAAAGTGGTTGCTATAGTAAGTTGATTATTCCTCAGTCCAAAGCCTTATAGAATACAGAGCCTCTTATTAATGAAATCTGTACCTTGCTCAAAACTTGTAGTACATAACAATGCCAAGCATAGAGCATACAGAGACACTTGGTGGGGACACAGTACTACAACTCCTTAAGGGCTCCCAGTCACATGAATGTGAGCAAGTAAATGCTATTTTAAGGAAACAGTTCTACAATAATAAACAGACGTATAGGTAAAGGCCAAAAGCAAAAAGAAACAGAAATTCAAAATAATGTCCACCAAAAAACCAAAAATAAAAACAAAACAAAATAACAACAACAACAAAAAAAAAAAAAAACAGCTGAATAGCTCACTGTTTTTAATCAATTATGATGCATCTACTAGAAATCAAGATTTTAAAAAACTCATCATTTTAGGAAAAGTTAATGACAGATTAAGGGAGAACAGGAGCACGGACCTGTATATAGCACTAAATGACCTGTAGAAAAACAGTTTATATACAGTTTAGAAATATGTATATATATTTTAAGATGGAGATTATTAGCAGTCATATCTATACCAATGTGGTTCATTTTTAGTTTTTGCTTTTGTATCTTACCAAATAGTCTACAACAGTTATATATTATTTAAAATTATCTTTTAATTTTTTATTACATATTATTAAGATGTGTGGATACCGATGCAGGTGTACAGCAAGGCATTTGTGAGCGAGGCAGAGGACATCTTTCTAGAATTGGTTCTCTCCTTCCATCTTGCCAGGCAAAATGGAAGGATTTTTAATAGTGGTTTTCACTCTCTAGCTGTCTAGCTTTAAGCACTAATCCTCTTTTTTCACCATCCCTCTGATACCAAATATGTCAGCTAGTCCTAACAATTCTTTGGAGGGGTAGGTGGGGAAAGGAGTATACACGGGAAAGCTTAGGAAATACAGAGGTTCTGAAACCCTGTTACATTTGACAGGGCATTAGGCAAACAATCCACTGTTGCCCATCTGTCTATGGTAGTACCTATCTTTGCAGTTATCTTAAAGATGGTGAATTTTCAGCATGTTCTATCAAGTATCAGATCTGGGAATGAATTATGAATGTGTAGACCTAAAAGGTGATGGCAGATCACAGTGCCCACCACTTGTTTTATTGATGGAGAATCTGAAGTAAATGATTTGCTCAAAGCAGAATCTGAATTCTACCATTTCTTTTTTTTTTTTTTTTTTCAATGCAGTTTATTCAGGAACATTGAACAATCCTCGGACCCCGGGGAAAGCCAGCCCACAGCTTAAATAGCCTCTGGGTAGCCAACCCAGGCGTGCCACGGGGGCAATGCAGATAGGTCCACATACATGGAAGCAAGCCAGATCCTCGGCCTTAGCCAAATGTGGAGTTGTTCGTGACAGAGAGCACTCACCATCGGGAAGGTGGAAGGCGGAAACCAGCTCCATCTTTAAGGCATAGCATTCCGCAGCTCTCTACAGTTCCCCCTTTTTGTTTTAGACGCATCAGGCAAGAGTAGAGGTCTGATCTCTGATATTAGAAATAAATTGGGACTTTGTACAGATGTTCATTTAGGTGTCATCCACCCAAAGAACATCAGACCCGTCCGATACCTTTTTCTCAGAGGCGGGACCTTTTCTTATAACCAAGTTCAATATTATTTTATTAGCATTTTTGCAATTTCTCAGGTCTCAGTCACAAGTTTTTTTCTGCCTCCTCTACTAGTCTTTATTTGAATTCAAGGAATAAATGAAAGGTTCCGCATACTACCAAGAGTGTCTTTTCCCGTGTTCTGAATTTATGTATATATACCATATCTGACTTTTCAGTTAGACCTCACTGACAGAAAACCAAAACACAACAGCATGCAAACAAGTCAGAACTCAGGAAATGTGTAAACAGCTGCTGAAGACCCAGAGGCACAATGAGATCTCACAGCAGCTTCAAGGCGAAGAACCTTGCCTAGCAACCCAGCATTCACTGCATCTTTGTTTCCTAACAAAGATCAATTTCTAAAGAACCTGAACTTGTAATATGACTGAAATCTGGTGACCTACACTAACAGATAAGATATAAGATGATTAACAGCTCTCATAATAAAAACAACTGAAAAAGAAAACCAACCTAAAAAATCTGAGTATTTCAGACTTTAATTATAATTTACCAATATTAACTTAATGTTGACAAATCTAGAAGCAGGTATAACACCTTTACTATTTCCTTATGCAGTGGCTTCCTATATGTCCTGGACAAGTAACACTGAGGATTTACACTCTGTATATCTACAAATGTAAGGTTTCCTCAGACCACTCTCTCCCTTGTGATGGCCAAAAGTAATTTTCACGTCCCAGTGCTCTTCCAAATCATAGTATCTGCTGTAATGGCTCTCGGCTGTCACTATGCCAAATTAAAGCACAGGTCATCAATGTATTTCTGCAGTCTATGCTATTAAGAAATTCCCTGTGTGACAAAGCAATCTTAACAATCTCAACACCCAGTTTAATGATTAGCAGAAGAACAGTGATCATCCGTAAAAATGTTATATTCAATTTTATTACTGCCCACTGCTTTTGTAAGGAGAGACAAAGGGTTTTGGCTAACGTGTTGACATCCCACATAAAAACTAAAATCTCCTCCAGAAGGATAAAGCACTGTGAACCTGAGAAGCGTCTCTCTCCACCCCACGCCTTCAGAGAGGAGAAAGCGCACGGAAGCCCCAGAGGAGCGCGCTCAGGGCGTCCTTAGGGAGTTCACGCCTCCTGTCTTCCCAGCACTCAGTGCACTAACCGCACAACTTCATCAACAATATGACAGAAGGGAAAAGACCTTATTTTTAAAGATCTCAAGTCGTTTTGTTATGTGACATTTTAAATGATGGTTGTGTCACAGTGACTTTGCCATGAGACTGAAGAGCTCTTCTACTCTCACCTGCGGACCTCCTGAGAGCTCTGGTCACTACCCCCATGCCTTTATACTACACCTTGTACTAAGTAAAACTGATTTTATTCTAACCCAAATGTGCACATGTTAGAGCACGTGACGCATCCACAGATAATAAAGTGTTCGCCACTAACATGTTACTGAATAATTGCTTGTTGAATAAATATCAGATATGATAAAATATATGATAAAAATGCCTCATGACCCAAAACAGACTGACAAAAAAAGTATCCTATCCACTATTACATATGTAACTTACAGAAATTTTAGCTATGACAGATATAAAGAATGTCAACTAATTAAATTTACAGATATAAAAATGGCTAAATGTAAGACATTTAACAAGTGGAACCAAAGACAGCTAAACATCTCACTGGAACATGAAGGTGTTTGTGTCTGTGCTACTTAGCACAGTGGTCCTCAACATGGGGGTCGGGACTTCTTGGTGGTTTTGAATGACCATTTTTCTCACAGAGGTCACCTAAGACCATCAAAAACAAATATTTATTTACCTTTGATTCATAATAGTGGCAAAATTACAATTATGAGGTAGCATCAAAGGAGGTCCTCCTCTATCAACGGACCTGGAAAGGGGCAGGGAGAGATAAGGAAGAGAGGGTTGCATTGGGAGGGCATGAGGGAGGGGGCTATGGCTGGGATACAAAATAAATAGCCTGTGACTAATATAAAAAAGAAAAAAATAATTTTATGGTGGGGGTCACCGCAACATGAAAAACCGTATTAAAGGGTTGCGGCATTAGGAAGGCTGAGAACCACTGACTTAACACATACTGAAATTTATGGATTTTTATGTTTTTAAAAGCACCAATCTATCATGTAAATTAGAGATATCAAGAAAATAATACAGATATGTCTAAACAAGATGTCATGCTAAATGGATCATGATATAATAAAAATGGCTTATTCCTAATTGTCTGAGAAAGCGCCAGATTGCTTTCCAGAGTGGTTGTACAAGTTTACATTCCCACCAGCAATGGAGGAGGGTTCCCCTTTCTCCACAACCTCTCCAGCATGTGTTGTCACTGAGTTTTTGATCTTAGCCATTCTGATGGGTGTAAGGTGAAACTGCAGGGTTGTTTTGATCTGCATCTCCCTGATGACTAACGACGGTGGGCATTTCTTTAAGTGTTTCTCTGCCATTGGATAAGTTTTGACAAATACATACAGTCCTGTACATCCAGAAAATCAGGACACAGAACATTTTGACATTTTTACCCCTTCAAGAACCTATATGAACCTCTTCTTCCCCTCACATGCTCCGGGAAACATCAACTAACCTGCTCTCTTATATTTTTGTGACTGCACCTATAATTACTTTCTATGTCCAACTAAGACACTAAAGTTTAGAAGGTAAGATGTACATTTTCAGAGATAGAGTTGAACTTAAATAAAAACTCACAAGGTTAAACTTAAAAAAAATAAATAAATAAACAGTTCCAAGAATGCTGTTGTTTTGCTGTAACTTTTGGCTCCAAGCTGAAATGCAGTTTTGATGAGCCCTAGTAGAGGCTTAAGTAGGCCCTACTTTATAGTACAGAGGGTTAAGTGTCTACAGTACGGTATAGTACAGTGTAGTATATAGAATATAGGTTAAGCTGGCTTTGTGGTTCCTCGTGTGGGCTGTCTCAGAGCTGCCTTACTTCACACCCCTCTCTTCACAGTTCTGTACCCACTGCCATCTCCTTTATGCAAAAACTCGGGCTGGTTAACTTTGTTACATTTCTGCCTGTCTCCATGTTACATGAAACTGGAGTTACTTGAGTTCATTTACCTCTTTATTTAACATTTATCATTTTATTCCTAATAAATTTTTATTAAAAAAAAAGACTTGTAGATTTCTTTTATTCATTTGGTTCTCAAAACACAAAAGTTCGGTTTCAGGTCCAAGGGTGACATTAAAAAGTCCTATTAGTAAGAATTAAAAGTTGAAAAACAAGCTTAAAGAGTATTCTGTGAATTGTATACTTATCCTGTGTTTTATAGCTAATATCCACTTATTACCATACGTATCTTTCTGGGTCTGGGTTACCTCACTCAGGATGATCTTTTTTAGTTCTATCCATTGGCCTGCAAATTTCATGATTCCCTTGTTTTTAACAGCTGAGGAGTAGTCATTGTATAAATGAACCATAATTTCTGTATTCACTCTTCAATTGAGGTGCACCTAGGTTGATTCCAGATTCTGGCTATTATGAATAACGCTGCTATGAACAAACATTGAGCAAATGTTCTTGTTATGGGGCATCTTTTTGGTGTATGCCCGGAGCGGTACAGCTAGATCTTGTGGTAACACTATTCCCAATTTTAGGATAAAGCGCCAGACTGATTTCCACTCTGATCACTTCCCCCCACGGGGTGGGGGACAGCCTTGCCAGGCCACAGAGGAAGAGGATGCAGACTTGATAGGATGCGGTCAGATGGTAGGGAAGGAAGGCTCCCCCTTTCTGAGGACTAGGGGACAGAAATAGAGGGGAAGAGGGAGGGAGGGTGGTTCCAGGAGGAGACAAGGGAGGGGGCTACAATTGAGATGTAAAGTGAATAATTATTTTAAAAAATTTAAATTTAAAAGAGTATTCTGCTAGGCTTTCACTTCCTGTGCTCTTTTGAATACGTTTTTGGCCAAATTGTCTAAAAAGTCTCAAACACCTAAATAAATAAGGGTTGCATTATAGCAGCAACTGATACCAATAACATCTAAAAAATACTCGACATTCTATCCCTAGTGGAAAAAGGTTTTTCTGGTGATGTGTAGGGACACAGTAAATATTCTGTGTTCAGAAATGTGTTAGTATTCTCATACAGACATGGTGCGGCCGGTGCAGACTGATGGTGATGACCCACCATGCAGGTCTATGCAGATCTTTCCAAATGCACAGATGCAGATGCACAAACTTCTCACTCAGGTATGCTCTTGCTAAGTTTTTGTCACAGAGGATTCAGTAAAATGCAGAAAAAGCAATTACTTCAGGAAAGGTATTTTCTACAAAGAGCGGTAATGATCATTTGTAGAGATAAAACAATTATTGTGACTAGTACATATAATATAGTTGTGACTAAAAATCCTAAGATTAATCAGGATTGTGATAATTTACCACAAATAAAAATGTGTTAATCCTGGTAATGTTTAACATATTTAAATAACTCATTTAAGTTAGATTTATTTTTTTTTTTTACTGTTCTTATTCAAGAATAAAAATTATCCAAAAACTAAATCTCTCCCATTTTCTGACTTAAATTTGTGGTTATGGAACCAAATACAGTAATTTGGCTGTGCTTGGTAGAAACACTACAAAATAGGTGTTTATTAGTTTTTATTCTTCTTTTTTTATGACACATAGGTGGAAAATGTTTCTGGGTTTGTTTCTTAAAATTACTAAGGGCATCTGGAGGTTTGACATAAAGCTCTGAGACTCCATGACTTTAGTCATCCTTAATATATGAATCTTCCTTAATATATGAATCTACCTCTACTTTTAATGGTCTCATTGTTGAAGAAGAGACAGTCTCCCATACAGTTTGTGCAGAGAGAACCCAACAACGTGAAGCTTTGTGTATCGGCATGACGCACGTGCATGAGAGAGCACACATTCGTTTGGTGGCCCGAGAGCCAACTCCTGGCCCTATATTACTTACTGACACAGGGGTCACTGAACCTCAGCTCAGCAGTTCAGGGAGGTGGACTGGCCAGGGAGCCACAGGGTCTTCCAGGCACTGGAGTTACAGGTATGTGCTGCATGCCTGGTGCCTGGCTTTCATGTGGGTACTAGGATCCAAATTCTGGTCCTCATGCTTACAAAGCAGGACTTTGATCTGACCGACTGAGCCATCTTTCTAGTCTCTGTATGCAACAATTCAGAAATTAGTAAGATGCAGGACAGATACAACAGGGTCCTACTAAAACATAAGTAGCACAACAGATGCCACTAATATTGTTATAATAAATTACCATAGTTCCAGGAGTCAGTGCTATTTTCCTATGAATATTTAAGTTATGTGATTGTGATAACTCCATCCACTTCAGGAAGATGTATAAATGGTTAATTAAAGAAAAAGTTTAAGTGGTATTGATCCATAATTTTCAGAAACTCTGAATTACTAAACCACTGCTCCTGAGAGACAGTTTGGTTCTCTGTGCCTATATTCCAAATTTTGCCACATTCAGATATATTTTACCACATTAATTTACCACATATAATTTCACCACATTCAGATATATTTTAATTTCTTAGTGTTCATAATGAAGTATATATGCTTTGCATCTGTCTTCTGATTTATTTTATTTTCTTTTTATATAGGATATAGGGTCCCCAAATTCCGTATTAATTAATGCTTTTGCCTTTTTATTAGAGGATGATGTTTGCTACATAAAGGAATCATGAATTGCTGTGACCCCAAAAGACAAAGACTTACGACAGTGTGAAACAGCCTTTAGCTTCCTGAGTACAGTCTCCGAGCTCAGCACATTCACTGCATAGCATAAAAATCAAAACTGGCCAGTAGAGAAGGAGGGCTGACAACCTTTCTCTTCAGCCATCACTGTCTAGGTGAGTTACTTTAGGTTCATTACTTAGCCTCTCTGTACCTCAGCACCTCTCCTACAGTGAAGATACTAATAGTGTCTACTTTCTGAGTTTAGTTGAGAATTCAAACATTACGCAGCAACTGCTTAAGGCAGTATTTGCTGCTGAACTTAGTACTCAAGAAATTGTCACTCATCATCATTATCATTTACATCTAATCTCATGTGCACTGTCTCTGGCTCTCCCGACCTCTTACTGTGGTAGTAACAAATGCTTGTTCACTCAACACCAACGTTGGCTGTTGCTGCTTACGTTGTAAATGGGCAGGGAGGGAAGGAGACAGCGCCTGTCTGTGAACCAAATATTAAAATGGTGAGACACCACTTATAAAACGCACATATTAGTATCTTTGTCTTGCTTCCTCAAAAATTATCGTTTTGACTATTACCAGAATATAACTGACTGAATATATGCTTAAATTTTAATATGAATTACATTAGGAAAACTCTACCTTGTCACCTGTTTACCTCATATGAAGAACAATACAGAAAATTTTCCATTCCTAATTTTTAAGTATTTTGGAGTTTCCAGTCATAAAATAAATAAATAAGCAATAATCAAATTAGAGAACGCTCTAATGAAATAAATTTTAAACAGTGTTATACATTCGTGCTTGAACATTTTTCTAATATTTTCACAAGTGATGGATATGATAAATGTAACTAACATGTCTTACCATGTATGTATAATTGTTACTGTGTTCTACTTTTTAAACATCTTACTGTAAACATATTTAAATAAATACCTGAAAACCACTTAGTGGCTCTCTATATATCCATCATTCTGCCATTAGTAATTATTTGTATAAAGGCAGTTTTAATAAAAAGCCATATGTTCTAGGAAATGAAGTAATAAAATTTGTTATTAGGGAATTTTTAATTATTATATTTCAGCTGTAGTAGACAGGCTTTTATGGTGATTATTATTGTGCTTCACTTCAGGTTTATTAAGAGTTAAAATAATTTTCATAATTTCCTTATCAGGATAGCCAATTTAAAATAAATTATTAATAAATGTCTTTAGAATTCAGCACAGCCTTTCTTGTGGCTTCAGTCCTTCACTGGTAGATTCTGGAGCCAGAGATAGAACTAGAATCTGAATGTTCCTAATCTCAAAAGCCCATGATTCATTAATTTCAAAATTTAAAACTTTTGAGCAAAGTAGAATTTCACACATCAAAAACTCCACACCTTGACCTCTGAGATAGTTACATTTAGAACTCAAGAGCACTAAAAATATTTACAAAGTACCTTCTCGCTAGGTTTATAAACATCATAAATGAGCTTGTGTTTATACTTGGGTCTCATCCTCAATATATGCTGTTGGGTATATGAAAATATCCTATATTGAAAAATATCTGAATTCTGAAATACTTATCCCATGCCTCCTGTATCAAAGTTCTTCATCTATGCTATTGCATTAAAAACATCAAGTATTTCTAATGTCACTAGTATTCTGAGGTTCAGGCCATAAGTTATGGTGGGTCTGGAATTTGTTAAAAAACCAGATACTTTGACCAATATATTAAAATTTTAAATAGAAATGAGACTCCATGAACGTGTGTGACATGGCTTGCTTCCTAGAAATGCCTTTATGTCTTTCCAGTATTTTATTTGCAAATATGACATCCAGTGTCTAATATGGATTTTGTCACTGAAAATATTACCTATTTCCAAACTTGAGATATTAAAATAAACTTAGTTTTTATTAGATAACTGATTTTCTTTCTTCACTTACTATCAAAACTACAATTTCCTGGGGCATGAGCCACTTGGGACTGTTCCTTTTTACAAATATTGTTCAAAATATGTAATTACAGTTGTTTAATGTCATGTCACTTTTTCAGAATTTCAGTGACCACCAAGCTGTATTACTGAAATTTGTCATAGAAATGGGAAGTGGAAGACTATTGTAATTATTCTGGATTCAAATCATAGTACTGGCTATTAATAACCTCCCAGAGTCACACCTTCATATAGTAGTGAATAATGATTTGAGTGACAAACTCATATGCTTCAAGAAAAAAATAATGACATAAGGGGTGCAGCAGGGCAGGGTCGTGAGCTACCTCCTCAATACGATAGCCAGAAAGCAGTGCCTGCACAACATAAGTTGTTCAAAGATAAAACCCAGGGACCTATTTCTTCCAAACAGTGCCTATTGCCTAGTTCTAGTCTCGCAACTATTCTGATCTTTATGGGGGGCAGGGAGACTTAGGTCAGAGCCTTGGGATCTCATCAATGACACAGCAAACACATGCAGAGCTGAGCTTTACTGAGCTCAGCATAACCACACTGACAATCCAGAGAAAACACCGCAGCTCCTGCCAGATTTACTCCTAGGCATTTACTATTGTTGGTATTACTATAAACTGCATCATCAATGTGCAGCTATATCCATTCTGCCATGGAGATTATCTTTTTGTCTAGGTTGATAGCTCTCTCTGAATGGTATTCTTCAGAGGAAGGAGGGAGGGAGGGAGGGAGGGAGGGAGGGAGGGAGGGAGGGAGGGAGGGAGGGAGGGAAGAAGGAAGGAAGGAAGGAAGGAAGGAAGGAAGGAAGGAAGGAAGGAAGGAAGGAAGGAAGGAAGTCTTTTATTCCTGTGTCTTACTGATTCTACTATTTAGGACCATGAGTCCCTAAGTAGGCTTTTTGTCTTCAGGATTTAAACAGTGATACAAACCTTTAATCTTTTGGTTTTTGTTTTGTACACTCTCCCCCTTTTCAGACAAGGTCTCATATATCTAGGCTCCCTTTTAAACTTCTTACACTGCCAAAGATAGCTTTGAACTTCTGACCCTCCTGTCTCTAGGACCACAGATGTGCACTACTCGGTCTGGTTTTATGTGGTTTGTCCAGAACTTTGCCAACTAAGTTATGTCTATTCCCAGCCCTAAACCTTCCATCTGTTAAGATGGTGTATCTCATGGATGTTCCATTACTGTTTCCCATTTAAGTAACACTTTAGTAGTAAAATATAGGACCTGGTAAGCCAAAAAAGACAATTCTATCCATAACCAAACCCATCTTGGCCAACTGTGCTTGCCGGACTGGTTGGGTCTTAGAGAGCAGTTTTTACAAGAACAACTGCCTAGCAGAGCTATCTTCCCTTTGTATGACCATTTGTTTCTATCAGAGTCTTATATGGGCTTATAAAAAGCCAATCATTCACAAATGTACTCTCATTACGTAAGCAGGGGCTCTATGGAAGGAGAAACTTCAAATGGTATGAATTTTTCTAAATTCATTATTTAAAAAATGACAGACAGTTGTGAAACTTGAACATATTCGGCCATCCAAGGACTTAACAGCTCAATTCAAATCCTAGATTTTAAATTTCAAAACTACAGAATACTTATAAACACAAGCAAAGAAAGTCGACTGCATATCTAGAACTGCTGGTATACACAGAATACAGTAGTCATTTAACAAAGTTTCAAAATTAGCTTCAGGTATAACAATGTGATGGCTGTGGCTGTTACATGTTAGAGCTCTGTGTGGCAGTTACATGGCATAAGATGGCTACGTCTTCTGGCCTTTGCAAAAGCACTCTCGCCTATGCATGTGCATCTACACCTACAGGCACATCCTGATTTTTAAAACTGCAATTCGTTTAAAAGTTCCAAAACCAGGTCCTAAAGTCAGCCCAACGACCTAAGTTCTACCCTGGAAACTATAGCGTGAAGTGGCTCTTACAGACTGTCCTCAGACACACCTCTCCATCTCCATCTCCCTCACTCAACAACATAGAAAAAATGAGTAGGAAATAATGAAAACAGCACTGAAATGAGAGCTGTAACTGACTAGTACCTTGAGAACTGAACACCATGTATTTGAGTTATATAAAAAATTAGATTCTGAGTCACTAAAGCCAAACCAGTGCTGCCAATCTAGTATATATTTAAGTGACTCTTAAAAATACAGCGTAAAGCATTACATGTAACAATTTCTGGGATCCTAGGGCCCCCTTACACATATAGGTGTTTTAATCCATACAGGTAATTATGTGGATACGCAAGCCTGGTGCCTGCAGAGACTAGAATATCAGATCCCCTGAAACTGGAGTTAGAAGGTTGTGAACTATTATGTGGTGCTGGGGAATGAATTCAGGTCTTATATTACAGCAACAAGTGTTCTTAACTGCTGAGCCAAATCACTAACCAAAATCACTAAATCTAACTAAGTCATGGTTACCAATCTAGCGTATGTACTTGCGAGACAGTAACAAACATATACTAGTCACCACTGTCAGCTTCTCCAAGTACAAAGAATAGAGCTATGGTGGCAGCCAGCTAGTCTAGCATGAGTACAGCCCTGGATTTGATCCCAAGTACCATAAAACCTGTAAGACAATATTTGTATTCCCAGGAGACTAGTAACTAACTCTTCTACTCTGCACTTCAAGGCAGTAGTTACCCTTCTACATAAAATGACAATTTAATTCTGACACTGGAAAACAATGTAGTCTCTAAAATCTATTTTGTCAAATAAACATCATAAACAGAATTTTAAATCATATAAATAAAGACACTGCTCATGTTAAGCTAACTAGAAAGAAAAAAAAAGACTCCACTGCATTTGCTCCTTTTAAAAGCAGTTAAAACAAGAAGTTTTAAACCAAAAACTAAAACAAAAAGTAATGGCACAAGTCATTTTTGTCCCACTAGTTGACAAACACATCAGTGACCCAAGTGTTAAGCTCACACAGGCTGCCACTGAGATAAAAGATGATAAACATGGAAGGGCTTGAGCTAGAAATTAAGTTCCAAATAATCCTTCTCGTCCCACAGCTCTTATGTAGGCAGAGCTAACTTTCTAGGGAAAGGCTGCCCATCTGACAGAGAAGTTCCATAGAAAGCACTGTGAAGATGCCTACAGAACTCACGGGTAGGGTTGACAGTTGACAGTTGACAGTCTGCCCTCATCAGAAGGCACCATGAGAAGTGAAGGGCTGTCAGGGCTCCACCCTCCTGAATGGATTAACACTGTGGCTATGCAGAGAGGCTGCTAAGGATCAATTGCATCCTTTGCTTCACACTACTTTCTATCTTCATCAACCTTCCTCCTCGCCCCCAGGATGAAGTAATAGGACAGATACACCGTATCAGACCTCTCTACCTCCAAAACTGAGGCAACTGATCTGTTTGGTGTACATAACCTGATCTCAGGTATCAGTTTTAGTGACATAAAACTGAATAAGACAGAACTGGAATCCAGAAATCTAGACTTTTTCAGATCTTACTAAGGTACCTGACTGTGTACCTAGGTCAGGGAATCTCTGCTTAATTATACTGAGAAGTTTGAATTAAATTATCCTGTAAAGCCAAGCTGAAGTTGACAACTCATCAAAAAGCTTTAACTTTTTTATAAATAGATAAACTCAGATGTTTATATAATATACACATAAGCATATATGCACATAGTAGACTTGGAGCCACATGAGGGAGAATAGGTTTCTTTTTTTTTCTTTCCCAGATCGTGATTTCACTTAATATTACATATTGTAGTCAAATAATACTATACTCAACTAGGTCAGCTCTAATAAATGAAGAAAAGTTTCATGACAGGTAAAAAGCTGAAAGAATTGTTAAAAGATCTAACCTCCAAAATGTGCTTAAGGAAGACTTACGCTACAATAAATGACTGACACAAAGCGTGAGAACAGAAGTGCAACACTCAATGTATAGCAAATATACAAAAATAGGGAAGATCAAACCTTACTTGTTGCACAAAATCCCCAAACCAGGAAGATGAATGAGGGGAGAACAGAGGAAATACAAATCACCCTGAAGACAAATTAAGAGAATGATACAAGT
Organism: Meriones unguiculatus; assembly: GCF_030254825.1. NCBI lineage: Eukaryota > Metazoa > Chordata > Mammalia > Rodentia > Muridae > Meriones > Meriones unguiculatus. Next base: position 114,005,807 of record NC_083356.1, read on the forward strand.
GTGCCTTTTCTTACCAGTAACAACCCTGAATACAAACATATAAATTTTCTCAGTCAGTAGATAGAGACAGATGGGTTCAATAGCTAAAAAATAAGTAAATAAAAAGATGTACTATCTACAAGAAATTCACTTACCACTGAAGACACATACAAACTGAAAAAGATCAAAAGATATACCATACACAAAAAAAGCCAAAAGCGAGGTACTAGTTATATATAATGAACAGTTTTTTACAAAATAAAAAGATGTCCAGTAGCTAAAAGTGAGCTGTAGCAGTGCACAAGTGTAACCTCAGCCTTTAGGAGGGAGGGCAACGTAGGAGGATCACAAACTCAAAGTTCACAGGGGTTAAAACACGACCCTCCTCAAAGCAGGAGCCACAGTGTGCATGGCTACAGAATTGATGTGACAGGAAGAAACACTTTTAAATACATATAGGCATATGCTATTAGAGCATGCAATCACACAACACAAACACTGCAGCATCTAAAGGGAAAGGGGGTATCCACTCAAGACTCAAGTAACTGAGGGGCTAGGATAGCTCAGAAGGAAAACTGCCTATCCCCAAGACCACGGAAACCACATAAAAACTGGTGCGTGTGTGCACGCACTCGCGCACACACATACACACACACACACACACACACACACACACTTGTAACCCAAGAACTGGGAAGACAGGCAGATGAATCTATGAGACCCCCAGGCCAGCTAGTGCAGACTGCTAGTCCCAGGTCAGTTAGACTCATTTCAAAAAGAAAGGTGGATAGAGAGACAGAGAGAATGAATATCAAATAATTCATTGTTGATCTGAATGTAATTTTAACTAGGAACTCATTTATCTTACCTCGCTGAACTCAGTAGTAGCCTCCATGGAATTTAGGAAAGGAGACAAAAATCAGAAGGCCTAAGTTTGAAGAAGAGACTGTATCCTAGCTGGAGAAGTGAAGTCAGTGTTACACCTCTGGACTGAATAAGAGAATCTTCTTAGAGAAACCTTTCCTACAGCAGTGTTCCAGGCTAGCTCTCACTGTGTCTGTGGAAGCTGCAGCATGCTCTTACAGCAGCCCTAAGCCACCCACTGGTTTTTCGCTCAGTGCTCCTGGCTTGTCTGTAACTATATACTCAGCTAAAATCTTGATCTCAGGCTGGTCTACAGCAATTCATGACTTCCAGCTAAACTTAACCAATTCTGGGAGTAAACTTGTTCTGGTGTTGTCATTTGAACAATAAAATCAACTAACTCAAACTGTTATAAGCATTTTTACTACTTCATTAACTAAAACAAACAGCTTCACATTCACAAAAACACATTAAGACACTGATATCCAAATCATTAAAAGTATAAAGGTAGGTCTTTGCATTAAATGGAATAAAGATATATAATTGCACAGCCATAACAAATTCTTCCACAGTTCTGCATATCCAAATGTCTCTTTGGTATGAAAAACACAATGTGAATTAAGCCAATATAGAGAGAAATGTGAGGTGAAATGGATAATGCTTGTCACTCTGATCGAGACAGATACTGATTCTGCCATGCCATTCGTGCATTAAGCTTGTGGTAAGCCATTTCAAATGCATGTCCCTCTCTCACAACCAGCTCTACCTCAAGGACAAAAAAACGGCTGCAACACAAACCACACTCCTATGCCAGTGCCATGCTCTTGGCCCACAGCAACTGGTAAATTGAATGAATAAGCAAAATTCAGATATACTAGTTATCTATAGTATAGACACTACACATACAATAGATACTATATACACTAACCACACTATATGCTCTAAATTTAAGCTTAAGGACAGAAACTATATAATCATTCTCAATACAGAAACAGAATCTGACAAAGTTGAAGAAAACTTTATAACACAAGAACTGGTGACATTAGGAACGAATGATGCATAAATCAAAACTGTAAAGACTATATACAACAAAACCATAGCCAACATTATACTAAGCAGAAGCAGAGAACAATGCCTCTATGCCCTCTTTTAGTTAATAGTGCTCCAAATCTTAATAGAACAATAAGACAAGAAAAAGACACAAAAACTTTTAAACATAGGGGGGAAAAAGTCAAACTATTCTCACTTGCAGATGTGATCCTACACTTAAAAGTCTGTAAAATCTACTAAAGAAAGACTACAAAATCTACTAAAAAAAACAAAGTAGTTAAAGGATACAAAAATATGAAGGAGCAGTCTTCATATATAACAATGAACCCTCAGAAAAATAAATTAGAAAAAAATCTCATGCACAGTAACTCACAAACTAGAAAGAGAGAAAGAAACCCTAAATGAACCCAAGAATATAAGGAGCCAAAGCAAAAGTCTTCTACAATGAAAAACTCAAGACACTGAAAAAGAAAATCAAAAGTGACATTAGAAGACGGAAAAACTTTTCATATGGCAGAATTAGTATTGTGAAATTATCTTTAGTACAAAAAAAATTAATCTACAGACTCAATGATATAACCTTCTAAATTCTGATATCATGCTTGATGGACTAAAAAACACAATTGAAGAATGTATATGGAACCACAAAATAAAACACAGCACCACCATTAGCCAAAGCAATCCTAAAGAGTAAGAATCCAGCAAGAAGTGGCACAATATCAGACCTCAAAGTACACTACAACAGGCTGTGGTGACAAAGATAACCTGCTACTGGCATAAAATCAAACAGACTAACGGAACAAAATTAGAGTACCTGGCAATAAACAGACAAAGCTATGATCACCTAATCATTGACAAAGATAACAAAAACTGCACTGCAAAACACAGCCTGTTCAACAAATGTCACTGACAAAATTGGACATCACCTTCAGGAGAATGAAAGAGAGTCCTATCTTTTACCACACACAAAAATGAAGGAGAATTGGTTCAGCGACTTAGCTAAAAACCCTGAAACTACCAGAGAAAACACGGGGATGTTTGGAGGTAAGCAAGAACCTTCTAAGCAGACGTTCAATGACATAGGATCTACACGTAAGAGTCAGTGGGCGGGACTCCATAAAACTAAAGTTTCTGAACAGCAACACGAAGAACTACCAGATGAATGCACACCAGCAGGACACAGAGAGCGAAAGATCTTTAGCAGTTATATTTCAAATATAGGGTTAACACTCAGAATTCTAAAAATAGGTCCAAAACAAAAACCATCAAGAAAACAAAACAAAACAGCAAATCAACAAATGAACGGATGAAATAAACAGTTCTTAAAAAAAAAGATAGTAACTATTGTTAAAAGTGTTCAACCTTTTTAGTCATTGGGAAAAATGTGTATCAAAACTCTTTTTGATAACCACCTCATCCCAAGAAGAATGGCTATCATCAGGAAATCTGACAATACATGCTGGGGAGGATGCTGGGAAAGAGAAACCCTTACCACTTACAGGAGTGTAAATTAACATAGTCATGGAAATCAGTTTGAAGGTTCCTTAAAATTTTTACTAATAAAACTACTATATGAAACAGCTGTTCTACTCTCGGAGAGATGCCCAAAGGCTCCATACCCATCACAAAGGCATGCCCACCACGTGTATCCTTCCTATTTACGACAGTAAAGAATGGGCCAGCCTGAGTGTCTACCAGCAGGTGACTGGATAATGAACATGTGGCGATACTCAACATGAATATTACTCAGCCAGGAAAAAAAGAAAATCATGAAATTTTCAGGAGAAAGGATGAACTTGGAAAGTATACTTCACAGAATGGAACCATGCTAAGAATGAAAATACATACACATTTTCTCTCTCATGTATGAAGAACTGGTCTATAATGCACACATGTACATATGAAAACAGGCTTAAGTGTGGATATAATCTAAAATTTAGAAAGAAGACCAAGGGAGGATGAGGAAGGACTGCCATAGGCAAAAGAATATGGTCATGAAAGATGATATACAACTTTATTTTAGTTTTAACTCCATAGATTTTTTTTTTTCTTGTAGATATGCAAACTCAGCTTTCTGAAGCACCAAAATCCAGTTCCATATGTTAGTCCTTTGAGGTAGTGATGGTGAAAGTTCGGCTGCCTTTTTACTTTCATTGAGCAATACCAAAAAATGAAGCAGACATACCCAGTCATGGACCAACACATCTGTCACACTGACCCACTCAGAAAAGTGATTTTTAAAAAACTGCTTTAGTGGAATAGGTAGTGGTATCTGAGATTTTCTCTTTTCTGCTTAAAGCTATTATCAAGTCATTCTGTTACAATGTTATTTAATATGTAAACTGCACCGCTGTATGTAAAGTATGTTTTTGAAAAATTAAAAACAGATGCTGGAGAGATGGCTCAGCAGTTACAAGAATGTGCTCCTCTTCTGAAGAACCTGGGTTCAATTCCCAGAACCCACATGGCAGCTCATAACCATCTGTAATTCCAGTGCCAGGAGATCTAATGCCCTCTCCTGTCCTCAGAAGGCAGTAGGCACACATATGGTACACAGACATATATGTCTACACTCATAAACTAATGAGGAGGTCTCTCTGGGAAGGAGCAGGACCGGACAAAAGAACACACAGCAAGTGACCCACAGAAATACTAGACACAAAAAGGACGGGAAGACAGCACACAGAGCCAGAAGATAAATAGTAACAATAATAAAAACATTTTCTAAAATAAAAATATTTAAATACCACTAGTGAGCAATTGGCTGTACCCAGCCCTATACGATGCACACATTAATGGTGATAAAATTTAGCTTACAAAGATAAACAACAATAAATAATAGGGACTAGGGAAATACTCATAATGAAATTAAAAAGAAAAACAGACTTTTTTTAAAAAGCCTAAAATGGAGATTTACATTGTGCGAAAAGATAACTCAACCTGGAGAAGGAAGCTGGAAAGATTACCAGTTATTTTATGAACACAAAAAAGTATGTTTAAAACTGGGGTTAACTGAGAGGAAAGAGCCTGGACAGTCTGAAGATAATGAGATACCAATGGCCAAATAGACCCTGGATCTTTTAGGTTATGTGAGCCAGTCTGTTCTGAGCTCCTATGTCTGCACCAATAGGACTTCTCATACACACACAGTATTTTTATAAGCAACTCACATAAAAACAGTGCTAAAATTGTTTTATCGACCACCAAAATGCAACTACATACAAATACAAACTTTGATTTTACTTAAAATCATTTGAAGGGATTGTTGAAATGGTTTGTCAGGTACAGCATGTGCTACATAAGTAAGACTGGCAATCTGAGTTCAATCCCTGGAACCCATGTGATGGTGGAGGCAGACAACTGATTCCACAAACATGCTGGAGCTGGGGTACGGGCATTACACACACAAACACACACACACACACACAGTCAAATCACATGACTGAATTAAATTCTGAATGCACAGAATTTAAACATTACTTAAAATATTTTCTTTGTAAAACACGCTCCTGTAGACTTAAGCACTAGCTTGCAAAATGAGATTTGACAAAAGGCCGGAAATGTCTCCCAGCATATTCTTTTCACAGTTGTTTTAGCGTATTATTACTGCAAAGAGACACCATGACTACGGCAGCTCTTATAAATGATAATTAGGGGCTTGCTTACAGTTTAAGGGTTAGTCTGTGATCATGATGGTGGGAAGCACATGGGGATGGCACTGGAGCAATAGCTTCAAGTTTTAAATCCTGATCCACAAGTAACAGGCAGAGATGGAACCTGCTGTGGGCTTTTAAAACCTCAAACATCTTCCCCGAGTAAAACAAACCTCCAAAGCACAGCTCCTAGTCCTTCTCAAACAGTTCCGCTAAGTGGGGATAAGCATTCAAACAAAGAGTCTATGGGGACCATTCCCATTCCAATCGCAACAGTATCAGGACTAAAATGACTTCCTCTTTAAAAAGAGAGAAGCTCTAAATGAGAATACAATCAACATAAACTTATTACTGATATTGCTGATGTTAAGCTTAATAAGTCAAGTTACTTAATATAAATGTATCAATAAATATTTAAAATAGTAACATTCATTTTTACAACTAAACACTCTCCTTTTCCCTCTCTGTTTCAACCCTTAACTGTAAAAATTATCCTAGGTTCTTAAAAGACAGTAACTTTAAGACAGTAATACAAGGGGAAGTGGGGGAAAAGAAAGTACTGTTAAACGGATGTATTAATCATCCTTCACCCCCAACCTCACATAAACCTCCCTTGCACACATTCACAGTCACTGTATTTGTGGTGGTTTGAATGAGAATGGCTCCCATAGGCTCATATATTTCAATACCTACCTGATCTTTAGTTGATACAAGTATGAAAAGTATGAGACAAAGAGACTTTCTTAGAATAAGACAAAAGCTCATAGAAGATATTAGGAAGGCCATTTCAGGTAATAGATGAAAACCCTACTAGGACAGGTTTGTCTGTAAATAAAACTCACTAACAAGAAAAAAAAAAAAGCAAAGGAATTCATAAAGTAACAGTTGTAGTTGTGTGCGTCAGAGAGAGAACACATACACAGAAATGCATAACTCCACAGAACTCAAATTAACTGTAAGATTTCAGAATAGAAGAGGCCTAAAAAGTGAAATATAGAGAGAAGAAAAGTATTTTTTCCCAACAGACACATACATACAATAAAAATCCCATAAATTTGGGCCTCGGGTTCATAGAATACAGACCTATGCATGAGAGTAGGAGTTTGTATCCCAGGACCCGAGTAAGAAAGCCAAGAGGCTCCAGCAGCCTATCACAGTCCTACTGTTCCCTGAAAAGACACAAAGGAGGCTAGGTAGGCTAGGTCTCAGCACAGAGCAAAAGGAGGGTGCCCAACGTCAGTTTCCTCAAGTATGTGCACAAGGACCTCCCCATCGTACTGTGGAGGGGAGGTAAAACAGTGTGACCAAAACACAATGGATGAAAATCTCTAAAACTAATAAAATGTCCTAATTAAGTAATGAAGTAGAACATCTGGTATTCTTGCAGCAGACCAAGTTTGGTGCCCAGCACCCTCACAGGGCAGGGCACACCGGCCTATAGTCCAGTTTCAGAGGACCTGACACCTTCTGGCCTCTTCAGGAAACAACATACAGGTATATACGTACCTACACACAAACATCTGCACACATGCAGACACCTTCATACACAAATAAAAACGAAATAATCCAAACCATCATGTGACCTCCCCATGAACACACACATACCCCGCATCTGTGCACAGATGCATATAAACAAAAGAATTAAGTAAATATGTTCTACAAGGGTAGTAACAGTGACATTGTAAAGCAGCACTATTCACTGGAAGGCAACAGGAGTTAACCAGGATCCACGTCCTCGTCCTGCTTTTGCAGCATACCTACACTACTGGTGTGTGATGCCTTCTCTCAGAGCTGCTGCAAAACACCTGACATAAGCAACTTAAGGGTAAGTGGACTCATGGTTTTGATAAATTCAGTCCATCAGGGCAAAAGACTGCAGCTGGGGGGAGCACCGCTGTCCCCAATGTGGAGGGAACAAGAGCCTGCACAAAAAGCAGAGGACAAAAACACAGGACCAGGAACAGGCCACGCCACCTGTCCTCAGGGAAAAGGTCTGTCAGCCAGACCCTACCTCCTGTAATTCACATAACCTCCCCAAACAATGCCACCACCTGGGACCAAGTGCTCAAAAATAAAAGCCTACAAAGGGCTGTTCAGTCAGATAATACCAAAAAAGTTTGCCAAGTCCTGAATGTCTACTGATAGAAAAACATTCTTAAGTTTTCCTTAAAAAAAAAAAAAGGAAAAAAAGAAAAAGAAAAGTCAATTGTCAACAAGGTATCTTATGACTCTGCTGCGCTGAAACACCATGACCAAAAACCAATTTGGGAAGAAAGGTTTTATTTGGTTTATACTTCCATATCACTGTTCATCATTGAAGGAAGTCAGGACAGGAACTCAAACAGGGCAGGAACCTGAAGGCAGGAGCTGATGCAGAGACCTTGAAGGGGTGCTGCTTACTGGCTTGTTTCATGTGGCTTGCTCAGCCTGCTTTCTTATAGAACCCAGGACCACCAGCCCAGGAATGGCTCCACCTACAACAGGCTGGGTGCTCTCCTATCAATCACTAAAATATAAAATGCCCTACAGCTGGCAGCCCAGGAGTGGCTCCACCCACAACAGGCTGGGTGCTCTCCTATCAATCACTAAAATATAAAATGCCCTACAGCTGGCAGCCCAAGAATGGCTCCACCCACAACAGGCTGGGTGCTCTCCTATCAATCACTAAAATATAAAATGCCCTACAGCTGGATTTTATGGAGCAGTTTCTCAGTTGAGGTTCCCTCCTTTCAGATAGCTCTAGCTTGTGCCAAGTTGACATGACTAGCCTAGCCAGCACAATGGTAAAAAAGAAGGGGTAGAATATAAATTCAGTTTATCTCTGATCAAGCCTCTTGTCCTAACTCCCAAATTTAAAGATACATCAATGAAATAAAAAATTCCAAGTTACTTAACAGGAGCCTAGTAAACAAAATATAGACCACAGCCAATTCAGCTCAGTTTCTTTAGTAAGTAAGCTATAAAATGAAAAGAAATGGAGAAATCTGGGGCTCAGAAGACATTAAAAGTGGTTCTCAACCTTCCTAATATTTCTCTGCACTTTAATACAGTTCCTCATGCTGTGGTGACATCAATCACACAATTATTTTCATTGCTATTCACAACTGTAGTTTTGCTACTGTTACGAACTGTTTCTAACTACCTGATATGCAGAATATCCGATAAGGAGCCACTGTGATTGGGCCTTTTGATACCAATCCCCAAAGGGGAGGAGCCCTGACAACCACTGCACTAAAGTCTCATCCCAGTCTTCTGGCTCAAGTTAGGAGTAGGAGAGGCCAAGCCATTCACAGCACATTCGTAATGTTGAATAATGACTAAGGAACTGTGACCTAAAAGTAGTCTACATCTTTTGAAAAAGAGTACTACAATATCTATTTTTAAAGGGAAGAAATGAGGCAATGCTAAGATCTACTTTGAGTAATAACATGGAAAGTTAAAGGAATGGACTGTCCAGATGAAACAAGAAGAGCCAGGGATTGGTGACTTTCTGCAATGGGATGGAAGCCGTATGGGGAGTTTATTATGCTTGTTTGTTTTCTTCTACATGTTTGATATTTTCCATAAAAAGATAATTAAAAAAAATTAAGACACTGCAGCAAGGAACTGTTCTTACAATATACTTCAGAGTTCAAAGAAAAGAACAAAATGAATACTTTTTAAACAAAGCACTTTAACAGAAATGCTAATAGCAAGCATGTGCAAATTTAACAAAAATGACTTCTAAATTTTTTCAAAGACATTATTTAAATAAAACGAAAGCCTGTTCCATAAATCACATACATGCCTCAAATTATGTGAGTTGTCCAAGTGGGAGGTGTTACCTCATGTGATACCAGGCCAACAGTGCAGACACGCACAGCACGAGTCAACAGGCAAGTGCTCTTATACTGGGCAAGAATAAACTCATTAAGCCAATGCCTCACTGTGTCCTCTTCATTGTGCTGTCACTACTTTCTAAATTTAGAAAACTACAAAATGCATCAGAAGCCATAAAAATATGCAGACACACACTTCTGAAATGCATTCTCTTGGGGATTCTGAATAAATGGATTCTTGACCTGCTAAATGTGAAAAAAAAATACAACTGTAAGAAACCTATACAATTTTAAATAGCGAAACTCTCTAAAAATAATCGCCTTCAGAAGGGAAATAAATGGTGTTTATAAAAAGTGAGACATGGATGAAATGAGAAGATCGTCATGATGATTTGTAAAGAAAAATAAAATGAAGAGGTAGCAAACTCATGTTTCCCTAGGCCTTTCATTCAGCCCAAAATAAGTGGTGCTACACTCCCAAAAGCAATTTCAGACTAGGTATATCTTTATTTTTCCCCAGACAAGCTGGATGTTAAACAGAATGACAAAGAATATTTGCTCTGGGACCCTGAAGGAGCAAAAAAGAAAATGAAAAGAAAAACCCTTTGCAAATGACACACAACTGGTCAAAACCCCTCCCAGCAGGCTGACTAACCCTCTGACAGTGAGTGTCCACTGCAATATTGGGATTCCTTCCACGGCTCTCAAAGTTTTGCTACAAAAAGCCAAAAAAGTAAAGCAATCATTATACCCAGTAAAAGCCAAACAAAGGACCAGATCTTTAAAGTTTAGAAACACCGTTTAACCATTATTAGTGATACTACATTTAATGACAACTGAGCACCACAGGTGTCATAGCCAAGCCTAAGCTTTCTACTTATAGACCCTATAAATGCTATAATACTAAGAGATAAGACCTCAAAGTTTACAATGTAATTTTAAGTCAGCATCTAAACAAAATGTAAGGAACACATCTGAGTAATAAAGTTCTATAAACCTGGTCTATGGCTCTGAGAACATTATATTAATTTTGTTTAAATAAAAAAAAAAAAAAGACCAGCTGCTAGAAACATATTAGGAAAGAAAATCCCCATAACAGTATCTGACAGCAACTTCATATAAGGAACTTTAATAAACAGTGGCACTACTGAAAACAAACAAAAATAATTATGAGGGATGAAACATAAAGCCAACATCTGCAAAAAATTGGATGAGAAGATTATCATGGATAGAAGCGCTATCAGCCTTACACTTCCCTGAACATCTTGTGTGCCTGGCAGCTTTCCCCAACAAAGCACAGAAATTCTTAACTGCACAGAGATTTTTATGAAATTCATAAAAACGGACTGCTTTCACGGTAACCCAGAGAAAATGGAGATTTATCATCTGTCCATAAGAAAGCCATACAAAGAAGACTACAAAGCTGAAAACAAAGGTTTATCTTTTCCATTATGAACACATTCAACCCTTTCTTAGCTCTGTCCTTACAAGGAGAGAAGAAAGAGAACTGGCAACCTTGGGAATGCTTCCTGCAAACAAAATCCTTCATAAAGACACCTCCCTTCCTAAAAAGAGAAGGCCCAACACCACTAAGCTGAAGAAAGTAGCTCTTTTTTCCCCTACTTAAACACCTGAACCTTACTTGTGACCTAAAGATTCTAAAACCATGCAGTACCAACACTTCGGTTACTTTCAAAGAGGAATAAAACAAAGCAATACTCTTATATTAAACACACACCCAGAGATCCACAAGCTTTGAATACTTTTCATCAGGTTTTTCAAACAGTATTGTTTGAAACAGAGGGGGGAAAAAAGCTTACTTTTAAATCTGCAGTTAGCTGGGATTTATGACTGATTCTTTCATGTTCATGGCACAACTTTTTTTTCACAACAACTCTTAGATTTACTTTTTAAGTTTAAACCAAGATATATTCTTGCCCTTATGACTTACACAAATCCTATTGACGTAGTAATGTTATTGAGCTGAAAGGCACCGGGGCGTGCCAGGCTGCTACTCAACTGTTCACTTGTTCCTCTTAGAGAGAACGACCGTCCTCTATCTGTGGCATGTATGTTTTTGTGGCAGAGAAACTGGTTTCCCCTGGAATGCCCATGAACTCCCTCACGTTTTTCAGTTAGTCACCTTACAGTTAGTCATGGCCGTGGAACCAATTTGTGTCTTATTTCCAAATGAAAGCACTGAAATCTGGCACATGACTCCTTCAATTCTCCTGACTAGATACATGTTCCAAGTGGCAGAGCTACAGGACAGAAGAATGCATTCCTGGACCCCACAGGATGTCTTCTGAATAAAAAATGCACCTTTATATGCTGAGCCAGTCACTCTTCTAAGCTTCTCTGTAATCACAGCACAGCTAGCAGAATTTGATTTCTTTTTACAGCCTAATTGCATTTAAATGCTTCAAGACAATTCATATTTGAAAATGCCACAACTTGTGTCTGTTAAAGGACCTCTTTTCTGTGTAACTTTATATATCTACAATAAGCAGAAGAATTTAAAAAAAAAGAGTATACTGAAAGCAAAGTGGGAAAATAATCCAATATGTACAGAACTGTAAAAGAAGCACTTAAAATTTCACTTTAAGAATAAAGACCTCTAAAAGCAACAATCTGATTTTTTTTTCTAGTAAGCACATAAAATATAAAATGAAAAACCAATGATGGAAAACTAACAACTCAGAAAGTGGATCCTCTTCTGGGAACAGGAGAAAGGGAAGCGGGGAGAGACCGCGAGCCTTTCACAGTGTGGCTCTCACCACCAGTCAGGGCGGAGGCTGGACTGTCCACCTGCTTATCCGTGAAGACCCAGAGTTTTCAGGAAGGATGGAACAAAATAATTTGGTAGCAAAACCAAGTTACAAGCTGATTTTCAATGACTTATTGTCTCTACTGATCCCACTTAGCAAGACTGTTCCCCAGTCTTTAGTGCAGAGAAACATTTATATTGTGACCATGGAGTGTGCGGCAAGCACACATAAACACAATGATCACACCACATTCCCTTTCCAAAACCTGACAGTTCATGCATCCTGAAACATACCTGGGCCCAAAGTTTGAAATAAAGGAGTCTGAAATTGTGGCATATGGCAGCCAGGCTGGTTAGCATCTTAATAATGGAAATAGAAAGCAAACCAAGAGCATACGGGCTTTCTTACTCATGTAACTTTGATGATTCTTCAAATGGTGTTTTTCCTATTTTGTTTTGTTTTGTGGTACTGGCAGTTAAACCAAGAGACTCACACACGCTAATCCATCACTCTACCACTGACGGCTAGCTCTGGGTCTGAACACTTCCTTAATAGTCCTTAGAACACCATAAGTACAATCAGCCAAAAGCCATACCGTGCCAATGGTACTTTTAACAATTAGGAGACCTAAAACACTGCTGGAAGCATGTCTGAGCTCAAAACCTGAAATTTAGCAGGTCCTCATGGTCTCACTTCCTGTGGCTCCACACATCATCACAATATAAGACAAATAAACTCTAATAGAGGACTGACAGGAGATGGGGTCATCAGTTTGGAAAAAAGCATAGGTGACTGCATGAAAGCTAACTTCACCAGGAAAACAGACAAAAGCAAACAGTCCACTGGCTGAGGAGGCAGAGCACAGAATCAAGTGTTCGTAACGTTCCTCATAGCTTTACCCATGCTTTTGTTCTGCGGACTCCTGGAAGGAGGAGGGCTGTCTTACACTTTACAGGGGTACAGCAGCACCTTCCACTTCTATCCTCTAAATCCGGTGGCCTTCTTTCCCATTTCTCAAGAACAATAAACATATATAGGCACTGGCAACCGTCCCCAAGATGGGGGCGAGGGTGCTGCCCTAATACTGGTCAAGAAGCAAAAGAAAAATATTGATCGTTTATCGAAGTTCATCGCCTAGAATCTCGGCCTCTAGCAAAATGCCTGAACATATTTCTCTGTTGAAAGACATCAGAAGAAAGAAAATAATCATATTCTATTCTCTAAACCTGTGCCTGGTTTTCTATTTGTCTCTGATATTTGTAAAACAAACAAACAAACAAACAAAAACAGAAGACCATGTTCTGCCTTCTCAATCTGAACACTCAAGCAAATCCAATTTTTCTAATAACCGAACACGACCCATCTGCTCTCACAGTGTCTCATTCCAGATGAGAATATGGCATAAGGTTCAGGGAAGAGAACACAATTGGCAGCATGGAACTCTGCACAAGCTTACTGTTCCCACCACTTTCTGACATTATCTGAACGGGGCATTAACAGATAACTAATTACACTATACCCTTCTCAAGGTACTGGTTTCAGTTACTTCTCTGGGAGAGAACATTTCTTTAGTCTTACAAACAGTCCAAGTCCTTCTATACTGGCTTATACGCAAAAAGTACGATTACTGTGAATATCAATTTCTTCTTATAATCAAGTAAAAATGGTAGCTTAGAATTATATTAGGATAATCATCTCTAACACCACAACTGAAAAAAGAACAAACATATATGCTCTTTAATGTTTTCTCCAATCCAAAAGATTGCTTCTTCTGGAGCTCCACGCTGTGCAGAGCTGAGGAAGCAGAAGGATAAACACACAGCCTAACTTAGCAGTGACATGGCTCTAAGGAGCACAAGGTCTGAACCCAGCTAGCCTCACTTCTACACTAGGACTTTTCAAACCTTAACACGCAAATCTTCAAAACCTGCTAAATTCAAGGTTCTGGCTCTACAATCTGACAGGGTGGGGGAGGGGAGGGAGACAGAGCAGCACTCTGTACTTCTCACAGTTCCACCTGTGATGCACAGCTCAACCCACCAGTAACGAAGGTCTGATCTAGCAGTAAACGTACTTTAAGCAGCCTCCAGTAGACAGTCGAAGAAAACCCCTGACTAAGATCATGAACAAGAGAGGAGTTAGCAGCTTCTCAAAGCTTAGGTTTCCAGTTTTACTTCTCTTCAGGAGTAAGCTGTCAAAATCTGTAAACACCTGCTTTTAGATTTTACCAGAAAATCCTTTTATATTTTAAACTTTTATCTGTAGTATCTACCACGACTACGCATTCCCCACATCCAAAAACTATACCAACATCCTAAACATCTGCATTATAATATACTCTAAGCATGCTAATGGGTATTTTAGAAGCATACATTTGTACTTGTTTATATACACAGAGAAATTCGGGCTAAGTTAGAAACACAGCTTCCTAAATGTGCAGTTTCTACAAGCCTTGCCTATAAGACAAGGTCACCCTTTTGGCACATCACTCCACGGTCATGTCAACAGGTTTCTCTAAAAGCAGAGCAACGCACACAGTTTTCTTTCAACTTCCCTAGCATGTGGATTATTTCCAGCCTTATCTGATGCCTTCATGGCAAGACTATAAATGTAAGCCAATGAGCACTTAGTCCATCAGCACGCTCATCTCCATGGGCAACCTGCTGGGTTTGAAATCACTGAGGAGACACGCCTCTTGGCTGTCTGTGAGGGTGTTTCCAAAGAGAGCTCTCTAAGAAGGGACTCCGATCCTGCCTGTGAGCAAAAGCAGCACTCCTAATTCCAAACCCGTACAACCAAATCGCCAGTGATCACACTGTCATCAATGGTCTTACTACCAGGAAAATGAAGGAATATACCCAACTACCGTCGAGCTTACTTCAGGGCACACAATTCAACAATTAAAACAATACTTGATCACTCTGGGTGATTAGACCCAACTAACGACTGCTAATTAAAGGAAGAAATATAATAAAAATCTTCCAACTGAATAATCTGGTTCTTTTTTTTTTCTGAATTTTCCTGGATTTCATTCAACTCTGAGATACAAATATGTTTTACATTTCTGCCCTGAATAGAATTAAATGTCACATACTTTGAAAGCTTAAAAACAAACAAAAATGAAACAACAAAAACCCACACACATCCAAAACCATAGTATTAGGTTTCTTACATTGCAGACAATGCAAACCCACGTATGTACTTATGAATAGAAAATTTCGTTTTTAACGGTAGCCTAAATAAAGAGTAAATTTAAAGTATACACTCTCTCTAAGCCTTACAAGAAACATTCAAACACCTATGAATTTTAAGAAACAATTCTTTCCCAGATCTGACAGGAAGGCAAAAAATATATATAATACAATTTAGACTTTTCTGTCAAAATCCAACACTGCCTGCACGCAAACAATCCACAAAGTTCCTATCGGGCTAAGGAATAAACCTTCCACACAGAATTAGACATAAAAGTATCTGGTCTTTTTACAGGCAAGGCACTGAAGAGAAGAAAGCCAAACCTCAAATTGCTAAGATAAAATTTATAATGTCCACTTTTTTCCTAACTACTTATGCAGCTGCAAAGAAACTCAGTAAAGAAATAGAAAACTGAAAGACGCCATCTGCAATATTCGACAGTTATGTGCACCGAGAGAAAACAGACCCAAACTGCTGGGCACAGGCAGGAACAAAGTCTCACTCTCCCACTAACTGGCGAATGCTGAAAGCACTCTCTCATGGACTGGTCCACCAAGGAAGAACACAGAGCAAGTAACTCTCTGCCCCACAGAAAGCTTCTATTTCCTCTAAAATAATTCTTGGTGACCTCCCAGGCTTTTAATGTAAAAGCTGGCTTCCTCAGCACCACAGGGATGCTATGAGGGCATCCAATACACGCCTACCACATTTTGTAGATTTACGCTTGGCCCCTACTTTGTGCTATCTGCAGAAAAATCAACTATCTTTTCTTTGACCTTACACACAATTTTCAAATAGCAAAGTTTTGTGCTGATCTTTGCATGTCTCATACTGAAAAAATAAGTTTACACATTGAAAATTAAGTGATTCTTTAAGAGAGCAAACTTAGGTTGACCTTCTTAAATGAACACAGATTTGACACACCATTTAGGAGGTTGTACAGAAATACTTCTGTGTAATCAATTTACTTTATTTTTAAAGCAGCAAAAATGTAGCATTAGTCACTCATAATTAGTTGTAAATTTTCTAACAACTAAAAAAAGTGAAAACAGTTTAAAAACATTTATTAAACATAGCCACAATATTATCACTTCAACAAATAACAGCAAAATTTTATGCTCTGCTAAACTTTTAAAATCCAATGCATATGTCACACTTTAGCATGTCACTTTGAACTGGCCACAAGTAAAGCATCAAGAGCTGCATGTGGTTAGTGGCTACAGAACTGGGTAACAGAGCTCCTAAATTAATACGATGAGCTTGGACGTACCTGCACTTAATAAGCAGAACTATTAATTCACTGGAAACTCAGAATCAGATCACCTTATCAACAGATCTGATTAATGTAGTAAGAGGTCAATGGTAACATTTGTGTTTATGGCTGACTTAAGAGATACATCTTGTTATCAACACAAGCAAACAAAAGAACAAACAAAAGAATTTGTAGTAGAAACAGATTAAACGCCAAGGCATTTTTCCCTACCCAAAACATCGCCTCAACTGCACAGCAACTCTCAATCATGAGAATCTATTTCTATGCAAATTATTTCAATTTATCTCTAAATGTGCTGCATTTCATAAGCCATATATGTAAAATCACTGTTCAAAAATAAGTAGTATAGATGAAACAAACAAACAAAAAAGACCAAAAAATGTACCCAGTGGCTACTTTTGGTACATATTAACATTATTAAACATAACTATCTTAAATTAGTCTACCTGGGTTCCAGTGAAATTCTTTCCACAATTACAACTTATTACTTACTAAGAATTTTCTCAAATAATTAGGACAATTGCTTAAAATGTAAATAATTCCAACAATGCATTGTCCGGAAAATAACTGAAACCATTAGTTTAGCACATAAAATTTATCCTTAAGGCAAATTACTGAATAAATCACACACAAATGACTACACTCTTCTTTATTGCGTTTACATTTTCTAACCCTAACACTGGATCCAGCAATTTCTAAATTTGGAAGGTTACTTCAGATTGCACACAAACAGTTCTTTAAATCTGAAAATTTTAGAAATCACTAAAATATGGTTTTGAACAAAAATGCTCTATAGCCACAGGCAAAATCAGCACCACCCACCCTGATTTCAGAAGCATAAAACCCTCTATTCGTAAGTTCACACTGTGCACATGCTAAAGAGTGCCTTTTCTCCCGTTTTTATTTAATTAATCTGGATAATTTTAGCTTAGTGCACTTCAAAACAAAAAAGGAAACAAATGAAGCCGGCTTCTTAGGCTGCACATATATCCAGGCAAGATCATTAATCTCTCAATATTTTCCCACAACTCAAAATCCAAACAAGAAAATTTGTTTCCTACCTGCAGTTAGGAGGAGGATCAAGGGTGATTTCAGCTAGCTCCTTCTGAATTCTGTTAATGAAATGAGAACAAACAAAAAGGATCTGAGGTAGTCTGCAGACTAACCGGGGAATCACACTGCCCTCTACCACCATGCAGTTAAATGCAAGGCTGGCTTTGCCTTCAGTAACGCTAACATGGCTGCTTCCTCTTTGTTCTCAGAGGCATAACCCAAATCCCTCAGCACAAACTTTGCAGCTCTTTTTCTCACGTGCTACCGTAAAAAAGTGTCTCATTTACACCTGATTGGAGGACTAGTACTTACTGACTACTAAGTGAAGGACATATAATCTATTAAAAAACAGTTTTTACCAAAGAAATTCTCTTTTCAAGCTTATATGCAAATGAGACAAAAAGGGAGGAGGGAAAACACCAGAGAATTTGACAATGACTTCAAGTCACTTTTTACTGAGCTAAAAAATTAATAGGCTGCTACAAGACCACATTCACAGTTTTGGCAATATTTTACCGGTAAGAAAAGTTAAAAATTACAAATATCTTTGCCAATAAAAATTTCAAATAGTCATTCACAGTAACTATGCCCGTCTTCTCTGATTTAAGGGCGAATAAATTTGCAAAGGAAGAAAATAAGTACATAAGCTCAAGGTATAAGCAAAAGGCAACCGTCCGTCCACTATTCACATTTAGAGCATTTTGAGCTTAGGGCATGTTTAATATGATCCTCTACAACACTACAGCAAACTGGGCACTTTCCAAGACTGCTCCTCACCAAAGAAATAGTCTAAAGCTTTGAGCATTTGACTGATAGTTAAAATCCACGCAAATATTTTGAATCACAATAAAAATACAACATATAATAGGAGTCCACATGTTTCTTCCTCCATTCCTGACCAATAAAAATCAACACAGCACATGTACTGGGTAATGTGGGTACATCTCATTTTAATCGCTAGCTTTTCTAGATAGTCCAACAGTACCACCACTGCAAGGCGGTGTACTTGCAGAATTTTTTCTGTCACCACAGAAAATAAGAGTCAACAGAAAACAACTGATCTTTAACTTCGCCCCAGTAATGTTTCCCCTGCTGTTAACCTGTCAAACGTATCTACAAGTTTTAGAGGGATGAGAAAGAAGGACAGTGACGTTTTCAGTCACACGTTTTCAGTCACGAATGACATCTAAAGATGTAACTGGCTACTTCTGAATTTTATGTGCCCTCACCAAGAAGGCAGAATAACAATAATTTAGCCACAACTGCACCCGTGCTGCAAGATTTAAAGTCTTCTTCATACAAACTGTGAGCCAACTTAAAGCACACTCTAAGATCTGCTTTCCAATACAGCCAAGCCTGGCCGTTAGCAATTTTCTAGCAAACATTATCATTTCTGACCATTCAATTTCATGGAGAGAGGCATTGCTGATCTCTAGAATTGTCAATTTCACTCGAGCACAGCTCACAAAGGGAAATCTCTCCAATGCACCATCTAATTTGGGTTCACCAAATTTTCCTTGCCAAGCCCCTTCATCTGTCAGAATGCGTGACTCCTGAAGTTACCATAGCACAGAACAAAGTACACTTGCTCTGGAGTCAAAGGCAGCTGCAGGAAGGCTGCCTAGACACCACGGAGTGACAGCTCACCCAAGTTCAAGTACATCTGGTGGAGGAGTATTTCTGAACCGTTGCCATTGACGCTGAGCCAACAAAAGCACCCAATGGGAGAAGAAGGCACCCCTTCAATGTGAGTCCTGCCCTGCAGCCATTACCTTTTAGCACTGGTGGATAACTTAGCAGTCGTCTTGCTAGAGAGTTTGGTGTTCTTCTTCTGCTGGGTGGCAGAAGGCTTTCTTTCCTCCTGTTCCTCGGGCTCTGGAGCGGCTGGGTCTCGCTGATCCGCATCTGAACTGCCGCTGCTGGTGCTGGGGCTCTCATCATCCGACCTCTGCCTATCACTGGACATCTTGGAGAAGTTATCCCTGGGAAAACTTCTGAGGAGAGAAGGGACCCGGAGAGAAAGGTTAGACCTTAAGAAATGACCCAGCAGCATGCTGCCCTCTCGATAAGCAGTAAGGGAGTGTTTCAGTGAAAGGATTCACAAGTCCCCGGACCTGTGGTCCAGCAAGGTTAGAGGGAGGCTGCTGTGCAAGGTACCACAGGCATGGAGGGATTCGGCAAACTCGAGTTGGAAAACCCACTCACATTTTTTCCCCATCCCTCAGACAATCTATCAATTGTCTACTTTCTCAGAAGGCTTGAGACAGATCTGCCAGGGAACTTGGGCAACGGGCATTAATAACATATGACAACTGTAAATAACAGATCTCTCCGGGAATGTTCGAAAGTCACTAATACCGTCTAAATATCTGCGGGCTGACACCGGTCCGAGCCGCCGGATCCTCCCTCCCCGGGGGGAAACAGACCCCGTTAGTCGCCCATACGCTTATTTACGGTGGCGGGTCCTCCCGTGCGCACCGAGAACCTTTGAACACAGCAGCCAAATTTAAAAAAAAAAAGAAAATCAACTGGCAGCCGCCCCACAGCCGTCCCCACGGCGGGCGGCGAGGATTCACCCGGCCAAGCCCGAGCTGCCACCCGGGGAAAGGCAGGATCCGAGCTGCGCCTCCCGCGACGCCGCCGGTGCCACCGGCGTCCCCCGCTCCGTTCCTCCCTCGCCGACCGACATTTTGTCAGGAAAAAAAAAAAAAAGGAAAAATCCGCAAAGCGGCCGGGAGCCCGCGGGCAAAACAAACAAACAAACAAACAAAAGCCCTCCCCGCCCCCCGCCCCCACGAGGGCGACCGATCGGCGCGGCCCGCCCCGGGGCGAGCGCCGGGGCCACGCAGCGCCGCGGTCCTTTGTGGGGAGGGAGGGCCGCGCAGGGGACCGCGCCGCCGCGCCCGCCGCCCGCCCGCCGCCGCCGGGGGATGCGGGAGCCGCCGGCCCGCGCCGCCGACCGACGAGCGCGGCGGACGGACGGACGAGCGCGGCGCCCGGCGCGAACAAAGCTGCCGCCCCCGCCCCCGCCGCCCCCCACGCGGGCCCCGGCCCCGCCGCCTTACCTCGGCCGCCCGCCCGCCCGGGCCGCTCGCGCGCCGCTACGCCGACGGGGAGGGAGGGAGCGCGCCGGCGAGCCTTCCTTGAGGAAATGGAGGCAGCCGGGGGGGGGAGGCACGGACGGGGGGGGCGGGAAAAAAAAAAAAAGCCGCCGCCGAGGCTCCGGCCCGCGAGTGTGGAACATGGAAAGTCGCAGGCGGCCGTGCAGTGCCGCGGCGCGGCCGGAGGGTGGCGCCGCCCCGCGCTCCGGGAGCCGCCGCCGCCGCCGCCGCCGCCGCCGCCGCCGCCGCCGAGGGGTGGGCGCTCCGCCGGCCGAGGCGCAGGGACGCGGGAGCCCCCCGCGCGCTCAGCCTCCGCGCCGGCCCGCTCGGCTCGCCTCGGCTCCTCCCGGCCGCGCCGTCAGCAAGTTCCGAGCGGGCGAGCCGGCCGGCCGGGCGGGAGCGCGCGCGCGCGGGGGTGGGGAGGGAGGGAGGGGCGGCGGCGGCGCGCGTGCCCGGCGGGCGGGCGCAGGGGCCGCGCGCCCCCGCCCCCGCGCGCGCGCCCGCTGAGCCTCCTCTTCCCCGCCGCCGGGGGTGGGGGCGGGGGGCGGGGGGCGGGGAGGGCGGGCTGGGAGATGCGCACGCGTCCGCCCGCGCGCGGCCGGGACAAAGAGCGCGGCGGGGACCGGCGGGCTGGCCCTGGCGCCCTGGGCCGCCGAGCTCGCCCTGGAGGAGGAGGAGGAGGAGGCGGGGGCGCGCTCGCGCGGGGCCGCGGGTGGCTTCCGGCCTGGGCCCGCCTCTCCCCCGCGACGCTGCCCATTGGCCTCCCCGCCGCGGGGGCCGCGGGGGCCGGCGCTGCCGGGGCGGAGGGGGATCCCGTACCTGAGCGGGAGCCCCGGCGCGCGGCCGGGCTTCCCCGGAGCCCCCGGGGGGCGGGAGGCGCGCGGCGCTGGGGAGGAGGCCCGCGCGCGGGCGGAGCGGGCTGCTCCCGGCCCCTGCGAGCCGCCGGCAAGGTGAAGCCCGCGGAGGGTGGCGGGGGCTTGACACCGGGCGCCGACCTCAATCCGCCCTGGCTCCCGTCCTGCGGCGTGGATGCCAGAGGGGACTGCCCTCCGGACGCCTGGAGAACTTAGAAAAATCCCCAACTGTTTTTCAAATGTCCCGCCCGAGATGGAAGGAGTGGAGGAAGGACGTTGGAGGGGCGACAGCCTGACATTCCGGGCGGCGGGCCCTTTCGCTGCAGGGTGGAGGGGCCCTGGGTGCGTCCGTGGCGGGGTCGGCAGGAAAAGTTTTCCGAGGGGGTCATGAAGGCTGCTTTGCTCCCGCCTTTCTGTTTGCGGAATCTGCAACTGGAGGCCAGTTTTGCCCCAAGCACTAACTAGACAGAAGTACAGACACTTCCTGTTTGCAGCTCCTGAGAACGTGTTCCAGTGATGGAACCTCAAAGGAATTTGTGCATTCCTCTCCCACAAGTGTCCAGGGCCAGGGGTGCTGGGAGAAAGAGTTCACAAGAGAAGCTAGCATGGCAGAGCCGTGAGAGATAAGCCAGTGTTCAAGGGGAAGAGGGGAAAAAAAAAATGAGTGAGCCAAAGCATAGTCCTCCAAATAGAAAAGCCTGGGTAAAAACAAGCTACTCATTAGGTCACGTTTGTAACTTTCGAAGACACGCGTTCGGTAAGATTACACAAAGGGGCGATCCGCCGCTACATGCTAGACACACAAACCTCTTTCACACTTGGTGTGTCCAGAGCCAAGTGTCCCACTTCCTGCCAGAAGGAAAGGCCGTGTCGGGAAGGAAACCCGTTACTGACTTTCACCCAGGTGGGAAGGAAGGAAGGATATTCCAGTTAGAACAAAGTCGTGTGAAGAGGGGTGGTGGTCTGTGGGTCAGTGCACCAACGCTTTGATTAGGCTGGAGGGTAGACAGGAGCTGAATCCGAAAACTTCCGACTTTACATCATGTGACAGCCCTTAGAGCACAGCCAGCCAGTTTGGAGTTTGGGCAAGGCTGAGGATGCAGCCTTGGCTGTGTGTAAAAGGTGAGTTTCTGAGGGAGATTCAATACCCTAGAAATAGCCTGAAGGCCCAAAGGCTAACTGTTGATAAATACTCCACGGATCTTTGGTGAGTTTGGACTCACGGAGTCTCAGAATATTTGGGAACTCTCAAATTCTTAAGCAGTTGGGAAAGCTCAGTTTCTAGTTGTGAAGAAATAGATAAAAAATGAGAAGTGCTGTATTACAGGAGAAAGAAAATGAGATTGGAGCAGTGGTTCAGAAGCAGCCTTTCTATGAAAAATAATAATTGTGTGCAAGGTAGAAAAGTATCCCACTTTATGACAACCTTTGTGTAATAAAAGTTTATTTAAAGTTAAACTAACAGTTGGAATTACTAATGCTGCTGAGAGTTGTGGCTGTGGGCTTCAACCAAGAGATGTTATATTGAACCGAGCCTGGAGGTATCAGTAGGCCGGGAGAAAATACACACAATAAAGACAATGTTCTTGGCAAAATACCTGAAAGCTGGTTGGGGATATACAGCTCAATAACAGAATGCTTGCCCACGTGCTCAGGGGCCTGGATTTGATCGCTACTGCCCCCGCCGAAAGAAAAGCAAGAAATAGAATTTAATAGGCATGTAGCAGATAATACCCTCCACATTGTTAAACTATGAAGACAGTGCAAGCATCCAGGTTTAGAGAGAGAAGCCCGTGCGCCACGATGCTAGGTCCTCAGCTACCTCCACCCAGTTTGCCAACCCAGCTGCTCCCGGGCTTTTTCTGGGTGCCCTGCAAAATACCATGATGCCACTCCCTGATGCAGGAGCGACTCCTCAGTTACGGCATGTTTTGGGTTTTATCGTGAAGTCCTTCCTCACAAGACACCCTGCTTATACTTACTTGACCTTTTCTGTTTGGTTTTGCAAGGTCTGTGTTTGAAATTAGGGATCGTCGTGAGGAATAAGCACTTCAGGTGGTATATAAATGTAAACTGATGCAAATTATCCCCTAAAATATATAGTGATTTTCCCCACGAGGTGCCATGAAACAGTACCAAGAAGCAGACGTCGGCTATGTGGTGATTGCCACCATTTCCTGTAATAAGGCTTGTGCAGCCTCTCGCAATCCTACAAGGATCAGACAGAGAGCAAAGACTGAACCCACATGCGGTGGCTATTCCCATTCCTGCAACCCCCCCTTCTCTTCCACCAAACCTTGTGACCCAGTGAGTCTGCTTTAAAAGATGAGAACAGGTGAGACGCGCATCTCATCTCTTCAGTGTGGGAGATGCTTTTCCACTAGCCTTCCAGTGAACCTCCAGGTTATCTAATCACATACCCATCGTTTTTTCAGTTGTTCAACAAGTTCCAAGGTTGGTATATTGTGTAGGCTAGGACGAGACTTACAAAACGAAACTCCTAGCAACCCACCGCTCACAGTAAATATGAAATGCAAACTTATTAATCTGTGGACTTAGAGTGGGTTTTTGTTTCTTTTTACCCTGTGACTTTTCTCGATGTTTCTTTCACATTTTTTAGGTTTTGGGTTTTGGTTTTGATGTTTTGCTTTGTTGTGGGCTCTTTCTAGTACTTTGCAATCACTTGTCTCCCTCAGGCTGTAAACTTTTCTCTTTCTACCTCTATTGGGTAAACTGAATTTGTTTACTGGGAAGCCAGGTGAAGCCCAGCTGTAGTTTACAAGGCTCTACCTGCCATAGTCTGCAGACTCCCAAAGTCCAATGACGTGCTTGACATCTGGGGGTCTCCCCAGGACATAGCGTGTGGAACCTGCGGCAGGCTGAGATCTCAGGCGGGACTATCTGTAAGCCTGGGCTCTAGAACACAGTGATCATTTCCCACTTTGTTTCTTTGAGATAACTCTGAGGTAGCACTATTCCTAATTGTCTGAGAAAGCACCAGATTGTTTCCCAAAGTGGTTGTACAAGGTTACATTCTCACCAGCAATGGAGGAGGATTCCCCTTTCTCCACATTCTCTCCAGCATGCATCATCCATCAGAAGGGCAAACAGGACAGGCATCAGAAGTAGGAGAAGACAAGGAACTGGACAGGAGCCTACCACAGAGGACTTCTGAAAGACTCTACCCACCAGGATATCAAAGGAGATACTGAGACTGGACCAAACTTTGGAGTGCTGGAATCCTTATGGAAGAAGAGGGAGATAGAAAGACCTGGAGGAGTCAGGAACTCCACAAGGAGAACAAAAGAGCCAAAATACCTGGGTTCAGGGGGGCCTTCAGGGACCAATACTCCAACAAAGAACCATGCATGGAGAGGACCTAGATGCCCTGTTCAAAGGGAACCCATAGGCAGCTCAATCTCCAAATTGGTTTCCTAGTAAGCGGTACAAGGGCTGTCTCTGACACAAACTCAGTGGGCAGCTCTTTGACCACCTCCCTGGGGGCAGGGGTGCAGCCTTGCCAGGCCACAGAAGAAATGATGCAGCCTGCCTTGATGAGACCTGATAAGCTAGGGTCAGATAGGAAGGGGAGGAGGTCCTCCCTATCAGGTGACTAGGGAAAGGGAATAGGGGGAGAAGAGGGAGTGGAATTGGGAGGAGATGAGGAAGGGAACTGCAGCAGGGATATAAAGTGAATAAACTGTAATAAATAAATATATAAATAAAATTAAATTAATAAAAAAGAAAACAAGACAGGCAGAAATCCTAAACTGAGATACCTCTCACTAAAAAAGAAAGAACAAGTTAATGATTAAGTTCTGGCAAGACGATTTTTCTTCAATTCCCTTTGTCCATTTTCAGAGGTGATAAAAGTGGGTAAGCCCTTTAGAAAACAGTTTTGTAGTTGCTGGGGTTTGCTTTAATTGTATGTACTAGCTCCACTTTAAGAAAGGTGTCTTGCCAGACATGGTGACTGTAGAAAGTTCATGGCTAGCCTGGACAACAGAGCAAGACCCTGCCTCAGAAGAAGAAAAGATGAGGAAAAGGAAGAAGAGGAGGAAGTAGGGGTGGAGGAGGGGAACTATAATTAAGGGAAACATCGGTTAATAAATATGAGGGGGGATATCTCTGAAAAGGTGGGAAGAGCCACAAAGATTGTACAGGAATACAGTTACACAACCTGTCCATCCGCACCGTGGAACTTACTGCTGTCAGCGATTGCGCACAACTAGTATGCACAAATACAGAGGCAGATTTCAAAAAGTGTTAATTAAAGCAGTCTTTTTTAAATTAATTTACCTTTATTTTATGTACATTGGTGCTTTGACCGTGTGTGTGTCTGACTGAAGATGTCAGATCCCCTGGAACAGGAGCTACACACAGTTGTGAGTTGCCATGCTGGGATTTGAACTCTGGACCTCTGGAAGAGCTGTTCATTGTTGTTCTACTTTAATGAGCAAGTGTTACCTTAACAGAAGGGAGGGGCAAGGTATGAATAAATACTCAGGCATGAACTTAGTAAAAACCGATGCTGCTTTTAACAAGCTTCTAGTTCTGGTTCTGTGTAAATTAAGAAGTGAAGATTCAGGCAGGCTGTTTTAGAATTTGTCATAATATTAAAGTTGATTAAAAAATGAAAAAAATCATTTGTAAATAATGAAAAACCCAATAACTAAGTAAATTAATATAAGAGACTTTGTCTAGATCACAGCAGAAAGGTTGTATAATTAACTAAAAGGTAATTATGCACCAACATGAAAGCAGATTACTTAGAGATATGTCTGTATCACATATCTAATTTATGTTGATATATGTATGATATAGAAATATCTCTAAATTAAGTTTATAATTAAAAAAGAAGGTCCCCATGAATTCCAGGCCAAACTGGGCTTCCTTGTCTCAAAACAGAAAAGCTAGAAAAGTTCTTAAAACTTTACTTCTTGGAAAAAACAAGCATAATTGTGTTCTTAATGAAGTTGAGAGGAGCTGTGACATGCAAAGAAGAGAACAACAAACAGCACAGGAGAAAATGTGTATTTGTCCAGGCAAACACTGAATCCTCAATGTGCCTTCCTGAGCATAGCCACACAAAAATGAAACAATAAACTACAAAATGGTTTTCACTGTGAAAAAAAGATTCGTATATGCCTCATATAGTTCTGTGTAACTTTATAAAATTATGAGGACATCATATAATTAAAGGAAAACTAGAAACAAGATCTACTTAACAGCATATAAAAATTATTCATCTTTGCCTTAAATATTTGAAATGTATATTAAAATAAGGTCGTACCTTTTTGCCAAATACCCGTGAGAGTAATGCGAATAGAGGCCTCCTCTGTATTTATTGAAGGCTCCGTAAATTGATAGAACCTCTTTGGAAAACCATTTGGCAGTAGTTTTCAAAGCCATAAAAGCGTTCATACCCTTTAACCTAGTGATTTTGCTTCTGGGAATCTATCCTAAGGAAATAATACAAAATGTTTTTAAATGCCATATGCCTGGCAATGTTTGTTCCCATGTAATCTGCCTTCTATAAGAATGAAATCCACTCAAACTGTCCAATATAAAGGGCGAGGCTTTAGTAAAATGATGGAAAATGACATGCGAATGTAAAATAAGAGGAATAGAACTGTGATTGTTACCAACTCCTGTTTGTGGCTAATCCAGTTTTTCTAAGGTCTGCTTATAGACTACTCACTTGATAAGGCTAGCCAGAGATTTGGGGTATCATTTTTTAACTGAAGCCTTAACACTATCATGTAGATTTTTTGGGGATGCTTTTCTCATAAGTAAAATCAGAATAAATGTGTATCTCTTCTTCAAGCAACAACTGTGAGCCCAGCAATCACCTGGGAAAATGTATAAAAGAGATTCGGGAGGAAATATGCAAGAAATCGTTTTAGATGAAGGAGTTTGCTTACTGGTAGTTCTGGATACTTTGTCTATTTTGCACAAATGATATCTAGTAGGGAAAGACTTGGTATGAAGCAATGTGCTTTCATTTGTAAATAAGGTACTTTAATCTGCCATGATAAGCCTGTTTACATCCTCGTGAATATCTTTATAACTGAGGCATGATGACAAGCTATCACTTCAGTGAGGATGCTTCAGCCGGGGAAGTTAAGGGTCAACTGTCCTAGATTCCTTAACGTTGCTCCTAACAACAGTAGACAGATCTTGAGAAGCCAGGCATGGTGGTTCATGGCAGTAGTGATTCCAGCACTTGGGATGCTGAGGCAGGAGAATTGCCATGAGTTTGGCCAGCCTTGATGACATAGTAAGTTCCAGGTTAGCCTAATCTAAAAGTGATAAGTGTGTCAAAAACAAGAACTTCAGAATTCTACCCCCATTCTGCTATACTTCTCATAGCCCCAAAGACATCACCAAGTCCTCTCCTCCCTTCTGTTAGCATTCTCATATCCTCCAAGGCATCACCAGCTTCTTCTAAACGTGTTTATTGACCTCCCTCTGTAACATGAAAGACTTTCTCTGTTATGGAGGTATAGGTCAGTACTGTTACAATCACTCAGACTATTTTCATATACTTATCATAGTTTATTTGCATAAAAATTTTTACTGTTTCCCCACTAATGTAAGGATAGAACACATATATGTGCTTGGCATGTAATGAATCATGAGGTTACCTCCACACGCAAAGCCAGCTGAAGGAAATACTGTGGAATAATAAGGAAAACAATATTTTCCCACCGTCTAAAATAATTTTCATAAAAAGCAGCATAGACCAAGCATACAAGACATAAAAGTGTGGAAAGAAATTAAAGGGCCGTGGGTTTGTATAGCTGGGTAGGTTGAGGGTGCTTGCGACCCCCTAAACAATGGGTGTGGTCCCTTTTCTCACAACACTTCCAATAGCTATAGTCAGAGCATGGATACCAAACCACAGATTTGCTTTGTTCCTAAAACATAGTAGGGCAGCAAAACTTCCCAACCCGCTCACTTACTGCATGGATGAGGTTAAGTTTAGTGTATCATAATGTGTAAATACTGACAATTAAGGTTAAAATCTATCTATTTCAACCAGGCTCATAGAAGAAATAATTTTTAAGATTAGTGGAGTCAGAACTTGTATGTATTTGGTCTAAGTGTGTCTGCTTCTTGCTCAGCATCATGCTAATGTGCATAAAAAGCAGTGCCATAGATTCTAGCTCCAGTTAATGAGCTTGTAGATAGCACCCCTGACAGTAAAAGGGAGAAGCCACTTGCTCCCTAAGTCTCCAGGAGCCCTTGGCATCATACAGAAGACCCAAGGAAGGCTCAGAGATCTCTGAGAAGGCCAGTGACTGTGGGGAGAGGAGCAGAGGGCCTGCTTGAGGGCCCCTGACACCCAGAGCTGAGCAATGTCAAGGCCTGACATTGGAAGTTCAAAAGCCTGAGTCCTCTAGCTAACCCTTCATCCTTGTAGGTGCTGTACCCAAAACTGGTGCGCGTGCGCGCGCACACACCAGAGCTTTTAAATTTAGGACAGCAATGATTTAAAAACATATTTGTTCACATGACTTGATGTTTCCCCTGTGTTATTAGAAATTTATCTTTTAAAAACCTGTGATGGCCAGGCAAGGTGATTCACCTCTGTAAAGATAACGAGATAAAGCACAGCGTTTGAGGACAGTCTGGGCTCCATGCTGAGACCTTGTCTCAAAAACAAAGCACACAAGAAGTCTACGACTTACCTTATGGCCTTTGCTTCCACACACAAAGAAATCTCCATAAAGTTTATTTAGAAAATATATCTATTAGCATATCTGAGACTGTATTTATTTAAGCCTAATGCATGCCCTTTACTTTATAGCACAAAGCGCAATGCTAAATATGCACCAAACAAAAATTATAGTATCATCTCTACTCTAAAGGGTTTATAACCTAAGAGGATGATTTAAAAAAGAGGTTCTCAATATCCCCAAACAAGAGCTCCCCACACCATAAACAGTGGCAGTTCCGTTTATCTGTGCAGTGTGAAATAAGCAGCCTCCAAGGACCCCGCTTTTACTGCCCTGAAGTGCATAAAATGTAAAAAGCAATTTCACATGCTTACTCAACAAATACTGAGAGTTCACCCAATGAGAAAACGGTATTTTTGTAGGCAGGTGACAAGTCTTTCAAAACATACCCCTGCACACACACACACACACACACACACACACACACGCACACAGTACACACACACTACACACAGAGAAAGCAGGCACCGATGAGTGGAGCCATGGTGGAGCAGATGAAAAACAAGTTCTATCTTAGGATAATTACACGGTTAAAAAGCAGCCGTTGATTATTTTTTAATTGTGGTAAGTTACCCTTCTTCTTAAAGGAGAGAGAGCAAACCTTCCTTCGGCTGAGCTACTTCAGATGCTGGGTTCTCATCCACTCCCTGCTGTCACAGTCACAGTTTGAGCACCAGTGCCCTGCATCCTGTCGGTTCTCAGGAAGCATATCCTGAAAAAAGTCGCCATACAGGTGTGCGGTAGGGACTACCTTTCCATGGCCAGTTCTGCATGCTGACTCTGAGACACTCTCGCCGACTCAGTGAGGCAAGTATGGAAACCAACACACGTACAGATAAAACAACTAGCTCTGGTCACAGGGCCAACACAGGGTGGCTTCTGACAGGAGCCAGCCTTTGGCTTCTAAGCGCTGCCACATCCAAAGAGAGGAATAACATTGCAAGTGAGGGGAGCCCACAGAACGGTGGAGAGGCAATTAATAGTTTTCTTGGCCCTCACAATCAACAGTAAAACTTGCTGCCTTCCACGACCCACTGGAAATGCTGAAAGCCAGTGGAGTGAATTAAAATGCTGTGGTTTCAGGAGGCTAACGGGGATTGCCTGCCTTCGGACAGTCTTTGTATTGTGAGGTTGGTAAAGACTGTTCAATGAGAAAGAAATGTGTAGGTAAGCTCTTGAAAAATATCAGAAATGATTGCAGTCTTGGACAAATTTTCTACCAAAGCCTCTGCAATTTACTCTTTCGTTAGGCTGTTTCTTCATCCCCTCCCCCTCCACGCTAGTCTTTTTAGTCTGTGATGATGTTGACCCAAATTGTAAATCATTCTGTTTGTTAAATCAAATGTACAAACCATACCACTCTGTTCACCACTGTCGTTAAGAGAAAACAGCTGAAGAGACTTAAAAATGTGATTTTCTGGGGTAGCACACGCAGGTCAATGACTTTTCACAAATAAAAAAAAATCCTCTGTGTTGATGACAAAGTATTTATTGTAACAAATTGAATCTTAATGCTTTGTTACATGGATATTAGAAGACTCAGCCAAATGTTAAATACAAAGCACTTATTGCTGAACTTTAATTGTTTCTTTAATGCTTTAAAAATATCCCCCAAATCAGATTTGGGAACATCTTAACATTAAGTTGAACCTTCATTTCATAAGAGGAGCAAGAAGTTCATGTATATCTGACATGAGCTGAGAAAGTGTTTCCAGAATGCAGAGACGCCTTACTTTCTGTAAAGAAAGGGAAACGCTGCCTGTGACTTCAACGATGTGACCACATAAAAATAACACACCACATGATGTGACCACATGAACAACACCTTGAAGGTGTTGTGCGGAGGAAACCCCAGCATCATTAGGCAACCTGTGCCCCGCCCGGTCCAGCACAAGCAGTGATTGGACTGATGACTAGGTATGACCGCACTCTCTTAGATACATATGCATATATAAGATGTAATTGTTTATCTGAGCACCTGTGTGTATACACAGAAAATGCCGCAAGAGTATGCACGTGTCTTAAAGGCTGCAAAGGATGACCAGCATTGCAATATTCACAGCCACATGACTTCATTAATGTACAACTGAGTAATGTGAATACCAAATAACTAAAGCCAGCGTGAGAGGCTGACCCCGGGAGCTCTAGTGCCCCAGTCACGTGACTGCGGTGAGTTTCAGTATCTTACAGGTGATGTAAAACCTAAACCAGATGATGCCATTGTAAAGAGATTGATCTGAGGTGAGGGAAGGGGATATGGTGTTCATCTCTGTTCAGCTCCTTAACACTGATTTACTGTTGTGGCTTGTGGAAGTAACAGATGTTTATTGAATGAATATTCATTCACTGCTATCAAGTCCCAGTAGATGACGCTTTCCTCTTAAGAGGTCACATGTTCCTCTCGTACAGTGTTTGCTCTTGCAGTTGCCAATTGTTTAGAAGACGTAATATCAAGGAGCTGTTTAAAGTGGAGTATTGATGGGTAATGATGTAGAGGCTGAACCAGAGGTAAATATGCTAATTAGAAACAACTACAATGCTGGCTATGAACATTGCATCGACTTCCCTTGACTGCCTTGACAGAATCATGATCACTTCTTGTCAACCAATCTTGAATTTTCTTGTAAATTACCTTTCTAGTACACTGATTGAGCTCCAAAAACATTTGTTTAAGAAAAAAAAAAACATTACCAAGGACTGAGGTGACTTTAAATCACCATACAAACCAAATACAAAGCTTTATTGTGAAGACTTTTTAATTGTTAATTTTTATGGATAGAAATTATCATCATCATCATCATTATTATTATTATTATTTGGAGACCTAGATACATCACTTCCACTTCCTGTTCAAAGTCTTGCTTTCTTTTGTGGGCATTTTTCCAGCAAACAGCAATGTCAGAAATTCAGATAGCCTGTTACAGTTGTTTGTTTCATAAGTTTGTGGTTTGCAGACAGTATATCATACCTAAAGTTACTTTGGCTCTGCAAAGGATTATTTTGGCAGAAGTTGTATTAGTGTGTCAAACTGCCTTTTCAGAGAGTTGGCTGGGGTAACTGCCTAAGATGGCAAGTTATAAATTCCAAACCTGTTACTGCTCACTCCTACTCCCTTCCCTCAAGACAGCTGTAGAACTTCTGGGTTTCCGGTGCTAAGATCCAAACGCAGATTTGTAACAGAAATCCAGAAACAAATAAGATAATTTTAGGAGCAGAGTTACAGCGAGATAATGGCACGGTTACAGTTTTTTGGCCCATGAGATGGTAGTGTAGTTAGAACCATATCTAAGTCTCCATTCTCTACGGTGTTTTCAGAACAGAGAGGGCATGTGCATCAAAACCTGTAGCTGATTCACAGGTATTATTGTGAAGCTATTCGAGTCAGCCTTCTTTCTCAAACTCGCAGATGTGTTTTCTATTATCTACGTTATAGCCAGCATTTCTCAGCTTTGGCTGCACAGGATAATCATCTGGGGATGGTTTGGGAAGTTTGAAAACAGTCCTGATGCCAGGCCACAGCTGACCTCTCTTAACTTGTAAGCTGTGGGGAGGGCCGGCGAGGAGTTTGGTGTTTCTTTTTTAAAGCTCTTCCAGGTGATTCAATAAGATGGTCAAGTCTGAAGACTGCTGCTTTATCCAACTTCCTGGTAGGGGTGCCAACAATTGGTGAAGGAAAAAGCAGGAAGAACAGACTGTCTGGCTCCTATATTAAGGAAAGAATGTTAGAGATTGTTCACATTGTCGTAGACTGATGATGTATATAGAGATTGTGGGGCTGTTTCCCCCGAATCATTCGAAAACTATAACTTCAATCATATCTCTTATGGAAGAGCACATTTCTAGATAAGTATATATTTATTAATGCTGAAGTATTCCAGTGAATAAGTTACTCCAATATTTCAATTGATAGTAATTCCTTTAAATTTGTAGAGCTATCTTGACAACTATTTTTACTTTGTGGGCCCTTTTTCAAAAAAAAAATATAGATATACACTGATGAGTACAACACAGAATGGACAATTTTCAAATGGCAGTTACGAGTTACACACAGGCTTCCATCTGACGCTAATTTTAGCCATTTAGAGAAAAACGGTGGATCTATATTTTGTGCTTTTACTATTTCATTATGATCATTTCAATAAAGTATATTTTCTTCACAAGAACCAGACAGCAAGAACATAGACTGAAGGACACACACACACGAATCTCCTTTGAGGAGAATCACAAAGCAAAACAAAAGCCATGAATGTGGGAAATCAACCTATAAGGGGCTGGGGATGCAGGGATGCGAGGGATAGAAGAGACCGTGGTGGAGGGGGTGGCCAGAAGAAACAGAATGTTCCACACACATGTATGAAACTGTCAAAGAACAAATTTAATCAACAAAAAGTTCCCTCTGAGTTAATTTCAGTTAAGTGGAAGCAGTTATTTATTTGCTAAGATATAACCCACATAATTATACGGAAGCCAACCCAGTAGAGTAATTAGAGTCAAATAAACCAGGGTTTAAAACAGGCTTGGCCTATCAAAGCCGTGATTCCTAGAGCCTCATTTACCTAGCTCAGGGACTCTCAGTTTTCTGTCTTTGCCGTGATTACCCTTCATGGTCAGTTTGACTGGATTTGGAGTGACCCGTCACAGACAGACCTCTGGACACGCCTGTGAGAGGATTTCTAAAAAGGCTTAACTGAGGAGACAAGCCCCACCCGGAAAACAAGCACCCCACCAACCCCTCCCCCCCCCCAGGGATCCCAGATTTCGAAGAAGAGGAGATCCTGCTGATTCCCAGTGTCCCTTGCTCCCTCCTTGCTGACTGCAGAGGCAATGCGATCAGCTGCTTCCTGCTCCCTCAGCCTTTCTTTCCTGCCTGACTGTAGACCCACTTAAACCATGAGCCAAATAGATACTTCGTCCCTCAGGTTGCCAGGTATTTGTGGGAGCAACTGGAAAGGTAATAGATGCAATACTCCATGTAAGGATGTGGCTTGCGGGAGACCGAACAGGGAAGTTTTGCGAAAGCCCTTATCATACTGCCTGTACAGAGTAGGCCCTGAATAAATGGTAGGTGGCTTTTTTTTTTTTTAAACTGTTCAAACAGTATTTGTTTGTAGAATGTACGGCTCTGACACTGCCAAAAGCTACAGAAAACCTTTACATAATCTTAACGTTGGCATAGAGTGACAAGGAGAGAGTTTCTGCATGGGTTACGCTCAGGGCTGTGGAGCTGAGGGCTCAAAGCTAGCAGGCTCGTTAGGCAACTGAGCAACCGTGTCCTGAGCGCTAGGCCTGAGACGTGGGCAATAATGTGTCTCAGAAAAACACAAGTCCTGGCCCATCACAGCCCGTTTCATCAGTCACTGAGGGGAAAGAGCCCCAAATGGCTATACTCGAATACTCTCCCTATTGCTTGTATGTATCACTCATTGATTCTAACCTGTGAATGTTAACCTCTCTGAGCTCAGAGTGCACCTTCTAATCCATGACATCTTAAATCACTCTCAGCCAGGCAACATTTCTGATGCAGTTAAAACTCTGGGCTGCATGAACTCATCCATTGCTTTTTACATTGTTGTAATGTGTGATTAAAAAAAAAAAAAAAATCCAAGCCCAAATCAGTTTGATTCAGAGCGTAATTTTCAAAAAACATAAGATAAAAATTTAAGTAGCCAAAAGTATTGTAGTGTAATTGGCAGGGATTTTTCCCCTCCATTCTAGATCAAAAAATCAGAACACAATTTTAGAATAGCATCTTAAATTATATGTTTTTATTTAGTTTTATTATAGGGTCATAAAATAATGATATAATTTCAGAAACAGAGTTTTAAGTTCATGTGATGACAATAAAAATTTGAGGTTAATAAAGATTACTCATTCTTACCAGAATTTTGAACAGTATTATCAAAGAATGCAAAATTATTGTTTTATTTAAGTACTTTAATGTTAGTCTAGTAGCCAGTGTTTTAGACACAACAATATAATAATAGATTCAGAAAGCATTTCTAACTACTTATGATTAGGTACTTATTTCAAGTCAAGTACTGCTCTCAGTTCTCTCCATGTCCTGAAATTTGTTTCTCATGTAGCCCTAAAAAGTAACTAATACAGCCACCACCACGTTACAGTACACAACCACCACCACGTTACAGTTTACACCACGTCACAGTTCACAGCCATCACCACGTTACAGTCCACAGAGACACCAAGAACATGTAGTAAGTGTGGAGCCAAATGGACTCTTGACTGATTTGACTTTAGAGCCCTTGGTTGAAAGTGCCATAATGGCAGCTGATTATCACCAAGTCTTAAGGGAAGAAATAAACAAAAGCACATAATAAAAATAGAATAAAGTTATTGCCATAACGGAGTTAGAGAAAAAAATACAAGAGCTATGTAGGAAGATAATCATCTAAGGTCATAACATATGCAGAGGTCATCTAGGCCATAAAATATTCTGAAAGTGCAGGGACTTTGTGGGTTCATTGGTTTTGGTCAGCTTCTAGGGAGTGCTGAGTTATTTTCACTTTGCTTTTGAGTATAAAGAAGAGTAAAGAAAAGTAATAATTGAATAGACAGTGGTGACTCGAGATTTTTTTGTGTGTGTGTGAGAGAGAGAATTTGATAATGTGCTTCAAAACCTTTCCAGTGGGCAACATTCATTTGCTCAGCACCGGAAGGCCCTTAATTCATTCTAGGGAAATAATAAAGGTGAAAATCCTTTCTCTTCAATACTTCTGCATTCTATGCTTTCAGAGCTGTGTCTATTAAGGCAGTACAGCATGGTACAGACGTCTTGTCCCCCACAGATGTTTGTGTTCCACTCTTTGGAACCTGTGGACGTTTTAGGCTACACAGCAAGGAGAACTAAGGCTATCAATAGGGTTGGACAAATAAATGGTCTTCAGATAGAAGGAGGATTCTGGGTTACCAGGGTAGATCAGTTAATCATAATGATCATGGAACATGATGGAGTGGAGTGGGGGCAGAGGAGGGGATACAGTTCGGGTGGGACTCAGATTTGCTGGTGGGAGATGCAGAGGCTGGAGAAGGCAAGGAGAGAGTTTCTCCTTATAGCTCTCAGAGAGAGACTTCCCCTTCAGAAAGACCCACACCAGACTATTAGACTGCAGACGGCCAGGCCGCTGTGTCGTCACCCTCAATGTGTGGTAATATGATATAACAGCATTAAATACATAGCACAGCCGATTCTCATGACTGGCATGTGTAAGTGCTTTGTAAGCTGGAGAAGTTCATAGACCCGTGGAATTTTCAAACAACATGTTGGTGCTAAATGATAGCTGTGGAATTTCCTGCCTTACTATAATAATTACTGCTTCAAATTTAAGGGAAAAATCAGCTGATTAGAATGTAGTTTTCCACAGGAAAGATAATATAAACCTAGCACAGAATAAGAAACTCAAATTAATTTGGAGAAAACAAACTACACTATTTTTATTGCCTTGACTTATCTAATGGCTGGTGAAAAACACCTAGCATCAGTTACACGATGTCACCAAACATTTATTGGCCCACATACTTCATGCATTTGAGCTCTGGAGTCACCTAGAAAGAGGGACACTGGTATAAAAACAGCAACAGAATTCTTCAGGTTATAAATTGTTAATATGGTGTTTTTAGTGGGTTGGGACATCATTCTACAATATTTTGAATTATTTTTTGAGTCATGGGCTTGCTAGCTGTTGTCAAACGTGTAGTCCTCCGGCCTCAGCTTTCCGATGGCTGGATTAAAGGCATGCACCACCATGCTTAGCTGTAATTATTACTTTGGCTTCATTTTTAAACTCTTCTCATCTCTTTTCCAATGATTTAAACACAGCTTATTAGTTTTGTACACCCGCTATAACAAATCATCATAAATATTGTCATGTTTAGCAACAAATATATTCCTTTATGGATTTGCTGCCTGAAAACAGTCCCGTGGGATGACGCCAAGGTAAGAGTTGGACTGGGGGGGGTGGTGGTGGACAGATGCTCTGTTGAGAAACAGCTCCCCTGGCTGTTCTGGCTCTGCAGATGCAGTCTGGCCCTCTGAGGCCCATGCCCCTTCCTTCTCTTTCAAAGCTAAGAGCATAACATCTTCCTTCTCTCCAATAAGACTCTCTGCAGAGTCTGAACTCTACCTCCTCCAAGTATACCGAGGCAACAGCACGGTCCTCTCAGATAATTTAGGATGATCTCCTGATTTCAAGATTTATAATTTAATTACTTCTCCACGTTCTAATTTGCCACACAGGTAACATTCATTAGGACCTAGGTTTCTTTGGAGCCGTTTTTCAGCGTAATCACTTTTGTCAATGTTTTGTTTATAGTCTCATCATTTTTCTGTTATGTTTATTTTAAATTTAAGTAGGGTTACTTTCTTTCTTAGAGCTCTGCATTACATATTAAAGTTGCAACCTAGTCTAAGATTCGCAGACTTTAGAAGGCCGTGGCCTTAACTACCAAAAAAAGAGGAGTCAACATAATTACTCAGTTTTGATGAATAACTATCTTTACCATGTGATGTCTTTTACAGAAGGCCCTCTTCCAGAAAGGAAACTACACAATGTGGAAAAACTCTAAATTTATGATGGCAGATTCTCTGACAACCCTTCCGTAAAAGTGAAACCCAGCCTGCTAGTTGTAGAACTACCAACTGAGACTCTCTAAACAAATGCTCAGGCCTTCCCGTGGCCAGCAGCTAATTCTTCCATCAGCTGTCACCAGAACATAAAAATGTCATTTCAGATGTTATTTGCAATTAAAACTGTAAGGTGCTATAAGGAAGGGCTTCTTCTCCCCTTCGCTGCTGCCAGAGAACTGGAGGATCACTTGTCCTGGGGACAAAGACAATACAAAATAGTCTCTGTGAGTGGCATCAACCATCCTGGACTCTGAGGCCCTTACCCACGCAATGCTTAGGTAACTGCTGAGGTATTGAGTAAACAGAAAAGTTGTCTGTAGTTATCAGTTCCTGCAGATGAGATATAGCAACTTGTATACTCTGAAAAGGTTCCACACCTATCTTTACGCCGTTACAGCCGCCATGATATTCCCAGGCACCCCAAGATAGAGGAAATAAGCTTAAAAAGGCCTGCTCTGGGTTAATCACCCCAGCTGCGTTCCTGACAAACCTACTCTTATGAACTCTATAAAACGTTAGGATCTGTGGTGGTGTGAATGAGATGGCACACTATAGGCTTACACGTTTGAGAACTTGGTCCCCAATTAGCTGCAGTGTTCCGGAAGGATTAGGAGGTGTGACTTCGTTGGAGGAGGTATGTCATTGGGGGTGGTCTTTGAGAGTCTCTGCCTGCTTCCTGCAGATCAGAACGTAAGCTCTTAGCTACTGCAACAGCCCCACGCACTCTGCCTTGCTGATCGCCAACTGACTTTGGAACTGTAAGTAAGACCACAGTTCAAGGCTTCATTTATTTATTTTTTATTTTTTATTATTAATTACACTTTATTCACTTTGTATCCCCCCATAAGCCCCTCCCCTCTCTTCTTCATGCATGCCCCTCCCCAAGTCTACTGATAGGGGAGGTCCTCTTCTCCTTCCTTTTGATCTTAGTCTATCAGATCACATCAGGAGTGGCTGCATTGTCATCTTCTATGGCCTGGTAAGGCTGCCCCCCCCTCAGGGGGAGGTGATCAAAGAGCAGGCCAATCAGATTATGTCAGAGGCCCTGCAGAATATCAAAGTAGATGCTGAGACTTATGGCCAACTGTTGGGCAGAGTGCAAGGAATCTTATGTAAGAAGTGGGAAATAGTAAGAGCTGGAGAGGATGGGGACCACACAAGGAGAGCAACAGAACCAGAAATTTGAACACAGGGGTCTTCCCAGAGACTCATACTCCAACCAAGTACCAGGCATGGAGCTAACCTAGAACCCCTGCACAGTTGTAGCCCATGACAGTTCAAGGCTGCCTTTTATAAGTTGCGTTGGTCATTGTAGTAATTAAGACAGGGTCTGTGTGAATTTTTATCGTTAAAAAATGACTCAACTATTTTTTTTTGAAGTCAGAGCAATTGTGAGGGAGCATGGATTACGTTAACCCTTTGATCTTTATGTACATGCACTCGTGTGTGCAGCAACTGCATATTGGACATACTGTGGGTAAGAGTACAGCTTTGGGATCAGTCGACCCAGATGGGAAACAGCAGCTCTAAACTTTGTGCTGGGCGAGACTCAGCTTGCTGATTTCTACTCTCAGGTACAGCTAGACTGCCTTCTGCATTTGTACAATGGTGATAATAATAAACGCCCGATTTCTCGCAGGTTTTTTTTTTTTTAATTGAAATACAGTAAAAATCTTGGCCCACTTAAAATCAGGAGCAAGACAACGTGATGAGCCACTGTGGCCTCTGTCCCACACTGAGTTGGACAATAAAGCAGTATGGGTAAAAGCAATGCAAGGCATAGAGATAAGGAAGGGGAGATAAACACCACCATTATTCATAGGTAGTTATTAACATGAAAATGCCAGAAACCTCTACAGAGCAAACAGCCAGTTAGTTCAGCCTCAAATACCGACTCTCCTCGCTTGATCTGGGCAAGGTTGTTTAAAAATATTTGCTGTGCTCAGCTTTCACATTTAAATGAGAATAACAGTGGTAGCCACACTGTAGTCACTGAGTGGTTATGGAGATTGTATCTATATACAGGAGTAAGCATTGTGTAAGTGTTGATTCAATTATTAGCTTTTCAGCCAAATTATTAGAATTGAGTATGGAAAAACCAAAACCATTAACGGTCCATACTCCTATGAATCAAAAGCTACAATTTAACAATTTTTAAAGTATGATAGAATTTCAAGAGCTATTAGAAATAAATACAAGAAAATATGTACAAGATATTTATGGAAATGTTCTTTATTTTAGAAATGACAAATAAGAACTAAAATAAAATAGCTTTGTCACTGTATGAATTATAGATTCAATAGTATAAAAATATCAGCTCACTCTAAATTACCCTATATATATATATTTGTAGTTCAAATAAAAATCCTGACAACCCTGGTATGCAACTTGACATGTTAACTATAAGATAACATCTGAAAAAGAAATAGGCTGAAAGTAGCCAAACAACTTTGAAGAGGAACAGATTGAAAAAATGAGTTCTACCAAATATGAAGACAGAAAGCCATATTAAGGCAACATGGTGCCAGTGAAGGAAGGGACAAATAGGCCTGTTTGACACAAGCAGAGTAAAGGTGAACAAGCTAGCTCTTCAAACCAGCGGGGAAAGTCAGACTTTAATAAATACGTCCAAATCCCACTCAGTAAACAGGCTTAGCCCCCGAGCATAGCAGCCAGCCAGACACCTTTGCTGAATAATAGCATTTCAGAATACTGGCATTTCACACCTGAGAAAAATATTAGCTTCTCCCCTCTCCTGCACAAAACTAAGATTTAAGGGGATTAAAGACTATGTATGGGAAACAAAACTTTGACATTTGTCGAAAAACATTCAGCAGGAGTCCTTCACTCCTGCTACCCAGCAGTGGCTCGCAGGGTGCAAACAAGCCTCCTGCTTCCGGAAGCCCCATCTTTTTTCTACAGTCACTCGCACTAAACCGGAAGCTTTATGCGCTTCCCTCACCCGGCCCAGGGCTGTACGCATGCGTGGCTTATTATCATTTCACAGAGAAGGAAACTAAACGAAAGATGCAAGTTGGTCAACCTGCACACAGCAGAAAATGTCTCCGAAATGGACAGCCATTGTGACATGGAGTGCTCAGCAGGCAATGAGCGCAACCACGGCCTTTGTCTCCCACCTTTCTGACTAAAGCCTCAGAAAGCACATGACAGAGGCCCCATTAGGGACAACTTTTGAGGTTATTAGTATTATGATCTAAAGAAAAATACTTGGAATTGTTTTTAAACCTTGCCCTGATGTTAAAATGTAACAGATTTAAAAAATTAAATTAAATTAAATTAACCAGTGTAGATGCCTCAAGAATCTGCCTGGAAAAGCACTCTGACATAGTTAAGAATGTGGTGGCTTTACGCTTTGCGCAATAACGGGGGCGCATGAGGGTAGCAAACGATTATATGGTGGTGGACTCCGATCCCTTAAACTGTAAGGCCAGCTCTCGCTCTCCGCTCACCTTTCTCTTCATACAGCTGAACTGCAGCCACCTCTCTAAGGGGACGTAGCCGGCTATTAAAGAGTCCACGATGAAAACCTTTTCCTCCAATATTGCACACAGATCCCTTTACAGACTCGGACATCACTCTGCCTCCGTCCACTCTCTTGGTCACAATGTGCAGCTCGGTCTAGTTGACAGCCCAGTCGTTCTGGCCCTCAAGTGTTTTTCTCCATCTTTTCTAAAGGGTTCGTAAAAACAGGGCCGCAGCCCTGTTTATTCCCTCCCCGGGCTATCCCAAGAATGTAGGAGAGTGTGTGACTTAAGACGAGAGTTAAAGGGAAATGTCTGGAGGTCAGTGATCCTTGGTGCTTAGGTCACCCCCGAGGTCACGGTCCCCTTAACTAGAGCTTCAGGGAGTCTTGCTGCCTCTGTGCTCAGCTTCCACACTCAAGGGCCAGCTCGGCCTTCCTGACACGCCTGTTTAACTCGCACTTTCCAATATGCTTTCTCCCCTTTCCCTCCGCTCCGCCCCACAAAGGACTTAGCCAGACTCTCCAAGATTGTGGCACAGCCTCACTTGCACTGATGACGGACACTGTTCTTACCATGGACGTGTGGAGGCATTGCCCGATGGCTCTCCACTTTCCGCTGTCGGTTTCCAAACCTGAGCACGCTGTGTGCGCAACTCCACGGGCGCGCTCGAACCTGAGGCTGTTTTTCATGTTTCCCTCGATTGGATGGAAAGGTCTGCAGTTTTGTTTTCATTTTCACAATCACCAAAGGCAGCTTAGACGGGAGCCTCCCGAACCACAGAAATGCCATAACCACCTGTTCAGTGTCCCTGTTCATTGTGTCTACGACATGACAGGAGAGCATTTTAGTGTGTATGGGTGTGTAGGTATGTGTATGTCTGTGTTGTGGGCTCTAATGACAAAATTTTAAAAAAATGGGATAGGTAATCTGCCTATACTTTGACTTCCGATTTCTTGGGATGAAGGCTGCATTTCCCAGAAGCTCTTGCAGCTTAATGTGGTGCTGGATGTATGTAAACATAGTTTGCTGGCTGTTGTGACACATGCGTGTAAATAGTCCAGGCACTGGAAGGCAGGAGAATTAAAAGGTTGGTGTCAGCCTGGATTACATGAAGACTTGTCTCAAAAAAAAAAAAAACAAACCTAGGAGGTAAAAGTGGCATTGCAGTCTCTGTAGAACGTCCTGACAAGGAGAAAGGAGGCTTCTTAAAAAGCATTTGTTCTGTGGAACAGTCTCAGGCCTCTGTAGCTGAGGCCTTCTCACTTCATGAGCTATTTAGCCCGGTGGGGGCCTGAGTGCCTGACGCACTGCGGGCTGCCCGGGGCCGGGGCCCCTTTCCAGTCTTTTCTGAGGCTGCCGTAAGTATCTGTTCTGCATGGTCACGCCGTTGCCCTTTCTGTCACCTCACCTGAACCCAACCCCACCTATAACATGGGCTTAAAAGTCTTAACCGAAGGACAAACGACAGTTAATGGGCCGTCTGCGTTAGACTTCACAGCAGCTTAAACAGGAAAGGGTAGCGGGCGAGCCGAGCTGCCCCGTGGCACAGGGTGGCACAGCCGGAACTCTGAGGGCACAGCTGTGCGGCGGCAGCTGGGCTCCTAGTCACTTGGGAAGCAGAGGCTTAATGCAGTAAGGAACTTTATGCCACACCTCAAATTAATGTTGTTGCGTTTATTTCAATGCTTTCCTTTTTCCTTTTTTTAATTTAAAGTGGTGGTCAGCTGCATTTTCTCTCCCCTCAACACGGGCCATATGTTAACCCAAGTTTGGCAAACCCTGGCCTGGGACACTTACCAGACTGGCTAACCTCCAGTCCCAGCGTGCGACCTCGCTGGTCTCTAGAGGGGTGTGGGACTCTCCCACGTCCTGCGTCATGTGACTCTGACGTAACTCGTCTGCAGGGAACAGATGCGGCGTCTTCGCGGGCTCAGCTGCCCTGTGAAGATCTTCCCTGATATCTCCGGCTTCACAACCCACTGCTGTAACCCTGCCACTCCCTGCCGACCTTGACAGACGGCTTCACGTGACCCCAGGCTTCTCCCGCCCGCTTTGGCGCGTGTTTACCTTCTGCTTGAAGCACTTCCGTCAGGCTTCCTTATGCTTGACTAAATCCTGCTTACCCTTCTGAAAGGTTTCAAGGAGAACCTTCTGTCACCCTCCTGAGCCTCTCCTTGGTGTTCCTGTCACTCTTCTGTCTGTCAGAATGGCCATTGGCTTGTCTGCCCTGTTAGGCGAGTTTGGGAGGACAGGAGTAAGGTGTTCTATTTCCTCGTGCAATGCCTGGCCATAACAGGGCATAATGCTCAGCAGATGCGTCCTAGGTGGATGAATGAGAAATTGAGTGAACCACAGAAGCTGTTTCAAAGACATGGAATTCTGGGCATTTTACGGTGTGTGTGTGTGTGTGTGTGTGTGTGTGTGTGTCTAGGCTTAGCTGTCTCATGGCTAGCACACCCACTGAGTTCTTTTTACTGTGTGCTTAGCTTGCATTATTTGTGTGTGTGTGTGTGTGTGTGTGTGTGTGTGTGTGTGTCTAGGCTTAGCTGTCTCATGGCTAGCACACCCACTGAGTTCTTTTTACTGTGTGCTTAGCTTACATTATTTGTGTGTGTGTGTGTGTGTGTGTGTGTGTGTAGGCTTAGCTGTCTCGTGGCTAGCACACCCACTGAGTTCTTTTTACTGTGTGCTTAGCTTGCATTATTTGTGTGTGTGTGTGTGTGTGTGTGTCTAGGCTTAGCTGTCTCATGGCTAGCACACTCACTGAGTTCTTTTTACTGTGTGCTTAGCTTACATTATTTGTGTGTGTGTGTGTGTGTGTGTGTGTGTGTGTGTGTAGGCTTAGCTGTCTCTTGGCTAGCACACCCACTGAGTTCTTTTTACTGTGTGCTTAGCTTGCATTATTTGTGTGTGTGTGTGTGTGTGTGTGTGTGTGTGTGTCTAGGCTTAGCTGTCTCATGGCTAGCACACCCACTGAGTTCTTTTTACTGTGTGCTTAGCTTGCATTATTTGTGTGTGTGTGTGTGTGTGTGTGTGTGTGTCTAGGCTTAGCTGTCTCATGGCTAGCACACCCACTGAGTTCTTTTTACTGTGTGCTTAGCTTACATTATTTGGAATTCAACCAAGATTAAAATAAATAAACTTACTCATATCACAGAAACATGATGGGTGTGGTAGCTTACTGACCTGGATTATGGAAATCTTCACCAAGATATAAATCAATATTATGATATGTGTGTGTGTGTTTACACAGATCAAATTAAATACAGTGAAAAATCCCATTCCCAACCCCCA
The DNA here is from genome assembly GCF_030254825.1 of Meriones unguiculatus. Lineage (NCBI taxonomy): Eukaryota > Metazoa > Chordata > Mammalia > Rodentia > Muridae > Meriones > Meriones unguiculatus. The sequence goes on from NC_083356.1 coordinate 114,050,574, forward strand.
AAGTAAAATTTGACCATTTAATACAGAAAGAAAGCTGATTAATAGAATGCTATAATTCTTGCTTATCACACTGTAACAAATTAGCTCAAAACTTGGTGGTTGAAGCTAAAAATACTTATCACCTCACACAGTGTCCTTGGAGTAGGAATCTGGAAGTGAGTTGGCGGGATCTCTAGCTGGAGGTCGCCCTTGGAGGTCTGTCCAGCTGCTAAGCAGAGCTGTAGCGTCACTTGGAGAAGACTTAGCAACCCTGAAAGATCTACCTCCATCACCACCCACATGGGCTGCCTCACAGTGTGGCTGCTGGCACCCCCCAAAGCAATTCAAGCAAGGAAGAGCAAGAGACTGAGCAAGAGTGTGCAAGACAGAACAGTTGGTTTTTCTGTATTACGCTATTGGAAACAATGCAAGCTTACTTCTGTCCTACCATATTTCTTTTCTCTCTCATCATCATCATTAATTATTATTATTATTATTTTACCATTTATTCACTTTGTACCCTGGTTGTAGGAGGTTTGTGGGTTGTAGACTTGCTTCCACATTTGTCAGAAGTGACTCACTGAGGCCCGTGTACAGTCAAGGGGAAACTGATTGGTTCTTCGGTTTGGACAGACAGTGTAGGGCTCGCTGGAGCGCTCCTTACAAGGCTTCCATCAAAAATATTCTCTGTGTTTCAGATGCATGCAGAAGTACGTGCCAGATTACTGCCCAGGCCTGAGCAACAGCAGGTATTTCAATATTGTTTAGAAGTAAATGTATATTATTATCTCTACTTTCTTCATCAAACTTAATAGTAGGACTTGACTAGTTCTCAGAACGGCACATATTTATTGCATGGGGTTTTGTTTGTTTGTTTTTTGTCTTGTTTTGTTTTGTTTTTCAGGTAGTAGAAACATGATGAGAGGGCCTAGATGAAGATGAGTAAATCATGGTGGCCCTGCCGTTGCTTGCTTTTTATTTATTTGTTTATTTATTTATTTATTTACATTTTGACATGCTATAGATCAAACTTATGAGACCTCACTCATGCTAGTATAAAGAGGTTTGGCGATTTGAGATAGGATTGCAAGTAATCCAGGCTGACCTTGAACTCGTGATTCTCCTGCATCAGCCTAAGACTTGTGCCATCAGGCCTAGCCAAGAGAGCAAGGAAGTTTTACATGCTGACCCTTCTGCGCTTCACTTTTCCCTTCTGTGCATACCCCATGACATGACCCACAGTCAGCAGCTCAGTCAGCAGAAACCAGTGTCCTAAAGGTTGGACTCCTCAACCACAGGAAGTGTGGTGAATTAATTTGTCTTTATAAAATATTCAACCTCAAGCATTTCATGCGTTACAAAACTCTCTCAGATACTTGAATTACTTATATTTTATATTGAGTAGCCTTTAAAATGTATATATCTCAGACTTAAATTTTCCAGTTCTATGAGGGAGGCCTATATTGATCACAAGTTTGACACCATCAGAGAAAGGTGTTACATGTTAGGACAGAGATGATTATTGAAGGAGAACGATCCGTTTCAAGCTTCTTTCTAAGCTTCTGTATTTTGCAGCCATCCGTGCGATAAAATCCATCTTCATCCGGCTTTCTCTCCTTGTGCATGTCTACAAATTTCTCACTTTAAGGACACAGGCATCTGGATTAGCTGTCTGTCCTCGCCAGCATAACCTGATAAACTCTGTCCCCAAATATGCTCACAGTCTGAGATCAGTATATAATATAAACTTCGACATGTAAATTGGGGGGGTATATAATTCAATCTGTGCCAAAGCCCAAGGAGGCCCCTTGGCATCAGAGGCAGCAGACAAATACCCTGAGATCAGTTTTGGATTTTGTTGCTATTATCCTCACCCCCTTTTAATTTCAGGGAGCCAATGTGTGTCAAAGGATCTTTTAGGAAAAAAAAAAAATCCTTTTGGAATGAGTGAGAGTGACTGGAAGGCATCCTCTAGAGCTTCAGAAGCCAATTTCAGATTAGCTGTGGGCTACAGTCTAACATCAGCCTACACGAGGTCCCTGATCAGACCACTCCGCCTTGACAGCTCCACTGCCTTGCATTCACACTGGCTTTGCCTCGGTGTCTTAAAAGCCCAGTTTCCCCGTTCCTCAGTTTCTTTAAACATACTGCTCTTCAGCCTAGATTTCTCCACCCCCGCCCCACCTGCTTTCCTGTAGCTAAAGCTACAGAATCTGAGCTCCAGGTAAACACTCTTCTTTATAAAATCTTCGCCTGAGCTCCCCAAGGTAGCTCTGCCTCTGTAGGCATTCTCCGTTGCAGCTTCTGAGCCCTGCGACTGTGACTGTGAAACCTCGTGGTGGCTGTCATTACACGATTAACCATACAATCTGTCGCTTGCTCTCTGTCTGCCTTGTTAGATTCCTAACGCCACGATGGACAGATAGCGTCTTCCTGATAATATGATCATAACATGCTTTGTGCAGAAAATTGGGTGCTCAGCATATATGTTGAATTAGAGGCAACTAAAAACCCATGCTGGGGCTGGAGCTGTAGGGGTGGAAACATGAGGACAGACGGAGGAGACGTAACGCAGTGGTCAAGAAGGAGTGGTCAAAAGATGGGCCAAGGGGTCTCAATGCGAGGAAAGATCGCCCAGGGTAGAAATGGAGAATGAGGGCAATTAGGGTGCGGGGCACTTCCAATGTGAGGTAAATGCTGCCATGTGTGGTTAGAACCATCTTCCAGCCCATCGAAGAGAGGAGGAGTAGCAGTGCTTAGGCGTACGGGACACCTCACACTGGTTCTGGAGTTGCTGTGAGGGCAGGGATGCCCCCTTCGCATACTAACATTGCTGATGCTGTGTATGCAGACACTCACCACATGTGTTTATTTTTATAATGCTCACATGTAATGTAGGTATTTGGATAGAAATATAAAGGAGACCCAACAAACTTGAGGTGTGCACAGGATGGACATTAACACCAATGGATTCATGTGATATTCCTGGGTGACTGTTTGTTTTGCCTTGTTTTTCTTTGTTTCGCTTTGCTTGATCTGTTTCTTCAATATAGGCTCTCTAGACAGTGCTCAGGCTGTTCCTGAACTCCTGGGCTGGAGAAATTCTTCTGCCTCAGCCTTCTGAGAAGCTGGGGCTTAAGGCATATGTCACAGCACCCGGTTGGGTGAATCTTTGAAAAAGTGATAGAAAACACTAAAATCACAACAAGCCTCATGCTGGATTGTGCAGGAATTTAGGAATACATTCAAAGTGATTATCAGAGATGTGCTCAGGATTTGCTTGGATGGCTGGAATCTCTTCATGTATCTATGACTACTGCATGATAGAATTTAGTTTCAGTAATGTTTCTATGTTGGATCTTATAATTTCAAAACTCATGTAACATTCATGTAATATTTACTCTTTTTATCCCATCTTTGACCTTAAACATATATTAGGCAATACTCAAAAATGTAATATTAGGTTACTTCCATTTTTTAAAATTAATATGCTATGATAAACATCTCCAAAGGAGGTAATCAGAAGCAGGCATTGATTGGAAATGCTATGCCTTTTTAAGATGCTTAACATATCACCAAATGATCATTTACACAGTCGTAACAGTTTATATTTTTATTAGCAGGATATGACATTTAGTATTTGTCTAAATTTAAAGCTATCTCTAATTAGACATATGTGACTTACCGGGTCTGATCAAGGCATTTGTCTTGGCTTTGAGAAAATAAGAAAAAGAGGCCCTGACCATACCTGTCATTAGTGACATAAATGGTAGCATAAATGGACTTTAACTTGTGTAATAAGCATCCCAGTCTATTTACACCGGGTTCATCTAAAATGCGTATGTGTTGCCTAGATATAGAACTCTCACCGGCCCTGCAATTGTCTGGTTATCCTTCCTCCCCTCCCCCCAGAGAACCGTTTTGTTTTGGGTGAGGCATAGGATGTCTGGGTGCTAGGCTGAGGCTTCAACGCGTGGTCTCCACCTGGTTCCCCTCCACTCTGCAGTGCTGGGATGATAGATTCGGCGGCGGCAGCCCTCGCTGCAAGGAAGCTATTCTACATACGGTTCTTTTCCAGTCCCGAGATTCAGGTTAAGAGAGCCAATGCTCAAGCATTACTTGCAGAGGTTATTTTCCCGGTGATCTCTTACATATTATTATTTCAGCACAGCTGATTGGTTTTGTTTTGTTTTGTTTTGTTTTGTTTTGTTTTAGTTCTGGAGAAGACCGTACAGCTTTGCATTTGCTGCCTGGGAATTTATGGAAACCCTCCCAGCAGACAGAAGAGTCTCCTATCATCTAGAATAGAGAGAGGTTAGAGGAAAGCGATGTTATGAACAGAAAGATCAACAATTAAAAATAAGAAAGACAGAAGGGAAAGTAAAGACTGCCTTTGAAAAGTTATAGCGACAGGAGACTGAAATTAAACGTTTTATGTTGAAAATATCCTTATATTCGATTGCCTCATATAAACAGTTTTAAATTTTGAAAATCATGCCTTTCCCTCTCTCTCTCTGAATGCTGCTAAAGTTAATTTCCCCTTCAGGAAAGCGTTTATTTGATCATCCATGAGAAGTGGTTTTATTTTATGTTTTTCATTGGTGAAAGAATTTGGCTTAGAGATTTTATTAGTTATGCATGTTTGGAAACACTTTGTACGTAACACAAAGGTTTCCTCCTAAACACAAGGCTGTGATTATGTGCAGCTTTGCAGATGTAGAACTTAAATATAACATTTACCGAACGACACAACACATTATATTTTAACCCAAAGCAAACTGAACTTATATTTTACTATTTTGAGGGTTTTTTTTTTTTTAAATAAAGCTTAAGGTAAAGTTGTCTGTGAGTGCGGTGTCATCTAACTGAGTTTGGGCTGCTGTAACACAGTCCTGAAGACTGAAGACTGCTAACATAGATATTTACTCTCACAGTTCTCGATGCTGTGAGTCCAGGGTCAGGTCTCAGCCAGGAGCCTCTCCCAAGCTGCTGACTGCTGTGTTCTCATTAGACCCATTCATGGTAGAAAGACAGTAAGCTCACTCTCCGGCTTCCTCTTACTAAGGCATTGATGGTAGTTCCCAAATCCCACCTCAAGTTATCAGAATGGAAGTAAATTCCAACGTAAGAAGTTTAGTCGTGGTGAGGTTGGCAAGATGGCTCAAATTAAAGTACTTGTCACACAAGCCTGACAACCTGAGTTCAATGTCCGGAATCCACAGTGGAAAGAGAGAAGAAACTTCTGAAAGTTATTCTCTAACCTTCAAGGCATGCCCCCCCCAACAAACAAGAATAAAATAATCTTTGCAAATATTTTTAAATATTTAATAAATGCTTTTAAATAAAATATAAGAGCATCAATGTAACAAATTTGGCAATTATTTACTGATTTTACCCTTACGAACATATTCTAATTTTCTTTAGATAAAAAGGGTATTATTGAAAATGCATATTTCCTAATGTCACCTGCCATTTGAGTTAGACTACAAAGGGGGCAACTGGAAGCCTTCTGTGGGGGTGCCAGAAATGTCCATGTCCTAAGATGCCCATATATTCCTTTCTTCTTCCATCTTATTCTTTACCAAAATTCAGATGTGTGCTGTGTGGGCAGGGGTTGAAGTATTGTCTGCTAACCAAGGATGAAAAGCATAGTAAAAGTGGTTCAGGTTGGAGGGTCCTTGATGATGTCACCATGCAGTTGTCTAAACCCTGAACAACACACATCTAGTTACTTTTCTATGACACAAAACACTTGCCATCTTTAAACTACAATGGCAGTTTCCTATTATTCTGTTTCTATTATTATGCTCCTGACGTACGTAGTGACCTCATGTCTTACCAACTCCTTATCTTCATCTATTTAGATGGACAGTTTTCATATAATTTTAACTGACTGTAACAGTTTAGACTGTGTACTTAATGCTTACTTACTCTTTTTTTCATAGAAAACTTCACAATTTTATATTATTTTATAGTATGCAGTAAAAATACCACAAACTACCACTGCCTTTCTGGTTTGAGGCCTATAACTATTTAATCCCAGTCTCCAGGGACCAGCATGTTCATCAGGAGCACCCTAGCTTTCTTTTTAGTGCCCCCACTAGCTTAACCTGGGATGGAAACTTGGAGACTTGATCTGGAAAGGCTTCCGGGCATCTGTGTTTAATGTGCTCTTTATCACAGAGCAGGTATCTCTTCCTCTAACTCAGATCTTTCTATGCTAAATGCAATCAAGAAACATTTGGCTTTTTTTCCCTTTCTTTTTCTTTGCAGATGTACTGAGAAGGCAGACCTAACGCCTGCATTTACCTTTCTTCCTGTTCTTCTATTTAAACATTGCAAGCCTTTATCATTGGAGAAAAAGAACTGCTTTAAAGAAGAAAGAAAACTTTACCTGTATTTTACCTGGGGACTTTATTTTTTTCTAATAAAGCTCAACAGGGAAACCATTGTCTTGTATTAATGAAATTCTTATATAGACACAGAGAGGACAAAGCTGGGAAGAGCTAGCTTTAATTATAACAAACTGCTCTGTTCAATAATAAGTTATTAAAGTTTATTTGTATCATATTATAATGTATTTGTGTTAAAGAGCAGAACTTGCTATGAAAAGATAAAATCATGGTGCTCATAAAATGTAAAATGAATACATGCAAGGACTTTCAACCCATTAATGAGAGAGCCAGTAGATGCTAAAATCCTTTCATAAGACAACTTACAGCCAATAAGAGAAGCTGAAATGAAGAGATGTGTGATGGACGTCTTGTCAAAGGGACAGGGGTACGGAGCATGCCATTATTTATAGGGAAAGCACCAATTGCGTCCCACCAAGCACAATGTATCATTTTGTGGCTAGGAAGTATTTACATTACTGTTGGTTTTCTACACCAAACATGGTTATTAGATTTTTCACATAGCCAGGGAATTCCAAAGTTTTTTGTAACTTTTCCATATCTGTAACCTGACAAGGTATAACCAAAAGTTTGTGAACTTTTCTGATCTCCAGGCTAGGAACTGGCTTTATGGAAACTGGCTTTATGGAAACTGGCTTAATGACCTTTGCCACAGGAAGCAGTTAAAAATTGGGGTGGTCAGAACCCGGATGAAGGAAAGCTAACAAGGCAAAATATCCTTTCCCACCTAACTCAGAAGGATGTTAAGAGTTTGGACCCTAGAGCTTTAACACATTTCTGTCACTGACCATGTGTGTGCCTAGGGGATAAGCTATATTTAGTCTTTCCAAACTCCAATTTATTTATCTCTGTATAATGAGGTCATTAGTAGTACCAAATTGATGTGCTTGTTGAAGGGGATGAAATGTGATGACCTAAGTAGAATGCTTTGCATAATCACTGGCTTTGCAAAGTGACAATTAAATGTTAATTGTCATCATTAACATTTTATCAATATTACAGTTGTCTCTTAAGGGGAACTGATATGTTAAAGCAAAATCTGCTCCTGAGTGTGTAATAACATCAAATTATTTCTTTAAATAGCATAACTGAGGTATAACTGGCATCTGATAAACTCGGTGTATTTAAAGCGCACAGCTTGAGAAGGGCATTAGACATGTGTTTTGGGAAACCATGTCTACAGTGCACAGCCACATTGCCCTAAAAGCTTCCTGTGACACCCCGACCTCTCCCTATTTCCGTTTGTCTCTACTTTGTTCCTATCGCTTACGGTTTTTAGAAAATGTATAAATGGAGGACATAGTGGACATCCTTTTTGCCCAATTTATTTCATTCTTCATAATCATTCTGAGCTATATTCATGCCGGAAACTCTACTTTCCTCTTTTCTACTGCAAAGTGGCATTCCATTCTAGCTATGCAGTCTCCTCCTCATCCCTTTACCTGTCCTTATATATTTTGGCTGTTTTCCATTGTTACTTATTACAAATAAAGACGTCAAAACTGTTCGTAGACGTGTGTGTATAGACAAACGAGTTTATTTTGCTTGCGCAGCAGGGTTACTGCGTCAGAGAGTGGCTGTGTACGGAGCATTGCAGGAGGCAGGCAGCCTGGTTTCCAAACTGGTCGCTGTGTACGGAGCGTTGCAGGAGGCAGGCAGCCTGGTTTCCAAACTGGTCGCTCTTCACTCCTGCCAGCAGCGCACATCCTCACTACTCCATATTGCCATCCTCTCTTCCCACGGTCAGCTTTAATTTTGACTAATCTAATAGTTTTGTGGTTGTATCTTGTTATAAGTTGAACTTATAATGACTAATGAGATTAAGCCTCTTTTATGTATTTCTGACTTGAACTTCTGATTTAATGTAAAATGCTTTGCTGAACTATTATGGGATTCTGGTCAATCAGGTGATAAACTCATGCTTAATGTACTTCTAGTGTGAACTCACAGGCATAGCAGGATCAATGTAAAAGTTACACCTAGAACACAGAACATAGACATCTCCATGGGTTCACTGACAGGCAGAAATGTGAGTGAATCTGTGAAGCTGACCAAAGCAGGGTGCCTGCTCCCATTCAGGATGGACACTTAAGGAAGATAGAAGAGAAAGAGTTTGGTTGCCTTCTTCCTTACAGTGCCTTCTTACCTGGGGCCCTCAGAAGATGAGAGCCAAGGAAGCAAGATGTCTGTGAGTGGCTCAGGCAAACTGCTCCAGCAGTCCAAGGCCTTAGTGCTTCATGAGCTCATTGGTCACAACCATGAGCAAATATTAAAATGCAGCATAAACTCAGTTCTGCACTTGAAATACAGATGGAGTAAATTAATCTCAACAAGCAGAAGCAAGAACCATTTTAATCGGAAACTGTCCTTAAGCCTCAATTGGCTGTTCCCGGCTGCCTGGGGAGGATGTCATTTTTCTCAATGCTGTAGCCTCTGGTAGGCTGTTTTTGTTTGAGTCAGTAAGAAATGTGCCACTCTCTCTTGGGCAAGAAAGTCTAATTAAAGTCACTGGGTCACACAAGGAAGGCAGGAGAGTAGGAAGGACACTTGTGAGGGGACGGATTTTTAGAGGGAGAAGGACAGGGACAAGAGACAAGAATATTGGGTGAAAATGATAGACAGTCCTTAGAAAAATGCACGAGACTGTCAGATTATGAATGTTTTGAGAGAGGGGTTCTCTGTGTGGCCTCAGCTGTCCTGGAACTTGTTCTGTATACAAGGCTGGCCTTGAACTCAGAGATCTGCCTGTCTCTGCCTTCCCCAGTGCTGGGATTAAAGGTATGTGCCACCACATCTGGTTTAATTTTTAAATAAATTTTATGAAGAAAAAATTCAATGATAAACTCAGAAGTAATTGAGGAGAAAAAAAAACAGGAGAAACTAATGACAGCAAGGAATATAAAATAATAAAAGCACTACTGTGTCAATTAGTGCGTCCCTAGCACTTTACACACTATGAACAATCAAACCACAGAACCACACAAATCCACCCCAGATGAAATCAGTTTTATGGTACAATAGGAAAGAATATGAAGCTAGGTAGGGTTTTTATTTTTTATTTTTCAAAAAAAGAAATGAGCATGACTTTCATAATATGGAATAGGATGACAGGGAACAAATATGGGTAAAAACACACAGATACAAAAAGCAGTAAGATTCATTGGCGATACAAACTACACTCAGAACAGAAAACATAGAAGATGGATGAAGTCTAGCCATGCCTGGTAAATTGCAAGCAAAAGCTGTATGCCTTTTATAGTTCTTTCCATCAAAAAAAAAGGAATCTGGTTGTTATTCCTTCAGTTTGTGCTGGGCAACGTACCTGTTTTTGCCAGTGGGATGCTAGGTTGGAGCCTCAATGCTGGAGGGTGGGACACCTCAGTATATTTGCTGCTGTGAACACTAACGGTATCTGTCCTTGTGAGTTTCATGTCAAAGACTCAAGCTAGCATCATTTGGGAAGACGACTCTCAGCTGGGAAATGCTTCTATCAGACTGGCCTGTAGGGAGGCCTGTAGGGAATTTTCTTAGTGATAACGCGCGAGGACCCAACCCACCGGGATGGTGCCACTCCTGGACTGGTGGTCCTGGGATGTGTAAGGAAGCAGGCTGGGTGAGCTGCAGGGACAGTGCAGCAAGCAGCGGTCCGCCATGACTTCCGCTCAGTTCCTGCTCCCAGGTTCCTGCCTGGCATTCCGACCCTGACTTCCTTCCACGATGGACTGTGATCTGAAACTGTGAGCAAAATAAACCCATTTCTTCCTCAGCGATGGTGTTTCATCACAGCAACAGAAGCAACAACTGAGACAGCATTATATTGAAAACAAAACAACAAAATCTTGGGTGAGCCTTTCTAAACCCACTGGCCCCTAAAAAACTCATTTTAACCTCTGGTTCCATGTGTTTAACTTTGATTCCACATATAAGTAACATCATGCCATACTTGTATTTCTGTGTTTATTTCATTTAGCATAATGTATAAATGGTGAACATTTTTGAAAGCTATATATATAAATTTAATATACCCTAAGGCTGCTGAAAGCAGGTCATAAGGGCCCTCCGCAGACAGACAAATGAAGCAATAGAGAAGCTGCTGAGTTTGACTTTAATTGTTTTGTAATGCACACTCACAGCACATTGCATAGCTTAACTCTATATTTTAAAAGTTCAATTTTATTTTAACAAGCCAGGGGGGAAAGACAGCAACAGAGCAAAAGCAGCAAACTTAGAATCAGGATAAAAAGTATCTTAAGAGTCTGGAAGTTAAAAAACAAAACAAAACAGAAAAGCCGCAAATGAAGCCTGCTACTCAAACCACACCTACAGATTGCTTATGTGGCCTGTGCCTCACTAGACACTGGGGACACCTGCTGTGCTTGAGTGTCCACTGGTGACCAGAAGAGTTCCTAAGACTCTTTAATTGAGCATGTCACAATTCTGTGAGTAAAAGTATCACCTGATAGTGTCTGCTTAACCAGGGAAGAAAGCAGCAAATACAGACATTTGTTATTTAAAGGAATAAACAGTGTCTTTTTCGCTCCATTGGCTGAATTTGAACATTTAGAAATGTATTGCTGTTTCTCTCAGTATTTACATTGTCATGCTTGCTTAAAAGTCCCATGTTGATAGAAACAGTATTTTCCTTTTTTTTGTTACATTGTGTAATGTTTTAAATTGTATTCGTGGGAAATCCTTTTTTTTTTCTGTGTTATTTAGAGGAATTCTCTTTCTCAAGAGGGAACTGTTTTTCCTGATAGCCTCTTTTTTTCCTTTTATTATTATTATTAATTACACTTTATTCATTTTGTATCCCCATAAGCCCCTCCCTCCTCCCCTCCCTTCCTCCCCTTTCTGCATGCATGCCCCTCCCCAAGTCCACTGATAGGGGAGGTCTTCCTCTCTTTCTTTCTGATCTTAGACTATCAGTTCTCATCAGAAGTGGCTGCATTATCATCTCCTGTGGCCTGGTAAGGCTGCTCCCCCCTCAGGGGGAGGTGATCAAAGAGCAGACCAATCAGTTCATGTCAGAGACAGTCCCTGTTCCCATTACTATGTAACCCACTTGGACACTGAACTGCCATGGGCTACATCTGTGCAGGGGTTCTAGGTTATCTCTATGAATAGTCCTTGGTTGGAGTATGAGTCTCTGTGAAGTTCCCTGTGTTCAAATTTTCTTGTTCTGTTGCTCTCCTTGTGGAGTTCCTGTCCTCTCCAGATAGCCTCTTTTTATGTGAAATATTGGTTTTGGATTATTTGGAGTCACAGGAAGATCAGAAGCTAATATTTTTTGGTAGTGAAAATTATAAATAAAGCTTTCCCCATCCTCTCTTTTGAACATTTGCTCAATTGTATTAGAAGGCTATTATTTATGAAAACCAAGTTATGGTATTAGTAAATAAGATAGAGCCGAGGATTCTCAATTAGCTACCTACCAAACTAAGGAACTTAATTGTCGTTTGGGTCTGTCTGTTTTTCTGGGGAATGACTTGCCTCTCGCAGGCTGACGCCTAACTGCTCTGCATGATTGCTTCTCACTGCAGTCTCTACCTCACAAACAATCTCATTTCACTTTTATCCATCCTGAGCTGTTAACATGCTGTGTTTCTTCTATGGGGAAAAACATGCCTTTTTGCAATTTACACTCTTGACTGTAAAGCATTTCCTTTACTGTTTCTGCAGGTGACGTATTAACCTATTGAAGACAGTAGGAGTTCCATTTTATGTCAAGGCTGGTTTAAAAGTTTCTTAATTTCCCGCAGAGCCCACACGCACGCACGTTTGTGTGTGTGTGTGTGTGTGTGTGTGTGTGATAATCACACATGTGTCCTTCGCTATAACGCTGCACCTTTTTCTGTGGGACAGGCCACCTCATACAACCTGGAGCTAGACTAGAAACCAGCAAGCCCAATGACCTTCCTGCCTCTACTGCTCCACCCACAGCCCTGGAACCCTAGGCATATCCGCCAGTACCTGGCCTTGTAAAGGGGCCAGGGGAGTTAGGCCAGCTCTCTACCTCTGGATAGCACGGCACTCTTGTCTCCTGGGTCACCTTCCCAGTCCCCATAGCTATCCTAAAAAAACAAAATGAAGGAGAGCTTAATTTTCCTCTTTTTCCATCAGTTTGTCCCCTTTTTCTTTCTGTATTTTCTCGTAGTTCAGCCCCATCGCCACAGAATGAAACTAGTAAGGACCGAGGTGTATAGAGAGGCATGGGCATATCTGTCCCCATATGGTGTGGAAGTGACTCGGGGGGCACTCTGGACTGGCTGGAGGTGCCCGTGCAATGACGTCATCGGGCTCTAAGGACTTCCCAGTACGACCCACTTTCAATCTCTTGCCTGAGTTAAGCCTTATGCCCACTCCCCAATGTCTGTCAATATTTTTACTTTTGTTTATTTTACTTGAACAGATTTTATCCTCAAAAGTTACCGTGTAACTTTTTCCAATTTACCTAAAACCAATATTAAACATCTTTCCACACCAATGAAATTTGATGGACACAAAATACCCATCTCATGGAACAGTTTTCTCTTTTTCATCTTTTTGTAGTTCTGGGGATCCAGCCCAGGACTTCAGATATGTTACACAAGTGCTGTGCTATGTGCTGGTCTCAAGAGAGCTCAACATTAGGGAATGTAAGATGTTTTTTTTTCTTTTTTCTTTTTCTATATCACAAGGTGAAGAGTTTTCTTACATAACTCTCTCACGCAGGTGTTTTCCTTAGGATAAATGTCTGAAGGCAGAAGCTTAGGACAAACAACATGGTTGGTTTTAGGATTCTGAGCCATTCCACACTTGCCATTCAATGACCACTCTGGGACTGCTCTGGCCAGCCTGTACTCCCTGCCTGGGAGCCTTTGATTGTCAGTAGCAAGAGACATCACACTGTAACACACATGGCGCTGTTGCTGGTGTCAGTACTTTGTTTCTTTGCTCAGCAAAGTTTGCCCCAACTTTGTCTACTGCCTCATGTTGCGTTGTGTTGTTTGCATCTTAAGAAATGGTGAGATTCACACCTTCCTGTTGTCCTTTCCTTTGTCGCAAGGGTTCATCTGTGTGATCAGAACAGTACAGCAGGAAATGTGGTATGCTACTTTGGAAAGTCTGTTAGGGGTGGCATTGAGGTTTCTGTTGTCCTCTCTCTCTCCCTCCCTCCCTCCTCTACTCTGTTGGGTGCCACTTGCCGGATTATAAGACAATCCCTTATGGGAGAGGAAGTAAAGTTTTCAGTCAGCAACTAGCAAGGTGTTAAGACCTGCCAAGTTCAGTGTGAATGAGCTTCAGATGGATTCCTTTCAAGGTTAGCTTTTAAAGAACTGTAGCCTCTGCTGACAGCTTGGCTGCAACCTCCTGAGACGCTCTGAGCTAAAGATATCCAGCACCTGGTAAGCTGCTACAAGATTCCCACTCACAGAAATTAGGAGGCTGTGCATGTTTGTTCTTTTAAGCTGCTACATTTCTGAGATAATTTCCCACTCAGCAATAGAAATTGGATACTCCCCATACTGTAGCAGAGATTGAGTTTTTAATAAAAACATTCTGCCCTGTGGAGTCCAGATGGCTCCACAGGTGAGTTCTATCAGATATTTAATTAAGAAGTAAGATTGGACTTACAGAAACTCCTTCAGGAGAGGTGAACATGCAAGTCACAATTAATTTTATGAGATCACCATAATGCTATTACCCAAACTAGACAATATTATTACAAAGAAAATTTGCAGACCTATTTTAGCTCCTAATCAGAGACACAAACAATCTTAGCAAAATATTGGCACATCAAATTGAGTAATATATTAAAACCATGTCATATCCCAATCACCTTACATTTAGAACATTGTTGCAAGAGACTGTTTTGTTTTGTAGAGACAGGATCTCAGTACGCAGCCTGTGTGAGCTTCCCTTGCCTCCACCTTCAGGGTGACGGGACTACCAGCATGCACTGGGATGCCCAGCAAGATCAGTTCCAGTATCAAAAATCTCTATGTGCAGAGGGTATAGCTCAGGGACAGAATGCTGGTCTAGCAATACAGGTTTCATCTCCAGCTTCGTCATAAATAACAATAAATAATAAACAGCTCAGATTTCCTTGTGACCAACTAAGGAGGAAACCCCATAATGATTTCAAGAATTACAGAGCTAGAATTAGACGTATATGAACCTGTTTGTAACAACAGATAGTGTACACGCAGGAGAAGATAATTGCTTAGTGTTGAAATGTTAGGACCCCTATCACTACCTGTTCTGATCAGCATCGTTGTAGGAAGATATTCTAAACAATTTAATGAAGAACAAAGAGGTAAGGTTGGAAGGGAAAAACCTTATTCCATGTCATGTAATTGTATACGGAAAAATCCTAAAATAGTTCCAAAACATACTATAGGTAGTTAGTTTAATCTGTTGAGAATCTCAAGACAGGATATAAAAGGCAGCTACTTTGTCTCTATGCTAACAATATACAATTGAAAAAGAAACCTTACAAAAAGAATCGTTTGCATTAGCATCCTAGAAAGATAAAATTCCTAGAAATGAATTCACAGAAGGACTGGTACAGGAAAAACAGCTAAATGTGGCTGAGGACAGCTAATGTAAATGGACAAAACCAAATACAGGTGCCTTGTTCTCTGCAGGGAAACCTGATGAAAGATGAAATGCTTCCTACTTAGAGCTCTAGAGCCAGTTCTATCTCAACAAAGACAACCACATGAGATCCACAGAAACTGACAAGTCATTTTAGAAACTGACATGAAAAACAGGAAGAAGCACAACAACCAAAATAACACAAGAAAAGGGAATGTTAGCACTGCTTAATTTCAAGACTTAGGTAAAACACAGTGATCCAAACGGTATGGTTCAAATGCAGACAGACAGATCAATAGTGTAGAAAAAAGATCCTGAAAATACACCAGTTTTGGACAAATGATTTGTCATCAAATTATCAGAGCGATTCTATTGTGAAGGAAAATTTATAGCCAACATTGTGGGAACATTTGGATACTTATATGGAGAAAAGGTAAAAATTGTGTACTGGGTCTGATGCCGTATTATTATCGACAGCAGGTCTGAGGGCACTTGGTTTCCAATGTCAAAGCTGCTCATATAAGGCTTTAGGAGTCATGGTGAGGCAGCTTTTCAACCTTGGGTAGTATTAAGATTTCCTATCTGGAACACAAAATGCACAAATCACAAAACGAAATTAGTAATTGTAATGTACAATTACAGGTTAAAATGGACAAAAGAAAAATATATTCATTGTCAATGGTCTAACAAAAGCATCAAAATATCTACCACCAGAAATACAAATTAGAACCACAACGAGGGTATTCCAGCCACAAATCAGGGAGTTGAAAATAGAAAAGCTTTTGTCACCAGTCAAGGATGTGAAACTTCAAAATTCATAGGTGTGTGGATTTATTTCTGGGTCTTCTATGCGGTTCCATTGATCCTCCTTTCTGTTTCTATGCCAGTACCATGCAGTTTTTATTACTGTTGCCCTGTAGTACAGCTTGAGATCAGGAATGGAGATACCTCCAGATGATCTGTTGTTGTACAGGATCGTTTTGGAGATTCTGGGTTTTTTGTTTCTCCATATGAAGCTGAGAATCTTTTTTTCAAGGTCTGTAAAGAATTGAGTTGGTATTTTGATGGGAATTGCATTGAATCTGTAGATTGCTTTTGGCAGTATGGCCATTTTCACAATGTTAATCCTACCAATCCATGAGCACGGGAGATCTTTCCATCTTCTGATATCTTCTTCGATTTCTTTCTTCAGAGACTTGAAGTTTTTCTCAAACAGGTCTTTCACTTGCTTGGTTAGGGTCACACCAAGGTACTTTATGTTATTAGTGGCTATTGTGAAGGGTGTTGTTTCCCTGATTTCTTTCTCAGCCTTTTTGTCTTTGGTATATAGGAGGGCTTCTGATTTTTTTGAGTTGATTTTGTATCCTGCCACTTTGCTGAAGGTGTTTATCAGCTGAAGGAGTTCTCTGCTTGAATTTTTGGGGTCGCTCATGTATACTATCAAATCATCTGCAAATAGTGACACTTTGACCTCTTCCTTTCCGATTTGTATCCCCTTGATCTCCTTTAGTTGTCTTATTGCTCTGGCTAGGACTTCAAGTACTATGTTGAAGAGATATGGGGACAATGGACAGCCTTGTCTTGTCCCTGATTTCAGTGGGATTGATTTAAGTTTCTCTCCATTGAGTTTGATGTTATCTATAGGCTTGCTATATATTGCCTTTACTATGTCTATGAATACTCGATATTCGACAAAGAAGCCAATTCCATTCAATGGAAAAAAGACAGCATCTTCAACAAATGGTGCTGGACCAACTGGATGTCTACATGCAGAAAAATGAAAATAGATCCATATTTATCACCCTGCACAAAACTAAAGTCAAAGTGGATCAAGGACCTCAACATAAAACCAGATACCCTAAATCAATTGGAAATAAAAGTGGGGAGCAGCCTAGAACTCATTGGCACAGGAGACAACTTCCTGAACAGAACACCAACAGCACAGGCTCTAAGAGCAACAATCAATAAATGGGACCTCATGAAACTGAAAAGTTTCTGTAAAGCAAAGGATACCGTCATCAAAACAAAACGACTGCCTACAGATTGGGAAAGAATCTTCACTAACCCTTTATCTGACAGAGGACTAATATCCAGTATATATAAAGAACTAAAGAAGCTGAAAAGCAGCAAACCAAGTAACCCAATTAAAAAATGGGGAACAGAGCTAAACAGAGAATTCTCAACAGAGGAATATCGAATGGCAGAAAAACACTTAAAGAAATGCTCATCCTCATTAGCCATCAGGGAAATGCAAATCAAAACGACCCTGAGATATCACCTTACACCCATCAGAATGGCCAAGATGAAAAACTCAAGCGATAACCCATGCTGGAGAGGTTGTGGAGAAAGGGGAACCCTGCTCCACTGCTGGTGGGAATGTAAACTGGTACAACCACTCTGGAAAGCTATCTGGCGCTTTCTAAGACAAATAGGAATAGTGCTTCCTCCAGACCCAGCTATACCACTGCTAGGTATATACCCAAAGTTTGTTCAAGTACACAAAAAGGACACTTGCTCAACCATGTTTATAGCAGCTCTATTTGTAATAGCCAGAACCTGGAAACAACCCAGATGTCCATCAACGGTGGAATGGGTACAGAAATTGTGGTATTTTTATACAATGGAATACTACTCAGCAATCAAAAAGGAGGAAATCATGAAATTTGCAGGCAAATGGTGGGATCTAGAAAAGATCATTCTGAGTGAAATATCCCAGAAGGAGAAAGACAAACATGGGATATACTCACTTATATAGACCTATAAGATATGATAAACATAATGAAATCTATACACCTAAAAAAGATAATCAATTGAGCGGACATGGGGTAAGATGATCAATCTTCATTTAGAAAGACAGATGGGATGTGCATTGAACGTATGACAGGAGTCTACTGAGCGCATCTGAAAGACTCTAACTAGCAGTGTTTTCAAAGCAAAGACTCATGACCAACCCTTTGGCAGAGTACAGGGAATCATAAGTAAGAAGGGGAGTTAGTCTGATGGGGAAAGGATAGGAGCTCCACAAGGACCAAATATATCTGGGCACAGGGTCTTTTCTGAGACTGACATTCAACCAAGGACCATGTATGGATATAACCTAGAACCTCCACTCAGATGTAGCCTGTGGTAGCTCAGTAACCAATTGGTTTCCCAAAGTGAGGGGAACAGGGACTATTTCTAACAGGAACTCAATGACTGGCTCTTTGGTCTCCCCACCCCTGAAGGGAGGAGCAGTCCTGTTAGGCCACAGAGGAGGGCTTTGCAGCCAGTCCTGAAGATACCTGATAAAACAGGATCAGATGAATGGGGAGGAGGTCCCCCCTATCAGTGGACTTGGAAAGGGGCACGGTGGAGATGAGGGAGGGAGGGAGGGAGGGACTGGGAGGGAATGAGGGATCGGGATCGGGACATGGCTGGGATACAGAGTTAATAAAATGTAACTGATAAAAAAAAAAAAAAAAAGAAAAGAAACTTCAAAATTCCCATTCTGGTATTGGGGAAAAAATGTAAAACAAATTTGAAAAATAGCTTGGCAGTTTCTTATGAAGAAAAAAATGCATCATTCTTTTGTCCAATATTGGATGTTTTCTGTTTAACCAAGAGAAATGAAAACATAAACGAGGAGACTGAACAAAAGATTGACTAATGTTTCTAAACTCACAAAACAATAAAACTGAAGAATGCCAGAGTCCCTGCCAACCACTAGGAGAGTGAATTGACTATTGCCATATTGATAAGGCAAAGTATCACTAAGCTATAAATAAAAATAACAACATAAATATATTTTTAAGAGATACAGGGTGAAAGAAGGTGGTAAAGGCACATATTTTATTGTTTCCATGTAAGTGAAGTTCCAGACTTGCAAAGTTATTCCACAAAGACAGAACTCAGAATTGTTCTGGGAGGGAGAGATTGATCAGTAGAAGAGGCACTGGGAACTTTTTGAATTCATGGGTGACACAGATGCACGCATTAAAATCGAACAATGCTTTTATAAATCTGTGCATTTCATTGTGTTTTAATTACACATCAATATATCTTCGACTATATCGTTTTAGTTCTTCGTTAGAGCATCCTTCGTTGGAGCAGTTCAGTAGTTATCACATGTTAGATTTGCTGAAGTGGGACTGTCCCTGAGCATATACATGAATCTGTATGTGGTGAGTATTGTCATACCTTGAATAGCAAGGGTATGAGGAAGTGTGGAATGGAGGTGGGGATTGGACTGGGGAAGAAGAGAAGAGGAATTAGAGAATCATGGGATGGGGATTTAGGGGCCCTATCCAGAACTGTCCAAGGTCTGACTCAAGGGCAAGGTAGGAAGCCACCTTTTGCACAGTTACTCAAAAATGACAAAAGACATGAGAGAGAAATCCGTAATTACAGCAGGCCTACCTGAAACCTCTTTACACACGTAATTCAGAAATCATCTGACTTCGTGAATTCTTTGAATGTAGGACAACCTTTGTGGAGTGGCTTGACTCATAGAGAGCTGCACATTGAGTGAAGTCTACTACAGAGCTGTTGCACAGATTTTGTTGTTATAACAGGAATAAGCCTTTGCTACCACCATCATCTTTCAATACTCAGGTCAAGGGCATCTGTGCATTACAACTGATGCCATCCAGAACTAAAGATGCTATGTTGTTTTAGAATCTTGTTATTTGATGTAGTGACACTGGTGACTAATACCTCCTGAGTTCTTAAGCTGTGCCTAGGAGCATTCAGCTTGTCCCCAGGACTTTATGTTAAAAAAAAAATAACAGTAGGATTTAGTAATGTTATTATTTTTACTTTACAGACAAAACAGGAGTTACAGCCAATACTGCTCATCTGACAATGGCTGAGCCCGGAGTATCTCTCTTAACCAATATTCTATGATCCAAGGGTGTCAGTTTGCATGTGATTGAGTGCTTAAACATTTTTCTTTTAAAATATTCTATGTACAATGTGGTGTTAGGTTTGCCATCCCCTTTTCTCGGGGTTGATTGTTTATTTTCAGCAGCCTTATGTCTGCATTCCTCAATTCTAAACTGAAGCTTTTACCCAGCATGAAAACATTAATACATTTTTTCCTGGAGAGATGGATTATTAGCAAAAATAGATGATAATATTCTGTAGCAATAAAAATAGCAAGATCTACGGGACAGAGGCAATGGCATTTTCTAGAATAATCTTAGCTGAAAACGAGTGAATCACCTTGAAGGAGATAAATGGTTATAAGGTGACACCGCTGTCCAATATGGACAAACAAGGAGTGACAGGGGCCTTACAGAGGAGGACACCCCACAGGCACACACACTCTGAATGACCAGAGGGGGCCACATGCTTGCAGTCCCACCTCTGATGGAAGCAACCGGGTTTTCCTCTAGATCTAGTCTAAGATGTTACTTCTAGGAAAAGCTAGCTCATTTGGGAAGGTGACAACATCTTTTTTTGTACTTACTGTCATCTGAGAGAGGAGAACCAGGATGGGGAAAGATTCTACAGACCTGTTCTTGGGTTTCACATCATTCACACGTCTTCAGCTAGCTAGCGGCACTGAACTACTGTGTAACGTAAGTGTTTGAAACCTATACTGTGCCAAGCATTTGCCTTACCAGTTATTTTTAATTTGCCATAATTCAGCACAACACCTTTAATTGAAGTTTTCAACAGGGTAATCTCATCACTCACCAAGAAGAGGTGTTCTCAAGTATCTTGGAAACAGAGGAGCTTTGGTAGAATTAAATGTTCTGCGTTAGGCAATCCAAGTTTTTTGGGGGAGAGGAAAACCATAAGAAAAGCTTTTACATTCTTGGGTAATGGGAGGGGCCACATTTAGGGATAACATGGACTCCTGACCCACACCGAAAACTTATTTGATTCTGTAAAAGTATAAAGTGTAACAAAAGTCAAAGATGAAACCCAGGCTGCTGAAAACAATAATCAGAACAAATGTGACATTGGTGACTGCCTTCAGGACAATACCTCTTGTAAGTTATTTAGAAAACAACAATGCTTGGAATAGCAAAGCATATGAACAGGTAATTGAAAGGGGATGAAATTTAAATGGCTCTCGCATTTGTAAATCAGTGTTCAACCCCCCTATGAACCAAGAGAATACAAATCTGAACAACGATGAAATATCATTTCTCAAATAATCACAGTCACATTCAAAAGCAGCAGTGTGAGGTGATACTGAGCTGTCAGGAAACACATCATCTCCCGCGTCATTTGTGATTCTTGATGGCTTATGAGGATAAAAGAGAAAATAGTGTCTTTCAAAATCTTAACTGTGTATCTTTGATTCATCAATTCCTCCTCTTGTGGTAACAGCTTTAGAATGATCTGAAATTGATGGAATTTTTTAGTTACCTCCGCGTACACCTTCAATCAGATTCTCCAAGTATTAGTATTCAATCACATTTACTTTCTTCACCACACATATTGCTTTTTTTTAACAAAAAATTCTTTATTCTATAATTTATCATTTTGTATTTACTAAAATCTAGGATTTTTTGAATTGTTAATTTTTACATATTTGTTACAATTAAGAAATTAAAACTGATAATCTTACTGTCAAGAGAACTCTCCATATTTTGTCAATGTTATGAATAATGTGCTTTATAGCAAAAAAAAAGTCTATGGTTGTATTCAACTTACTGTCCTTCTGGGTCAATCTTGAAATGGCCTTTTCATCTTTCTGTAGATGCTATGGCACTGACAGTTTTGGAAGAAGCAAGGTAGAATTCTCCCCATTTGTATTAACCTGGTGTTGCCTAAGTTATTTTCATGATGGACACTGTTCACAGAAACACGTCAGAAGCCTGGTAAGCTCTTCCTGGGTCCACCATGCCACGGATCATTGGCCGCAGTTCTGTCTGCTGAAGTGCACCATCACATCTGAGCAGCTAGTTAGAGCACTGCTTGCCAGGTTTTCCTCGAAATGTCATTTTTCTCTTTATAATTCGAAAGTATTTTCTGAATATGATTTTGGTATTACGGGGATATTTGGATACTCCTTAACTTCAATCACCCACAATGACTCATCCCTAAATTAATTTTCAGTGTTGTTTAACAAATGGTGATTGTTCTAATTTCCATATCTTTACATCTCTTAGTCTATTTTACATTGTCTGGTAGATTGTTTTACTTTTGTTTTTTCATTTATTTTTTAAATATAAGAATGTAATAATAAAATTTAATATTACTCAATAAAATAATATGTATAAATACTTATAAGTGTCTAATAGTGACACCACAATTTATATTAAGAAATAATCTTTCTGTGTGATACTCTAACTGTACTTGCGAGGATCATAAATGAGACCTCTTGTGAGCTAGCAACTATTTCGTTTTGATTTCTCCCAGTCCTAGTTTCTGGTCCAGCATGATGGCCCATCTTAATCTACATTTCCTAAGCCAAGAATCAAGGAATTATCCTTCTTTTTTGTCCATTTCTGTTGTCTTCAATTTCCTGAGAAGTTCTGTTTTTATTGAGTGGAGAATAAAATCAATAGACAAAGATATTGGCATAAATAGTAGAGGACACTGTTGCTGTTTTCATAATTTTGGAGATTTTTACACATAGCCTTTAGTAGTGAAAAAGTAGAGTGGATATCAACATTTATCAGGAACAAATTAAAGATTCTAATGAGTAATATTTAGAGAACACACTCCACGAGATATCACATAAGCATTGAAAACACTGAGGGCTCTATTATACTTTTGTGTAAAGGAACCTAACATATAGGATATTTTACAAGAAGAAAGATAAATTAACAGCCACTGGATAGTATCTATTGTAAATAATATATATGTTTATTTATTCAAGCAGAAAAATTGAAAACTCTGAAAGTTTACAAACTTTACTAGACACCTTTATTGTTGCTATGACAAAAATGTACTTGACAAAAACAACTTAAGGAAATGTTTGAGGGGATACAGTCCAGCACATCATGGGAGGAGTGGAGTCACATTTCATCCACTGTCAAGAAGGAGAAAGAGGTGACTGCTGATGCTCTTTTCATGTATTCTCCTTGTTTAGTGCAGAGCCCACCCTCTGCATGGGTTTTCCCCCTCAGTCATGTTTCCAGTCAAGTTGCCAATAAAAATGAAGATACACTAACCCACTTTTTTCAACTTGTGAATGGAATAAGAGACAAATTGAAAGTTTTGCATATTCGTGATTTTGCATGAATTTTATCATATTTTAAATCTGAAGTATGAATTTGAAATTAATGAACACAAAGTAAAAAATGCAAAATAACTTGAACATTAGTGGCTTACAAGAAGATAAAATATTATACGGGAAGGTAAGGAAAATGAGCCACATTGTACATCAGTAAATTCTAGGATTATTAACTCACTGATTGGTCTGTGACAGTTGTCTCTGATGGTGTCAGTTTTGTTCCGAGTTTATTTAGTGTCAATCAAATGCTTTCTTGTGCACACCGATGTTAATTTAACTAGAAAAAACTTGAAATATGACCAAGTAGGATGAGTAGAGACTTCCGGGATGTATTTCCCATCTATTTGTCCACCCTTGACTTCTCCAGGAGCTACGGGATAGTTTTCATGCCATCACAGACTTACTGGGCAGTGACCTTGCCAACCTAGTTCACATGAAGCAAGCTTCCGTGCTTATCCAGGAGGGTTGGATACTATATTGTATGATATGCATATGGAGCAGAATTTCCTTAACCTTGAAGACAGTTGTGAAAACAGAGTCTTCTAGGCAGGAAGGGCACAGTGAATGTCCTGAGATGGCAGTGTGCCATCCCACTGCCTGATGATCAGGTGAAGGCCCTTGTGGAGAGCAAGGGCAATGACTGAGGGCAATGAAAGGGAGAGACAAGACCTTAGACAGAGGATCATCTGTGGACATACAGGAGATCTGGGCAAGGACAGGATAAGGAACGAACAGAGTGCTGAGGAAGGTCAGATGAATGAGGTGATTTGATTCCTACTTTAGAACCCCTTTGGCTGCCAGGTCTGGGGAAGACAAGTATGGGGAGGCCAGCAGAGGAAGGAATCTCAATAGGAGACTTGCAACAGTGCAGGTAAGAGCGGGTGATAGTTTAGGTTATGGTGATGAGGACGGAAGTGATGTCTTCACAGTTGGTAGGCTGTATTTGTGGAACAGAGGAGCGGCATAGGTGAGCAATGGGAACTTCTGGGGTTTTATTATGAACCTCATTATTGAAACAAAAGGAATTGATGTTTCTTGACACAGAAAAGAGATGGGGAATACAATGCTTGAGAGGAAATTAATGTGTGTAAGATATAAGTTATATATGTGAGCCTAGAGTTTAGAGACAAAATGAGACTGGAAAGAAATAGTTAGGAACTGCTCATTTGTTAGTTATTTAAACCCTTGATATCAAATGATTTTACCATAAGAAATCATCAATAGATATGACTCAACCTGTATATTATCACATCTGTAGAAGACAAGGGTCCAGAATTGGCTCAGAGATGATCTGCCACTAGCTCTACAAGATTATCTTTTTTATCATTAATTTTTATTTTTTATATTAATTACAGTTTGTTCACTCATTGTAGCCCCTTCCCTCCCTCCCTTCCAATCCCACCCTCCTTCCCTCATCTCCTCCCATGCCCCTCTCCAAGTCCACTGCTAGGGGAGGTCCTCCTCCCTGTCCATCTGACCCTAGCTTATTAGGTATTATCAGGACTAACTGCATTGTCTTCCTCTGTGGCCTGGTAAGGCTGCACCCCCCTCAGGGGTTGGTGATCAAAGAGCCAGCCACTGAGTTCATATCAGAGACAGTCCCTGTTCTCCTTACTAGGAAGCCCACTTGGATACTGAGCTGAGCTACCACGGAGGGCCTCTGAAAGACTCTACCCAGCAGGGTATCAAAGCAGATGCTGAGACTCATAACCAAACTCTGGGCAGAGTGCAGGAAGTCTTATGAAAGAAGTGGGAGATAGTAAGACCTGGAGGGGCAGGAGCTCCACAAGGAGAGCAACAGAACCAAAAAATCTGGGCACAGAGGTCTTTTCTGAGACTGATACTCCAACCAAGGACCATTCGTGGATATAAAATAGAAGATGATCTTATAATGAGGGTTCTTGGGATTCATGAGTGGTGTGTGTGTGTGTGTGTGTGTGTGTGAGCGTGTGTGTGTACGTTTGTACAATGAGCTAGCAACCAGGTGCTTTCTTAGTTTGGGTTGCTTCTTTCCTGCATTTCTAGTCATTTGAACATTCCTTCAGGACATACTTTGTGTAGAAAATTAAATCACCTTGGTATTAACAGCATCTGCTGTTGCCGGGAATATTAGTAATTTCACATGAACCCTTTGGTGCCCAGAACTGAATACTTTGGAACTATAGGACATGACATGATAGAATAGAGTAAAGCATGTTTTGTCCTCTGTAATATACACCCTGAGTCACATATTTTCTGTATATAGATATGGGTCAAAGAATCTCCCAATACACACTTCCGAATCTAGTTTTGAGAGGAATATATGTGGTGTCTAATCATATTATAGTCATTTTTCTTAACATTTATTTTTACTTTTATTTGTAGGTGTGTATATGTGTGTGTGTCTGTGTGTACATATGACACATACACGTGGGTGCTTGTAGAGGTCAGAAGAGGGTCACCTAGAATTGTAGTTACAAATTGGTTGTCAGCTGCCCAGTGTGCTTTTTGGGAACCCAACTGCGGTCATCTGGAAGAGCAGCAAGTGCTGTAAACTGCTGAGCTAACTCTCTAACCCATCAACTTATATTCTTTAGTAAAGAAATACCCAAAGCCATTCTTGAAACAGAGATGTGCATATGCCTACTAGTATAGAGTTATAGTTAATGACCGTTAGCAAAGGCATTTGCTTAGGGAGACAAGGAAATTTTTCTGCAAAAAAAAAAGAAAAAAAAATTTAAAAAAATTACAGATTAAATTTTAAGGTAAATAGGCTCATTAGCTCTCATAAAGCCTTCAGCTTTGTCATTCTTAAATTACTCTCCAATGTAATAGGAGTATTTATAGATCCTTAGACCTAAGGGAAATTGGAAGGAAAAAAAATCAGTTTCACTTAAAACGAGTGTGTGCATATATGTGTGTGTATGTACATATGTGTGTGTGTGTGTGTGTGACCATGTGTGTTTAGTTTGGGCAGTAATTATTAAGCATCAGTGGTGTACAAAGTTTCCCTAACATTTTATCCTTATTTGTGCTAGATATGGGTGACTACTTTTAACCTATTTAAGTGTTCAAGTTCTTAGTGTTTAAGGTTTTACTCTATGATGTTAAAATGCTAATCTATGTGTGTGCATGTTTCTGTGGAAATGTGGGTGTGTCCATGCTTTGGAAAGCAGTGGACAATGCTGGTGTCTCTTCCTGCCCTACACTTCAAGGCGGGCTATCCTGTTTTCTGCAGGTGCTTAGGTCGGTCCACCTTGCTCATGAACTTGTAAAAATTATCTCTCTGCCGTCCATCTCGCTGTGTGTGACGATCATGTCTGTTCTCAACCTCACAGAATCTAGAATCACCTGGAAGAAAAGGATTGGGCAGGGCCTGACTACGGGGACTATCTTGATCATGTCAATTGTGGTGGAAAGACCTGCCCACTGTGAGTGGTACCGTTCTTTTTTTCCTCGTACAATACATCTCAACCACATCCTCCCCTTCCTCCACTTCTCCCAGCTCCCTGCACCATCAGTCCTCCCCCTCAGATCCACGCCTGCTCCTGTCTTCCCCCCGAAAAGACGAGGCCTCCCACGTATACCACCGGAACACAGCACAAGATAAAATTATACCCGGCACAAAACCTCACAGGAAACCTGGACAAAGCAATCCAGCGGGGGGTAAAGGGCCCCAGAAGCAAGCAAAAGAGTCTCACTGTCAGGAGTCCACACCGACACCAGGCCAACAAAACCTTCGGTTGAGGCCATGGACTGTGTAAAAGAAGGAGGATGGCTGAGAACAGCCTGTCCGCACTCACCACTTTTTACTTTCTGACTGTGGCCGAGTTGTGATCATCTGCTTTAGGTTCTTCTTGCAGTGACCTCTCTGCCATGATGCACTGTGCCCTTGAACTGTAAGACACAATAAACCCTGCTCCCCTGAAAGTGATTTTGTTAGAGCCTTTTATTACAGCAGCGGAAAAAGAAATAAAGATGGTGTAGGAGCACAGATGTAGATCTCTGTCTTTACGGGTGCTGGGGATTCAAACTCAGGTCCTTATCATTGCACAGCAAGCACACTGTCCGTGGAACCACCGCCCTAGTCTTCCCTTGTTTTTCTGTATCTACCTTAAAAAAGAAATGCTGTAATATTTGTGCGTGCATCTTTCTGGTTCTTTAGGGTAGGCATGTAGAAGAAGGCAGAGTTGCATTATTTTTGTAGTCACGAACAAGCCAGCAGGTTAATTAACCCACAAACATTGCCCCACACATGGTTTATGCTTATTACAGGTTGGCTGTGGCACTCTGTAGTGTTTTCTTATCTCTAGGAAGCAGGGTAAAGAAACGGTATACATTCCACACGCTCTGCTCTCTAGGTAGAGAGTGACAAGACAAAGTATGTGCTCCTGGTGCTCATGAAATCACTTCTGTTCATTAGTCAAACTAGGCCACGTGATTTTCAAGTACAATGGCAAGGGAATGCATAGGTAGGAAGTAAAATATTTGGCAAACATAAATGTAGTTTTCTTAAGACTTGAAGAAATAAGGTTGGGTAATACCTTTTTCTCATCATCTAAGGCCTTTCTCTACTTAACTTACAATGGCCATTAAAATATTTTTGAGAAACCAAAGGTCTTATCCAGCTATGAGATTCATCATAGGGTCCATATCAATTGAAAAAAAAGGGAAATTTTGGAGGTTGATCCATTGACATTCTTGTTATTGGAGAGTTCTTAACATCCTAGCCTTCTGTTCAACAGTCCTTTAAGCTATTTTTTTCTCCAGTGGAAGACCTTGCCATTTAGGTCTATCTATCATCACTTATTCAGACTTATCCTATCATTAACCTCTGCCTCTAACTCTCCTTTGTATTCTTTTGATGGAAATTTTAAAGAAACTATAATTTTCCTCAGGGTTGTAATACAGTAAAAAGGCTAAAGTGTTTGGAGCTGAAGGAGCTTTGCATTTGTTATATCTCAGATCACTTATATCTCTATCTAGTCTCATCATTTAAGGCAGTAATTGACTTCGTGAGAACCGCAATTTTCTTATCTTTCTTATCAATTATCTCACACTGCTGCTGTGAGAGAGTTAAATTAGATAACACGTGTAAGGTACTCCATAAAACCTAGAATATGAGAAGTAACATGAAGTATTATGAAGCTCCATATTTTGCTTTCTTACCCACTTTCCTGTGAGTAAAATATTCTACTTTGGGAAGAGACTAAGCAATGAAACAAATGAAAAGATCAAACTCTTCTGACACGTTCATGTGAAGTCACCACACTGTGTACATTGAAGATCTGACTCAAAGAAACTTTCTCTTGTCAGGAATCAAGTGCCTTTTAACTGCTGCTGATCCAAATGTCTCTGGTGGAAGATGCTTCTGTTGTAGCCACTTTGTCATTTTTTAGCAGTCACTGTTACCTACTAAGGGCTTATTTTGACATGTTAAAGTTCAATTTTCTTATAAGTGCTGTTTCATAAGCTTTGATGGATATAAGACACACTATCCTAAAGCTAACATGGGAGTATGATAATTTACATATACACTGTCAATATTTTCACTGCTCTAACATACGCACATCAGGAATAGTAGTAACCCCACTTTACTAAATGAGATTTTACCTTTGTATAGCCCACGCCCAGCCCAGCTGAAGCTTTATCCATAGGGAATATGAGGACGAGAAACATGCTTTTCTACTTTTCCTGCTTACATCAGAAAGGAAAACATCTGGTCAATCTCATCTATCACAATTGTTTTCTATAGCCTAGGGTGCTGTCCATATTCTTGATTGGCCTCTTCTTGCTAGAAAATAAAAAAGTGCTAAAAACAAACAATAAACAAATAAAACGCAATAAAGTAGGAAAGTGGATCTCACAAATTTTGGTGAAAGGCTAGACATACTTAGAGATTCTAAGTGGGATACGGCATGTAGCTGATGACAGATTTCTTTCTATTTATTCTGAGAAAACAGGGATTGAGATTTATAAAAACAAATTCGAATAAATGAAATATTTCAAAGAGTAAGAAACCATAGAGGCACCAATTTAAACCAAATCATGACTTGAAAGTCTTGCGGACCTTGCTTTGTTCCCAATACTGCTTGCCCAGTACACGCAGCAGATGGCAGCTTAGGCTTCAGGCGGGGCCTCTAGTAAGGGAAGTGGGCACTGCGTCAGACAGGGACTCACTTGCCAGGTTTTTTATCATTTTCCCCTGTGGGACTGCTTTGCCAGGCCACAGGGGGAGAGGACATGCTCAGTCCTGATATAACTGGATGAGCTGGGCTGGATGGGAAAGGGAGCTCCTCTTTTCTGAGGAAGAGGTGAGGGGGTAGGGGATGAGAAAGTTGGTGGAACTGAGAGGGGGTGGGGGATGGGGCCACCACAAAGATGTAAAGTGAATAAAAATATGCGAATCACAATATATTCAAATGAAGCCAATAAAAATATTAATTAAAAAAAGAGAACTCTCTGCTTGATGCTTACCATGCACAAAAGAAGGCTGGAGCAAGGAAGAACCCTGTCACATAGTTCTAAATAACCACAGGAGGGGAAAGAGATGAATAAGGGGTAAAGAAGGGGCTGATGTTCTCAGCACATTTGATAACATTCTTTTCTGAATGAAATGCCTTGTCTGTGCAGCAAGTTCCACACAGCGCTGACCTCTAGGCTGCGCCTTGCCCTGAAATTTAAAAGAACCCTGATAGTGGAGGAAGTCTTTAAGCAACCGTCCTGATGCTGTGACCCTTTAGTACAGTTCTTCATGCTGTGCTGACCCCTTCCCCCAACCATAAATTTACTTTTGTTGCTGTGTTGCAACTGCAATTCTGCTACTGTTATGAAGTGTAATGCAAATATCTGTGTTTTCTGATAGTCTTAGGAGACTCCCTGAAAAGATTGGTCAACCTCTAAGGGGGTCACAGCCCACAGGTTGAGAACAACTGATCTAAGCTCAATACCCCCCCCCCCCATTTTGTTCCATGAACCACGGTTCTGCAGAAGCCTGTTCTGGAATCAAGATTGGCACAGCAGCTCTGCCCTGTTTTTCACAAAAGCATCAAGTGCAGCATCCATAGTAGATGCTAAGTCAGGACCACTTCGTCACTGGGCCCAGCAGAACACTGCACTCTCCTTTCGGGTAGCAGTGAATCCTTTAGTCTATTATCACTTTTCTACACGTGAGGTGAGCAGCAACTAAGTTATTGTGCTTTGAGTTTAGTGATCTGTGGCTTGGTACTGACGGTTGCGGAGACTTTCCCTCCATAGTGGCTGCACTCATACCATTCACCTTGAGCCATTGAATCAATGGTCACTTACACCTTCATCAAGGGAAGTGAAGGGATCAAAGCCACCAGGCCTGGCTGCAATCCTATTTTTTATCCTTTCTATTCCCTATAACTACTCCTTGAGAAGAATAGTTTCAGTTCCCATCTACAATCCACAGTATAAAATAATTTGTGTAAAGTCATGTATCTAAGAAGTGGAAGAAGCCGGGCATGGTGGCACACGCCTGTAATGTCAGACAGGGTAGGTGGATCTTTGTGAGTTCAAGGCCAGCCTGGTCTACAAAGTGAGTCCAGGACAGCCAAGGCTGCACAGAGAAACCTTGTCTCAAAACAAAAACAAAAATAAAAAACAAAACCAAAAAAAAAAAAAAAAACCAAACAAACAAAAAGTAAAGGAGCTAAGGAAGTGTGACTCAAAATCAGCAGGCAACAGTCTACTCACCATTTCTATCATTTACTCCATTTCTTAGACATTTGTTTCCTAATGTCTAAAGGTAGGACTGGGAAGGGAGGTGTTGTAGGGCTACAACAAGGATTAAAAAGAAAGTTTAAAGAAGTTTCCTCCCTAAATATATTTTTATCAACAGTTACATGAGTGAAAATGAAAACTTATTGGATTTGGGGTTTGATATGTGTTTTTCTTTTTGAGGCTGGCCTAAAATTAGTCATGTCACCAAGTGTGTCCTTCAGCTTTGATCCTCTTCCCTCCACATCCCAGGTGCTGGCACACATCACCATGGCCAGTTTTCTGTGATGGTGCAAAATGAACTTGTAGCTTCATGCATGTCCGGTGAGCACTGTCCCAGCCTAACTGTATTCCTAGATGTGCTGGCTACTTTTATGGCAACCTGACACAGGCTAGAGTTATCCAAAAGGAGGGAACTTCAACTGAGAAAATGTCTCCATAAGTTACTGCTGTAGGGCATTTTCTTAATGAGTGAATGATGAGGGAGGACCCATCACTGTGGGTGATGCCATGCTTGGGCTGGTAGTCCTTGGGTCTATAAGAAAGCAGGCTGGGCTGTTTCCAGCTTCTGGCTATTACAAATAAAGCTGCTACAAACATGGTTGAGCAAATGTCCTTATTGTGTACTTGAGCACATTTTGGATATAAGCCTAGGAATGATATAGCTGGATGTTGAGGAAGAGCTATTCCTACTTGTCTGAGAAAGCACCAGATTGATTTCCAGAGTGATTGTACAAGTTCACATTCCCACCAGCAGTTAAGGAGGGTTCCCCTTTCTCCACAGCCTCTCCAGCATGTTGTTGTCATTTGAGTTTGATCTTAGCCATTCTGATGGGTGTAAGGTGAAATCTCAGGTTCATTTATATTTCCATTTCCCTGATGACTAAGGACACTGAGCATTTCTTTAAGTGTTTTTTTCGGCCATTCAATATTCCTTTATTGAGAATTCCATGTTTAGCTCTGTACCCCATTTTTTCATTGGATTACTTGGTTTATTGGTGTTTAACTTCTTGAGTTCTTTATATATACTGATATTAGCCTTCTGTCAGATAAAGAGTTGGTGAAGATCCTTTCCCAATCTGTAGGCTGTCATTTTGTTCTGACGACAGTGTCCTTTGCTGTACAGAAGCTTTTCAGGCTCATGAGGTCCCATTTATTGATTGTTGATCTTAGAGCCTGTGCTGTTGGTGTTCTGTTCAGGAAATTGTCTCCTGTGACAATGAGTTCAAGGCTCTTCCCCACTTTTTCTTCCAACAGGTTTAATGTGTCTGGTTTTATATTGAGGTCTTTGATCCACTTGGACTTTAGTTTTGTGCAGGGTGATAAGTATGGATCTAGCAACTGAGGAATGGATACAGTAATTGTGGTACATCTACACAATGGAATATTACTCAGCAATTAAAAACAAGGAATCATGAAATTTGCAGGTAAATGGTGGAAACTGGAAAAGATCATCCTGAGTGAAGTATCCCAGAAGCAGAAAGACACACAGGATATATACTCCCTGACAATTGGATATTAGACACATAATATAGGATAAACCTACTAAAAGCTGCACAACTAAAGAAACTAATCAAGAAGGAGGACTCTGGCTAAGATGCTCAATCCTCATTCAAAAAGGCAAAGAGGATGAATATGAGAAGAAGGAGAAAAAAAAGGGAACAGGACAGGAGCCTGCCACAGAGGGCCTCTGAAAGGCTCTACCCTGCAGGGTATCAAAGCAGATGCTGAGACTTATGGGCAACCTTTGGGCAAAGTGCAGGGAATCTTATGAAAGAAGTGGGATATCGTAAGACCTGGAGAGGACAGGAGCTCCACAAGGGGAGCAACAGAAACAAAAAATCTGGGCACAGGGGCCTTTTCTGAGACTGATACTCCAACCAAGGACCATTCATGGAGATAACACAGAACCTCTGCACAGATGTAGCCCATGGCAGTTCAGTGTCCAAGTGGGTTCCATAGTAATGGGAACAGTGGCCTGCTCTTTCATCACCTCCCCCTGAGGGGGCAGCAGCCTTACCAGGACACAGAGGAAGCCACTCCTGATGAGACCTGATAGACTAGGTAGGATCAGAAGGAAGGAGAGGAAGACCTCCCCCATCAGTGGTCTTGGGGAGGGGCATGCGTGGAGAGGGAAGGATGGGATTGAGAGGGGAGGAGAGAGGGAGCTACAGGGGGCATACAAAGTGAATAAAGTGTAATTAATAAAAATTAAAATTACCCCCCTCCAAGAAAGCAGGCTGATCAAGCCATGAGGGGTAAGACGGTAATTAGCACCCCTCCATGGGCTCTGCATCAAGCTCCTGCCTCCAGGTTCCTGCTCTGACTTCAGTGATAGACCGCCTGGAAGTGTAAATGAAATAAATCCCCTTCATCCCAAGTTGCTTTTGGACATGGTGTTTCATCACAGCAATGATAAGACTGACCAAGGCAGCAACCTTTGTTTGATTTTGTTTTAAATTGGACGTGAGCCAAGCCCAGTGCCTCACACATGCTAGGTAAGTACTCCATTACTAACTTATGTTTCCAGCCTCAAATACCTGCATCTTTAAAGCTTGACAAAAATGGACTCAAAATACAAAATTTTATTTTGCAACCCTGCTTAAATTCATGGCAAAATATCAGAACTGGACAGCAAGAAGAAATGTAACGGGAGCAAAAATCTATAGCCTAGACTTAAAATTGCAAACAGAAAAAGCAATCAGCAAGCAGGTCATATGAAACAAATCTGGAGTAGTTAGTTAACCGCATGGCTAATAAGACTATTACAGAAAATGTGAGTCCGTTTCTCAGGTAGAGTTGTCCAGTCCCATGGGTGCAGTTTGTGGAATGTAATGGACACGTGAAACAGTTACTTTGCGCAATCTGGCACCTGTTCCTCGTTTAATTAAAAAGAGACATTTACAAGCTGTAAGATGACCAGTGGATGCTGAGGGGTCAGATAACTTTGATCAGCTGAAAACGCTGAAAGAACACAGGCGAAATTAAGGGAGGAATTGAGGTAGTGGGTGAAACTTTTAAGAGCTGTCTCCAAATATCGAAAGGACTGTCAAGTGGTGTTACGGGGATTAATTTCACTCTGTGCCATTTCAGGGAGCAAAGAGAAGGCATACTGTAGGCTCAGAGAGACAATCTTGTAGTGGCCCCTCAACCTGTAAGAAGGACTGTCGTGAGAAAGCAGGGGCTGTATTGCAGGTTCCAGCCAAGCCTGGCTGGCATCTAACCTGTGATCTTCTCAGCAACACAGTTTGCTTCAGCTGGTCTCTAGGGTCCTTCATGACTCTTAAACTTTATGACAGCATTAGAAATTTGTCTTGATTTTCAAGTGTATCATGTGCTTAAATGTTTATGTTCACTTCTTTTATTACAATGAAATCAAGAGACAGTTTGCTTTGGAGGTGCAAGTTTTCTGCCGACAGGACATTTTGAAGAAGTTAGTCAACCCTTAAAAATTGCAGACTTACCATCTTAGAGGTTTCTTTACTCCACAGAGGTAATTTATTGCACACAATTATGATATATAATATATCTGGCTTATTAAGCATGAAAAAGCCATGCTTCTGCACTATTATGGGAGAACTTACTACCTTATAAAGCTTAATGTTCATGGTTGAGGTTACTATGGTGACTATAACTCAATTCTTTGGGACTATAAATTACTTTTATTCCTATATATTATGTTAGATTCTTTATGTACATACAACATCTATCTATTCAGAATCACAACTGCAGTCTCTACTGTAAAGACGATAAATCAAATAGACTAAAAATGTGTTCCCTAGTGATTATAAAACAGCCATTTGAAGTAGTCAGTATAAGCAAAAGTAGAAAAATTAGGACTTTATCAGGGAGGCAAAGAGCATTAGCAGAATATAATACATATAGTAGCAAAACATGAAGAGACAGTAAATCAGAAACACTATGTTGTAGATCTGTTTCATTTTTTGGGGTGCACTGTAGATTAGAGGCAAGAGGAAAGAATGCAAAGACTCACATTTTCTTTGTTTATGGATAAGTGTAGCATGTTTACTGATTTTAAATAAATTTTCAGAATTCTTCAGTGTTATAGACAGTCATTATTAGTGGAATTCAATTCTTTTCTGTTCTAATTTATTCAAGGGATGCTTTACTTGTCAGTGGAGAAAAGGCAATAGTTTGTACCCGCTGCACTGATGAGCTTCTGCTGTTGCTAGGGAAACATCTAAAGGCTTGTTTCTGCTACGTACTGGGCTCGAAGGTACGATGATTCTGTCATCACTGACACCACAGAGGCACACACTGTGTTTTATTGAAAATACTGGGAGTCATAAAACTCAAAAGGACCCAGTTTTGGCACTGAGTTAACGAGTCTATTTTACTGAGTCCTACTTTCTCTACTTGTAAAAGTACATAATAATGCCTATAACTAATCACTGAAGAGAATGCTCTTAGGCCATTTCCTGGCACATGCCCCAGGTGGGCTAAGGGGTGAGAGAAGACAGGAGCACACGTCATGCTGACTCAGTGCCAATGATTAATGGGGTCTGGGCTATGGTCGTCAGGTAATCTTCACACTGAAATGTTCTTTGTAGTTTAATTGTGCAACCAAAGGGAATGGGAAACTTAGATCCTGTTCAGCCAGTAATCAAATTTGGATTATTATAATTTGTTTCATTTCCTCGGCTGGATTAAAATTTCCCCGAGGGCAGAGATAACATTTAGTTTGACTTCGTGTCTGCAAAAAAAGAACCCTGCATTTGTAAGACTAAAATAAAATAAAATAAAATAAAATGACTTTAGCTTAACGTGCCTTAAAAACCACAAGTGAAAATAATAGAGGTTCTGTCTGTTGGCTGGAAACTATCAGGACACAGACTTAACAGGAGTATGATGATGAATGTAATTTAGGTTTGTAATAATGGAACAACAGCGCTGAAGATGCTAGCTCCCAGACTAAAGTGGCTGAAACCCAGTTCCACAGATTAACACACCGGTGATATTTGTGGTATATCCAATAATCAAAATTATAAATATTGTAAACAATTTATACTGTCATATAATTTTTTCTATTGTGATTGATACATCTCTTCAATACCACATATATTAATTAACAAGTACCCCTTTGTAATGACTGCTTGGTTGCTTGTGACTCTATCTTTTCTTAAATATTGATTAATAATAGGTTAACAGCCACAACAAAATAATAACAACAGTAATAAGTATAATAATAAAACTACAATAGGAAAAGTGTATATTATCCTATCGGAAAAGATGTAACAATGATTTTGCAACAATCTCTAACCCTGCTGATGAGTGAAAATTCAAGTGGAACACATTGATGATTCAGGAACGCTGGCGCTTCTGAGGAAGTTGTCTGAAGTACCAGGAATGCATCTGTGTGGAGGAGAGATGTCTGCCCGAAAAGCTTGTCAATTAGATAGAACTTCTAATTTCTAAAGACTGCTTTCAGAGACAAGAACATCTCTTAAGGTAGCAGCAGTTTCTTGCACAAGACTCAACAGGGACCAGACAAGAAAGAGGCACGAAGAAGGCAGAGCTCTTGGGGTCTCAGGCAGGACGCCATGGCACCAAAACCTCATTGCGGACACTGCTTTAGAATATGACCCACTTGGCGGGAACGGGTAACACTGACGTGTTTCCTGGTGTGTCACAGAAGTGTTGATATCTGCCCATAGTCATCTGAAATAACATTGCTTTCTGCCTTTTCTATACCATCACATACTTAAACAAATCACCCAAGTTTCTAGGCAGCAAGGCAAAACATGTTTAAGAATCGCCATTGTTTATTTTTGGCTTGTTTTTTTAATATTCTCACTCTGATAGAAACTTACGAGTTTGTTTGACTAAATTCCCAACTGTATTCAATGCTCATAAGCATATGTAGATACATAGCTATTGGTTATTTTATTTTTCAATGATGAAATTATCTTGATTTAATATTCCACATTAAGATATACAGTATTTATTATGAATATATTTTATGCTTCAAGTTATATATGTATATATATATTATAAATTGATAAATATTTTGAAAATTCCAATGCAAAAATTAAAACATCTCTAATTAAAATAAGCTACTATCCTTAACAGTAAAATCATTTCAGCTAAAACCTGATTGATAATTAGCAACATTGTTTTCCTTTCAGTCTCATCCTTTGTGTGTATAGTGTCTTGAAGCATTTATCTTATTTGCTATAATATGATTTCAGTTAGATTTCTCCTGGTCAAGACACACGTTCTGAGATTCTGAAGCACGTGTGGTACCTTCTTATCCACACACTAGTTGCCATTAAACAATAGTCTCTGAAAGGGCACAATGGACAAAGACTATGTGATTGGTGGAGGGAGAAGAATTGGAACAAAGGATAAGGATGGGTATATGAAGGTCTCACAATGAGCCTCTTCTAATGCCATTAATACAAATCAAGGAAATGGAAACTAAAACTATGAGCATTTTGAATATTACAGTGTATATTGATTAAATACAACCATGATATATATGTATATATATATATATATATCATGTTATATATATATAAAACACTAGTAATAAAACTTTTCTGTTTCTTTCGAACTCTCTCTGCCTTCCAGTTAAGAGTGCTTCTCAAGCAGCAACTCCCACCTCTCTGTTTTTGGATTTATAAAATACTTTATAAATCTGTAAGCCATATTGAAGTTTGTTCTGTTCTTCTTCTTCTTCTTCTTCTTCTTCTTCTTCTTCTTCTTCTTCTTCTTCTTCTTCTTCTTTTTCTTCTTCTTCTCCTTCTTTAAGTTTCTCAGGCAGGAAGATAGTAAATATCAGAATCCAACATCCCTCCTAATTCTTTCTGCCTTACTTATTTTCCTCTTTAATCTATTAAGATTGTAGTTGTGAAAGAAACTTGGGACAATTCCTTAACAAATAAAAAAAAATGAAGAAAAAAAGAGGATGACAAAACTAGCAAAGGAATCCCAACTTTTGGTGCAGATGTGAGTAGACCCAATCACTAGGAGTGAGAGAAAGTATGGAAGCAGAGAGGGAGAGAGAGAGGAAGAACGGAGGGTTGGAGGGAGGGGAGAGAGGCTGCTTTGAGTCACAGGAGTGACATTCATCTGGTCGTATCTCTTATGTTTCTCTTCAACAGGCATTTGCCTTTCCACTTAGAAGTAAAGACTGAAGAGGAGCTGAAAAAGTGGTTTCTCCCCAGCTTTTCTCAGCCTTCCCAGGCATGGACGATCCGCCCTTCTCCAGGCGGGAACTATTTGCAGCAGTGTCCCAGGCTCCGTGTTCTCTAATTGCTATCCATCTGTTCCCATTAACTCCCAGAGCCGTTTGTCTAATTTAAATATTGTTTTCCTTTTTCTAAACACTTCAAACCAAATTCTAACTCATATATGTGCATAGCATTTCCAAAGATCTCTGTATCCAAGGAGAGCAGCGCAGCGTTACCTACTTTTTGCAATGTTTTTTTTTCTAAGATTGTAATATAATTACATCATTTCTACCTTCCCTTTTCTCTCTTCAAGGCTTCTCATGTACATCATCCTATCTTGCTCTCTTTCAGATTCATGGTCTTTCTTTAAACACACACGTACATCTCCTTTTTGGCCCACATAAGGTTACTATTATGTCTGTTTTCAGAGCTGACCCTTGGTATTGAATAACCAATTATGCTCTTCCCTGGGGAAGACCCCCCCACGCACACCACCTCTACCACCACCAAGTATGAGCTGCCTGTGGGTCTCTGCGGGAGGCCAGAGCTTCCCAAGTTTTCGCTTGTCTATTGCCTTGTTTGAGCTGCCCTTGCCCAGCCCATGTTTAGGCAGGTGTGATGTTGAGACGTCATGGGTGTAGCTTCTGATATTTTTGGGAGACCTAGTCTTAAAGCAGGCTTCCTCTTCTCCTGGCTCTTATGACCTTTCCACGCCCTCTTCCTCAGTAATTGCTGAGTCTCTGGTACAAAAGATACATTACAACGGTTTCAGTTGTGAGTGGGCTCATTTCCTACTTTGCAAAGAATGTGACTCAGCAACCAACCCCTCAGCGCGTTACACAGTTACTGTTTTGGTGGGATGATAGTAAGAATAGAATGCTAACTTTTTATAGTACATTGTGTAAGCCACAAGAGTAGTTTCACTGGGATTTAAGGTCAATGTAACCATCTCACTCTACTTCTTCTGAGATCGTATTTTATTTTTTTAATTTTGATTTGTGATGCAAAGAACACAATAGGATGTCATGAGTAAACATCTCATTTTATGTTCACTGTGACAGAAGTGATGATGTACTGAATGCAAAGCACTTCCAAATTACAATGATCTCACCACCACACTCTTATGCAAAATATTTGTATTGTATTGACTGCTATTTATTTAGTACAAACCCAAAGGTAAGAGCCTGAGAGACTCTACTTGGCATCTGTCTCCAGCAGTCCTGGTTTCTCTAACCTGTGAAAAGCCACGGTAAAGGAAAATAGCTTTCATATTTCCCTCAGCTCCTGGAAGCCTGTTTTTAAAGCCCTTCATTGTATTTCACCACAGATGTGTCATCTCCTTTTCCTCTATGTATCACTTTTGCCCATCCTTCTTGCTATCTCTCCTACACATCTTTTACTTTCAGTTTTTAAAATTTTCCTGTATAAGTGCTGTGTTTACATCATTTCCTCCACTTTTTCTCCCCATCCAACTCCTCCCATGTTTCCTCCACTTCCTTTCAAATTCATGACCTATTCTTCCTTAGTTATTGTTGTTACACACACACACACACACAGGAGCACACACACTGACAAGTAGAGACAGACAAATTTGTGCACATTTGAACAAAACGTGGGCTCCATTTGGTGCTGCTTGCATGCCTATGGGATGGGATAACCGACAAGGCTCTCCTCCCCGGAGGAGATGGATTGTCCTCTCAGCATCTGGTAACTGCCTGTAGCTCTTGCACCTGTGCTAGAATGCCAAACCATGTTTTCAATATGCAGGTGTTATTTAAGCAGTGATAGTGCTGAGATTTCCTGAGTGCAGCTTCTCCGTCGTATATAAAAGACAATGTCCTGAAACAGATGTCCCATTCCTCTGGCTCTTACAACCTTTCTGTTCCCTCTTCTGCAATCTTCCCTAAGGCCCCCTGTGTGTGTGATATGCTGTGGCTATGTCCGTTAATGTCGAACACCCACAGTCTCCGGTCCTCAGAATCCTGGCCTGTTGTGGATTTCTGCAGTCATCTGTCCATGCTGCAGGAAGGAGAGTCTTTGTGGAGGGATGGGAACTACACTTTTTAGTCTGTGGGTATAAATATTTAGAATACAGTTACAGTTATCCCAGGTTAGGAAAGAGGCACTAGTAGGCACGCCTCTATGGTCCTCGCCAGCCACAAAGAGTTGATTAGGTTACAGCAACAGACAGGACTTCACCTAATATGAAGAGTGCCAACTAGATATTTGTTGGTCACCCCTTAGATAGAAGTTTAACTATTGCCCCTCTAGGAACATCTATGGCAGTCCAGTTGGACTCTCATTCCTTCTGGTCCTTGGCAGTCTGTAGAGCACCTTCAGCAACTATGGAAGCCACTCCTTGGGGAGGAGGCTTCCAGGCTGGTTCCAGCTCCGTAGCTCCAAGTCCTGAGCCTGAAGTGAGTGTATGATGTCTTCAGCAATAGCATCCTACCATCAAGTTCTTGGAGGTAACCAACCGGAAGACAATGGCCTCTGTTATTTTGGGAATCTCTTGGGCCTCAGGGATCAACATTTTGAAGGGAAGTTTCCTAAGCCTGACACTGGTTTTGTTAGATACGCTATGGCTCTGGTGAGGAGCATTATCATTTCAAGTGATATAACCACACTGAAAATATGTGTCTATGCATAAGTTTAAATATATATATATATATATATATATATATATATATATATATGGCAATCATATATATATATTAGGCAATCATAAAATAATGTTTCCCTATGTTTCTCTAAACATCTTAGCATTATTTATCATTCCTTCTTCCTTACCTGATTAAAGTCATCCTCTCCAGTCTTAACTTTCATTGCACCTATTATCCTTGTCTCTTGAGCTCCCTTCACCCAATTATTATTTTTTTGGTTACTCTAGGTTACACACTCACATCTAAAGAGTCAGAGCTAGGATTCACAAACACAAGAACTCGTGCCGCATATGTGTTGCTTGGCATGGATTGCATCATTCATTTTCTTAGTCAATTAATTCACTTACCTGTAAGTTTCATGACCTTTTCTAGACTCATCAGAACCATCAGAGTTAAAGCAAGAAGAGATTAGCATCTTAAGTATACCAATAACAAATAAGGATTTTGAAATTATAATGAAAAATCCTTCTATCTTTAAAAAGAATGGATTCAGCCAAGAATTCTACCAGATACTCAAAAGAAATCTACAATGAATACTTCTTAAATTATTTAAAAGAATAGAAATAGAAGGAACACTTCCAAAATCTCTCTACAAATCCTCTGTTTTTTCTTTCCTGATTTCCAGCCATCACTTTTGCACTCATTTTTGTGTGGTTGTTCTCTAGCCATTTGTTCAGTCAAGCACATGATCTGCAAGGAAGAGGAATTCTCTTGTTAAGAGTCCCGCTCTCCTTTATGTGCTCCCATATGCAGAAAATGTTCAGTGATGTCTTGGAATTTGTCTACAAAAAACTTCTTTTATGAGAAGAGTCCTGCTTGCCATGACTGAATTTTTATATACCCCAGAACTTAATTATAATGATGTGTTCAGGATCCACTTATGGGATTACTTTATAAATGAGACTGTTATGGAGATGGGAAGTTTTGGTGTTTCATTAAGTAAATTCTCTGGGATACTGTCCAAAATGATTCTTCCCGGTAATAAGATTTATCCCCAGATCAATACTATTATAGCAACACTACAGAACCCACTGTTGCCCTTGTCCCTCTTGAAGTATTTAAATTTGATTTTCAGATTACTGCTCTCGTTCCATTTAGCTAAAAATCTGGTAATAAAAAGGGAGCCTCAGCAGAGGTTTGGTTATGCCACATAGTCAAGCTCACAGAGCCAGACTGCAGTATGGTAAATTCCTGCCCAGTTCCTACTTCTAATAATACTTCCACTCCAACCTCTGTGGCTTTCTGTTTTTTGTTCGTTTGTTTGTTTCTCTGAACTCTTTCCTCGTGTTGAGTGCCTCGTCCTGTTTAAGAATTGCAGCTTCCCACACCTGTTTTTATTCACTGTTTTGGGTGTGTTTAAGTGTAGTAGTGTTTGTTTTTACACACTTTTTGCCCCTATCTTCAATTCATCCTTGTAACGGTCTTTGTGCATTATGCTAATTTTTCTTCTTAGCCCTAAGACCCTAAGACACTTTATGTGTGTGTGAGAGAGAGAGAAAGAAACAGAGACAAAGACAGAGACAGAGAGACAGAGACAGAGAGATCAGGCAGTGCACAGCACCTGCACTGAGTGAAGCCCAGTTGGATTGGGAACTCGTATTTCATGCCTCCCAGACAGGAACCCACACACACTTAGCCCTGCTCTGTGTCTCCTTCCTAACCTGACTTTGTCCTCTACTTTATCATTCTCCAACTTCCTTCTGTCTTCTTTCAGTCAGACACCTAAGGTAGTTTTCCCATCTTTCCTTCTTGAATTTAGAGGCAGGTCCATCATATGCCTCAGTAAATTCTGATCCTGCTGGCATCTGGTTTAATTGGTTTGACAAGAATTAATCTTGGGATTTACCTGTAATGATTTTTGTAATTCTTTTTGGCTGGGGCTCCACTCTTGGTTTCCCCGGCCTTCTGCGCTTGAAAGGGAATGCTTGGTGATGAGTGTGATGCATAGAGTCCCCCAGAAGCCACCCTTAGAGAAGATTGTGCAAGCTGAATCGAGGCCTTCTCCTCACTTGTGAATCAGCTCTCATTTCTGATAGTGGAAAAAAAAAGTTAAGGAGATCAGGGGCAAAGTGCTTAAGGATATTGTAGTACTTGTTCATCCATTTCTGCTGTTGTAGATAATCTGGCCTTGCATCTTCAAAGTCTAGTTTAAAAAATAATGTGAGGTCTCAGTCAGCAATGGTGCTTGCCTGCAAGCCTGATGATCTAGCCTTCAGCTCCTGGGCTTCAGCCCCTGTGGACCTGCACAGACTTCCTCTAAAGTGCTCTCAGCCTTCAGGCCTGTACAGTGGCTGCATCATTGACTCTGTCCTAAGGTGTCATGGACTGAATGCAACTGCTTCCTTCTCAGTGCTAGCCTCTGAACATGTGATCCACCCTAATAAAACTCCCTATGCAGTTCCTTTGGAGAGCTCTGACCTAAGCAGGCAGGCCCTGCGCCTTTGTATTTCTTGCTCATTAAGGAGGCAGGACTTGCTCTGCATGGTTCTGACTTATGATAGAGTTCTGTAGGGTTCCTTTCCCTGACTTTTGTTGCTGGGCATCTTAGGGTTGTTATGGTTCCTGTGGTACATCACTAGGTCATGCTAATCATGCTGCACGTTACAGCAGAGAAGCTCTGCTGTGTGATGGTCCACAGGAAAGATGACCGACAGGTTTTCAAACAAGGAATAGTGTTACCCCCAGGAGCAGGCCATACAGTGTATTGTAAGACATTCGTGGTTTTCCTAGAGCTAAGTTCCTACCCGCTTGCCGCATTTGCATTGAGCAGTATGCATTCCAATGTTCCTTTATATTTTATCTTATTGTTCTGCAATATCTTTCATCTTTGCTTCAGTTTACTTGGTCAAATTTTTATACTATGGCATACTTATTTATAGGACACTGTGATTCTGTTTGGGAGGGAGAGAAAGCATTAAAAATCAATAAGAAAGTAAGATCACATTGTCTATTACTTGTGCTTATACGCTTCCAAGTCCCAAAACGCAGTGTTGTTGACAGCAGAGCATGAAAGGCCTTGTGCCCACAGACATCCAGGGAAACTAGGAGTGTCAATCACTCAGGAGCATCTTCTCAAGGGAGGAAATACCTGCTCTTTCATCCAGAAGGCTGGAAACTGGAATTGAGTAACAGTCTGGTGATCTACATCATCTGTTGGGCCAGGCCATATCAAGTTCAGTAACCAGGTGGCTTCTAACCCAAATGACCTTTATCAAATCATCTTATATTATTTGTATACTCAGAAGCTCCCAAAGCTTCCATAACCAGGACCAGAGATGGGTGATGGCCCAAATGACCTCTACACTATCTGTATTACAGAGACCAGGCCAGACCCTTTCCTAGGCCCTGAGGCTAGTACAGACAACCTACCTCTAGAACCTGTCTTCTTGGAAGAAATGTGCCCTGAGTTGAGTTTCCATATACCTACACTTTCTTGAGCACCAGAGACTGTAAACATCAGGAAACTTTTACCAATTTGTGCTGTGTTTTACATATGCAGACAATGACCTGCCTGGCATCAAACTCTTAAAGTCTGATCCAGATTGATGAAGTCAATCTGAACGAAGTTTCCATTCTTCTTTTGATTTGCTTCCCTGCATGGATACTTGCATGGTCCCCCTCACAGTGTAGTGGAAATGATGACTGAGTACTGAAAAATCACCAAGATTCTAGCATGTTTTTTTTTCCTTTATATTACATTTTTATTATTTTATTTTTTTCATATAATATATGTTGAGCATATTCTTTCCCCTCCCACAAATTCTTCCAGATCCTCCCCACCTCTGTACCCATCAAACTTTACACTTGCTCCAAACATGTTAACTCCCTACATAGGAACATTGATTTTAAGGCACAACTATACAGAAATAGAATACAGTATTATAAAGTGGTAAAGGGGAACACAGAAATGGAAGGTTGAATGGGGAAGGGATTGGAGGGAAGGGTAAGA
The DNA here is from genome assembly GCF_030254825.1 of Meriones unguiculatus. Classification (NCBI taxonomy): domain Eukaryota; kingdom Metazoa; phylum Chordata; class Mammalia; order Rodentia; family Muridae; genus Meriones; species Meriones unguiculatus. The sequence goes on from NC_083356.1 coordinate 114,095,243, forward strand.
AGGGAATGGGTGAATTTCTCATATGCAGTATTAAAATTGTCTCAATAAAAGTAGGCTGGTATGTATGTCATATGCAGGGCCCTGATTTTGATCCCTAGCATTGCAAAAACAAAACAAAGTAAAAAAGACTCCACTTCATATTAGAATATGTATTTTTTTAATCTTTTGATACTTAAGTCACAGATAGACTTTAAATTAATATTATTCAATTATTCTGAAAAATCATTTAACTTGGGCTTATTTGAAATTTATTATTTAGGAATATTGTATAACTGTATTTGCAAAATTTAAAAATTCATAAAGTCCTTTCGTTCTCACACCGTTTGGCACTATGCACATCTTCTCTAATTAATATTGCATGCTGCAGACAGTTTGAAATTCATCAGATAGCCTGGTGGCCTCCTGCATTGCTTCTGGGTGTGGAAACTTACAGCCATATGCATGCAACTAGAGTTCTCCTAAATCTAAATCTTTAAGTGTTAGCGACACCACAGCTGAAGCTGCTTTTAATAGAAAATACAGACAGAGAACTAATCTGCTAGCTTCCTAAAGGAAAACTGCAAATGGCATAGGATATTTGTACCCACGCGGCTTCACAGAAGAGGGAAGGGGCCTCTTTCGCTGAGTTGTCTGATGGTTGCATCGGTGCAAAAACCGAGCTCAAGTTGTTTACGGTGTGGAGACAATCACCCTTCAGTTCACCACGTGGTTTTGATAATGGGAGACTTACTTTATACATGTTGACTATTATATGCATGTGTGTTTGCCTGTCTGCATGTGTTTGTGTGTAAGTGCAGAGTGTCTTAGCCTTGCATGTGTAACTAGCACACATGTGAAGGTCAAAGGGCAATTCTGTGGTCTGTCCTTGCCTTCTGTCATGCTAAAGACAGGCTCTCTTGTTTTTGCCACTGCATAGACGAGGTTTCTTGATGCACCCGCCTCCAGGATTCTGCTGTATCTGCCTCCCATCTTTCTGCGGAGCTCTGTTATTAAGCTGTATACTACTGTGGTTGGCTTTATGTTATTCATGTTTAAATTTGAAATAATAACACCCTGAGTGGTGAGTGAAATAACATTAGAAACAACAGTGTTGAGCACTTTGCAGCTCGAAGCACTTGCTAATATTATTTCATTCACTTCTCAGAATGTTATTGTTTCAAATTGAAACCTGAAGGGATTGGTAAAGAACTCATCCACAGGCAGATAACCTGTCAGTCGTGTAGCAGAGGTGTGAACAGAGGCCTCTGGCTTCTGGCTTCTGCTCTGAATCTGCATCATATATTGGCAGTAATAACCAGCATTGCTCAGAGGCATCAAAACTGGTGCGAATAAAGCTTTTTGCATAATGGGAAAAAAATATATATACACATATATGTTCATGTAGAGGTTTGATAATATTTCATAATTCACACAGTTAAGATAAGGCTTAACTGCCTCGATTGTAAAATTTGTATCATGTGTCCTATGTGGACCACATCTGTCAGTCTGGCCTGTATAATGAGAAGGCACTCCTGCTGTGCTTCACTGTGGCTCCCTCGTTGAAGGAGCAGTTACTTACGAATTAATGCATGTGTGTAGGGCAGTTTCCCCTTCGTTTTAGTAATAACAGCTTAAAAGAAAAAAAATATCATTGCAGAGAACCATTCATATCCAAAGGGTCACGCATAGAGTCCTATTTTAAGCACAAACCCATTGAAAATCACCTACTTCTTTTATTGCTGTTGTTTTGTTTTTGTTTGTTTGTTTGTTTTTTGAGACAGGGTCTTCATGCAGCCCTGACTGTCCTGTACTCACTTTGTAGTCCAGGCTGGCCTTGAACTCACAGAGACCCACCTGCCTCTGCTGGGATTATAGGCGTGCGCCACCACGCCAAGCCCACCTACTTCATTTGTAAGTTGCATGGATGGTAACTATTGCTCAAAGGTTTAGAAGGTACAGGGGACTTATTTCCTGACTTCAGATGGACTCACTGTTAGAATAACAACAACTTTTAGGCTTACTTGTCTTATGCTCATAAAGCTTGTCAAGTTTTGTATACGGAGCCCATGTTGCATTTCCTCGGTGAACTCTGGCGTTCCTCAGGCCTGGGCAGTTTCAAACCCTCCTAAGTTAGGCCCGTCATCCCACACCAGAAACGATGGGGGTAGAGTTGGACGCCAGACACTGTGGAAGCTCCCATTTACTAGTATTATGTAGTTGGGGGCTGAAAGCCATTAAACTATTTGGGACGCATACTTAAAGGAGCTGGTTGTTTTCTGAGCTAGCTCAGTTCGTGATGTGTTTCCAAGGTTGTTACTCTTTGAGGTGCACTTGCTTTCTTTGATTGACCTGTGTACAAACCTCTTGTTCTCCAGAAATGCCCACAAGATTAAAATTTTTAAGTCACACATAATTCTTATATTAAAGTAACTATAAAACCATGGAAATTGCAGGAAAGCACCGTACCTGACATTTGCCTCATTTTCCTCCAATGAACTGTCTTACATCACTATAATAAAATGTAAAAGCAGGAATTGAGCCCTGGTCTGTATAAGTTTAGACTGTTTTGAAATGTATAGGTGTATGTAACCATCAGTAGAGTCAAAACAAACAGAGTTCCCCCAAGCTCTACAGCCATGCTCATCTCCTTATCCCACAACACTTCAGCTTCTGGCAACCATTAATTTGTTTTCCAGCTCTATGAATTGATCATCCCAAGAATATTACATAAATGGACTCACATTGTACATCTTTTTTGAGATTGTTTGGCTTGTTTCAATGTCCTCAAGATCCATCTAATTCGTGTCTGTCAATAGTTCATTTTCTTTCACTGCTGAGTAGCTTTCCAGCTAAGGCTGTTACGAATAAATAATAATAAATGTTTTGTTTCTCTGGGACAAGTGCCCAGGAAGTGTAACTGCTATATTGTACAATTATCTTAAGAAATAGAACTCTTTTCCAGAGTGGCAGACATGCTCCCGCCAGAACCATGCAAAGGATGAAAACTTCTCTGTATCCTTTGCTAGTAATCATTAGGGCCACTTTATAATTGCCATCTTAAGTTTCAGACTGTTTATCTCACTGTAGTCTTCACTTGGGGGTCTCTTAATAGAGATGTCTTTCTCACCTGCTTATTTGCTGTCTGTGTGTCTTCTTGAGAAAAATTATGTTTTCCTGTCTTTTCTCTTATCTTGTAATTGGATTATTTTTACTATGGAGCTTTAAGCGAGCTTGATGAACATTTGTCTGCTTATTTGCAAACATTTCCTCATATGTCCTGTCTTGTCACTCTCTTAGCAGAGTCTTCCACAGAGTGAAAACATTTAATTCTAGTAAGGTACAATTACTTGACTAATTCACTTCTCTGGATTTTTCTTTTTGGATCAAGTCTACAAAACGTTCATCAAATTGTATACCCCAGAAATATTCCCCAAAACAGGTTTTATAGTTTATATTTAAACCTCTGATTCATTTTCAGTTAATTTGTATGACTGGAGCTTTGGTCAAATCTTAATATATTTTCCTAGAAGCCCATTTGCTTTTAATTATTGAGTTCTTTTTTTAACATTAATTTATTTTTTATTAATTACAGTTCATTTGCTTTGTATCCCAGGTATAGCCTTCTCCCTCATCTCCTCCTATGCTCCTCCCCAGGTCCACTGATAGGGAGGTCCTCCTTGCCTTCCCTCTGACCCTAGCTTATCAGGTCTCATCAGGACTGGCTGCATTGTCTTCCTCTGTGGCCTGGTAATGCTCCTCCCTCCTCAGGGGAAGATGATCAAAGAATCAGCCACTAAGTTAATGTCAGAAATAGTTCCTGTTTGCATTACTAGGGCACCCACTTAGAGACAGAGCTGCCAAGGGCTACATCTGTGCGGGGGTTCTAGGTTATCTTCATGCATGGTCCTTGTTTTTGAGTATCAGTCTCAGAAAAGACTTCTATACCAAGATTTTTTGTTTTTGTTGCTCTCCTTGTGGAGCTCCTGTCCTTCCAAGTCTTTCTATCTCCTCCTTCTTTCATAAGATTCCGTGCACTCTGTCCAAAGTTTGGCTATGAGTCTCAGCATCTGCTTTGATACCTTGCTGGATAGAGTCTTTCAAGAGGCCCTCTGTGGTAGGCTCCTGTTCTGTTCCCTGTTTTCTCCCTCTTCCAATGTCCATCCGATTTGCCTTTCTGAGTGAGGATTGATCATCTTACACAGGCTTTTCCTTCTTGTTTAGCTTCTTTAGGTGTACAGATTTTAGTATGTTTATCCTATATTATATGTCTAATATCCACTTATAAGTGAGTATATACTATGTGTCTTTCTGCTTCTGGGATACCTCAATCAGGATGATTTTTTCTAGATACCACCATTTGCCTGTAAATTTTATGATTTCCTTGTTTTTAACTGCTGAGTAGTATTCTATTGTGTAAATGTACCACAATTTCTGTTCCATTCTTTAGTTGAGGGACATCTAGGTTGTTTCCAGATTCTGGCTATTATGAATAAAGCTGCTACAAACATGGTTGAGCAAATGTCCTTGTTGTGTACTTGAGCAACTTTTGGATATATGCCTAGGAGTGGTATAGCTGGATCTTGAGGTAGCACTATTTCTAGTTGTCCGAGAAAGCACCAGATTGATTTCCAAAGTGGCTGTACAAGTTTACATTCCCACCAGCAGTGGAGCATGGTTCCCCTTTCTCCACAACCTCTCCAGCATGTGTTGCCACTTGAGTTTTTGATCTTAGTCATTCTGATGGGTGTAAGGTGAAATCTCAGGGTCGTTTTGATTTGCATTTCCCTGATGACTAAGGACACTGAACATTTCTTTAAGTGTTTTTCAGCCATTCAAAATTCCTCTATTGAGAATTCTATGTTTAGCTTTGCACCCCATTTTTTAATTGGATTACTTGAATTGTTGCTGTTTAACTTTTTGAGTTCATTATATATTCTGGATATTAGCCCTCTCTCAGATATAGGATTGGTGAAGATCCTTTCCCAATCTGTAGGCAGTCGTTTTGTTCTGATGACAGTAACCTTTGCTTTACAGAAGATTTTCAGTTTCATGAGGTCCCATTTTTTGATTGCTGATCTTAGAGCCTGTGCTGTTGGTGTTCTGTTTAGGAAGTTGTCTCCTGTGCCAATGTCAAGGCTCTTCTCCACTATTTCTTCTAACAGATTTAGTGTGTCTGGTTTTATGTTAATATCTTTGATCCAGTTGGACTTTACTTTTGTGCAGAGTGATAAACATGGATCCATTTGCATTTTTCTACATGTAGACATGCAGTTAGACCAGCACCATTTGTTGAAGATGCTATCTTTTTTCCATTGAATGGTTTTGGCTTCTTTGTCAAAAAGCAAGTATCTGTAGGTGTGTGGGTTAATTTCTGGGTCTTCTATTCTATTCCACTGATCCACCATTCTGTTTCTATGCCAGTACCATGCAGTTTTTATTACTATTACTCTGTAGTACAACTTGAGATTAGGGATAGAGATACGATCTGTTGTTGTACAGGATTGTTTTAGCAATTCTGGATTTTTTTGTTTTTCAGTATGAAATTGAGAATTGTTCTTTTAATGTCTGTAAAGAATTGTGTTGGTATTTTGATGGGAACCATTGGGTTCTTGGTCCATTGAACTATTGGCACGTTGGTCAAAATCCAGATACTGTTAGGCTTCTGGTGCGTCCCTGGCTGGGACTGAGTGACAGCGTCTTACTATTTATCTAGTGGCCTCTGCAGGTATTGCTTGAATTGGTCTTGTTACCCAAGCAGCATTTCAAGAGCATGCCTCTCCAACATGTGTCCTTTGGATTTACTTCACAGAGAGCAGGTGAGCTTTGCTGCCTTGAGTTTAGGTCAAATTTCAGGGTCCTATTTCCCCTCTAATTTTGATGGCATCAAGGGTTCCTCTTAAGCAGCTGACAAAGATGCAAGTCTCAGCTCCCCACATTTCTTTCATCAACTTGGAAGGGAAAGATGCATGACAGTTTTACAGCCTGCAAAAGTCCCACCATTGGACTTTACACCCACTTCTGCTTGTCTGGGCAAGAGCACACCAGGTTAGGTGTTGTTTGACTAGAGAGTGGTGCTTATCAACATTCTCTATCTTGTTTCCTGTTTCCCAGCCTTTCAGCATGAGAATTCCGGCTTCCTTTGGGTGTCTTCTTCTTCTTTTTCTTTTTCTTCTTTTTCTCCCCCTTCTTGTCTTCCTCTTCCTCCTTTTCCTCCTCCTCTTCTTCCATCTTTCTTTTTTTCTCCCTCCTTTTTCTTCTCATCCCTCTCCTCTCTCCTCCCTGTTTTCCTCCTCTTTCTTTCCCTCCCTCTTCTTTTTTGTGTTTTTCCATTAATATTTTCAGATATCTGGTTTCTTTTTTACCCAGTGTGGGATGTACAGGACAAGAAGAAATTCTAGGGAGCCAACTTCCATGAAAATCCTTTAGATTTGCATTTTCTGGTTTGCTTGCTTTCTTTTGTCTTTCAGAGTCTTGGCCAAGGTTTTAGCTATATCACAGGAGGTCTGACTAAAGGATAAAACATCTGCATTACTTCCAACTCCTAAAATGAATCCCAATGTTAATTTTTATATGCCATTTCATTAGAATGTACATAGGACCAACGTCTGAATCTGCCTGTGGTTTTGGGGAAAAAACAAAAAGCACAGTTTACTTATGTGTATAATAATGGTAACAGATTTTTTATAATTTTATATTTTATGATATTTAAAATTCAAAGCAAAACTTCTTCATGAAGAACACCCTTCCTCTTCTATGAAGAAATTTGCCCTCTGAGAGGTTAGGGGAGGAGCTTTGGCTACTGTGGTCTTCTAAATGCCAGAACTTGAACTTTTCAACCACAGTGCAGCATTGCCATCCTGCTTTAAATTTCATTTCAAAGTTTCTTAGCATAAATTGTGGGGTGGGGGTATAATAGGAGCCAAGAGACAACTGTTGTTTCATATAGAATGAGACAAAATTCCTTCTCAGATTTATGCTCTACTGTGAAATGAAGACTGAATCTTGATTTATAATCTTTCGATTTGCTATTAGTTGTGTAGATATCCAGAATTCCTGAGGAAGATGGCATTTGGAGCTCAGGCTAGAAGAACGGGGAGTTGTCTGTGGCACTCCATCTGCAGCAGTGTGAGCAGCAGCTACAGAGCCAAGCAGGAGCGAAATGAGCAGACTCTGTCAGAACGTTCATCTTTAATATTTATCACCAGATGTACATTTAAAAACACCTGTTTAGGGACACATTGGTTGCCTGAGTCATGGAGTAGCTCCCATGGGCCTTTGCAAAATAAGGCTGAAGTGACAACTGTGTGAAAGCCATCCCCCCTGTGCTTCACTGTGGGGTGTATATGAGGATGTGTGGGCACCACCGTGGATTTGCTCTGGCTTCTTAGCCGGGGTGACTGGGCACCGAGTTTTCTGTTGAGCAGTGAATATAAATGGGAGTGTCCAGCCTAGGTCCGCCTATGTAATGTCTCCTCTGATTGTTCTACCAGCCTG